>NC_069657.1:392227479-392879659 GCF_027244095.1 Hemicordylus capensis | reverse complement strand
TCCATTCAGTTTCAAAAGTATATTTGGCATCTGGGAGACTCTTAGGAAGAACACAAGTCCAGTGGCCCATGAGGTGTACAGAATGATAATATTATAGATTATTTGCACATTCAAAGGTGTCACAAGTATTACCTTGATGTAATCCTTATTGTAATACAAGGTGGTTTTACAGTTCCTCATACTGTAGTAGGGGAGCTCAGGCTGAGAGAGATGGTTTGTGAGACCACCTTGTGAGTTGATGGCAGAGGCGAGATCCAAAGCAGGGAAGTCTGGATTTGCAGCTTGGCCAATAGACTACACCAGCTCTCCATTTATTCAGGTCTTTAGATTCTGGCTAAACCCAGCCAAAGGTAAGCACATCTGCATTCAGTTAAATAAATACATTTTAATCTCTCTTCCATTGAAACAAATAGATTTTAGACTTTGGCTGGATCATGCTTTTTATCTTCAGTGCTTTCTCTTGAAATGATTATATATAGAAATCCACATCTCTTAAGTTCCAGGGATACGGTTTGTATTTTTATACTTTTAAGCTTGCTAACCAAATTGAAATTTGAGCATGATGTAATTCATAACATTTCAATGTAGATATAGCTTTCCATGAACTTTGTAGATAAGACGATCAAGGCACAAAGTTTTTTAAGGCTGGAGTGACTTTAAAACCAGAACTCTGATAAGATCATATCACGCTCTGTCTCCTTCTTTCTCTATAAAATGCCATGTTATGCTTCTAAATAGCATTATTTGATTTCCATAACAGAGCATGGATACCTTAATGAATGCAAATGTGAACCAAGCAAAAAGATGGGAGTAACTAAAAATGGTTAAAAGTTTGCATCAGTGCTGGCTCTTAGCAGCATTAGAAGAAGGTTGAGTTTCCCCTCCCCTGTATTTTAGTTACATTACAGCTCATACTGACACTGAGGGAGAATCTGAGGAAGAAAAAGGATCGATCAATTCCTCCATATCATCTCTGACACCAGAAGAGAAAATAAAATTATTTCATCTTCTGCAAGAGGCGGATAGGTTGCATGGTGGTTCAGATGACGAGATAAGAGAGATCTTCAGACTTCTGCGTGAAAATGAGGAAAAGGTACAAAGAACACGTCCCACACCCTTGTTTTCATACTGCAGTCTATTGGTTCAGTGCTGTATGTATCTTTCTCCCTATTTTATTGGAAATGTTAGTGGTGGGGGATGGCTCTTTCCTGTGCCAGAGGTAATATGAGAAACCCTATGCTGTGTAAGAAAGGTTTGCCAAAGCATCTCCCCATATTGGCCTTGCCCCTTTCAGAAACTGGGGCATTGCTGACATAGGCAGGAGCTGCCTCCTAGGTTCTGCTTGTGGCTTCTAATGTCACCTTGAAGTTCAGGAATGAACTGTACTGCAACAGTTTCTGCACCAATAAGGTGCCCTGAGAAGGCAGCCATAAGCCAAGCCACATGTAGGTCAGAATGTGGCCTGAGAGAGTTCCATTGCCCCTTAACATGTTCCAGTTGGGCTTCAATTGGGAGAAGGAGGAATTTGCAGTAGAGCCAGGAGTCAGCACCTGTAAATGCAGCTTGCATTCTGCAAACATACGTGCGATTATTTATAAAAACACACACCCCATGCGCAAGTCCCTGGCCAGTTCACAGTTTAGAAGCACAACAATTAAAACAGTTTAAAATACAGATGATAAACTCTGAAACATACAACTTTAAAACTATAAACTAAATCCTAACTAAACAGGTATGTCTTCAGGTCCTTCTTAAAAACATTCAGAGAAGGAGAGGTTCTAATTTCATTAAAATTGTTGCAAAGTCCTGGAGCAACCCTAGAAAAGGCCCAGCTTTGAATCGCCACCAACTGAGCCAGTGGCAACCACAACCAGACCTCCCCAGGTGATCTTAATAGGCAGCGGGGTTCATGAAGAAGAAGGCATTCTCTTAAATATCTTGGACCCAAGCCATTTACGGCTTTATAGGTAATAACCAGCACTTTATATTTTGCTTAGAAACCTATTGGCAGCCAGTGTGGTTCTTTTAAAATGGGTGTAATATGATCCCTTTGGGAATTCCAGAGACCAACCTGGCTGCTGCATTTCCAGACTATGTACAGGCAACCCAACGTAGAGTGCATTGCAGTAGTCAGGTTATAACCAGTATATGTACCACGGTTTTAAGGTCGTTTTTCTCCAGACATGGACGTAGCTGGCATATCAGATGAAGCTGATACAAAGCCCTCCTGGTCACTGCCTCAACCTGAGAAAACAGGGAGAGGTTTGTGTCCAGAAGTACTCCCAGACTATGAACCTGCTCTTTCAGAGAGAGTGTAACCCCAGCCAGAATAGGCAGATCTAAGCCACTTCCTGACCTCCCACCATGATTACCTCTTGCTCAGATTCAGCCTCGGTTGGTTTTCCCTCAGCCAGCCCATTACTGCCTCTAACCAGGCATTTAGGGAAGTTAGGCCTTTTTCTGATGAAGTTGATATGGAGAAATATATTTGGGTGTCATCAGCATATTGATAACACCCTGCACCCTGATGATCTCTCCCAGTGGTCTCAAGCATTGGAGATAGAATGGAGCCCTGTGGGAACCCATACAATAGCACTCCTTTTGAAGAGCAACAATCTCCAAGCAGACCCATCTGAAACCTACCCAAAAGGTTACCACCACCATGGTTGATTACCATCAAAAGCTGCGGAGAGATCCAAAAGGTTCAAGAGTCCCACTCCCCCGTCAATTCCTAATTGGAGATCATCCAACAGGCCAACCAAGGCCATCTCAACCCCATAGCCCACCCAAAAGCCAGTTTGAAATGGATCCAGATAATCTTCTTCCAAGACTGCCTGGAGCTGAGGTACCACCGCCCTCTCAATCACCTTGCCCAACCATTGGAAGTTGGAGACCAGCCTTTAATTGCCTAATTCTGAGGGATCCAATGCAGGTCTAATAATTGCCTCCTTGAGACAAGGAGGCATCCTGCCCTTCCTCAGAAAAGCATTACAAGACCCTCTCCAATTACCTCCCTGCTAGATCATATAAGCCATATAGGTAGGGCAAGGATCAAGAGGGCAGGTAGTAAGATGACGTGTCCCAAGCTGCTGCTGTCCACATCCTCAGGAGTCACAAACTGAAACTGATCCAATTTAACCATACAAATGAAGCTGGTGGATACATCCACAGTAGGCTCTGCAGTAATTGTAGAGTCTAGTTCAGCTCAAATATGAGATATCTTATCTGCAAAAAAACCTCATTAAACACATCACAACAGATAACTTATGGATCCAAATTCTTGTTCGAGGAGGGGCATATATTTTTATTATTTAATTTATTTAACACATTTATATAGTGCCCAAAACGCAAGTGTCAGTACTAGCCCTCTCACAAACCTAGAAAACTCTTCTGGACATGAGCTTGCAGAACCAATGCAGGCAGAAAAGAACTGCTTCTTTGCTGCACGTATTGCAACAGCATAGATCTTCAAATGCACTCTGTGTTTGATTCTGCTGAAATCAGACAGATAAAAACATAAGAACAACCCTGCTGGATCAGGCCCAAGGCCCACCTAGTCCAGCATCCTGTTTCACACAGTGGCCCATCAGATGCCACTAGAAGCCTACAGGCAGGAATTGAGGGCATTCTCTCTCTTCTGCTGTTACTCCCCTGCAACTGGTAATCAGAGGCATCCTGCCTTTATTTTTATTTAGTTAGATTTATATGTTGCCCTACATAGGAACATAGGAAGCTGCCATATACTGAGTCAGACCATTGGTCTATCTAGCTCAGTATTGTCTTCACAGACTGGCAGCAGCTTCTCCAAGGCTGCAGGCAGGAATCTCTCTCAGCCCTATCTGGGAGATGCTGCCAGGGAGGGAACTGGGAACCATTTGCTGTTCCCAGAGCTGCTCCATCCCCTAAGGGGAATATCTTGCAGTGCTCACACATCAAGTCTCCCATTCATATGCAACCAGGGCAGGCTCTGCTTAGCTAAGGAGACAAATCATGCTTGCTACCACAAGACCAGCTCTCCTCACCGGGAAGCTGCCTTCTGCTGAGTCAGACCCTTGGTCCCTCTAGCTTAGGATTGTCAACCCAGACTGGCAGCGGGTTCTCCAAGGTTGCAGGAGTCTCTCTCAGCCCTGTCTTGGAGATGCTGCCAGGGAGGGAACTTGGAACCTTCTGCTCTTCCCAGAGCGGCTCCATCCCCTGAGGGGAATCTCTTACAGGGCTCACACATGTAGTCTCCCATTCAAATGCAAACTAAGGCAGACCCTGCTTAGCAAAGGGGACAAGTCATGTTTGTAGACAATCATGCTTGTATACCCCAAACCAGCTCTCCTCCCCTAAGTCAGGTTTGGGATGTGGAAAATAGGAACCTTGGATAATAGGAACCTGCCAAGTTCCTATTCCCTTGGTCCATCTAGCTCAAGATTGTCTACCCAGACTGGCAGCGGGTTCTCCGAGGTTGCAGGCAGGAGTTTCTCTCAGCTGTATCTGGAGATGCTGCCAGGGAGGGAACCCGGAACTTTCTGCATGCAAGCACGGAAGTGCTCTTCTCAGAGCCGAACATAGGAAGCTGCCATATACCAAGTTAGACCTTTGGTTTATGTAGCTCAGTATTGTCTACTCAGACTGACAGCGGCTTCTCCAAGGAAGCAGGCAGGAATCTCTCTCAGCCCTATCTTGGAGATGCTGCCAGGGAGGGAACTGGGAACCTAGATGCTCTTCCCAGAGCAGCCCTATCTCCTAAGGGGAACATCTTCCAGTGCTCACACACAGTCTCCCATTCAAGTGCAAACCAGGGCAGACCCTGCTTAGCAAAGGGGACAGTTTCCATGCTCGCGACCACAAGATTAGTTCTTCTCCCATACTCAAGGTGTGGAGGTTGCTTTACCTCAATCGGTTGTGCAAGGAGCTCGCTTGTTTGAGAACTGATTCCTTGCCTTCACTTGTGAGCTGCATACCTGTTCCCTGCACACGGTTTGAACTGGGGGAGTTGGTGGCGGAGAGGAGGTGAGAAGGCACAAGAGCGCACGCAACCCACCCACCAGGGCAGCTTACAAGCAATAATATACACAACAACACAATTTCATAAAAATATATCTTACATAGCCTTATAAACCACAACCCCATACAATACTCATTCCACATGACATAATAACCATGGATTACAAGAGCACTCTGCGACCAGCTATCTCAGCGACCGAACACCCGGCAGAACATTTCAGTCTTACATGCCTTACGAAAGGCCAACAGATCATGGAGAGCTCTGATATTATCCGGGAGACTGTTCCATAGAGTCGGGGCCACCACTGAGAAGGCTCTGGCTCTCGTTGATTGCAATTTAATATCCCTAGGACCCGGGATCACCAAGGTATTACGTGTGGCTGATCTCAGGACCTGGCGAGGGACATATCGAACCAGGTGGTCTTGGAGGTACGGAGGGCCCATACTGTGTAGGGCTTTAAATGTTAAGGTTAATACCTTAAACTTAACCCGGGACTCAACCGGCAACCAGTGCAACTGAACGAGCAAAGGTGTCACATGTGCTCGCCAAGGCGCCTTAGTAAGGACCCTGGCCACTGCATTCTGCACCAGTTGCAATCTCCGAGTTAAGCACAGTGGCAGCCCCACATAGAGTTGCAATAATCTAATCTGGAAGTGACCATCGCATGGATCACAGTGGCCAAGTACGGAGGGGACAGATAGGGGGCTGGAGGTAGCCTATAGCCCTCCACCTAGTAGCCATGGATAGACCTCTCCTCCATGAAGTTATCCAAACCCCTCTTAAAGCCATCCAGGTTGCTGGCTGTCACCGCATCTTGTGGCAGAGAATTCCACAAGTTGATTATGCATTGTGTGAAAAAGTACTTCCATTTGTTGGTCCTAGATTTTCTGGCACTGAGTTTCATGGGACGACCCCTGGTTCTAGTGTTATGTGAGAGGGAGAAGAATTTCTCTCTCTCCACTTTCTCCACTCCATGCATGATTTTATAGACCTCTATCATGTCTCCCCGCAGTCATCTTTTTTGTAAACTAAAAAGCCCCAGGTGTTAGAGCCTTGCCTCATAAGAAAGTTACTCTAGGTGCCCTCTTCTGCACCTTTTCCAATTCTACAATGTCCTCTTTTAGATGTGGATTTAAGATGTTTTTTAAAAAGTGGATATTACTTCTCCACTTTTGCTTTAGCTGTCTACCTTGCCACTTCAGTCCCCATAGTTCTTCCGTATACCAAGAGGCTAATTTAGAAGCTAATCAGAGAGGGTGCTTGGGGGCAATCATGTCTACCGCTCTAGTAACTTAATTTCCCCCAAGTCTGAACCAGGGCACTGACAGAATCGCTTCAGTTCCAACTTTAAAGCCTTCCCAGGCTTCTTGGAATCCTATTGGATCCAACAGCCTTTTCAGGCAGACCATCCTAATCGGTACTTCACCTCTGTGGAAGAGGGTTTTGGCTGTAGGGGTGTGCAAGCTGGTTCGATTCAAGCCGGGCTCGACATCGAGCTGGTTTGGCTCAGTGGGTCTGGGGTCAAATCGAACAGCTCAGAGCTATACTTTTAGGATTCCCCTTCACCAGTACATGCAGGGGCAAGGGGGATGTCAAATGTATAGAGGGGCCAGGACAGGATAAATCCGTACATACAAGTAGAAGCCTGGCTCCCCACTCCCACCAGCCTCCCTGTGAGTGGGCCGGTGCGGGCCTTCTCTGGCCTGGTTTGGGCCTCTGCACACAGGGAGACCTCGAGAGAGTGACCAGCACTGTGCATTGATCCCAAGACCACTTGTCATGGCCGCTATGAACTCCTGAGCTCCGGGCGGTTTACATCTTGATCCTATGCACAGTTTCTAGGGAGTCAGCTGCAGTGAAATCAGTGGGACTTGCTTCTGCATAAATATGCAGAGGGTTCTGCTGTTAGTGCTTATCAACATGATCTAGCGTAGCAGGACATTGTATACAACAATGGTTTTTGTTGTTGGTTTTTTCAAATTCAATTTTTATTAATTTTTAACAATAATAACCATTAACAATCATAATAAACACAAATGGACTTCCCACGCACCTCCCTTCGTGAAATAACAACTATAAAGTTTACCCTTATTATAATGTTAATAAAAAACACAAATTTAAACCTTTAAAATAAAAAAAAGAACCATTAATCTACCCAACCTGCATTTCAAATTTCAAATCCTGCTGTAAGATCAATAGTAGGAAAATAATTTTTTAAATACAACAAAAAAGGTCTCCAATCTTCCTTGAAACGTTCTAAGCTTTGATCTCTTATCAATGTTGTAAGTTTTGCCATCTCTGCATATTCCAAAGTTTTTATCAGCCAGTCTTCTTTTGAAGGCAGTTCATTACTCTTCCATTTCTGTGCATATATTATTCTGGCTGCCGTAGATGCATACATGAAAAAAATTAAGTTATTTGTAGAAATCACTCCTTGTGTTATTCCTAGCGGGAAGGATTCTGGCTTCTTAGGAAATGTCACTTTGAATATTTTCTTTAATTCATTATATATCATGTCCCAATAGGCCTTAGCCTTCCCACAGGTCCACCACGTATGAAACATTGTATACAACAATGTCAACTGAGTGTATGAAGACAATGACAACTGAATGTATGAAGAGTGAGAGCATATATTTCAGTTCCTGACCTAAAGAGCTTTACTCTTTAAGTGTTTTCAGCTTCATTTCTGTTGTCAACAAATTGGACAGTGAAATTAGCCCTATTCACCCATTAAATTCAATACACATATAATTGGTGTTCAATGTATATATGAAGCCTGGTGATGGGACCAAGAGGGTCCGGCCACTAGGGACTATTAGGTCAGGTCCGGCCTCAGAGTTCAGAGTATTGGCTGCTCCTGCCACCTGTTACCTCACAGTATGGTCAGGGGCCTTTACCTAGCCCTGGATCTGGCTCCTTGGGCTCCCTCCTCAAGGGCAGCCCTCGCCCACCTGGCCCTCATCATGGGCCTGCCTGCCTTTATATAGCAGGGAAGTCTCACGCGTGTTTTCACGAGAGTCTTCGTGAGAATTTCGTGAGAGAATCTCACAGGACTTTGGAAGTCCTGTGAGATTTCCCAATGGGATCTCGTGAGGCGGAAGTCTCACCTTGTGACTCTTAGTTGTTTTCTTTGTCAGATGGCGAAAGGCCATCCGGCCAAGGAGGCCTGACATATTCCGTGTTTTCAGCCATGCTGGCAGCATGCTTGGCCGCAAAAAGAAGATGGGAGTGCCCCTGGACAAAGGGGCGGCTCTGCAGGGGTGGCAGAGCCAAGTGTTCCTTGGGCCCCTGACAGTATGCATGTACAGATCTGTATACACATGATATTCATACATGGTTCAGTGCACGCGTACACTTCCTGTTTGTACCCTGCATTTGAGAGGGCCTGTACCCAGCTTCACTTTTAAAGTGAATGGCTATTGTCAAGTCTCTCTTACATAGTCAAGTAAAATTGGCAAGCTCACATGCAGTGATTTGAGTGGACATCAGAGTTCACAATTGTGCTTTATTTAACACAAACTTTACAGATTGGTAAAGCATTGTTGTAGGGATAAGGGGGTAACTTGTGTCATTTATTTTAAATGAGGATAGATGTGGGATCTGCATAGCAAGAGTATAGAACATCATCTTAAATTATTTTTTAAAAGGTTGCAGACGATGCAAGTCATTTAATGGTACTAGAGAAAGACATGCTGTTCTGGTAGCTCCAGGTCTTAACACTCACATCAGTTTCGGAGGATGAATACAGCTGAAGGATGCCCGGGTGGGTGTGTGGCTGGGGGAGTCAGTCGTGTGACTTGCCTCGGGGGGGCGGGGTGTGCCCAGACAACTCTCCCCTTGCCCTAGTATAGTTACGCCCCAGTGCATGTCACTGAAAGGTACCCATGACTTTTGTATAACTGTATTCCATTTGGCTTATTTGAACCATTTGGCAATATTGTTTATTTGCAATATTTATTGTTCATTGCAATTTATTGTTGTTTGTTACAAATCTGCATTTCTTTGATGGTGGAATTCTGGACAGCACACATAGAGTTTCTACAAAAGTCGCTCATCCAGGCACTGACCTTACCTGACCAGCTTAGTGCCAGTAGAGTGGCTGACTGCATGCTTTGGGAACAGGACTGAATATACTGGTTGGTGGGAGAATTGCAGTTTTTCAGCAACAAAGCATCGTGGGGAGTTCTTGGAAAATATGATATGTGCACAATGATATGCCTTGAGGGAATATCTGGGTTCTGCACAACAAATAAGTAATAACACTGCATTTATTGTACAAAAAATAATCCTGGAAAGATTTGCTTGTGTGTATTTATTTCTAAAATGTGTTCATCTCCTGTGCAATAGAAGAAACAAATATTAGAATATTATTAAACGTATTCCATTCATTGTATTCAACCGCCAGAATAGCATGTGAGAAATAGAATACTAATGCATTTTATCAGATATTATATTTGGAATTAACATTTGCAGCGAAGGGGATTTTTATGTTTATGATTTTGTTTACATGCAGTACAAAAACTCTGCTGGCTTTCTTTGGAGACTCACCCGAGCGTATGGGGATATGTTTGAAATAACTACAGATGCTGAAGAAAAAAAGACCTATGCTTCTGAAGGTAGTGCAAACTATTGAACTTCTGAAGGTAGTGCAAAAGTAAACTATTTGATAATTCAAGCCAGAATACCATAGGAGTACAGGTTAAACCAGCGACCTAAGGGCGCAGTGGGGAAATGTCTTGACTAGCAAGCCAGAGGTTGCCAGTTTGAATCCTTGCTGGTATGTTTCCCTGACTATGGGAAACACCTACCTGTATATCAGGCAGCAGCGATATAGGAAGATGCTGAAAGGCATCATCTCATACTGTGCAGGAGACAACAATGGTAAACCCCTCCTGTGTTCCACCAAAGACAACCACAGGGCTCTGTGGGTGCCAGGAGTCAACACCGACTTGATGGCATACTTTACTTTACTAAAAGTTAAACAGATACATGCAAGGAATGAGTTGTACCATTGCTTCCAGCAAACTTTTTGAGCTCTCGTTCATGTGCATGGAGCAAATAAATGAGACCTGGAGTTCAGGATCCTGCTGAAGAATTTGGCACCAAACCGATTCTCTGATTTTCCTTCTGCTGGTTCTGCCTTTTCCCATTCAAGATAACAGTACTGGTGGCATGCTGAGCTGATATTCCAAAGGCTGGGACCTTTTCTCCTCTAGTGGATAAGGAAATTGGTGTCGAGGTTTGTGATTATTCTACCACTCCAGTTACAGAGTGCAGAGTTTAGTTGTTGCAGCTATTTAAGTAGCATGCATGGAGATCACTGTAGTGTCTAAACTAAATTGAAATATTGATGAAATACATTTGAGAAAGACCTATCCTATCTATCAGCTACATAATGAATTGGTAGAGTGAGAGAGAGAGATGTTTCCATCTTCTCTCTATGAAGGAAGGAAGAGGACTGACTTACTACAGGAAGTACCTGAGGAGTCAAAGCAGGGGTCATAAAGCAGAGGAAAGCAGGGACAGGTAAGGAGTCCCTCACTAGCTGTCTCTGCTCCCAGTGGTCATTAGGATAGTTGGTGCAAAAGGTCGATGCACTGAAACTCCCATCTCCAACGGTTGGCAGAGCCATTAAGCTTTCCCCTTGGGGCATGCATTGTGTTGTTGTTGTTGTTTTTCAAATGATCCAGTTGCATACTTATCCTGAAAGTATATTCCACTGAAAGTAGCAAGACTGTCTTTAGGGAAAGCATGATCAGGCTGCTCATGATTCTATGCCAGTTGCCATTTAATGGATGATCTCATGATCTTGAACACTGTGCATTAGGTGTAATCGGCAAATGATCTGAGTGGTGCTACTGGTTTATTCACTGGTTATTTTTCTTCTTCTGGGCAATGGCCTCCATGTTACTATTTTAGCAATGAGATCCCAAGAACCGTATCCAGAAGTTCAGTAGGATTTACTGCCTAGTGCTTAAAATAGCAATGCAATATGCTTAAATCATTTCTTTATTTGCTATAGCACTCTAAAATGATTTTATTCAGAAAAAGCTATGGCATCAATCTGCTTAACAACAGAGTAGGTTGACTGAAACCTGGAAAAGGGTTCCTTCTGCAGTATGAACTCCCCAATCATGATATGAATTTAAATGTTTTTACTTGATGTTTTGAATCTTAGAGACATCATGGAAACCAATTGGGTGCATGTGCATTGAAATTGTGCATCGAACAGTTATGCTAATGTAGCAAAAACATCACTATTGTGTTGCTTTTAAAAAACATATTATACCTGTGGCTCCCACTGCTCTGCTGTTGGGGGCTGATCATATTTGCTTAGTTGTCATTAGCTCTGATGTTCCCATTCACTGCGGTCGCTATTGTGTTAACTGGCCTTTATGGGCTGTAATGCTGAGCTCAGTTATGGGACAGTATCATAGTCCTTACAGCCTGAGCCTATACATTTAAACCTGCTGACCTCAATAGGTTTAGGCATGCCTAACTTTGCATGGGATTAGGCTTTAAAAGTAAGTATTTTCTGTTGAAAAGACTGATACTTTTCAAGTACATGAGTTGCAACTGATGTAACTGGGATGAAATAAATAGGGCTTAGCCATGCACAATTGGGAGCAAGATTGCAAGTCTGGTTTTCAAATGGGGAAAAATAATTCCTTATATTTGTAGAATTGGTCTTCAACTAATAGTCTGGGTTATTCTTGGGCATTGCATCATTTTGTACATTTTATTCTATAATATATATATATTACAGGAAAACTTGTGGGTCAAAATGCTCTTAATCTGGATTCATCAAGTTTTGAGAGTCACCAATGGTAAGTTTGGGTGATGGAGGACTTTTGATCCTGTTGAATTGGCATGTATGTGAGTAATTTGTATCTGTATTCTAAAGCATGTAAGCTGCATATATGTTTTGCTGCATGAACACACGCAGTGTATGTACATGGTCGGAAGTCACAGCTTCATCACATGTTCTCAGCACATATACATAAGGTGAAAGATAGGGATGTGCACGGAACCACGGAGGCGCGGTCTGGCACTGGGGGGCATGTAGCTTTAAGGGCGGGGGGGTAGTACTCACCCCTCCCACCGCTTTTCCCCTTCCAGCGCACAACTTTATAGCAAAGATTTTGGGGCAGCAGCGTTCCTCCCTGCCACCCCTGCCCCCATCGTTGCCCGTCAAAAGTGGAAGTTGAGAGCACGCATGCACCCGTCGCGGTGCGCGCCCCCGTCGCTGCCACCGCCACACACGCGCCGCACATGTCACACGGCGACGGGCGCACATGGCGACGGGCGCATGCGTGCTCTCAACTTCCGCTTTTGACGGGCAACAACGGGGGCAGGGGCGGCAGGGAGGAATGCTGCCGCCCCAAAATCTTTGCTATAAAGTTGTGCGCTGGAGGGGGAAAAACGGTGGGAGAGGTGAGTACTACCCCCCCGCCCTTAAAGCTACATGCCCCCTGCCGGACTGGCCCCAATCCGGACCAGTTCGGAGGCCTCTGCAATGGTACATTCCTAGTGAAAGAGACATTATTTCATCTTTTATTAGGTCGCTTAAGCCACGTAATGGCACAGCGGGGAAGTAATTTGCCTAGGGAGCAAGAGGTTGTTGGTTCAAATCCCCACTGGTATGTTCCCCAGACTATATTTCCCAGACTATGGGAAACACCTATGTCGGGCAGCAGCGATATAGGAAGATGCTGAAAAGCATCATCTCATACTGTGTGGGAGATGGCAATGGTAAACCCCTCCTACCAAAGCAAACCACCTGGCTCTGTGGTAAACTTGTTCACTGTATCCTTTTATGCTGTTTTGGGAATGGCTAGATTAGTGGGAACAAAATAGGAGCCTCTTGTTACCCTAACCCATTCAGGCCAATGCTTACATCTTCTTAAGGCTATGGTTAGTACTTTGCAGGGTAAAAATATCAAAGAGTATAACAACATAACATTATTTATTTATTTAAAATATTTATATCCTGCCCCTCCAGTACACTACTGCTTGGGGCGGCTCACAATAATAAAATAGACAGTGTATACAATAAAAGTAATAAAATTAAACAAATTGAGTAAACAAATTAAAAGTTAGATTAAAAACCACCATCAGTATTAAGTTCAAATTAAAAGTTATTTTAAAAGCTAAAAACTGAGAATCATCAAAACTAAAGAGCCTACAAGGTTCTTTATAGATGGAGTATTAAAAAGCCTCCTTAAAAAGGTGTGTTTTTAGTTGTTTTTTCGACACACTAAGGGAGGGAGCATGGCGAAGCTCTTCAGGGAGGGTGTTCCAAAGCTGAGGGGCCACAACTGAAAAAGCCCTGTCTCTAGTGCCTGCCAACAGGATCTCTGTTATTGGCGGGGCCATGAGCAGGGCCTGAGATGATGAACGGAGGGCCCTGGCAGATTCATATGGGTGAATGAATTAAGGCAAGGTAATTAGTTGTTTACAACTTAATAACTTTAAGAAGTCTATGCAGCTTCCTTCCTAGCAAACAGGCTGCTAAGAAACTAGAAATCCAAGAATAGTTTTTAAAATAATGAAATGTAAATCAGTCTCACAATTGGGAAGAATAAGGAATTTACCATGAATAAACTATTTTTTTTAACAGTAGGAACAAACTAAACTGATTTCCTATCAAACAAAAATAAACTTTTAAAAACTTTTTTTCCTGCCTTTTGTTTGACAATTTTGTTCATTTCATATTTTTCTGGGCCAAATAAAAGGAGCTAGAAAAGTAAGATTCTTTGTAATTGAGTAACATCTCATTGGGATTGTTAGGAGCAATTCTAAATCTCTCTGACTTCTGCCCTCTATTTCTCACCCACACCCAATTTATTTATCTAAACCTGACAATCTTCAGAAGCCTACTCTACCAAATTGGGCAAATTCTCTAAATTGGCTGCAAATTCCTAGCTAGACCACTAGGTGGAGTGTGTTACTCTTTCTCCTTCAAGGAATTTTTGTTTTGTTTTGTTCCCCACTGCAAATCTTTCTCGGTTGTTCAGGTATTTCTCAGTTCATCAAGGCTGCAGTCCTGCTTACAGTTAGTTGATGGACTCTCCCATTAACTTCAGTGTGATTTAAGCAGTTTCACTGGGTATGGGATTGCACCCCAGATCTCTTTTGATGATGCCAGTGGATCTAATTTTTGGCTTTCCTGTTGTTTTTATGCCTCAAACTGCCATCTTTTGACTGCCCCCTGTTGCTTTTTTCTTATACAGCACATCCCAATTCCTATAACATAGCCTATTACAAATAATTGTGAAGTTTACTTCTCATGTTCTTCCATCTCTCATTTTAGATTCTGAAAAGCCACTGCCAGTCAATATAGGCAATACTGAGATAGATGCACCAGTGGTCTCATCCAGCATAAGCCAGTTTCCAATGCTCTATGTCCTATTTTCACGTTCTCCTCCATAGAGTTCACTGCATAGTACAAATCACACCATGTCAGCAAATAGCATGCTGCCTTTCATTTCACTAGATTGCTGCAGTTAGCACATTCATTTGTGCTGCATAGCCTCGGGAACATATTTCTGCAAGCAAAAATGGCTTTTGCAGGGAGGGGAGCTAAAATTGCTTCCCAACACACGCTTCCCAGTGTGCTGGACTGAGATACAAGCCTTCAGCACAGTTAGTTTCCAGGCTCCCTGTAACCACCATCTTGCCCATCCATTGCTGTGCCGCATGTGGTGTAGAAGAGAGCCAGCGTGGTGTAGTGGTTAGAGTGCTGGACTAGGACCGGGGAGACCCAAGTTCAAATCCCCATTCAGCCATGATACTAGCTGGGTGACTCTGGGCCAGTCACTTCTCTCTTAGCCTAACCTACTTCACAGGGTTGTTGTGAGGAGAAACCTAAGTATATAGTACACCACTCTGGGCTCCTTGGAGGAAAAGCGGGATATAAATGTAATAATAATAATAATAATAATAATAATATATTATATTATTATTATTATAAGGGCCAGTGTGTCAATTAGTTTCTTTTAGGAAACATAGCTGCTATTGAACATTACTGAACACTGTGTATCTTCTTGCATATTATTACTCTTCTGTTGTAATATCCAGATGATAAAATGCTGCTTTTGGCCCTCTGCTGGTAAAGTGGCTTTCACACAGAAGCTACTAAATAGCTGATAGGATAGGTAACATAGGAAGCTGCCATATACTGAGTCAGACCATTGGTCTATCTAGCTCAGTATTGTCTTCACAGACTGGCAGCGGCTTCTCCAAGGTTGCAGGCAAGAATCTCTCTCAGCCCTATCTTGGAAAAGCCAGGGAGGGAACTTGAAACCTTCTGCTCTTCCCAGAGCGGCTTCATCCCCTGAGGGGAATATCTTGCAGTGCTCACACATCAAGTCTCCCATTCATATGCAACCAGGGCAGACCCCGCTTAGCTATGGGGACAAGTCATGCTTGCTACCACAAGACCAGCTCTCCTCCAGCTGGTGTTCTTTTATCTAAAATATGCAGCGCTGGCAAATCTCATTTCACCAGTTGATTTCCTCTTTCCGAGGATGGGACTTTTGTGAGTGGCCTTCTGAATTATTGCTCTGAGTTATGGAACCTATTGGATAGCTCCTGTGACATCGCTGTGATAAATGCTTAAAATCTTCCCCTATACCCGTGCCATTTTCTGTCCTGTTTTGGGGTAAACTTTCTAAACCGAATTATCCTGATGAATTAAGTGGATGGGTGGTGAGGGATTGCGGGGACACAAGTGAGCTTAATGCACAACTCATCCAGTTCCTGCTAACTGAGCAAAGAGGGACCTTTAAAAAGTGGTTGTTCTCTTTATTTATCAGGGGGAGAGCACCTGGTCTTATCCACCCCCAGCACAGCATCCCCCCAGTGGGGTTTCTTTTTTAGATTGTGAACCCTTTGGGGACGGGGAGCCATTTTATTTATATCTATGTAAACCACTTTGATCAGCTGCGGTGGCACAGCGGGAGACAGCTGCTTGCCTAGAGTGCAAGAGGCTGTTCGTTCAACTCCCCACTGGTGTGCTTCTCAGACTGTGCCTAGTAAATACATTTGTAGTCACCTATATTGGGCAGCAGCAGTACAGGGAGGTGCTGAAAGGCATCATCTCATACTGCGTGGGAGAAGACACCTCCCACTCCTGTATTCCACCAAGAAAATCACTTGGAATGTGATTGTTTGGAGTCAACACTGACTCGACGGCACAATCCACAACCACTTTGGGAACTTTTGTTGAAAAGCGGTATATAAATACCGTGTTTCCCCGAAAATAAGACAGTGTCTTATATTAATTTTAGCCCCAAAAAATGCACTAGGGCAATTAACGGTACATCTGAAATTACTGCTAGGTCTTACTTTCGGGGAAACAGGGTAGTTGTCGTATTCCCTCTACATGCACACTGCGGAACATGTGGGCCAAACATCCATGCTGTGCTGCATGGAAGTGCTGCGAGTCAGCAACATGTCTTCTCTCTTCCAGAGCATTTCCAGAGCATGTGTAGAGCAGGGACATTTCACCCACTTGTGCAACAGTGTTCATGGAGGAGGGCTGGTGGGGGAGTTGTGTGCTAGCCATGCTCTTCTCTCTCTGTAGTCCCTCATTACCTGTGCTTTGTCAGGATGTCAATCTGTGTCTTCTCCCATGATGCTCAGGGATATTCATGCAGTTGCTTATGAATAACACTGAGCAAAGTTACCACTTCCTCCTACAGCAATGCCCCTGCTTTTAACATAGACCTTCTGCTACCAGACGCCCAGGGTTCACTTTCTCTCTCTCATAACACTATAGAACTAGGGGTCATCTCATAAAACCAATTGCCAGGAAATCTAGGACCAAAAAAAGGAAGCACCTTTTCCGCGCTACACATCATTACCCTATGGAATTCTCTGCCACAGGATGTGGTGACGGCCACCAGCCTGGATGGCTGTAAGAGGGATTTAGACAAATTGATGATCTCTCAGTGGCTAATAGACTGAGGACAATAGGCCACCTCCGGCCTTGGAGGCAAGATGCCTGAATACCAGTTGCAGGGGGAGCAAAAGCAGGAAAGAAGGCACACTTTCATGTCTTGCCTGTGGGCTCCCAGAGGCATCTGGTGGGCCACTGTATGGACTAGAAGGCCTTGAACCTGATCTAGCAGGGCTGTTCTTATTTTCTTTATTTGCTTCCCACCCCAAAATATTTCCAGCTGAAATGTAGTTTAGTTGCCTGCTGTTTTTCTGCTTTCAAAAATGTTCAACAAAAATGCTTTGCAAATTTAAAAACATTGCCTACCTCTCCATACTGACTTTCTTCAAACAATGTACTTATCCTCTTCCATGCTCCAGCATGGACTTCTGGAGTCATTTTAATTTTTATAAAGGGAACATACTTGCATCTGTCTCCTGCAATGTCTATACCCCTCATTAGGGAGAGACTAATATGGCTCTGTTTATGCCAAACTGGAGCTAGCGTGACTCTTGCACTAAGAAAAATAAGCAGATTTTCTTTTTCTGGAAAGGCCTTTATATAAAAGTATACCCTTAACTGGTTGAACCTAGCGCTTTTCTTCCCTTGTCACGCATGGACCTAGAGATACTGTGAGACCCTGGATTAGCTTGTTTGCTTTTCATTGTTTTCTTTTCTAGCTGCAATCCGTTTAGCTATGGTATGCTGAGTTTATCTGATTAGCACCTAATGAGCCAAGGGGGGGTTTGAAGAGAAAATGTTGCCTGCATTTCGGCATCTTATGGGAAGTTAAGTTTTTAGGACCCTTTTCTCTTCCAAATACTTGAAATTCCTTGACCTTCCCAGCTTTGGGTTGTGAACTATATTGAATTTTGGCAGGCCAGTTCTTCCCTAATGACTTGAATCAAGAACCAGCTCTTTGGGGACAGGAGGATATTCTGAATTTCTGTTGTCAAGGAAATATAGTGGTTGAGCATGCTGAGGGTGTGTGTGTTGCTGACATGAAGCATGGTGGTACAGTGCCACTGCACAGCACGTTGTTGTTGCAGATTCATCAGGCAGCCTTGACACTGTAGGGAAGTGGCACAATTCGTGCTACTGCATTTGCCCCCACTTGAGACAATGGGAGTAACTGTGGTTGTGCTGATCGCACACCCACTTGTTCCTTGGATTGTCAGGGCTACCTTATGAGTCTGCCACAGCCGCAACATGGTGTGCAGTGGCATTTTACCACTGCACATCATGTCTCTCTCCCTCTGTGTGCAATTTCACTGTATCATTACGATATTAATGATACACATACAGAAAAATATGGTCTCATAAATTATAGATAACATTAAATACAGAAATAATTGCACAAACAATAATAAGAGTTCTTAACTTTTTCTTTATTTCAAATAATAAATACAACTAAAATTCATATATAATCAATTTAAAACACACACACAAAGGTGTGTGTGTGTGTGTATATATATATATATCCCTCCCTCCCGATCTTCATATTTATCTCTGTACCATGAGAAAGAAATGGAGGGATGAAACAAAAAAGTTTTTAAAATCCTTCTTTTTAAAAAAATATAATCATCAAAATCCATACAATTCATTAAAATTCAACCAAATTGCAACAAATTCCTCTTCTCTCCCCCCCCACCAAAAAAAAATCCCTTGTTCAAACTGCTAGGGAACACACATCCATAATCTACAACATATCTTCCATCTTGAATTGGATGACATCAGCACAAACTGTGCTATTGAGATGTCCCTATATGTCACTACAAGTGTACCAGGTTTGGTCCAAATTAGTTAGGCAGTTCACAAGTTAGCCCACTTGCTCCTCAAATGTTCATCCGTCTGCCATCTTGAATTGGGATGGATGACATTATCACAAACATTGCTGTTGAGGTATCCCTTTGTGTACAACTGTACCAAATTTGATTCAAAGCAGTCCAGGCATTGTGAAGTCGATAGGAGGGGACACACAGACACAGACTGGTGATCTCATAAACTTTCTTTCTTTAAGGAAAATAGGCTAGAACATAAGAACAGCCCTGCTGGATCAGGCCCAAGGCCTATCAAGTCCAGCATCCTGTTTCACACAGTGGCCCACTGTGTGTGTAAAAAATAAATAAAGCCTCTTTGGTTTTTAGATGATGCACATACAGGGCAGAGCAGGCACCTTTTTGGAAGAGGTATTCTGTCCTGTGGGAAAGAAGAGGAATTCCTCTCTTAAGGAGGTGCTTGCCTCCAGTTGTTTTCATAAGTTATTCTACTAAAAACAATTGTATATTTTTAAGGTACTGCCTGATTAATTGGGGATGTCTTTAATCTATTAAAAAAATTATTCAGTTAATAGTCTAAACATTGCAGCCTTATATTAAAAGATTTAGATGGCTTTGAAATAGTTTTGACTGAGGAGCGGATGTATCTACCATGTTAAACAGGTTGTGCAGCTGACAGTATACATACGTATACTCTTGTCTGTCATGAGGCTCTCAGCCAGGCTGGCATCATTGTGATTAAAATGATCCTAAATGTTTTATGCTCTCCCCTCTTCCTTTCGTGCAATTTCAGGTTTGCGATTATGTGTGGCTACATGTCTCAGTTTGAAAGTACACAGAACAAAATCAGGAATGGCTATCTCTTTAAGGTATGTTTTTGGTAGCTTTTTTAAGCTGCTGCTGCTATTAAATTACTTCCTCCTGACAGTTTGGGAAGACAGTGTTTAGAGTAAAGCTAACTCTGCCTGGGGGGTATGCTTCAGTGCCAGTGTTATGCTGAGGAGAGGAGTTGATTATTTATTTATTTATTTTATTTTATTTTATTTTGCAGGGTGTGTGTGTGTGTGTGTGTGTGTGTGTGTGTGTGTGTGTGTGTGTGTAAAAGCTCTTACCATATATTACGCATGAGCTTTCAGACAGGAAATTTTAAGTATGACTTTATGGATCAGCCATAGGATTTTTTAAAATTCTCCCGAGTCTGAATGCATGAGTACTCTAGATTAGGACATCTTGTCTTAGAAAACTTTTCTAATTTAATATACTTGAATTGATGTTAATCTGGTGAAAGGCAGCCTCTCAATAACATCAGGCCAACAGCCAGGAATTTTTTTAAGGGGGAGCTCCAAAGGATGCACTTGGGACGCTGTTGTAAGTTGCTTCCCTTATCCACAATTTCAGGCTTTTGTTGTTTAGTTTTATATAGGCCACTTATTTAAAATCAGTGGGAGTCTTGCTGTTGGTGTAGCAAGTAAAAGAAGTAAGATTACACCCTTTTCTTCATTAGTTTTGCTAAATTAAATGTTAGCATTGACTGGTTATTGCTTAAATGGAACATTAAATGTTACATACTGTACATGTGGGTCCATTAATTCCAGTTCGTAACTTTTAAAATATTATAAATTTGTCTTTCGCCAATTCTTATAGCTAGAGTACCTGGACAAAATATAGGAAGGATCATGTTCACATAATGCTCTACCTGCGCATTATGCTCTACTTGCGCTTGAGCTATGGTCAACTATGTAGGGATGTCCATGATCCGAGGTTCATGTACAGGTTTGGTGCAGAAACAGTTTGGACAAGTTCCAAACCGGTTTGGCACTGTAGGGAGAGGAGCAGCAAGCAGGATCTTTAAAAAGGAGGAGAACAGGTCCTTATCTGCTCTCTGCTGCTGCATGTAGCTTCCTGCTGCGATGGGGCAGCCCCCAAGAACATGCAGCATGTACATGTCGGCGCTGCACATGGTTTCTTGGGGGCAGCACCTTCGCTCCTTTTTAAAGATGCCACTCCCCTCCCCACAGCACTGAACTTGTGCACGAGCCTCGGTTTGTGCACAACCCTACAGCTATGGCTAGGCGGCTGAAAACAATAAGACAACTTGTCATTTTGATCTTCTTTCTTACAGGAACATCTAGACAAAGCAATTGAACTTAAGCCTCAAGATCCCTATTTATACTATCTAACTGGAAGATGGTGTTATGAAGTAAGTGCACTGCAGGTTTCAAGCCATTTATTTGGTAGTACTCCCACAGAGCTATTTTAAAAACAGTACATTGACAGCAATTTTCCTTGGAAAGGCAAAACCTTTTGGAAAGGAATGCACATCTGAATCTGCCTTTCAAGGCTCAAGTCTCCTAGTACTTTTCTCTGCTGACTGGCGGCAGCTCTCTAGAGCTCCATGCAGAGATCTTTCTCAGCATAGCTACCTCGATCCTCTAGTTGTTGTTGTCGTTGTTATTGTTTATTTCGGCCCAAGGCCAGCATACAAAAAAAACAAAACAGCAAGAATAAATACATAAAATAGATACAATACATTTAACATAAAATGGATAGTGACATACTGGGATTTGAACCTGAAACCGTCTGCATGCAAAGCATATGCTCCCCCACTGAGCAATGGATCTTCCCAGAAGTGTAGTTGTGTAGGATTTTGAAGTGTAGTTGCGGCACATTCTGTGTTCATCAGTGCTTAATCAGAGCCTTCACCTAAAAGGAATGGCACTTTTGTACTTCCTCTGAATGTGTCTCGTGTTCATGACATCATCAGGTGAATATCTTTATTTACTTTTTCTGACAAGTTTGGGTAGGGCTGGGCCTGAACTTGCTATAGTGATGTAGATACTCTTGACCTTATGAGCTGGATGAATTTCCTTTTGCAAAACTGTCACATGCTGGCTTTATACTTGCCCAGTTTCACTCTCATTTTTATTAGAGCTAGTAAAGCCTTAGAAAAGGCATTTGCACAGTTATTAACCAAGTGTAAATTTTTCCACCAAATACATTTCAAACTTCATTAACAAATCTACAAATAATTATCAGCTATTAGGCTAAAACTTGACTCAACATAGCCAATCAAATTTTGGTTTAATTAACTGTTCTTGAATTATTGTTATTATTTTTAAAGCATTGCTTAAAATTCACAATGTTTTAATTGTGTTTTTATTGTAAACCACTCAGAGACATAAATTTTGTGGGGTATAGAAATTTGTTAAATAAATTTTAAAAATATAAAACTATATATATATATATATTTCTCCTAAGTGTACCCATCGCTAATCCCATGTGTGGCAGCTCTCGCGAGAGTTCACAGGCAGCTGCTGATTAGCAGTGGAACGGGGGAGAAAATAGGGATGCAGCTTCTCGCAGGCCAGCCACCGGGAGCGGGCGGGAGGGAGGAAGTGGCGGCGGGCTGACTTTCCGGCTGGCGGGCAAAGAAGCAGGCTGCTCCTGCCAGAGGCTGGCTGGCAGGAGCCAGTGGCGGCGGGCTGGCCCAGCCACTGGGAGCACAGACGGGGCCGGGTTGGCCACAGGGGGAGAAACAGGCAGCAACGAGCCGGGCCGACCACCAGGAATTAGCAGGTGGGAGGAGGTCGCAGACCAGCTTTTTGGACAGCCTGCCAGCCAGAAACTGTGCGGTTGGGTGGGAGAAGTGGGGCGGGGGTTGGAGGGAAGAAGCAGGCCTGTAGAATCACAGGTGCTCTGCACCTGGCCCAGATAGTTAAATAGCAGTAGGAACCATTATAATTTAGTTCAGTTTCTAGGAAATCCACAAATCATAGGGTTTCACTATTCAAACCCATTATTTTTGCCTTTTATTATTGCATATCTTTTGGAAAGAAATGTAATTTGCTCTTAAAAGATGTCACCTGAAGTGAAGCCTGCCAAGCACTTCACTTGTGGTCAAGTCTCTGGACCTGAAAGCAATTAGCAATCAAGACACAAATGCAAGAATTACTTCTTTCGCAACAGAGACCATATGATTTATAAGTAGCATCTCTGTTTTGAGTTATCTAATATCTACACTTACACAACAAATCACAAAGCTTTGCAGCTGCAACAGTATCAAATTTCTTTAGGTCAGAGAGGAGAACCTTTTAACCAAGTTGGAAAGTAAATTTGGAGGATAATATTCTTGATCTTATCAAATAATCTAGATGGAATATTTCAAGAGGGAAAGTTATTTCTGAAGCAAAGCATTGTATATATCTGGGTGCTATTAACATCCTGGGAAGCAAAATTCCATACACTAGGTTAATTACATTGGGAGAAAATTATCAGTGATAGCCGGTAAGTACTTCAAAACATTCATTTCCCAGTTAACCCCTGCTAACTTGGTAAAGAGGCACCTTTTAATGTGGTGATTCTCTTTATTTAGCAGGGTGAGAGTAACTGGCCCTATCCACCCTCAGCACAGTACCTCCAGTGACTGTTGCAGGTGTCTGTCTGGTGT
Organism: Hemicordylus capensis; assembly: GCF_027244095.1. Taxonomy (NCBI): domain Eukaryota; kingdom Metazoa; phylum Chordata; class Lepidosauria; order Squamata; family Cordylidae; genus Hemicordylus; species Hemicordylus capensis. The sequence goes on along the minus strand of NC_069657.1, from coordinate 392,856,497 downwards.
TTCTTTTTAGATTGTGAGCCCTTTGGGGACAGGGTTCCATCTTATTTGTTTGTTATTTCTCTGTGTAAACTGCCCTGAGCCATTTTTGGAAGGGTGGTATAGAAATCGAATACATATATACATACAATAATAATAATAATGATTTGCATTATTGAGCTGGCGTGGCACCATGATTGGAATGTTCATTTTGGATGTAGGCAAACCCAGGAGCCAATACCTGCTCTGCAATGAACTTTGTGGAGTAGCCATGACCACTGGCTGATATTCCAGCACATGAAGCATGCAAAGACTCAAAGGGCTCTTGCACAACAGCACGCACATGGGACTGTGGGAGTTGGATGAGGCTCCTCAAAGTGCGTGCTCTTCATTAGTCGGGATGTCAGCCACTATTCCTAGGCTTACAGTATCTCAGTTTTGTTGTTAGGCTAAACTGGGAGGAAAAGCAAGATAGGAATGTGATAGATACATTAAAAAAATAATAGATCTTTTCCAGAAAAGACCAGAGTTCAAAATCTGAGTTGCCTATTTTGAAACCAAGATAAACATCAGACTTCTTGGGAAATGTATTGTCTCTTAGTTTCCATATGCTATTTACCCACCCACCTCTTGGAGACATAGAATGATTAATGCAATGTTCCATTACAGTTTTCACTGAAATACTCAGTGACATTTGGATAGTCACATGCACTCTAAGCCAGACCTAGCTCACAGGATTCTTGTGAGGCTAAAATGAGATCACACCAAGAGCACTGTTCTGACCCCTGGGAGGAGAGGCAGGAGTCAGCGACAGAGGAACAATTATACTTACAACTGAGCTGTATACAAAGATGAATTTCTTGTGCACCACTTGTTTAATTCTAGCGCAGTGTTTCCCAACCTTTTTCATCGTGAGGCACATGAATATTGAAAAACAGTTGGGACAACTGGCCCCCAACACATGTACGTGTGTGTTGGCAAAACCACCATGCAATTTTATTTATTTTCACTTCCTTCCTCCAGCATAGCAGAATGAATTTCTGAGGGGTTCCCTGCAAGCCTCACTGTTTGTTTTCCCGAGTCTCCAACCCCGGCAGGCAGCAGCACTTGCCCAGTCTTGCCCAGCTTCCGACTTCATTCCCCAATACATGGAGTGAAGAGTGTGAGGAAACTCCAAGTTCGAAGAATTTAAATTCATGGAGTGCTCAACTCCCTGCACTTGGAGCAGACTTTGCTCCCTTTGTGCACCCAACTGGCCAGCTGTGTGCCACGCCAGCCAGTGTCTTGCGGCACACAAGTTTGCCACAGTCCAACAGTGGGGAAAGAGCAGGACAGAATTACTCCTAGAATCTCTCCATTCTTTTTCGAAGGTAAATGAATAATAATTATGCCTTTAGAAATTGTACTAACTGTAGTCCCCTTTAAAGCTGGTTAGAACATAAAGTTAGTGATATGTATGAATTAACGTAATTATTTGTACTACTTCTAAGTTGTTGAGATCATCATCATTGTTTTGAAGTTCTAGGGCCAAGTTAAACATTTCTTCTGAGAAAGCAGGGTTGTTCAGAAGTGCAAATCAAACCATACACAGCCAGTAGATAAAACTGAAACCCACAGCATCAGTTTTTATTAAATCTTGTGAGAAAACATATATAGTGCCAGACAGATCTTATATTTTTAGAATTTCAAGCCACAAATTTTAAGAAGCTAATTATAAGCTCCACAGTGGGGGGGAAATAGACGTCCCAGCGCAATTACATCACAGCTAAACCTTGTGTACAGCGGAACCACACATCTGTCAGTGTGTGGCACTGTGGAAATATATATATCAAACTGTGGGTGGTCTGTGGGTATTATGTAAGCATCATTTCCCCTCATTTTACTCTCCCATCAATCCACATTCACTCCATCTGGGTCAGCTGACCCTAACACTTAAATGCTCCTGACTTCCAAGAGAGCCACAAGTGGTTTGGACTGCAGCAAGCAGAATGCTCCAAGTTCTTTCAAAGAGAGTCACAGCTTTCCATTCACATCCCAGTTCCGAAATTGCCATCAAATTCCAATTACTTCTATAGCACCTCAGGCCAGCAAAGGGCTTTGAGGGTCAGATTGCCGGGTGGGTTAAGCAAACCTGGCAGAGCAGGAACAGAATGGAGTCTGAGGGCACAGTTTCATATATACACTTGCAATGCAGGTTCTATGTGTGTGTGTGGTTGTATGGACATAGAAGAGTTCATTTTCAGCACAATATAATGTAGGTGTGAAATGTCAAGTTTTTTAAAAAAAAGATATGGAACAGTAAATCTGTAAACTGCCCAGATCTGGCTGGAGATTGAAGTTTAGGGCGGTGTGAAATATAAATAAATTTTAAATTTCAAAAGCGGGGTGGGGCATGGGGGGAAGAATTGGGAGAGTCTGTCATATTACTGCACTTTTCTCAGTGACAAAGACAAATATTTATATACCACTTTTAAACAAAAGTTCCCAAAGCAATTTACATAGCGAAATAAAAATAAATAAAGATGGATCCCTGTCCCCAAAGGGCTCACAATCTAAAAAGAAACATAAGGCAGATACCAGCCACAGCCACTGGAGGAATGCTCTGCTGGGGTTGGATAGGGCCAGTTGCTCTCCCCCTGCTAAACAGAAGAGAATCGCCACTTTTAAAAGTTACTTTTTTGCTCAGTTAGAAGGGGCATGCATGGAAATGTTGGGAGGGCCTTTTAAGAAAGGCTGTTCCCTTTCTTAGGAGAGGCTACCATTCCCAGCACTCTATGCACACTTTCCAAGACGGTACAAGGACTTGAGGGTTCTGTTTCCTTAAAAGGAGCCTCACCAACACTGGGCAAAGGGCAGCACTGCCCAGTGGCAATGGCTGCCTCCACATGCTGCCAAGGGTATTGTGCAAAGGAATCCGTTTTGTTTGAAACTTAACACAGGCCCAAGAGGCAATTAGTCATGGAGCCGCATTTAGGCTTGATGGGAAATGCCGCTGGTTCCTGAGCCTTACAATGAAGAACACTGTCTTACCATGTTTACCTAAATCTAAATCCTACTGATTTCAACTGGATTTCTTTTAATAAATGTGTGTCCTTAATTTGTCTCATGGTATTATTGTATTGTTTTACTTTTGCCCTTTATATATTAAAACTTATTTTAACAGATAGGTATTCACAGAAACCATCGGTTCGAATGTGACAAATATATTTAAGTATGAGGCTATACTGCAAAAAAAAAAAAAAAACCCTTCAAATGTTGTTATTTATTTGACACATTTCTATACTGCCCAAAACACATCTCTGGGTGGTTTACAACAAGGAAACAGACAAAAAGCTAAAACTATAGTTAAAATAAATGACAACAAAAAACTTAAAACAGTAGTTAAAACAAAACAAATCATATAGAAAAGTCAAAACATTACAATTTAAATTTTGAAACAACATTTTAAAATTATGTTTAAACTGATAAAAAAATATTTAATTAAAAACCTGGGTGAATAGGTGCATCTTTCATCTGTCAGAAATGGGGAGGCTCTTATTTCATCAGGGAGCGCATTCCAAAGCTCTGGGGCAGCAGCGGAGAAGGCCTGTCCCCGAGTAGCCACCAAATGAGCTGGTGGCAACTGCAGATGGATCTCTCCTGATGATCTCAGTGGGTGGTGGGGTTCATAACGAAGATGACGTTTGCTTAAATACCCAGGGCCCAAGCCTATAACCTTTTTAGGTGATAACCAGCACCTTGTATTTTGCCTAGGAATTTATCGGCAGCCAGTGTCGATCTTTCAATACGGGAGTAATATGGTCTCTCCGAGATGACCCAGAGACCAACCACATTCTGAACCAGCTGTAGTTTCTGGACTACACACAAGGGCAGGCCCACATAGAGCACATTGCAGTTATCCAGTCTGGAGGTTACCAGCATATGTACCACTGTTCAGAGGTGGTTTATCTCAAGAAACGGATGCTGGATGGGGAAACAGCTATTGGATTTCCAAGTCCCCTTCCTCTGTAATGGCCTGCTGACCTGCCAATGCTACTTCTTTTTCCCACCACCACCGGAATTGCCTCCCCACAGTCAGTGGACACGCCCCCTGTCTCCCCATCTCCGGGTAAACCCAGACACATTCTAAAATAGCCTTACCCAGGACTAATAAAAACAGAAGCCCCACTATTAAATGCCCCCCCACATGCAAATATCTGGGCCAGGAGGCCTGCCCCTCACCCTCACTGTCCCCCGAAGTGGCTCCCCCAAAGGGGTGACCCCCTGTGGTATCGCCTCTTTGGTGGCAAACCTGCCAGTGGTGGGCCCACCGCCACTGGCAGCGCCCTAAATAGCCCTGGGCAGTAAGTCCTGGCAGATGGAAATCAGGAAACTGCCAAGTCACCCCCTGTGGGCCCCAGTCCTGCAAAGCCTCACCACAGTCCAGCAGCCAGTCCTGTGGGGCAGATAGTAAGCAGGGGGGGAAGAAGCAGGCAGGCAGGCAACAAGTCCTTCACTCTACGGTCTGCCTGGGAGCAGATGTTCCTCCTCCTCTCCTGCAGGCTTCTTCAATGAAAATGCATTATTAATTTTTGGTTTTTTGGTGGGGGGTTCAAAAGTTATTGAAAATGCACTACATTTTGTTTTCAAACCTGAGAAGCACCTGTAGGTAAATGTTTTCTTACCCTTTCTTTCAAAGGTAGCTCAGTTGTCCTGGATTGAGAAGAAAGTTGCGACTGTTCTTTTTGGGACACCACCAACTTCAACAATACATGAAGCTTTGCAAAATTTTCTTAAGGTATCCCCCACCCCACCCCACCCCAAAACAGCTCTCTCTAAAGGCCCACCTACCAAGTGGCCGCTGCTCAAGGGATTTGCTCAATATGTTTCTTGGCAACTATGAATTCTAGACTGTTGCAGGACCTTTGGGGCATATCTGGCCCAAACTCCATATGGGCAAAACAGAGGGCAAGTTGTTGTGGGACCCTCGGGGACATATTTTTAGGAGACACAGGTGGCTGCAGAAGGAAGGGGGGGTCACCAAAACTGCCCCTCCCTTCCATGTAGATGCAGAAGTATCCCCCACACTTTGGATACAGGCCACTATGTTGACTACATCCATCTCACTTTGCTATTGTTCATCTTTTCTTCTCTGCTTGTTTACCTTACTCAGGTTGAAGAATTGCATCCTGGATATTCTAAATCCAGTTATTTGTATTTGGCAAAGGTAATAGTTTTTGGGTTTTTTAAAGAGAGACAGACAGACTTCAGTTAAATAATGACTGCTGCTTTCATGTTCCTTTTTTCTTTTTTCTTTTTTCTTTTTTCTTTTTGCCCCTGCCAGTGCTATAAAGAACTTGGCCAGAGGACCAATGCTCTGAAGTACTGTGAAACTGCATTATCAATGTTGTCAGTCACCAGAGAGGTGGGTCGATGCCCAGTTTGTATGTTATCCAATGATATGGTTACTTCCACACAAGCTCCGCTTCATGACTAGTTCCCATTCCTTATCAGTAACATATGAATGTTAGGATCATATGGATAGGTTAGACTATGAAGGTACTTCTTACACCAGTTTCGATGGTGCCAGTGTAGAGGTATTCATGATAATTCTCTTGCACAACTCTCATTAATTTCAGTACAGTTTGTGGATTGCTTTATTTCACTACAGTAAGATTTAAAAGCAAAAAGGGAAGTATCACACTCCCAATCTTGTAATAGAAATGTACAAAGAAGGTAAAAACTAATATTACAAAATCATGTTTATACAGATGTCATGGTGATGATGATGATACTTTTTAATGAGGAAAAGGCTGTGTGCAACATAGTTAGTCACCCTGCTCACAAGAGTTGTCTGGGTTTGAAGCTGTGAGAATCTCTGTGGGTAATTTGTTACTCACCCCTGAGGGCTACAAAACCTAAAGTCAAAGACTCACCAGACAGAGCATGCTACATTTGCTCTTAGATCAGGAAAGAGCTGGGAAAACACCTTGATTTGGAGAAATTTATATTTTTATGATGATTTACTTATACTAGGATTTTGAAATGTCCAGTATTCTGTAGTGAAAGATTTTGGGCAACATTGCAGGGAGATTCAGTTACATGCTGTGGAAATTAGTCTGACATCTTTTCCTGTTACTGACAGGATTTTGGCAAAGATGTACAGTGAGCACAATAAACACATTTCAAGACACTGATACATGATTATTTGGCTAGCTATGCCTTATTATTGCTGTTAAAGACCTATCAAATGAAAGCTTACAGCTGACACTAATTATGGAGTTGGAGCACTGAATTGGACTGGATGACTTGAGAGATCCATCTAAAACAAGCTATCCATCTAAACAAGAGATCCATCTAAAACAAGTGCTTCACAGAGGTCTGTCTAGCTTTTTCTTGAAGAAATATTTCAGAACCTTCCTAAGTGACTTGTTCTGCTATTACAAACTGTTTCCCAATATTTAAGCTAAATCTGTTTTTCTGCAATGTAATCCCACAGGGGTCCAACGCTCTCTAGGGCTGTAATATGCTCCTGGAGTTCTGCATCCTCAACAGCTGCACTAGGTTATTCCTCATGCATTATGGGATGCTCTACATTCAACATGGATGGGGAAAGTAAATTATACATAGAAGACAGGAAAAACCCTGTATAGCCAGAGCTCTATGTAGATGACACTTATTTACAGCTACTATTATTTATATACTGCTCTTCAGCGAAAAAGCCCTCAAAAGTGGTTTACAAAGAAAAAGAACAATAAGAAGATGGCTCCCTGTCTCGAAAGAGCACACAGTCTAAAAAGAAACACAAGGAAGACACCAGCAACAGCCACTGAGGAATGCTGTGCTGGCATTGAATAGGGACAGTTGCTTTCCTCTTGCTAAATATAAGAGACTCATCATTCTCTCTCTCTTTTCCTACACTGCTAGGATAAATATACGAACTAATGGCAAAGGAAACTCCAAAGCACTTTTTAAATAAACTGTCTATATTGAGATTTGTATAAGCAACCAATTAACAATTTTTATAACTAGCTTAACCTGCGCAGAGCATCTGTGCGCAAGTACTTGATTGCTCCCCTCACCTCCTACCACAGCCTCCCTCACCTCGGAGATCTTTCCACCCTCACCTGAGCTGCACTCCTGCTCCTCCTCCTCCATCCCATTGCTTCCATCCCACTCACCCCTTTTGGTCACTCCTCCATTCCTTTTCTCCATCACGGCTGCAGCATTGTGACACCTATTGGCCAAGCTTCAGCCCCCTATCCCCAGAGACCACCTCACCTGAGCCCCACTCCTGCTCCTCCCCACAGGAGCAGCAGCAGCTGACCAGGCCTTTCCTCATTGCTGCCACTGCCATGGCCATTTGTCCCCTCAGGCCGCTGACAGGCCTGGGCCCGTCCCTTGCCTGCCTCCCTCTCTCTGCAAATGGCCTCAATAGCCCCAAACAGCAGCAGTGGTTGACTGGACCCTTCTTTGCTGCTGCCGCTACCATAACCACTCATGCCCCTCAGGCCGCTGACAGGCTCAGACCCATCTCTCGCCCTTTCTTCTTTCTCTCTACCCTTCCCTTCTTTTTCTCTCTTTCTCTTTCCTCCGCTTATTCTTTCCCCCTCTGTCTTTCTTCCCCTACCTTTTTTTCTTTGTTTCTCTCTCTATCTCTCTCCCTTCCTGAGTAACAGATCTGTTCATCTTGTTTCCTCATCTAATTAATACAATGGCAGCCTCCTTCTCCTGAAGGGGCTCTTTCCTCCCTCATGACCCCTCTCTTCGCAGACCCCTGCCCACTATCATATATATATATATTCCTCTCCTCTACAGTCAAGAACATCTTCCAGCCACTAACAGTTGCATTCAAACTGACCTTAACCATCACAGGGTCCTCCTCCCTATCTGCATATGTAATCCTCACTGCCCAATCAGGTGCTTTTAGGCTGACATGATGGGCTGTCCTCTATTTATGTTGGGAAACCACAGGGGCTGCTCTGCAGCTTGAAAGGCAGCTCCAGCAGTATAACGTGATGGGGCTGCTGCAGGATAACTTAAAATTGCTTCTGGGTAACCGTGTAGCACTCCTTTGGAAGGAGTTTGGAGTGGCTGACTGTAGGCACTTTTAAGTCATTCTGTAGTAGGCCTATCACACTACACTATAGGGCCTGCCTTTCAAGTTACACAGCAGCCACTGGGTCCCTAATGTTGATGGAGGGCTGCCTATCATGTTGGCCAATAATAATAATAATAATAATAATAATAATAATAAATAATTAATTACACAACACAGGCAGAATCTCCAATTCCAGTCGAATCAGAGACATTTCTACCAAAGTATAGAAGGAGAAACTGCAAGAAACGTAGAAACACCAAATAAAGAAGAAACAGTGCAATTCTGGGGGAAATTATGGGACAATCCCATAGATTATAATAAAAAAGCAGGTTGGATGAAAGAGGTCAAAAAATGTAACCAACAAATGCAAGATCTAATAATAACACCAGAATTAATAAGTGAAAGAGCAAAGAAAATTAAAAATTGGACTGTGCCAGGCGACGATGAACTGCATGGCTTCTGGCTTAAACACCTAACAAGCCTTCATATACAACTATCAAAACAGTTCAATCACATTATGAAAGGCGGTGATATTGAACAATGGCTAACAACTGGGAAAACTCATCTCATCATGAAAGACCCAGCAAAAGGTGCAGTTCCAAGTAATTATAGACCGATAACCTGCCTGCCAACCATGTTCAAATGATTAACTGGAATAATAGCAGATGAAGTGATGCAACACTTATTAACTAACAAACAGCTTCCAGTTGAACAGAAAGGAAATTGCCCGAACACCAGAGGCACAAAAGACTAGCTGCTGATTGACAAAATGATTTTAGAAAACTGCAAGAGAAGAAAAACAAATCTAAGTGTTGCATGGATTGACTACAAGAAAGCCTTTGATTCATTGCCTCACACATGGATACTAAAATGTTTAGAAACATCTAGTGTCAGCAAAAACATTCATATATTTATTAAAAAAGCAATGAGCATTTGGAGTACACAGTTAACAATCAATGGCGAGGCACTTGGACAGGTTAGCATTAGAAGAGGCATTTTCCAAGGGGACTCACTATCCCCTCTATTGTTTGTAATCGCCATGACCCCACTTTCACAAATACTAAACAAAACAAGCCTTGGATACCAAACATCTAAAACATCAAGTAAAATCAACCATCTGCTGTACATGGACGATCTGAAGTTGTATGGAAAGTCCCAGTCAGAAATCGAATCACTGCTAAACACTGTCCGTATATTCAGTAGCGATATAGCAATGGAGTTTGGACTAGACAAGTGTGCTGCATTAATAATGAAAAGAGGAAAAATCACAAAAACAGAAGGAATAGAACTGCCCAATGGAAGCAACATCAATAACCTGGAAAAGAAAGAACCTTACAAATACTTGGGCATTCTCCAGGCTGATAACATCGCACACACTGAAGTTAAAAGAAAAATTGGAAGTGAATACATCAGGAGAGTCAGAAAAATCCCCAAGTCCAAACTCAATGGCGGGAGCATCATACAAGCCATAAACACCTGGGCTATACCTGTTATTAGATACACTGCAGGAATAATAGACTGGACCCAGGCAGAGCTAGAGATGCTAGATCGTAAGACCAGGAAAATCATGACCATCAATCATGCTCTGCACCCCCGCAATGATGTCGATAGGCAAGTCCATCAAAAAGTAGAGGAGGTGAAAAGAGGCCTTTGAAGAATATATCAAGGACAGTGAAGAAGATGCACTTCAAATGGTCAATAACACGAAACTATTCAACACCAATGAAACAAAGCAGGCCTACAAGAAAGAACAAGTCAAGAACCGAGCAGAAAAATAGAAAAATAAGCCCCTGCATGGTCAATATTTGCACAATATAAGTGGAAAATCAGACATCACCAAGACCTGGCAATGGCTTAAGAATGGCAACTTGAAGAAAGAAACAGAGGGTTTAATACTGGCTGCACAAGAACAGGCACTAAGAACAAATGCAATAAAAGCCAAAGTCGAAAAATCCACCACAAACAGCAAGTGCCGCCTTTGTAAAGAAGCAGATGAAACAGTGGACCACTGATCAGCTGTTGTAAGAAGATTGCACAGACTTACTACAAACAAAGGCATGACAAGGTAGCAGGGATGATACACTGGAACATCTGCAAAAAATACAAGCTACCTGTAGCCAAGAATTGGTGGGACCATAAAATTGAAAAAGTTGAAGAAAATGAAGATGTAAAAATATTATGGGACTTCCGACTACAAACAGACAAACATCTGCCACACAATACACCAAATATAACTGTAGTCGAGAAGAAAGAAAAACAAGTCAAAATAATCGACATAACAATACCAGGGGATAGCAGAATAGAAGAAAAAGAAATAGAAAAAATCACCAAATACAAAGTTCTACAAATTGAAATTGAAAGGCTGTGGCAGAAGAAGACCAAAATAATCCCAGTGGTATTTGGCGCCCTGGGTGCAGTTCCAAAAGACCTTGAAGAGCACCTCAACACCATAGGGGCCACAGAAATCACCATCAGCCAATTACAAAAAGCAGCTTTACTGGGAACAGCCTATATTCTGAGACGATATCTATAACCATTGACAATAAAATTCTGGCATCCCAGGTCCTTGGGAAGGACTCGATGTCTGGATAAAACAAACCAGTCAATAACACCTGTCCGACTGTGTAAACAAGAAATAATATTCTTTGGCTTATTCTCCTTCAAACATTCAGATGCAGCAAAACAGGATGCACCTTTACATACAATAATCAAATTTCAGCACTTGAACCAGTCATCTCTTGGTGTCAGTTCAGTTGATACAGGACTCTTTGCAGGTCTCATTCAGAAGATTAGTTATGGCAATCTCTTTCAAAGGTCCAGTTTGCAAAAGGACAGTCTATAGATATAACTCAGGTAAACCACCCAAGGATGTAGAGTAACCTGGAACAATTAACTAACCAACCTAGAACATTTGTCATAATGGGCCAACTCAAACAAGTAAAATTATCTAGGCCTCTATCCAAGAGGAAGCGTGGTGTACTGGTTAGAGTGCTGGACTAGGACCGGGGAGACCCGAGTTCCAAACCCCATTCAGCCATGACACTTGCTGGGTGACGCTGGGCCAGTCACTTGTCTCTCAGCCTAACCTACTTCACAGGGTTGTTGTGAGGAGAAACGTAAGCATGTAGTACACCACTTTGGGCTCCTTGGAGGAAGAGCGGGATATAAAATGTAAATAATATCTTACTGAGATAAGTTGTTCAAAATTAAAATAGCAATCCTACAAAAGTGTCCCGATTTCTCTCTGCTTATCTCTCAGTGAAATGCCTCTAGCAGCTCCATCAGCACTGTGTGTGAACATAAATCCAAAAATCCATAAAATAGCCCTCTTCAGACAGTATCATCAGCGACGCTGTACTCAAGTACAGCCCAAGGCTGCTGATCATATAAACGGCAGCCATCACAGTTACAATGTGCCCCTGGGCAGACAAATGCCACTGTAATTGTGAGTGGCAGGCTGCCTCGATTGGCAGGCCAGCAGGACATCTGGACCCGCTTTGAGAATCTGTCTCTGCTAAACAACATCTGAAGAGGGCTAATGAAACCACACTTAGCACGGGTACCCCAGGGTGCTTCTTTCTCCTCTCTTTTCTAAACTTAAATTTCTCCACTAACTTTAAAAGGGCCACACACCCGAGTTATATTAGTTCATATAAGTGCTCAAAACACTTCATATACATGATCCCAGCAATAAATGCGTAAGGTAGGTCTGTGTTGTTTTCTGCATATTGTATATGGGGACACTGAGAGAGTTTTGCTTAGTAAATTCATGGCTTAGTGAATCATTAGTTGTCATCCTTGCCTATTGTTGTACACCAATTTTGATATATTGGAGACATGAAATATACAGCATTGCATCGCACTAATTATTTCTTGTTGTACCCTCAGCAGATAGTATGAATAATGGTAATCCCTCTTGTTGAAATTCTTTGGAATTATATGAGACTGATCAATAGCTCTTCCTGGGTGGGTTGGTTGGTTGGTTTGCTTGCATATAGCAAAACACACCAACTTCCTTTAGTCCTCTCTTGGACAGCTTGCTTTTCATCTTGGCTCTTTTCTGTATCTCTTTCACTTTGTCAACAATTTTCTTAAGCTGCAGTACCAAGAAATGAACTGCGCCAAATCTGTTCCTACAGTATTTGTTGTTCTCGGGTATTGGCTGGGATGCTTCTGTGAATAGAAACCCTAAATCATAATTGTGAACCTAAAACATGACTGTGAATGGAAGGAAACCTTAATAATCACAAAACTGCTACAGTGCCCGCACAGCAGTGCTAACTGCTGATAAATATTTATTTTTATTTATTTACATATTTTTATACCACCCAAAACTTATGTCTCGGGGCGGTTTACAACAGATAAAAACAACATTAAAACATTAGTTAAAAACAAAACAAGAAATTTAAAACACAACAATTAAAATTTTTTTTAAACAATGCTCTAAAACAACATTAAAAACAATCAAAACAATATCAGTTAAAAGCCTGTGTGAACAGATGCATCTTTAAAGACCTTTTTAAAAGTTGTCAGAGCTTTTAAAATATGTCATTAGACTCCAAAAACCTTGGGGGAGGAGTGCGATTTTGGATGAACAGCCGCCCACATGCAATTGAAGGATATCCCAACAGCATTTTGTGACATTCTTCAGATGACTTCAGGGCAGGCACACTCATGATGCATAGCCACTTTCCGCGTGTTATACTGGTGTTCAAGTGAATCGGCCCATTCTGTGTTTTTAGCCCTTAATCCTTCCTAGGAGCTGAGATTGACAACAGTCAGAGTTGGATGACTGAATGGCCAAGCCCAATATAGACACTCCCACTTTCCAGGGAAGAGAGGACTAGTTCAGGGATTCTCAACGTTGGACCCCCAGATGTTATTGGACTTCAACTCCCATAATCCCCAGCCCCAGTGGCCTTTGGTTGGGGACTATGGGAGCTGAAGTCAAATAACATCTGGAGGCCCACCGTTGAGAACCCCTGGACTAGTTCATATGTGTACCCAGCTGTGTGGGAAACTGCTTAAAATGGAATGTTGTGGACTCTATTTTTGCAAACCATTGGTATGAAGCAGTCCTTCCGCACAATCCTGGTATTTTTATCTAAATGCACCGTAACAAAGCCTTCTATGGTATTGTTTAGATGTGCTTATGAGGAGTTACTTCACACAAACAGCTTGCCACATGAACCATGTCCAGTGATGAGGGTGGTCAGGAGACTGTTTCCCAGACAAGTTCCTAGTCTAAACAGAAGGCCTTCTGTTTAGGCACTAGGCTGGCCTGAGTGGATAGAGCTAGCTTCAGGACTAGAAACCCTATTTGTCCCAAAATATCCTGAAGACTGCAGCCTGGTGAATCACTGCACATGACAACTTTGCATAGAGCTGAGGCTTCCTAGTTTTAGCCCTGGGGATCTCTGATACACTTCCCACAAAGTTCCATTTCAAATGGCCTACCAGTGGCTGGTTGTGGATAGGAACTGAACTTGAAGCTCATAGAAGGTGACTTCCTTAGAAGCACCAAGTAAAATTAAGATACAAACAGCTTCAGGAGCAGCATTTTTACTGGAATGGACAACAGTGGCCTATATTTAATGGCCTAGAAATAGACAAACGTGTAAGTCACAAACTTTTAGAACACTCGATTCACTGAAACTTCCAAATAAGATGGTTGAAGGACTAATAATTACATAATAGCTTTTAAAATAGAATTTTAATGTATTTCTTTAGGAGGAAATTGGAAAGGAAGAGTTAAGGGACTGAACTCTTTTCCCTATACAGTACAGCCTTCTATTTTCTTCTTTGATTAAAAGAAAGGGAGAATTGGTTATGTTTTGCTGGCATTTTAATACTGAAAGTCTCTTGTATTGATGCGTTTGTATTGATGTATAAATTGGCATTGGGTAGAGCAGGTCTGTGTAATTCTTCAGATGTAATTACGTTCATTTAATTTTTCTCTCTGTCTCTTTCAGGATAAAGATGCTCAGAAGGATTTAGAAGCTTTACTTCCATCCCTGAAGCTGTGAAAAACCAAATGTTTTTAGTTACCATGCTTGTTAATGTGGAAGCATGCTGAGAATCCAGCTCCCAGTTCTGAATGTATATGAATCTTATGGAGTGTTAATGGTATTTATAGTCCATTATAGTTAAGGTGAGGATCACTGTTAATTGAGGTTTGAAAGTCCAGTGAAAACTGATGGGACTTAGTTGCCTAAACAAAATCAAGTTTATTAAGAGCTAGTAACAAAAGTATGGTAGCTGTTCATATGCAGTGAGCGCCATACGCTGTCATGGCTGTCCTGCATGCCACCAAAATCTCCAATTGAGGTGGTGTTATGGAGGCAAGCAGACCCTTGGTTCCCTATATGGTGACTGGTTCACACACAAGGCTCATCACAAACTAGGAATGACTGCTCAAGTGAACTTGAAGTCCCAAGCAGTGTTGCTTGGATTGATCTGAAGGAAAATGCAGCTAGCTCTTCTGGGTAGCTGTACATTTAATTTTTCTTCTTGGCAATATCTGTTCATAGGTTCTTTGAATCAGAAGACCTCCATGGGGCACTTCCATTCCTTTTTGTTTAAATAGAACTAGTCTGCAGTAAAGAGGTTGTGAATCATGGCCTTCAAGAGGGTGATTCCAAGGAACTTAGCACATGGAAATCATGCGTACCTTTATTTTAAATTCATAGTGACTACGGCCCTCTTCAGACGTTGGTGGTTACTCAAGGTTGCCGCTCACAGAAGCGCTGGCCATTGCTGTTATGGCATTTCCCCATTCAGACAAACAGAGCCATAACCGTGAGTGGGTGACAAGAGGGTGAGTGACAGCTTTGGGAGCAGTAACCATGAGCACAGCAGCACTCACTAATGTCTGAAGAGGGCTTATCTTTTACTGATGTTAAGTGTGTGTTGGGAATCTTCCAGCATTAAATCCACTGCTGGCAATGGATGCCCTGGCAGCTGGTGAATGACAGGAATTAACTGTGCTGAGAATGATTAACTAGCTAGTTTTCCATACCTGTACAGAAATTGCATGTAACAATCTATTTCTATTTGCACAGACACAGGAGAAAATATATTACATATGTGTACACATTTTTGTTTTTTCTTCTCAGAGTATAATCTCAGGAACTTCCTCTTAAAGTTGTTTTAGTCTTTGAATCTTAAATGGAAATATGAAAATTTCATAAATGAGATATTTATATATGATGCTTGAAATATCTGGAATCAAATCAATAAGAGAAGTTGATGTAATTGCCTACTATGTTGCTATCTCCTTGTATAAGGGGATGTGGTGACTTCCATAGAGGCTTTGCTTTTGGAGAACAGCTGTTCCAATTTAAGGTCTCTGAACTCTGGAGACAAGCGAGGGCAAGGAAGCACAACAGCTGGAGAGTTTCAAGGAGTAACAGTTGCCACAACCTCACTGACTATGCACCCATGCAGTGGGAAGAAGTGTCCCCAGTCTGGAGAGCTTCCGGAGCTCTGCAGTGCTTATTGCATTTAGGGGAGGTGATTGTCAGTGATCTCTCTTTGCCCCTGAAGAGTACTCCACCTCCTGACAATATGTCTCTAAAGGTCACAAAATAATCCTCAGGGATTATTTGTGGGTGGTGCAGGGCACTTCCGGGGAAACGAGAGATCCGTGCAAATCCCCCTCCCCACGTGATAAGCACTGTGGTGCTCCAGAAGCATACCGGACCGGCACAGAAGCTTGATTAGTGAGGATGTTGCCCAGAAGAAACTTGATTGCACCTGAACCCCAATACTCTTCCCCCACTCTGATTTCTTCATGCCCAGTTCCACTTGTTTGAACAGTTTAATGTCTGCAATTTGTTGCAGTGTGGGGACTGATGAACTGTGTAGTTTATTAATAAAGTCACAAATTAGTCTCTCCAACATAGCTCTTTGTGCTCCAAAGGCAACCAGTATTTTACTAAATTAATACATCTTAATATCTTTCAAGAAAAAGAGATTTCCTCCCCCTGCCTATATCCCAAAGTGCCTTCTAATCTTAACATCTGGAGGACGCAAGTTTTGGGCAGTATAGAAATATTTTAAATAAATAAATAAATAAATGGTCCTATCTGTGTATTGTTTATATAGCAAAGGCTCTCAATGGTCTTCAAACTGTTAGAAAGATATATTAAATCCTTAAACAACAAAACGTCGTATGTTTGAGAATAAGCCTAACCTTTTGAAGGTGTTGGGGCTCATAAGTGTCTTTTCTACAGGTCTTTCTGCTTCTTAAAGGTAAAGTGTGCCTTCAAGTCAGTGTCGACTCCTTGCGACCACAAAGCCCTGAGTTTTTTTTCCTTTGGGCAGAATACAGGAGGGGTTTACCATTACCAATTCCCATGCAGTATGAGATGATGCCTTTCAGCATCTTCCTATATCACTGCTGCCCGATATAGGTGTTTCCCATAGCCTGGGAAACATACCAGCGGGGATTCGAACTGGCAACCTCATGCTCGCTAGTCAAGCCATTTCCTTCTGCGCCATTAGGTGGCTTTTTATCCCCTGTCAATTTGCTGTTGGCTGCTGCCACTTCTAGCTTCCGTTTATCAGCTGAACTTGTTTCTTCCCATTCATCTATTTCAGGGCCGGTTGCTCAGACCATATAGAATGTTTCCTTTCCTGCACACCTAACAGTTCCTTTGGGGACCCCCCCCCCCAATCCCTCAGTTTCCTCGGACTGTTCTTGTCACAAGATTCTGTCTGGCATTCCGCTCACTCTCCTGCAACTATCCATGGC
Organism: Hemicordylus capensis; assembly: GCF_027244095.1. Classification (NCBI taxonomy): domain Eukaryota; kingdom Metazoa; phylum Chordata; class Lepidosauria; order Squamata; family Cordylidae; genus Hemicordylus; species Hemicordylus capensis. The sequence continues at coordinate 392,839,686 of NC_069657.1, read as the reverse complement.
AACCAACAGGTTCTTTCTTGCATTCTGTCTCTTCCTGCCTTTGGAACACTGTAGGTTTTTGTTGATCATTCATCAATGAGAGCTGCCAACCCCTTTAAACTATCCAAAACTGTCAGAGAAATGTGGAGCATACTATGTTCCACATTTCTCGGACAGTTCAGCATACAGCAACAAATATCAAGTTAGCAAGCTTTCCATGATATCCAAGTCCTCCAACATCCATTTTGTGTCTTCCTTCTGTGATATGTTGTTTTCTTGGGATGATGGGACATGTCTAAATGGCAAACATGTCTAAGTAAAAAAATTAAAAATATATATGAGCCAATGCCATCTGACCTGAATGTACGCACTCAGTATATAATCTATGCCGTTCTCCCTCCCTCCAGAGCAAATAATCTGAAGATCTTATTTACTGAGCCACCCACCAACACAAGTTGTGTTGAATCTGCTCTGGCTTTCTTGCCAAACCAAATGGCGTTTGCATCCAAGCACCAGGAGAAGCCAAAGCGTAATACTAAACCTGGGAGGCTTCCAGCCAAATTTTTAGCAATTAGCACTTGGTTTTTGTGCCAGGCATACCACTCAGCTGTGACCACAGGCCTGTCAGTAAACTTCACTTGAGACAGAAGAGTCCCACAGGCATTAAGAAAGATGCCCATGAAACTATACTTTCTGACCACCAATAACAAAGTTATAAAATATCAGTTTGAAAGATTGCCTTTTGCTCTGTCTGTCTATAGGAAGTAATAAAAAAGTAAAGGTTGCTCTAGAAGTATTTGTTTTATTTGTCTTCTCACATTTGTTTTTATAGTCAGTTTAATAATTATTAGGCTATTCATATATGTAACGTTTGCTATGCTTGGGAACTGATATTGTTATTGTGCATCCTGGATTTTGTGCATTTATAATAATGCTTACACCAAATTAGGTTAAATTGCTAGCTTTTATTACAGGCATTTTCACAGGATACTTAGCAGAAATCATCTTTAGATTTTCAGCATTAGACCTGTCATTGTCCTAATCTTCCTTCTCACAAACTGATTTTTAAATACGCTGAACAGCCCTTTTGTGTGAGCCTTTGCAAATGTTGTTCCCATTTCTGTGAACTTCTGATCTTATCTGAATAATTTGGATGTGGCCCACCCCAGTCGCCTGTGTGGCACATTGTTTAGGAACCACAAATCTGAAAGAGATTTTGTTCAGAATATGCTGCCCCTGGATTTTAGCTGTTTCAGTTTACAAGAAGTTAGCTCATAAGAGAAGAGGAAATCCTGAGAAGTTGCATAGAAACAAAATACAGGGGAACACAGAACTATGCCGTTTCCCTCAGCTGCACTCTGAAGCTGTACAATCTCAGAAGCACTCTGTGATAGCATTTATCTGTAGCTTCTCTGCCAATCCAGTGGAGCAGGACTGAGGATATACCGGTATGTTCATTTGAGATGCTAGGACTATCAGTACAGAACAGGATCTGTGAACTTACTAACAGGTTTAAGCAGGGGCGTAGCTAGGAGAGAGGCGGCCTGTGTTCATCCCTCTCTTTGGAGGCCCCCAAGAATGCAGGAGATAATGAAAAAAAAAGAGAGGGATGGAGCTGGAGGGCCCTCAGGAGCTGGGGGCCCGTGTTCTTTGAACCCTTTCACTCAATTATAGCTACGCCCCTGGGTGTAAGTTGGAGAGAGCTGTTCACGTATCTAGAGTAGAGTTTCCCAACCTGTGGGAAATTGTAGCTGGGGATGATGGGAACTGTAGTTCAGCAGCATCTGGAGGACCACAAGTTGGGAAACTGGTCTACAGCAATCATTTGGCATACCATAGCTGAGAGGGCTGTTGCAACAGGAAGGTGGCTAGAGTGAAAGAGGCTGACGACAAGAGGATTGTAGAATCTCTGCTTAGATCCGATCTCGTTTGTGTTGAGGACCACTACACAGCTGACAAAAGGACGGAGTCGTCTTAAGAATTTGTATAGATCAAGAGATTGCAAAACACTGATCATAAATGGCTCTAAATTTAAAACTCCAGTATTAAAAAGAGGAAATATATTTTCCAAGGAACCCAGGTTGTACTTTGAGAAATACAAAAGATGGCAAAAGATGTTCCTACCATGATTTGGAAATGATCTATTCTGTCAGTCATATAAAGGCATGTGTTAACCGTTGACGCCTGATATTCAGGACTCTGACAACATGCATTTCCATTCTTACACAAGTTATTTGCTGTGTTATTTCAATTAACTGTATACTAGCAAATGACGTATGTGTGAAAAATGAATTGCATGTTAGTTTCTAGTTCTGCCTTGTTAAAAAAAAAAGTTGGAAGACAACTGCTATGGGAAAATAACTTCAAAAGTAGCAGAAGCACCTGCCTCCAATCAAAATGATCTGTGTGCACAGCTGATACAAATGCACATCATGGGGCTTATGCAGATTCCCTGGAGTTTTATGTGCCCATGTGATGCAGACGGAGGTGTTCATCCCCATCTGGGCCAATCAGCCACATGCCACAAAGCACCTGGATCAAGCCTGAAGGTTTTGCAGGTGCAGTGTTGTTTTTCAAAGAGTCAAGCTGACAACTTGTCTCCAATTCTGTTCAGCCTTAGACAAGCCAGGCTCCCTTTCCATCTATAAAGTTGCAAAAATAATTACCCAACTTGTACTTGAGGATTAATAAATACGAAGCACTAAACATTCTATGGAAGTCATAAGGAAGACCGGGGGGGGGGGCAGCAAAAGGGAATCTGTCCCACCACCACCACCCCATTTTACTTATTTTCTTCTCATTTTATTTTTTCTGGTTACAACTTATTTGTTTATTTATCATATTTTTATACCACCTGATATTTACATCTCTAGGCAGTGAACAAATTTTAATATTAAAAACCACAAATTAAAATAGATAAAACACAATAAAAACAATATAAAACAAATTATTAAAATTATTAATACAAGGAAACATAGGTCTTTTTGAAATGGGTGACTAATCAATATTTATATCAAAAAGGCAAATAATTTGTGTTTATAACCAGAATTTATTTTTTAATTTATAAAAAATGAATTCCAGAGTGAAAAGTATCTGTTAATGAAAAGTACTGAGGCAGATATTCCTGCTACCTGCATAAGATCAGCCCTGCTGGATCAGGTCCAAGTCCAGCATCCTGTTTCACACAGTGGCCCACCAGATACTCTGAGTAGTCCACAGGCAAGAGGTGAGGGCATGCCCTCTCTCTTGTTGTTGCTCCCCTGCAACTGGTATTCAGAGATCTCACCTCTGAGGCTGGAGGTGACTAATAGCCACCAGACTACTAGCCATAGATAGACCTGTTCTCCCTGAATTTGTCTAAGCCCTTTTTAAAGTCATCCAAGCTAGTGGCCATCACCATATCCTGTGGCAGATAATTCCATAGATTAATTACACACAGTGTGAAAAATTACTTCCTTTTGTTGGTTCTAAAATTCCCGGCCTTCAGTTTCAGGGGATGACCCTGATTCTAGTGTTGTGGGAAAGGGATAACTTTTTCTCTCTGTCCACTCTCTGCTCTATGCATAATCTTATACACTTTGATCATGTCTCCCCTTAATCGCCTCTTTTCCAAACTAAAAATGCCCAGATGCTGTAGCCTTTCCTCACAAGGAAGGTGCTCCAGGCCAATGATCATCTTGCTTGCCCTCTTCTGCACCTTTTGCAGTTCTACGTCCTTCTTAAGATACAGTGGCCCAAACTGCATGCAGTCTTCTAAATGTGGCCGCACCATAGATTTGTATAAAGGCATGATAATATTAGCATTTTTATTGCCAATCCCCTTCTTAATGATCCCTAGCATGGAATTGGCTTTTTTCACAGTGCTGTGCACTGAGTAAACACTTTCAACAAGCTGTCCACCATGACCCCAAGATCTCTCTCCTGCACCCTCATTTTATATCTCAGACCCCATCAGTGTACATATGAAGTTCGTGGGTTTTGCCCTAATATGCATCATTTTGCACTTGCCTACATTGAACTGTATTTGTCATTTTATTGCCCACTCCCCTAGTTTGGAGAGATCCTTTTGGATTTCCTCACAATCTGTTGTGAATCTCATTACCCTAAATAGTTTTGTGTCATCTGCAAATCTGGCCACTTTGCTGGTTAGAACAGGATATTTTAACATGAGAGAAGTAATAAGACATTAAAATGCAATGCTATGCGTGCTTACTCAGAATAAGTAAATTCAGTGGCAACATCCTAAAAGCATATATGTAAGGAGATCTACAGGGATGGGGGATGGCAGGAGCCCTCATGCAGCCTCCCCCCCCCCAGTGGCTGCCGCCATCTTCTGTTCATGTGCTGTTGTGCCACAGGATTAACACTTCCAAGCACTTTGTGCATCCCTGCAAATTCTGCTTGCACATACATTTTGTTGGGCAGGATGTCAGTCAATGGGGCTTATTCCTAAACATGAAAAACTGGGAATACCAAGTCATTGTAGATCCCAATTTAATCCTTGCTCCCATCAGAATGGTTTTTCTAAATGTCTGAAGCTGCCTTATACTAAGTCAGACCATTGGCCCATCCAGCTCAGTATGTTCCACACGGGCTGACATACATCCCTTGGGGACATATTTTCAGAAGGCACAAGGTGGCTTCTGGGGGAAAGGGAGGGCATCAAAAATGGCTGCTTCCCCACTTCCAGGCGAGTCTCACGAGTCTCGCAGGCAAGCCCGGTGGTTCCCACAATCCGTGGGAAGCGCGCTAAGCTCCCTTAGCCCGCTTTCCACTGATCGTGAGAATACCCTCTTCAATGGTGCAGTTTGTTGGGAAGTTTTATTAGGCTGCTCTCTTGTTGCACTAGTGCATCCTTGCTCTCTATGTTAACCACTGATTGGCAGTGCCACCCCAGGATTTAAAATTGTTCCCCCTTTGACTTACTTTTGTGATGATGAAGCTGCTTTCTGCTGAGTGAGACCCCTTGGTTCATGTTGTGTACACTGACTGGCAGTGTCTCCCCAGGTTTCCAGACAGGGATCTTTCCCAGTCCTTCCTGGAGATGCCAGGGATTAAACCTGGGACCTTTTGCATACATAGCAAATGCTCTTTCATGGAACTACAACCAGGGGCGGAGCCACCACTGAGCGACAAGGTTCAAAGAACCTCGGTTGCCAATGAAAAGGGCTGCCAAAGCCCCTGTTGTGCATGATGACATGTGCAAAGGGGTTGTGGCTCAATCGCCCGAGAACCTGCTCCAGCTCTCCTGATCTCAAACACTGCCTGGAAATTAGATTGAGAGAACCCTCTTGGGGCTCTCCAGAGCCCAGGCATGCCCACATGCACATGACATCACGCATACGGGGCATCACTGGTGGAGCCACTGGTAGGGCAGGACACAGGCGGGCTGCAGTTCAGCCGGCTCCGCCACTGGCTACAGCCCCTTGTGCTAGGTGTTAAATTATTGTCAAGGAGGGCAGCATGATAGCTAGGTGGCCAATGGCCATTGTCAGAGATACAGTCAGGAAGCTTAGAGTTCCATTCACGACAAGCATCTGTACAGGTAAGGTAGCCCCAATGGGGAAAGGACTTCAAAATCCTTTCACAATGTGCTACTGCTTCCTGTATCTTGTGTCCGTGCTCATGCGTTGTACTAGGAACATGAGAGGCTTCCCTGGGGATACACTAGCGGTGCTTTGAAAAGAAAATTGCTCTTGTGGAAACATTTTCACAGTGAAAAGGTTTTAATCATGCTAACTCAGATCAATGCAGGAACAGAGCTGGTTGTTAGCACCTCTTTTTTTTCCTGGGAACTTTTGAACTGAGCAAACCTGATCCCAAGGACCAAGCCTGCTTTTGATTCCCTATGTGCAGCCAGGGAACTCTTTCCCCCTCTTGATTACAGTGGCATTGCTATCCAAGGGCCTACAGGACAGAAGGTTCCCATTAGTGTAGGAAAGAGAAACATCTGGGGATGCCATGAACAACTTGCCAACTCATTTCAGCCTCAGGGAAATCTGATTGATCACTTGAGACTGCCCAATTGGATTGGCAATCCCCTCCATTACACACTGGAGAAGGAAGCAAATGTGCATGAAATAGTCTGAAAGCTAGAGAGACCAGACAGCAAAAACCAATGGTCAGCCTGTATTTTATTGGGGCATGCAGTTAGTACAGTTGCTAACATTCGTGCAATTGCTGTCATTAGCACATGTTTGTATTGCATTCTTCCTTGTTGCCATACTTATTTATTTACTATATTTATAGCCTGCATGTTATAATAAATAAATAAAGTGGCTTACACTAAGAACAGATTTCTCAATTGGGCTTTCTTGCTGAAAAGGCTTTGCCTCTGGCCACTGCCATGTGAGTTTCTGTCCATGATGGGCCAGTGAGCAGAGGTCTGCAGCTTATCAGCTGAGCAGGCTCATACAGGCCTATGAACCCCAGGCCTCTTAGGACTTTAAAGGGCAAAGCCAGCACTTTTAACTGAGCCCAGAAATGTGTTGGAAACCAATGAAGCTGGAACAGAATAAATGTAATACAGGTGTTCTCAAAGTTGTGTCTCCAGATGTGGTTGGACTACAACTCCCATCATTCCCAGCCACAATGGCCCAAGGCCATTATATAATCACCCTTGCCATGTAGGGTATACCAGTTTTATCATTCCCATAATGTAGATTACTGAGCAGGAGGCTGAGAGACAGCAGTGTGCTTATGACCACCTAACTGAGTGAGATTTGAACCAAGAGCTTCCTGACCCACAGCATTAGCCACTGTATTAAGGTGTGAGGTCATAGTTCAGTGGAAGAGCACATGATTTGCAAGCAGAAGGTCTCAGATTCAATCCCTGGTATATCTATCTATCTATCTGGCTGGGAAAGATCTCTGTCTGGAAACCTAGGGAGACACTGCCAGTCAGTGTACACAACATGAACCAAGGGTCTAACTTCACAGAAAGTAGCTTCATAGTCAGAAGAGTTAATTGTGGAGGATGGCGGGGAAGATGCAGAGAAAAATATATTGCACCAGTTTTCTAAGATCCATTTCACATCTTAATATTTTCTAGTCACAGCTTCTCTCTTGCAAGGGATCTCCACACTTATGCAAAACTGAAAGCCCCAATCATGGGTCCATTATAAAATGAACAAAATTAACAAACATCAGCACATCTATCTCCTCTCCCAGAGCATTCCCCTTCATGAGCCTTTTTCTTTTTAATTCAGTTTAGTTCTAGGCTGTGTGATTCCTCTGTTCAATACTAAAGCATATGTCTATCATATTTAATGTGGTGTTTTTTTTTTGTTGTTGTTGTTCACAAAACAAATAGTGGGACTCCTTGCTGCCACAAGCCAACAAACATGAAGCACCTTTTGATCTTACAAATTTCTCCCACTAAAATCAGTGAGAAGTGGGTGTGATACTAAGCATGTTTACTTTGAAGTACATCCCAGGACTAGGAGGACTTTACAACCTCCTAGTAAATAGTAGGTTTGGATTATTTCACTTTGGCTAAATTGCTCCCCTGGTTTTCCCATTGTCATGCCTGGCCCCCTCTCTTCCCCCCCTCTCTTCCCCCTCCCCCACCACAAAACCCCCCACATCATTTGGCTCTTCTCGTTTTTTCATGATGGATCTGGTAACTCTACATTTTCTGTTGGTGGTGGTTTTCCCCTTCTCCAGACTGGATTAGCTGATCTGCAACCGGCTCAGTGTTGCAAGCATACTTGTCACGCACTTGAAAGATACCGTTTGGCAACAACATGCAGGATGTTAGTACGAGACACCCCAGAGAAAGAACGCCTGAAAGAGAGAGCTTAGGAAAAATACTTCCCTTTTGTTCTTGCATCACTGGCAAACTTCACCCACGAGGCACTCTGTTCTGGACTGTAGATCCGGGTCTGTGTTCTCACCTCTGCCAGAAACGGAAGAGGCCAGTGTAGGTGTGTCTTGCAACAAGCTGCAACATGACACACTGTTTCAGATTGAAACCGTTCAATTTAACTGAACCTCAGCAACAGGAAGGAAGCATAGTCTTGATAGACTTAAAAGAAATCCCTCAAACAAAGCTTCCTTTCCACTCCAGAGAGATTATCTAGGGAAAGATTTAATCTTCAGTTATATAGTTGTGCTTGAACTGAACTAATCAATCATCTCAAATCAGAGATATCCAAAACCCACAACTGAGGGGGGAAACCTGTATTTAAAAACAAAGCTATGTTTACACAAACCTAGAGGCTAGAAGTCAGGAATGTTTTGTTTTGTTTGGGGGTTGTTGTTTTTTTTGTGTGTGTGTTTTTAAGATACCTATAGGCTGTACGGAAAATGTTTCTGACGAAGAATAGAGTGGCTTGAGGTGTTACCTATGTAAAATAGGTAATGAGCCATTTTTAGAAGGGAGGTATAGAAATTGAATAAATAATATAAAATAAAATGGTGCTACAGCTAATAGCTATAGCTAGTCCTGGGTTGCCAAATTCTGTGCTTTTGTCAGCAATTTGATCTGCAGTATTAACAAGTATATTTACTTCCATGTGGTGAAAAGCGTCACCTGCTGATGTCTGCAAATTGAGCTGCTATGAAAGGTACTAGAGCAGGTCAGGACTCCCCCCACCCCACCCCCCCCGATTATTTGACAACTATAACATCTCAACCAGCACAGAGGGACAATTGAAAAAAGTCAGAGATCATATACAGGAGCAGAGCAGTAGCTGAAACACTCTTAACTAAAGAGTGATTGAAGATCTTACACTTCCTTGCTGTCTTGTTGCCTCTGTCCACCCTGCCAGCAATGTTAAACCCACAAGATCTCATATCCCTTTTTGTAAAACCTTCACTCATTGATCTCACCAAGCTCCACTCCATCCATCTCTCCATGACAATACACATGTATAAATGGCCTACAATGTTCCAAGCTGCACATTACGTTTACGAATGGATTTCCTGAGCTGGGCTGGGCCAGGCCATCACGCATTCCTCACATCTAGTGAATGGGAATAGTATGTAGTAGTTCACAAAAGCACAATGATCTGGAAAGGGACCAGGTAACCTTGTTGATATTGTTGGGAGATGCATCTTCCCAGTCCACCTAGCATTATGCTTCCTATCCCACAATGATTAATGTGGCAGACATACTATAATCACAGGGGCCAACTTAAGACCAAAATATTCACATATATCCTTGGACTCCTTCCCGACATACTTTTAAAGAACAAAAGTAGAAAAAATAATGTGTGAAGCCCAAGAGAAGTATGGGCGCAAGCCTGAATTTTCCAAAGCTGGAAATAAAATATAACTTTTCCCTTGTGAGCTTCTGGACCCTAGGCCATCAAAGCAATTTAAGAACAAACTTGAAAACTTCATTAAGTACAAAAAGAGTAGCTGCAGTAAAAGAACAGTTTTATTTAATAGTCAGGTAATACAACCACCTATCCTATTAAAAACAACAAAAGGTCTAATGGCTGCCTAAGAAATTGACCATAAATCTATAGAAAAATCTGGTGCAGTAGTATTTAAAGTTGTTAGAGATATCCATACAATTCTCTTTCAGTGGCATGTACAAGTGTTATATTTACCAGCTCTTAAAGCTTTTATGAAAAGTAAAATTAAATATACAATCAACATTTGTTAAAATAAACGCAATGATAGTTATAGTAACCCAATAGTTATAGGAACTATTCTATTGAATGCTACATCATCTTTGATATACATACACTCCTGGCCAGTTCAGAAAATATGTACCAGCCAGTCTGCTTACCTTGCGATTAAGGATGTGTGCATGTGTTCACCCTGTACACCCCCACTGACACACACTTCCCTTCTACTAATAACGTGGGGGGGGGCTGTTATCCATATCACCTCTTCACATATCATCTAAACACATTAGCTTGCATGTGAAATGGTGGTTTGGGAGAAACCCTCCCCCCACCATGGTCAGGAGGAGAACAGGAGGTGATGCTGGACACACATCCTTTAATCATATGGCAGATAGGCCAACATATCATAGAATAAAATACAAGTGGAAGAAATAGTATTACCCTAAAGACAAATCTAATGTAGACCTGAAAATGAAAATGTTTCATGTCATACAGAACGTTTCACAGGCAGAGGCTAAGTTCTGGGATATCAAAAGTTTTATTTTAGCATGTAGAAAATATCTGGGGATACTCCCCTCTTCATTTTTATATGTTTTCCATTTTAAGCATGTTCTATAGGGAGCTAAAGAATTGAAATGAAAGGATATACATGACTGACATACAGAGCAAGGTTGTACAGGTGCAGCCAGAGAGCAGGCTAACCAAACTTTCCAACTGCATCAGTGCTGCAGGGAAGTGGCAATGTTTGACACCTTCCACAGCTGGTCTTGTGGTAGCAAGCATGACTTGTCCCCTTAAGCTAAGCAGGGTCTGCCACGGTTACATATGAAAGGGAGACTAGAAGTGTGAGCACTGTAAGATATTCCCCTCAGGGGATGGAGCCGCTCTGGGAAGAGCAGAAGGTTTCCAGTTCCCTCCCTGGCTTCTCCAAGGTAGGGTTGAGAGAGATTCCTGCCTTCAACCTTGGAGAAGCTGCTGCCAGTCTGTGAAGACAATACTGAGCTAGATGGACCAACGGTCTGACTCAGTATATGGCAGCTTCCTATGTTCTGTGCTACCCAAAAATGTGCCCCCAGGAGCTGTGCAATCTGCAGGGACATATTTTTAGGTGGCACAGAAGGCTTTCTGGGAAAAGGGAGGGTTAAACATTGCCACTTCCCTGCTGCACAGGTGTGGTTAGTTCTGTTAAACGGTTCTCTTGCTGCACCAGTGCATCCTTGTGCTGTATGTCAGCCACATCATGAGTTTTTTGTTATCTTGTAGACAGAATCCTTTGCATGTCTAAAAAGAACGTATTAGCAGGCAGAACGCTCCGTGCAGCTGCAGGATTATATTATATTATATTATTTATTTAACACATTTGTATTCTGCCCAAAATGCAAGTCTCTGGGCGGTTTACAACAAAACAATACAAACAACAAATAAGAAGGTTAAAACATTACAGTACTCTAAAAATGCTACATCTATTAAAAACACAATTAAAACAGTATCTGATTAAAAGCCTGGGTGAACAAATGTGTCTTGATGGCCTTTTAAAAAGTTGTAAGGGATGGGGAGGCTCTTATTTCAGCAGGAAGTGTGTTCCAAAGCCTCGGGGCAGCAATGGAGAAGGCCCGTCCCCGAGTAGCCACCGGACGAGCTGGTGGCAACTGCAGACAAACCTCTCCAGATGATCTCAATGGACGGTGTGGTTCATAGTGAAGAAGACGTTCTCTTAAATTACGTAAATTATTAAATTATGCATTGCAAATTAAGTGCACACATTTTAATTTGCAGAATTGTGACAACTTTTGAAATCTTGGGTTTCAGCAGGGCTTAGGGAAGAAGTACTATATAAAAAGTAGAGGTATTTGTTAGGGGATATAATAAAAGAAGCCTTAAACCTGTAAAGGAGAAAGTAGTTTACAACTTGCTTCTTTTGGCCTCAGCTTTACCTTGACTTTCCAGGTGGAAGGCAAACATTTGCTGCTTGATGTTCAGCAAAAAAAATGGACTGGGGTGGTGGACCTATGAGTTGAATGGCCATGATAGATTCCACAGGTCCCACATTACAGAAAAATATGGACAATATTTTTATTTAGTGACCATAGCACAATGTAGATGGGGTAATAGCATGTAGAATAATCATGCTTTCTCTCCTGGCTTCAGGACATCTGCGCATTGGAAGTCATGTTGAAATAGGAGCCAAAATACACAGCACATAGTGCATATAGGCCTGATTTGACAAAAAACACCTGATTTCGAGGAGTACTGATCGGGCTATGCAAAACTGCTCTGGAAAATGTCAAGCAGGGCCAAAAGGTGAGGCAAATATGCCAGAGAAGGTCTGCTACAATCCAGTCGGCCACTAGAGAACAGCTGTATATGGTTATTATTGGAGGCTACTGCTATCCTATTTCTTTGAAATGAAAGGTGGATCAATCCTCCTGCCACATGTCAGTGTGAAGTTTGGGTCTATCATAAAAGAAAAAGTGAGCTTTCTTTAACAGTGTCAAATCCTTCACACCTTTCCATTAGGAGATGTATAATATCTTTTTTTTAAACACCCAACAAAAAACCTAACCGTAGACAGTACTGAAAATGCAGCCCAGAGGCTAATGAACCTGTGCACTCCTTCCTCTGCTTGCTCAGTGGAGAATCCTGAGCAAAGCTGTGAACTGTAGTTTAATGCTGGCTTACAAATCAGGACGTTAAACTAGAGTTTGAAGTAGGTTTAACATCCTGACTTGTAAACCAGAGTTAAGCCACAGCTCCTGGCTTTGCATAAATTATGGAGCTGTGATCTAAACAAATCAGGATGTCAAATCAAGGTCATAGCACTACAGTGGAGCTGAGGAGATAAAGGTGAAAGGGAAGGTGGGAATTTGTGGCTTTGGGTTGCATTCTGAATCCTAACTACGATTAGCTGATTGTCTGAACTGGTCCTGTGAGTGTTTCTAATTCCTTACTCATGTTGCTTTTTAAAAAAAACATAGAACCAACCTCAATTTATACAATATATTTTAGATGCATAATTAACAAACTCTATTTCTGAATACATCTCAATGGTGATAACAGAGCTCTTGACCAATGACAGTTAGTTTAGTCAAATACCAACTGTTTTTATTTGATTATTCAATTAAAAATGCTACAGTATCTCAATACATGGGATAAGCTGGCGCTGTTTGATAGAGGTAAAGAGGCAACTCATTGCTGTCTTAAGTCCATTGCTGATTAAAGAAATGCTATGCAGTATGCTTCCTTAAGAAAATGTGAAGTACCTTTCCAAATGAATTTGTGCTTATTTTTTAAAGTCTCTCATATACACACATAGGTTTTTGAATTGTAATGGATGAATACTGGAATACAATTGTCATTCACAACTACAGTCCCAGCATGGCAGCATAGATGACAGAGCTGCTAAGTCAGATATTAAAGCACCACATTTTCTACATTGGGCTGCAGAATCTTTTTTAAAAGATCAGGAATTAAGATTTAAAATTTTGGGGGAAAACCAGCCTTGGAGAATACTGTGGCTATTTCTGGCAGGCAATAAATGTCACAAGCTTAGCAGCTGACAAACCAAATCCAGACCCGCCCAGCCCACCAAAGTATTGCTTTACTTCATATTATGCTAGTCACTCTCCAGAATACATTATATTCCAATGCATTTCATTTAAATATAAAAAGAGAAGGATGGAACAAGATCCTTGCACAAGTTATACAGGCAGTGTTCAAACGTCTGTGCTTATATTTCTCAGGCAACTTTCGCATTCCTTTTCTGCCTGAAGCCTCTGCACTGCATTATCCAGCAAATCCATGGTATCCCGAAGCATGACATTGAGTGTAAAGGGCTTAGGTTTAATAGTCAAGCCATAGGTGAAATCCATTGTTGAGTCTTCCTTTGGATTAGCTGTGAAATGGCACTGGTGGGCCAATATGGCAATAAAGAGAAAGAGTTGCACTTTCGATAACTCTTCCCCAATGCACCTACGTTTGCCCATGGAAAAAACCATTACACTACTAGCAAGGTCTTTGTTGAACAACCCATTCTCATCCAGGAATCTTGCAGGATTGAAATCCTCGGGGGCAGGCCATTTCACTGGGTCATGATTCACTGACCACTGATTGACAAAGACCACTGTATCTTTGGGAATGTGGTAGCCCATTAGGATGGTGTCAACGGTGGTGGAGTGAGGAATGGTAACTGGCACAAAGCTGCTGAAACGTATGGATTCGTAAAGGAAAGCCATGACATAAGGCAAACGTGGCTGGTCCTCAGCACAGGGCAAGCGGTCTCTGCCAACTACTTGATCTATTTCTTCTTGAAGTTTAGCCTGCACCTCTGGGTACCTAATTAAAAGAAACATAAATAGCTGTTTAGAAACTCTTCCGAAGATGGAACTACGCATTATCCAGGCACATGCAAGCCTGTATTTGCTGAGATCATATGACTGCAGTGAGGGCAGTTGAGCAGAACAGTCAGCAGGCAGGCGGTGTCAGTCAGCAGGCAATCAGCCCAGATGAATCTCCCCTGTAAATGTGCCCCCTAAGGTGGCTTCTTTACTTGGCCAGGCTTTCTTCCAGCTTTGGAGTCCAGCTAGGGGAAACATTACTTCAGACTAGGAGGGCATATGCTTGGAAGAATCAGCAGGCAGTTAGGCTGGTTAGGTCCCTCGATCTCATCTACCAGTTCTTCTAATCTACAGTTAGCCCTACACTTGCCGTATGAGGAAAATGTGAGGTTCGAAGCTCCATCTTCTCCTTGTAATGTGCAGTTCTGCCCCAGCTTTCAAAAGGGGCTGACATAGCATGTGGCTTGGAGATGGAAGCCAAAGCGGCTACTCTGCAATTCACAATTTACTTATTTAATTTTTTTAAAGTACAGCAATGTATTGGTGCTTGAACTGCCACATTTATGAGCCAACAGAGAAAACATTATGGCTCAATCTAGGCACGGCACCCATGCATTGGTGGGGGTAGGGGTGGGGGATCCCGATTGGAAAACAAAACTCCGTTTCCCTGCTCCTTCCTTGGTGCACAAATACAGATACTCAGGGTCAAACGACAAGTTTCTTTAAGCATATGCTATGCAGCTGTGTGTTTGTTTCTTCCATTTAAATTAGCAGGTGAGGGACCCAAATCTAGATCAGGAGGGTGGTGGCAGCTTAAACTCTTTGCCCCATCCACAGTTCTGATCTGGGGGCCCCTACATGTGCTATTTGATCTGGAGAAAAAGCCCAGACTAGTATCGGGGGAGTCCCACCCGCCCACCCACATGACAAATAGAGCACAGCCCCCAACTCCCCATCCAGACTGAAACCATGGCTGAAGCAAAGGCTTAAGGTGGGTCCCCCTCCCTGTGATTGCAGTCTAGGTCAGGGGCTGTGAGCACTATTTTACAGAGAAAATACAAGCACACCCAGAGGTGCTCTAACCCCCGGACCTTGGGGGCCCAGCCCATGGCCTCCAAGGTCTGGGAGGGCTCCAATGGATTGGGGGGGGGGGCTCAGGGAGGCCCCTGACACCACCCTGTGCCTGCCCCACTGCTGCCCCACCACACCGAACCATGGTTATCTTACTTTAGTTACTTTACTTTAGCCATCAATGTGTGGGGCGGGTGTGTGTGTGAGCAGAACAGGCCTCCCCCCACCCTGTGGCGGTGGTGGCCGGAGCAGCCACTGGGCCTGCCTGTCCTTGCAAACTACAAGGCGCTCCAGTGTGCTTGCACAGAAAGAAGCCCCTTGCAGTTTGCAAGGACAGGCAGACCCAGTGTCCACTCCGGCCACCGCCAGCATGGGTGGGGGGAGGCCTGCTCGGCTCACCCCCCACCCCCTGCCCCACACATTGGTGGCTAAAGTAAAGAAACTAAAGTAATATAACCATGGTTTGGCACAGCAGGGTGGTGGCGGAGCGGTCACAGGGCGGCGGCAGGACGCCTCAATACAGGGAGAACTTGCAGAGGGGGGCCTTGCAGAACAAGGGTGGTCCAGGCACCAGTTTTGCCTAGGTGCGCCCCTGAGCACACCACTACATTGCATGTGCATAAAGTCAGTGGCACCAAAAGACATCTGTGCTCCTGAGGCAGAGGGCCAAATGCTGCCTCTTTCCACACACCCTCTTCCTCATCTTTTTCAAAATGGGGGAGGGGGCTTCTTGCTGCCTCATTGGTGCCCAGTAATTTGCTGCCTGAGGTAACCACCTCACTTTATCGCCTCGCCTCATGGAAAGGCTGCCCCTGTGCACACTTCCCATATTCGCATTCTCACAACTACCTTCTCTCAGTCAAGGAACAGAAGTTCCAAGCTTGCATTATTTACGTGAAGGAAACATTGCCCATGCCCTTGTTATCTCCTGCTTAGATTATTGTAACACTCTCTATCTAGGGTTACCTTTAAGGATGATCAGGAAGCTATGACGGGTCCAGAATGCAGAGGCTTGCCTACTTCTGGGTGCCAGAAAATATGACAGGGTAACACCTCTCCTGCAGTCATTGCACTGGTTGCCTATTCACTTCCGAGTTCAATTTAAGGTCCTGGTTTTGACCTTCAAAGCCTTGCGGGGTTTGGCGCCTGTCTACCTACAGACCCGCCTCTCCCATCCAGTTACATCCCATCTGGTCAGATCTTTTCAATGGCCCTTTTGTCGGTCCCTGATTTCCGAGAAGTTCAGGGCGCTAGCACCTGTGAAAGGGCTTTTTTGGTTGCTGCCCCACTTCTCTGGAACTCCCTTCCCCTTCAGATTCGTTTAGCCCCTTCCTTACTGATTTTTAAATCTCTATTGAAGACTTTTCTTTTTTGCCAGGCTTTTGCCCTGTAATTTACCTATTTGGTTTTTTTCCTTTGTTGTTAGTTACTTTAGTTTTTAATTTAGTATGTAATTTTAATGTTGTCTTGCTTTGCATGTTTTTGTACACCGCCCAGAGTCTTAGGAGTGGGTGGTATATTAAATGTTTCAGATAGATAGATAGATAGATAGATAGATAGATAGATCAAGGAAGATACAGGAGATGCACACAGGCCTACCAGTCCCCATAACAGCCTGGGGACCTGCATGTTGCTTTGCTATGCCCTGTGAGAATCCCTTGCAGGACTGGGTATTGTACCTGTGGTGGGCTATCCACAGCCCTTCATCACCCCTTCTCTAAATCTGAGATTGTGGCTCATGTCCAGAAATATATGAAGGCAACATTAAGGTCATCTTTATGGTTCTTGTTTAGAATTATTATCTTTTCTGTCTCTCTAGGAGCAATCTGCTTCATGTACTTATCTAATCTTTGTTGAGATAAGAAGTGTGTTTTTAAACTAATTTTTATTTGTACCATTCTCTAACATTTATACAGCACATAGAAGTCAAACAATGAAAACTGCTGCTTTTAGAAAAGCAAACGGCTTAGGCAAACACTGGAAATGATATCCTTGCAATTAAATATGTATTTGCTCTTGAGGAAGCAGTTAATGAGACAAGCCTGAGGGATTCCCTCTACCCTCAACTAAGATCTCTTACATAATGCCTGAAGAAAATGCAAATAGCTGAAGGAAAAATTAAACACGTATCGTTTTAAAAATGTTAGTTCTCGTTCTAGTTCCACTCCGACATATTTTTTTTATTTATGTATTTAACATATTTGTATACCACCCACTACCAAAGTTTCTAGACAGTTGAGTCCAAGGCAAATACTGTCTCTGTCTGTTGAGTCCAAGGCAAATACTGAAAATAAGTTTGTAGGCTGTTCAGCAGAATGCCAGCTGCAATCCTACAGAGTTAGGCTGCTCAAATTCTGTTGCAGGATTGCAGCGCTAGTCTCCACACAAAAATAAAAGAATTTATAAGGTTTCTTTTGTGTTTATGCAGAGGTTATAATCTAATTGATCTTAATTTGATATCATCTCATTGATCTTAATTGGGCAAAAATGCATTGTTTCTAGACATCGTCTTGTTACCTTTATGCCAACATTTCTTTAATGCAACATTTCACCAGTATGAACTAGGTTGTTGTTTTTTCTTAAACAACTTTTCAGTTTGGCAGGCTTCCCAGAACTTCTGTGTTAGCAATTCATAAACAGCTAGGCTATTCCTGTGGCCAGCACACCTCTGTATTTTCCATGCTACCAGAAACAAAGAGCTAATAACCAGCTCAGCTCAGCTCAGCATAATGCCTTCGCATCAATGGCCAGCTAAGCTCCAGCTCTCAAAACAAGGGGCTAATTTTGGGGGGCAATACTCGGTGCATTATACATTTTGGTTTAAAGATAGGATTAACACTTTTTTTTCCTGGCAGTCAAATAAAATTGAATGGCTTCTTTAAATTATGAATCCTTGTCAATAGCAACCTGTTGAATAAGACAGAGTAACCGGTAAGATAAGAGCTGATTGGACCACTATTCTCGCTATCCCCTGCTAACTGAGCTAGCCCCCTGCTCACAGAGCAAAGAGGCACCTTTTGAAAGTGGTGATTCTCTTTATTTAGCAGGGGGAGAGCAACCAGCCCTATCCATCCCCAGCATAGCATCCCTCCAGTGGCTCTTGCTGTGTCTATCTTATGTTTCTTTTTCAGACTGTGAGCCCTTTGGGGACAGGGAGCCATTTTATTTATATCTATTTAAACTGCTTTGGGAACTTTTTGTTGAAAAGCGGTATATAAATATTAGTCATATTCCTATCTGACCCAGCAATGCACTTCACATTAGGAGAGGAAGAAACACAGTCTAAGGAGGAAAAATATATTCTCAAGCAGTTTTCAGATTGCTGGAAATATTTCAGAGCAACTCTAAAATGAGAAAAGAAGCAGTGAAGTGGGGCCAATTTTGTGACACATACAATAAGTATTGACACATACACAATAGAACTATATTATGAAGAGTTGTCTGGTGTCAAGTGCTTGAATCAACACACTAGACTGAGTCAGAAAATAGTTTGGCTAAACTTGATATGAGAGGTGCTTTCATAAATTAGGAGCATATTCATCATCAGTATTTTCAGACTGGTCAAAGGGATTCAGGCAAGCAACAGTCTGACATTGGGCATGCACGGCAGCCTCCAAAATGGCCACCACCTCCGGAGTGAGAGCCAGAACGACCCCAAAATGGGCCGAACCGGCCCTTTTCAGAATGGGAGAAGGCCAGTGGGGGGAGGGGGAGATGGCAGGGAGACCCCCTGAGGTCACCGGCGACCCAGACCTGGCAGTGAGTGTTAAAAGTAAAATAAAATAAAATATTTTTTAAAAAACTTAGAACCCCTGAACCAGCTCCAAGCCAGCTCGGGGGGGTGGGGGGAGGTTGGCTCGAGGTCAAGCCGAACCGGGCCTGGTCTAGCTCAAGGGCGAACCCTCGAGCTGGCCCAATTTGATGGTGAACTAGCTCGACCTCAAGCCAGTTTGCACATCCCTCTTTTGCATTAGCAGCAGTACCAATGGCTTCTGTCACCCTTGGAACTGAGCATCATGTCTGCCATTATGTATAAGCTGTTTAGCAGAGTGTTCACATCAAAGTAAGTGACAGATCAAATGGCTTTGGACTTAATTCATAGGAACATAGAAAGCTGCCATATACTGAGTCAGACCATTGGTCTATCTAGCCCAGTATTGTCTACACAGACTGGCAGCAGCTTCTCCAAGGTTGCAGGCAGGAGTCCTTCTCAGTCCTGTCTTGGAGATACAAGGGAGGGAACTTGGATCCTTCTGCAGGCAAGCATGCAGGTGCTCTTAGTCTCCTATTCAAATGCAAACCAAGGTGGACCCTGCTTGGCAAAGAATTCATGACTGCTACCACAAGACCAGCTCTCCTCCCTTATTCCTAAATAAGGAGCCACTCAAATGACAATTTCCCCCAGCAACTGCTGAACTAAGCGGGGGGGGGGGGGAGAGGCACGAACCAGCTAAGGGTTCAGAATTACATTTCCTGGAGAATATTGTGCCATGAACACCAGCCCTGCTCCTTCAGAGGGATCTGTGGCCCCACTAGGACACCAAGTGAAATGGCCACTTCAGTTTGCTTCAGGGTGTCCAAAGAATAGTAACATGGAAGAGCCACACATCTGACCCTTTGGGCACAAACTGCTGCCCAAGCCCCACTGAACTGAGCAGCAGGAGCTGTACAAGAGCATGGGCTGCAGCAGGCCTCCCATTCTTGGGTCACTCCTGCTTGTCTCAATAAGACCTACACAAAAGCACCTACCCAAGGATTGTGTCTATGTTAAGTAGTGGGTGTTGGAGGGTCGGCAGAGAGGGCTCCGTTTGGATTTTCTACCTCAGGCACCAAAATGTTTTGGATTGAGCCTGCTGGAGACAGACAGTAGCAGAATGTCCTACAATTAGAGATGCACATCCCTGCTAACTGAGCAGAGGGGCACTTTTAAAAGTGGTAATTTTCTTATATTTAGCAGGGGGAGAGCAACTGTCCCTGTCCAACCTCAGCCCAGCATCTCTCCAGTGGCTGTTGCTGGTGTTAGTTAGTTAGTTAGTTTATGTATTTATTCGATTTCTATACCGCCCTTCCAAAAATGGCTCAGGGAAATAACAAACAAATAAGATGGATCCCTGTCCCCAAAGGGCTCACAATCTAAAAAGAAACATAAGATAGCAGGGGCATAACTATAATAGGGCAAGAGGAGGCAGTTGTCTGGGGGCCCACTGCCTTGGGGGCCCCCCCAGAGGCAAGACACATGACTGACTCCCCCAGCCACGCACCCGCCCGGGCTTCCTTCAGTTGTATTCATTCTCCAGAACTGATGTGAGTGTTAAGACCTGGAGCTACAAGAACAGCATGTCTTTCTCTGGTACCATTAAATGACTTGCATCGTCCACAATTTACAAAACCTTTTAAAGATTTCTTTACTTCATGAGCTGAGCTTCAGTGATGCAGGGCCCATTTTAAAATCTTGTCTCTGGGCCCACTCCAACCTTGCTATACCCTTGTAAGATAGACACCAGCAACAGTCACTGAAGGCACTGTGCTGGGGGTGGATAGGGCCAGTTACTCTCCCCCTGCTAAAAAAGAGAATCACCACATTAAAAGGTGCCTCTTTGCCAAATTGGCAAGGGTTAGCAGGGGTTTCCCTTATGTTTCCTTTTAGACTGTGAGCTCTTTTGGGACAGGGAAGGGAACCTTTTTATTTGTGCATTATTTCTGCCCACCACTTGAGAACTTTTGTTGAAAAGCACTATATAAATCTTTGTAGTAGTAGAGGCATCATTTCCCATGGTGCTCACACACAGATTTCTTACTATCATAACTCACGAAATTCAGGTTTCTGAAGCACTGCAAAACCTTGTGAACAAAAATCAAAGGTAGGATGAGTGCATAGGCAACAATCGCCCTGCCACATCACCTCTGATGGGGAAAGAGGGGATATTGTCTGTTTCCAGCTCAGCTGCCCTCAGGCATCTCCTCTCTAGACAGCAGTTCCTCGCAGGCTCCTTGGGAACAGGTCTTTCTGCAGCTCTGCAACCTGAGATTAGGTTAAAGGCGCACCCAAGGGTTATGCCCAGCCGAGCCAGCCAATCAGCTCACCTGATGAGGAAGCTCAAGAACCACTGCAAGGCGGTGGAGAGGGTGTCCTGGCTGGCGCCAAAGATGTCCGTGACGGTGGCCGGCACATGCTCCACGGGCAGGCCGGGCTGCGCCTGCTGGAGGCGGATGAAGGCGTCCATCAGGTCACGCAGGGCTGCGCCAGGCTGAAGGCTGTTCTGGTGCTGGATGAACTTTTGGCGCACGAAGCTGTAGAACTCGCGGTTGAGGGAGCGGAAGGCACGGTAGGCGCTGCGCACTGGGTTGGGGAAGTGCTGCAGCCAGGGCAGCACATCGACCAGGCTGCCTGCACCCACTGTGCTCCCGAACTGCTCATTCCGGCTCAGCAGGCGCCGGAATTCGGCATCTGCGTGGCTGTAGCGGCGGCCAAAGCAGAGGGCGCTCATGACGTTGGCCACAGCCACAACGAGGCTCCTTGATGGATCCACGAAGGCGCCATCGGCACAGGCGCGCACCAGGAGACGCACCACGGCACGTGTCTCGGCCAACAGGGGCCGCTCCACGAGGCGGCGCGCCGAGAACGCCCGCACCGTGGAGTGCGCCAGGCGCCGCTGCAGCTTCCACAGCTCCGAGTATCCGCTGAAGGCCAAGCTGTGCCCGCCAGAAATCAGCTGGAAGGACTGGAAAGGTGGCCGGCCCGCGAAGGCTGCTCCCTGGCGCACGAGGGCTTCGCGGATGGCGCGCTCGCCGCTCAGGACCACTACGGGCCACCTGCCCAGGCGCAGCTGGAAGATGTTGCCGTAGGTGGCCGCCAGGCGCCCGAAGGCCAAGTGAGGAGCTCTGCCCAGGTGAGGCACGTTGCCCACCAGTGGCCATGGGAACGGGCCTGGCGGTTCTAGCCGCCTCTGTCGCAGCTGCTCCTGCACCAGAAGCTTCACCACATGGAAGGCGGCCAGCAGCGAGAGCAGCAGAAGCAGCATGCCCGGCACCAGGAGCAATTCTTCCTTCAGTCCATGGGGCAGCATGCTGCGGAGAAAAGGGCCACATTAGAAGACGGGCGGCCTGCTTGAGAAGTATCAAGCAACGGAGCTTCTCCTGGAGCCCCACTTCAGGCTGCAGGAGTATGCTTGAGCATCATGCTGTCTCTTTAAAAATATATATATTAATAAAATACAGTACCAAAATGTTCTCCACCACCTGCACTAGTCTGTGTTCGGAAAGGTGTTTTTCTATGGGGAAGCGCCACAGTCCGGGAAAAGATTTACTCCTTGAGATTACTGAATGTGGAAACTCGCCCTTACAGATTGGGTAACACTCTGAACCAGGGTCTGGATTGGTTGAAACTGCCTTGATTTAAAATCATGGCGGGGAGAAAGGCTGGTTTAAAACACTGATTTAAATAGTTTCCTGTTTCATAATGGATGCATTTTCTGAGGAAGAGTGTATATTTATTAGTTGCTGTGTAACGACTGAAATATACGGAGCTGCAGCTAAATAAAATATACTACCTGGGATGGGAACATAATTAAAACCTCTGGTCATGCATGGTCTTAGCAATAAAACAGCTATATATGCTTAAAAACAAGGGCAGCAACTATGAAATTCCCAAGGCTTGTAATCAACAGGCAAAATCTTCTCTTTTTTTGACATGCTGTGGAAAGTAAACATCACAGTGTTTGGGTGATGGGCAGAATATTCATCATTTGCTGCAATACTTAATAGATGACCTAATGTATCATATTTATAATGCTTGTCTCAGAAGTTAAATATCCCCCTCTTTTTTTTCCTTTTCCTGAGAAAACCAGACTTTAATGAATATGTGAGGGAGAGGTTTGTGGTTTGTTTTAAGAGAAGTGTAGTAGCATGCTTGTATTAAATTGAAATTAATAACAACCTTTCTTTTTAAAGTTACACTTGAACAAGTAAACAAATCTTTAAAAAAACAACTGAGGTTTTTGCATATGTTTCTTTTTAAATCTTCAATTTTTATCTACTCTGCTAACTTCCTCTTTGGTCCTTGCTTTTGAAGGGATCCTGTGATTGTCGCTTTGCTCGCCTTCTTTGGCAGGGCTCCTTTACCTTAGACAGCTGCATGACAGTCAAATATTCAACAGGTGGAAGCTTTGCCTATTACTGGTTTTTCTGTGTGACAGAAAAGACTAAATTCTACATTTTTTTCTTGTCATGGACTCAAAAAAAGGTGTCAACCCTACATGAAAACCTATGTACTTTGAAACATTATATGTGAATTTATCAGTTGTACAGCCAGATCTAAGAATGACACCAGGTAGGAATATAGAATTCTATGTGCAGAGCAGCACGGGGGAAGTTGCAATTCCCAGATAGCATCTTTATGTATATGTATCCATTATATCCAAGCACAAAATGTTAGATCAGAATTGGATAGCAATGAAATAGAAATGTATTAGAAACAGAGAACGAACAGCTTACATAAAGGTTCATTAAAGGATCCGCTGAACACAAAATGTTTACTCAAATTTAAAAAGTGTTGGAATGATACTCAGCTAAGTAATGGCCAGCATTTCTTTCATCCAGATAGTAGGATCAGTGAAAGGGATGCAAGAGTGGGGAAAGGGCAGCCTTATTGCCTGGTCCTTAGCACATGTTTCCAAGTTGCTAGAACTAAACCATTGGAAATGTTGATCCTATTATGGCTTGATCTGTTTTACTAATTGCTATTCTACCCAAGGGTCGATACTAATATAATTAAAATACATAAAAACCTTTGTAATGTGCAGTCCAGTGCTGTTCATGTGCACTCAAGCCCACTGATTCAGTTTTATCAAGGGGCCTGATACAAGTAAGTGTGCATAGAATTATGTTCTCCCTTGAACTGGAGCTCATAGATTTCAGTGGAACTTATTTTTATGAGACTGCACTTAAGATCACAACCTGATATCCTCAACACTACTGACTCCAATCCAGTGAAAGCAAGCGGTGATGTTCAGCTTAATCTAATGCTTGTTTATTTGCATATAAATCCTACTGTGTTCATTGGGGCATAATTCCAGGTAAATGTACATGTGCTGTAATTTTTATTGTGGCTTCACCACTTTTGTAAATTGCTTTGTGAACCTAAAAGGTAGGGGATAAAACATACATACATATGTGGTACATATGACTCCAGTGGAACGAGTTAGTAATTAATTCTCAGGTATGGAAGTGCTAGTACTTGTTGGAGGGATGAAATCTAAGTCTTGAGTGGCCACACTAAAATTCATAGATCTAGGGACCTGCTGGCTGCCAAAATTTTGGAACCATAGGTTCTGAGTTTGCATCTAAAAGCTTAGTTTTAAGTCACCATTGTATATCTAGCAATTTTCAAAAAACACCTGAAAACCCATCTTTTCGCCCAAGCTTTCTCAGCTTCCTAATATTTTTGGGTTTTAATCTCTGGTTATTTTTAAATTGTTAAAGTGTTTTTAAGTTTTTGTATATGTTTTTAACTGGTTTTATGTTATTGTAAACTGCCCAGAGAGGAAAGTTTGGGGCAGTATACAAATCTGATAAACAAACAAACAAACATACAGCTAGCACATGGGGGAAACTGCCCATTTAAGATTGAGCTCCTACAAAAGGGAGATTAAAGGTGTTTAAGGACCAGCACGTTTGCCTTTACTTTAGCCAGTATTTACCTATAGAAGGGAGCACTGGAAGATTCCTTGTCTCAAGGAGCTAGCGTGTGACTGCACAGGAAAATGAGGGTCAAGTAACTCAAGTTTCTCACCCCAGGCTATGCTCCTAGCATCCGGGGAAGAAAGCTATACTAAGAAGTTCAAACGAAAATTATCATAGGGCTGGGCAGAGAATCAGTCACCTCCTTGGGCAAATTCCCCTAAGAACGGGTGTGGGGAGTTACTAATACTAATAATATTACAATACTAATACTGAATTAGTATTGTTTTAATTCAGGGTTGCCTAACCTTGGGCCCCCAGATGTTGTTGGACTACAACTCCCATCATCCCCAGACATGGCATTGTGGCTGAGGATGATGGGAGTTGTAGTCCAACAACATCTGGGGGCCCAAGCTTAAGCAACGCTGCTTTAATTCACCCCTTGCTGCAGCCAGGCAAAGTGTCGCCTTCCCACCTTATGACCTGACAAGTACGGGACAGACAGAAACACGTTTGCTACTATGAGCTAGACTGACCTGTCCACCAGAGCTTCTCCCGGATCTCTCTGGTTCATCATCATCACTCCAGCCAAGGCTGAGCTCCGCGCACAGCAGCAGTTTCCGTTCGACTCCCTGAACTGGCGAGGGAGAGCCGGAGAAGAGGACCCAAGTTGTCGTGACGAGGCTTTTGGCAGCTCTTGGGCAGGCGGGCAGGCGCCGGCGGCGGCACCCTCCGACCCTGCCTGGCAGCAGACACAGTGCTGCAGCTACCCTCCAGGCAGGCAGCCTTCCGTGCTGGCTGGTGGCCTTAGGCTTGCTGCTGCTGCTGCTGGAGATCTTCAGCAGCCAGCAGGAGCAGCTCCTAAGTGGAGCGACTCCTCCGGCAGGGGCTTCCCGGGCAGGTCGCCGTTGGCTCCCGTTCCGCTCGCTGCCTGGCAGGACTTCTGCAGGCAGCCCAAGAGTGCCTCTGCCTCTTCCAGCGGGACCTGGCTCGCCGCCTCTCACCTGGCTGCGGCCACCACGCTCAATCGACTCCCAAGCCACATGCTGGGAGAAAGTGCCCAGTAGGGCGGGGGCGGGGCGGGGGGAGACCGAGGGGGACAGAAACCCAAACCCTGTTAGATGATCGCGGGAGGGGGGGGGACCTTCCTCCTCTCCTATCCCTGGAGGCTGCAAAAGTTTCCTTTCCTGCGAATGTCACCTCCCCGTTGCGTGCAGAGTTTGCATTGCGTGCTCTCCTGCTGGAAACCCTCTGGCCATCTCCTCCTCTCGCCTCCCCTTCCCCGCATTAGATGCTCTCGCTCTCGCTCTCTCTACCAAGGCGGTACCAAGGGAAGCTCGCCCAAGGGTTGGAGGGGAGGATTTCCAGCAGGGCAGTGACCAACGCGATTTCGCCCCTTTCCCCAAACGGAGTATTTCTCCCCGGACGCCTAGGATGGATTTATTTTAAAGCCTGGTTCAGACTGTGCAACAGAGGTGAGGAGTTTAGGCGTATCAGCAAGGCATACTAGCCACGGGGGGCAAAGAACCCATAGGGCCCTAGAAGTGGGCATGTGCAAATGCGTACACTGTATTTTGATGGCACGACGTGCTTCCTGAGGCTCAGTTCGACCTTTCTGAGGAACATTCACGTCTGTATCTGGTGAGCAGAAAGTCACCCCCGGGAGTGGCTGCTTCTTGTGCCACAAAGAAAGCACCCATCGTGCAGCCCTCCTCCTCCTCTCTCTCTCTCTCTCTCTGGGGTCCGCGAATGCCTTCTGATTTTGATCTGGGAGCAGACTGAAAATGTGAACGCTCTGAAAGGCTAATTGGCTGAAGGCCACATTGTGGGAAGACTGATTCCTTATTCCACACTAGAATGGTGGAGCTGGAATGTTAGAGGTTGTTAATTTTTACCCCAGTGGGTAAAACAACAGAGCACTAAGGAATGGGCACACACTCCAGTTAGAGTGGGTAGCAGAGGATGGTTTAGTTATTGCAGCTGTTTAGCGAAAACACATGGAGATCCTTGTAGAACTAAATCCTAAGTATTTATTGGTTAAGTACACTTGGATGGGAAAGGCCTGAAACTAATCTAAAGGACTACATAATGAATAGGTAAGAAGGGAGAGAGAGAGATGTTTCTATCTGCTCTAGGAGCAAAGGAAGAATTGTGGCTCAGCACAGGAAGTGCTGAAGAGTCAGTCCTGGGGTCATAGAGTAGAGACAGGTAAGGAGACCCTCACTCACTACCTCTACTCCCAATGCCCCTAGTGGTCATTAGGACAGTAGGTGCAAAAGGTCAATGCACTGGAACTTCATCTCCAACATGGAAGGCAGTCGAAGTCACCTCTGTGCTAAGCAGGATTTATGATTACATACTGGATAGGATCAAAAGGATCACCAGCAGGGTTGTACTGCCCAACAGTGCTCTCTGGAGAGAGGTGCTTTTACCCTGGGACTTCGGGGCTGAAGTCCAGGGCCTCCACAGCCCCTGGTCCCCCCCCCAATCCTCTTTAGTCTGTCCCAGGTGGTATGGTCGCTCGGCGGAGCATGATGATCTTAATTTGGAGGGGGGCCTCCAAAGGCCTTTAGGTCCAGGCTCCAAAATTACCTAGGTGCACTTCTGTCTCTGGACCCCACCTGCTGTTCTCTTGCTGCTTTAATTGACTTGATCTATGCCAAGCAGGGGTGTAGCTAAAATTGAGCAAAGGGTTCAAAGAACCCAGACCCCTAGTTCCTGAGGGGCCCCAGATCCACCCCTCCCTATTTTCTCCATTATCTCCCTCACTCTGAGGGGTTGTCAGAGAGAGAGGTGAACACGGCTACGCCCCTGGTGCCAAGTAAATGCTGCAAATGAAACACACTAGGGCAAGTGCGGAGCAGTAGGTCCAAGTCACACCTCTCTCAGCCTCACCCACCTCACAGGGTTGTTGTGAGGACAAACATAACCATGTACACAGCTCTTGGCTCCTTGGAGGAAGAGCAGGATGTACATAAAATAAGTAAGTAAATGCAGTAAGTAAGTAAGCAAGCAAGTAAATAAGTAAATAAATAAATAAAATTAAATAAGAAGGAGCTCAGTGGGTGGTCTTGAGTAAGTAATTCAGTTTAATCTGCCCCTTAAGTTTGTTGTGGAAATAGCAGAATAACTGCATGTAAATTGCCTCGAGCATCGTCAGTGATACAAACCTAGTAGGTTGGTAGGTATAATTGACTTGTAGCTGTCCTGAAGTTATAGTGAGGCTATCTTCATCTGGGGAGGAAGAAAGTCTCTTAGCTCCCATTAACCACAACTGGAGGCAGAAGAAATTTACATATCCATCCAATGCATATTTTCTGCTGTTATACTTTATACTACTTTTATTGCTGCCATTTATATTTCATGGCTATTACATTATTTATGTTATTATTTCTTGTTTACACAGTCAGACAGGTGTTATTGACTGGTTTGTTTAATCCAGACATCGAGTCCTTCCCAAGGACCTGGGATGGCTGAATTTTATCATCAATACTGTTGGTTATTATAGATATCGTCGTAAAATATAGGCTGTTCCCAGTAAAGTTGCTTTTTGTAATTGGCTGATGATGATTTCTGTGGCCCCTATGGTGTTGAGGTGCTCTTCAAGTTGTTTTGGAATTGCACCTAGGGCGCCAATTACCACTGGGATGATTTTGGTCTTTTTCTGCCACAGCCTTTCAATTTCAATTTGTAGATCTTTGTATTTGGTGATTTCTCTATTTCTTTTTCTTTTATTCTGCTATCCCCTGGTATTGCTATGTCAATTATTTTGACTTGTTTTTCTTTCTTCTCAATTACAGTTATATCTGGTATATTGTGTGGCAGATGTTTGTCTGTTTGTAGTCGGAAGTCCCATAATATTTTTACATCTTCATTTTCTTCAACTTTTTCAATTTTATGGTCCCACCAATTCTTGGCTACAGGTAGCTTGTATTTTTTGCAGATGTTCCAGTGTATCATCCCTGCTACCTTGTCATGCCTTTGTTTGTAGTCAGTCTGTGCGATCTTCTTACAACAGCTGATCAGGTGGTCCACTGTTTCATCTGCTTCTTTACAAAGGCGGCACTTGCTGTTTGTGGTGGATTTTTCTACTTTTGCTCTTATTGCATTTGTTCTTAGTGCCTGTTCTTGTGCAGCCAGTATTAAACCCTCTGTTTCTTTCTTCAAGTTGCCATTCTTAAGCCATTGCCAGGTCTTGGTGATGTCTGATTTTCCACTTATATTGTGCAAGTATTGACCATGCAGGGGCTTATTTTTCCATTTTTCTGCTCGGTTCTTGACTTATTCTTTCTTGTAGGCCTGCTTTGTTTCATTGGTGTTGAATAGTTTCTTGTTATTGACCATTTTAAGTGCATCTTCTTCACTGTCCTTTATATAGTCTTGGTACATTCTTTTAAAATAACCTCTTCTAGTTGGACTAGACTTGTAATAGCAGATCATTATTTCCTTGTTGGCATTTTTCGTATATTTTTTCCGGTTAAGCGACATTACTTACAGTAACCTTGCAGTCTCCAGCCCTGGTTGCTCAACTGAAGATCCTGAGTCCTGTAGCCCACTTGCCACCAGATGTTCAGGGACTCCAGCACCTGGCGCAGTCCTTGTTGACCCCGGTGACAACCGATCCGGTATAGATTTATTAAAATTATGTCTCACCATATTGTTGATGGGAGAGGCACTCTTTGTCTGGCTCCTCTGGTGAGACCTGTCCAGTATGGTTGGACCTCTGGCATAGCTCTCACCTTCCTGAGAGCACGCAAGCCCCACAACCACGCCAACGTAGTGCCTCACTGGGGGATGTTGTTGTTGTTGTTGTTAGAGCTGGTACAGCATAGAGACTGAGCCGCAAATCAGGATTCTCCTGGTTTGAATCTCACCTCTGCTGTGAACTCACGAAGGAACCTGCTGCTGGCCTTAGAGGAGCCACTCCCTCTCAAGCTCAGCTCTCCAGCTGCTCTGTGAGAATACTTACCTTTCAGGGCTGTTGTACAAATTTTAAAATAATTCATGTGGGGCACTCTGAACACTTGAAAGTGTTGTACAGATGTATTATTAGTGGGAGATGTTCTGAATTTTGAGAAAGGCGGGGCAAACCTTTTAACAGCAACAACAATAGCTGATATGATGCACAGTGCTAATGGGGACAGAAGACATCACTGCTGCCTGCCACCACTAGTGTACATGGAAGCAGCAGTGCCACAGTCCCAACCAGCCGCTATAGAAGCTGCATCTTTGTGTATTCTCCCATTGTGGTGAGTGGGAGAAACCATGGAGATGGAGATGGAGCAGTTGCCAGTTGGGACTGCAGTGCAGCAGCTTCCGTGAGCACAGCAGTGGTGCTGTCAATATCTTCCAGCCCCATTAGCATTGTGCATCATGTCAGCCAATAATGATATAATGGCTGACATGATGTACAGTTCGAAAGGGGACGGAAGACATTGCCACTGCCACAGATCCAGAAGCACCAATGTCAGTGCAGAGAACCAGTGGCAGTGCTATCATAGGAACAAAGAAAGCTGCCCAGAGGCGGAGCCACCATTGGGCAAACGGGTTCAAAGAAGCTGGGCTACCACCAATCAGGGGCCGTGAGCACAGCCCCAGACACACTCCCCCGTGTCTGATGTCAGACACAGGGTCATTATTTCAGTCCCAAACAGGGTCACGCGGCCCCATTTGGAGCCGAAATCGGCCCGCGCTGCATCGGCAGCATGGCCAGAGTGACTCTCCCTGCCTTAAAGGCAGGGAGAGCCGCTCCTGGCCTCACTGCCAGATTGATCTCCCTCCCAAACGGGACCGCGCGACCATGTTTAGGAGAGAGATCGGCCCACACTGCATTGGCAGTGTGGCCGGAACAGCTCTCCCTGCCTTTTAGAGAGCTCTCCCTGCGAGCCACGCAGTGCGAGCCAATCTCCCTTCCAAAAGGGGCCACACGGCCCCCTTTGGGAGGGAGACCACATCCCCCGCGTCTGGCGTTTGACGTCAGACGAGGGGGCGTGGCTAGCTGGGCCCCCGTGTCTGATGTCAGAAGTGGGGACAGGGCTAGGGGGCCGCAGCGGTGGCCACACACAGGCCGCCACCAGCTTCCCTACACTGCTGAAGCTGCCTTATACTGAGTCAGACCATTGGTCTATCTAGCTCAGTATTGTCTATCCAGACTGGCAGCAGCTTTTCCAAGGTTGCAGGCAGGAGTCAATCTCAGCCCTATCTTGGAGATGCCAGGGAGGGAACTTGGAACCTTCTGCGTGCAAGCATGCAGGTGCTCTTCCCAAAGTGGCCCCATCCCCTGAGGGGAATATCTTGCAGTGTTCACAAATGTCTCCCATTCAAATGCAAACCAGGGTGCAAACCTGCTTAGCAAAGGGGGGAAACTGCAGTAACACTGGTAGCGCTATCCCCAGTTCTCTACAGCAGCACCGCTGCTTCCAGATCTGGAGTGCCACCACCACGGATGTCTTCCATCCCCTTTAGAACCATACCTCAAGGCAATAATAAATGTTTTTAATGCAGATATTAATTCAATTGATTTCCTGGGGCTTATTCCTAAGTAAGCCTCAATTAAGAAAATATTATTCATAAATGAATCGAAGTTTTGAAACTAGAAGTATGGCACATAGATTGTTTATTTGTACTCCTCTCCTATATGGATGGGATGAGGACTCCTAATTTTGATTGTTTTGCTGTTTGGTTAAAGTTTTTGCCTATGAGTGTTCAGATTCACTTCTAGACGATTATTTGTTTTTATATATCTTATTATAAACTGCCTTAGGAGCCAAACGTGATCTAGAAATCAAAGAAATAAATATCCTGAGGCTCGGTCCTGAAGCTGAATCACAGATCTCAGCTGGTGCTCTGGACATTGTAGACATCCATGTCTTCCTAATCAATGGCATTGCTCTAGGGTAGATCACTTCCAATGACTGAAGAAAGCTGCCAAAAGTAGTGATGAACTAGTGGTGAAAACTGCCTAGTTCAGAATACCCAGAAAGTAGGTTCAGCTCCTCATCAGATATTAAAGGGAGGTTTCCCCATCACTAGGATATTAAAAAATGGGAATTTTACTCTTTGACTAGCCAATCAGAGCAGAACAGTTCATGGTACAAAGCATTATATAACCTATGATCCCCTTGGCAGAAAGGAATAAACAGCCAGGGCTGCATCACCTGGTTTTCAGGCACTGATGTATTCTTTCTTGGAAGTAGTTTTTCTGCATGTGTGGGGAATGGTTTCTGTTTATTTGAAATATCATGGTTTTATGCCACATTCTGGCAGCTATTGACACAGTAGGAACAAGTGACTGAAATATGTATTGTACCTTTAAAATTTGGGACACAGAAACTGGGCTACTTGTTAGTTATTTGTTTGTTTATTTACATTTTATATCCTGCTCTTCCTCCAAGAAGCCCAGAGAGGTGTACTACATACTCAAGTTTCTCCTCGCAACAACCCTGTGAAGTAGGTTAGGCTGAGAGAGAAGTGACTGGCCCAGAGTCACCCATCAAGTATCATGGCTGAAAACTCTTAAAAATCCCAAGAGAGGGGACATGCCAGACCTCCCTAGGCAAATAATTCCACAAATGGGTCAGCACCCGGCTTAGGACCAGGTTACCTAGGAGAGCACCTTCTTCTGCATGATCCCCACCGCACATTGAGATCATCGTCTGGCGGTGACTCGGGAGCGGGCCTTCTCTGTAGTCGCTCCTAGGCTGTGGAATGCGCTCCTGATAGACATTCGTGATTTAACATCTTTGCCAGCCTTCAAAAGAGTCCTTAAGACATATTTTTTCAGCCAGGCTTTTAGTAACTTTTGAATGTTTTGAATTTTTAAATGGCTGTTTTTTAACAGTTTTATTGTGGGGGTTTTGTGTTTATTTTTGTGAACCGCCTAGAGCCTTTTGAGTCAGGCGGTATATTAAACAAACAAGCAAACAAACCCTGTCTTGTTTGGTACCTGCAAAGCAAACCTGTGCTAAGGGTGGGCCAGAAAGCAAGGCCTCAAATGCTTATTCTAGGGGTGCTGATCCTCAGGCAGGTTCAAAATGGGATTCATATTGTATTATTGGCACTGGATTTATTGGCTAGACCAAATATGGCACCTGGGGCAAGGTGCCAAATGCCACCTTGCCCTGGCCCCACTCTCCCCCACTAGAGCCAGCTCTGGCCCCCAGCAGTGTTTAAATGGGCCACCACAGCCTGAGGTCTGTGTGGCAGCAGCCTCTCCTCTTTGTCCTGGACACCTTTCTTTTCACTGGCTTGCAAAGGGAGAGGGACAGACACCTGCCTGGCCGGTTGCCACCTTGACCCTGCTCTCCTGCCATTTTGCAAGGGGAGCAGTTGTGGGACCGGAGGCTATAGGCAACACCCCTCCTCTCTCTCTCTGCTCCTTGCAAGGACTGGATCCTGCAAGCTTTTGCAAGAGCATGGGAAGAGGAGGAGGGGCTTTGGGGGACCTCTCTCCCAAGGCATTGCAAGGGCTTCATGGAAACAAGGAATGTTGCCGGCATCCTTCTCCCTCACACAGAACCTTTGCAAAGACTTTGCAAGGGTGAGATCGGGAGCTTCCAATCGGATCCTTGCAAACTCTCGTGGGCAGAGTGTGCCTTCCTTCCCCCTACCTGATGGGCGGGGGCAATTGCCACTCCTGCTCCTCCTTGTTGCCATGCCTCACTTTCTGCCTGATCAAGAAGATGACAGCGGGGTGACATTTCTTAAGAAGCCAGAATCCTTCCTGCTGGGAATCACTCAAGGAGCGTTCTCCAGAAGAAATTTAACATTTTTCATGCATGCAGCCACAGCGGCCAGGATAGTATATGAGCAGAAATAGAAAGACACTAAAATGCCCTCAAAGGAAGACTGGTTGATAAAAATTTTGGAATATGCCGAGATGGCAAAGCTTACAGCACTTATAAGAGACGAAAATTTGGAATGTTTTAAAGAAGATTGGGAACCATTTTTGCTTTACTTAAAGAATTATTTTTCCAATATGGACTTTTCAGAAGGGTTTGAAATATAGTAATAACAGCAGGCTGGGTTGGGTAAAATCGAGTAGTATTGTGGAGAATGTATGTTTTGAATTATTATAGCAATGGTTTATATGTACAGTTATTGTGAACCACACAGATAGGCAAGAGGGAAGTCAATATTTACCTATGTGTAGAATTAGATAAATGAA
The DNA here is from genome assembly GCF_027244095.1 of Hemicordylus capensis. NCBI lineage: Eukaryota > Metazoa > Chordata > Lepidosauria > Squamata > Cordylidae > Hemicordylus > Hemicordylus capensis. The sequence goes on along the minus strand of NC_069657.1, from coordinate 392,805,880 downwards.
TGTAATTTGAAACGTAAAAGCTATTGTAAAAACCAATAAAAATTTAAAATGCAAAACGAAGATGACAGTGGGGAGGTTGGAGTGGCAAGGAGTATGTTTCATAACTTCCAGTGCCTCCAACTTTCCTGCCCTCTGCCTTTTGAACAGGGAGGAGGGAGGCAGACGTGGCAGATGATATGCTGCAAAAACATATTTTTGGGAACAGTAGTGGGTCCAGGCAGGGTGCGGTGGCTGGAGTTAGTGATGGTGGCAGCAGATCCTGAAAAGCAGTCATGTGTAGGCGACCATCTCACCTTCCCGCATTAGCAGACCTCTCCTTTGGCATGGAGATAAAGTGCATAGGTTTTCTGTTGTCTGAAAGATCCTCAGTAATATTTAACATTCAGGAGGTAGACGGTCCATTTCCACTTGCCTGCATATGGAAGAGATCTATGTTCATTGTACATAGGTGTTACCTTTCCCTGCAGCTCTGTTGTTCACATATTTTTATATTCAGCCATAAAAAGTTGTCCCTCGGGCAAAAATTCATTTGGTTTATAGAATCATAGATGGGGGAGTGGAATTCTATAGGATTAGAAAGAGGAAGTCTATCCAATTCATAAAAGCTCTTTTCATTTGCATTCTGTTGACTATTTGATTGCTATTCAGATGCTGTCCTTGTTATTGCTGAGCTTTTGTTACAGACGTTTAAAGAACTGTGTAGACTAGAGACTCCGTTCAAACCCCCCCTGCCCCGCCCGTCCTTTTGTTTGACATTTCCCAGCCATTGTTATTTCTGAACTCCCTACACATGGGGGAGGGTGTCAGGCAGCAGGAGATTCCCAGTGGGTTGTTTTAGTTGCTACTCCTACTTAAAATCTGAGATTATTGTGAGTCTGTGCTGAGTTGAAATTGATTTAACTAGCATGTGAGATGCAGTTTCAGTATTGCAGATATCTTTGAGCAACAGCTTTCCCAGAGAGCAGCCTTTACTGCTGGTTTTCTGTGAGGCTTTACTGTGGGTTTGAAGTTGCCCAAAGAAACTGATGCAAAAAGTGGATTTATTTGTTTTTTTAACTCCGGATATAAATTGGGCTACACTTTTATTGATTGATTGATTGATTTGATTTGATTTCTATTCCGCCCTTCCAAAAATGGCTCAGGGCGGTTTACACAGAGAAATAATAAATAAATAAGATGGCTCCCTGTCCCCAAAGGGCTCACAATCTAAAATGTAACATAAGACAGACACCAGCAACAGTCACTGGAAGTACTATAGGGCCGGTTACTCTCCCCCTGCTAAATAAAGAGAATCACCAAGTTAAAAGGTGCCTCTTTGCCAAGTTAGCAAGAGAAAAACCCTTATTGTGTCTGAAGTGCTCCCCGATAGCTTGCAGGGTAAATTTGGCCATTATGTGAACACACACCTCCATTCTGGAGGAGATGCAAACTAAAAGCCGGGTGTGGAAAAACTTCCAAGCAGTTGTATTTGCACGATTCAAGGGGTTGTGAAAAGCACCGACTGACTGGCCTTTTTGTCAGTCATGAGGTCATTTCCTTTTTCAAAGCAACAGTTCAATTTTTTTTAACTGGACTGTTGTTCTTTTTAAAAATAGGGTTGTAAACTGAATAAGTTTTTTTTTTTAAAAACCCAAAACCCCCACATAGAACACCAAACAAACCTATCAGTGGGTAAATTTGCTAAAGATGTTTTTTAAAAAGAAAGAAATCCCAAAGCAAGCAGCCTACCTGAAGCATGAGGGAGGGGTGAAGAGGAAGAGGCAATCAGTTTTTGATTCAGAGTTGTACGTATGTCCTTGGAGAAGCAAAGGTGGGGTGGGGGAAAGTAGAATTCACTCTGCAAGAGAAAAACCTATACCTGCTTCTTTTGATAAACGTAATGCAACAGGTTCCTGTCCTCTATTAATACATGCAAATAACATATCAGATGTAAAGACCACTGAAACTGCCAATAACAGGCTTCTATCCAGGAGCATTCGCAAACCTGCTTTTCCAGAAAGAGATGAAATGATTTATTACAGATCCTAGATATCATGATCAGCCGACCATCCTTGGTTTTTAATTACTTATTTCATCTGGTTATTTGTTTTCATTTCTGATTGTCCATCCTCATTCAGTCCTCTGTGGTCCTTCAATCCACCTAAACATCAGCTACTTCAAACATTCACTGATCAGTAAATTGTTTGGGCACTAGTTTAACAACCGGGTATGATCTATATTGTGAAAATATAGAACTGGAAAAGGTGCAGAAGAGGGCAACCAAGATGATCAGGGGCATGGATCACCTTCCTTATGAGGCAAGGCTACAGCATCTGGGGCTTTTTAGTTTGGAAAAGAGGTGACCACAGGGAGACATGATAGAGGTGTAGAAAATTTTGTATGGAGTAGAGAGAGTAGACAGAGATTATTGTTTCTCCCTCTCTCACAACTCTAGAATCTGAATTCATCCATGAATCATGGATTCATGATCCCATGAATCTGAAGGCCAGGAAATTTAGGACCAACAAAAGGAAGTACCTTTTCACACAGTGCATAATTAATCTATGGAATTATCTACCATGGGATGTAGTGATGGCCACTAGCTTGGATGGCTTTAAAAGGGGCTTAGACAAATTCATGGAGGATAGGTCTATCAATGGCTACTAATCTCGTGGCTATAGGTCACTCTAGCTGCAAAGGCAAGTTGCCTCTAAATACCAGTTCCAGGGGAGCAACAGCAAGAGAGAGGGCATGCCATCACTTCTTGACTGTGCGATTCTCAGAGGCACCTGGTGGGCCACTGTGTGAAACCAGATGCTGGACTGGATGGGCCTTGGGCCTGATCCAGCAGGGCTGTTCTTATGAGAAGCAAGATTGGCACAGTGATATCTTCCATTGGGCCAATTTTGATGATGAAGTATATGTGCCTTACACTGATAAGGAAAGTGATAGCCTAATTACAAACTATATTGCACACCAAATGTAGTTGCCTCTTAAATCCACTTCTCTTTTCTTAGTATTGCCTTCTGTATGACCAAGTAATACTTACAGTTTTTGCTCAAAATTCATTTTTGGTATGAAGCTGAAAAATATGTGACTGCAGTGTTTAGAATTTTCCATTACAACACGTATGGGTAAGCTTAGCATAATTGCAATATTACATTATAATCATCATCTCAATTTCTATACTCGCTTCCAAAAATGGCTCAGGGAAGTTTACACAGAGAAATAATAAATAAATAAGATGGATCCCTGTCCCCAAAAGGCTCACAATCTAAAATGAGACATAAGGTAGACACCAGCAACAGTCACTGGATGTACTGTGCTGGGGGTGGATAGGGCATAGAATACCCATAGAATATCCATATATTCTAAAGCATGAGAAACAGAAGCAAAGTTTCAACATAATTGTATCTAAGTTTTCTAAGTCTTACAGGTTTCTGTAGACAATTTAGGGTACCAGAAAATAAGAGATACCCAAACAGATAAAATGTTTTTGGATCAACTGATTTTGAAAAGCTTGCATAAGAGTGTGTAAGCTTTTCAGTTGAACGTAATTCTTTGTAGGGAAGTCCTATAGTGTTGACTGGAAATTAAACATAGCATCTGTTTGAGAACAAGTACCATTGAGCTCAGAAGCAGAAAACAAATAGCACATGGCACAACTATACTAACAAAGCCTGGTTAGTATGAAGTGTAATTGGGAAAAAAACTCATTCAGAAGGCTAGGTGTTGCAGTGACTGTTAACAAATTACAAGAATTACTTTCATGGCTACTTATGGTGGGGGAAAGTAAGAAGGCTGTATACTTGGAAAGGCTGAAGGAGAATGAAATAAGGTGCTGTCACTTTAAAGCCTCCCTCCCCCTTCCAAGTTCCAACATCACCATCCAGTAACTGCCTGCAGCCAATCTATTGGGGAATTGCGTGCAAACTCTGACATAACCCTAGGCTTAACATAAACTAAACTTTCTCAGGTCATTGGCAAATAACAGGTATATCCGGTTATGCCTTTGTACCTGTCTGCACACAAATTAAAAGTGCATGTAAGTAACCATAATCAAAGGCATAAGGGAGGGGGGAGTAGAGCTAATAATCAAGTGGGTCATGCTATTCATCACACACCTGATCAGTGTCCCACCTAACAAATGGCCGCCTAAAGTGGTCTGCCACCTCAAGTGCCTGCACTGCATGATCTGAAAGGCACACCCCAGGATTTCTTGCAAGTGATGTTGGGGTTGTGCACAGAGAACTAGCAAGGGATTCTGTAAGGCTCTGCTCAGATTGTAGCCTTGGTATACTTCTAACCAGGATTATTAAGCCCAGCAGTTGATTGGGTTTAAACCCAATATAAGGACAACACCTTCTCCTTTACTATATCTCATCTCTCAATCTAATTTTTTTAAATGGCATTTTAAGGTTATTATTTTTGAATCAAGTTAAAACCAAATTAGCTTAAGAACAATTCCAAGTTATAATAAATAAATGTGTTCCTCATCTTCCAGTTTCTGCTGCATAGAGAACACAAGCTTGCATATACAATGGTAGTCTTGACAATCATGAGGACTAGAAGCATGCATTTTGAGGGAACTGGTATATGGTGTAGTAGAAGAGCAACAGCTATGAATGCGCAAGTCTCTAGTTTAAGTCTCACCTTAGTGTCTTAGGTTAGAGTGTTGGACTCTAATTCAGCCATGAAGCTCACTGGGTGACTCTGGGCCAGTTATGTATCTTGTAGCTTAACCTACCTCACAGGGTTGTTGCGAGGACAAACATAACCATGTATGTTATGGACCACTCTGGGGTCCTTGGAGGAAGAGTGGGATATTTATTAATTTACTTATTTACTTATTTTATTTTATTTATTTTATTTAATCATATTTCTATACTGCTTGATATGTGCATCTCTAGGCAGTGTACAAAATTTAAAATATTTTAAAGTCACAAATTAAAATACATGACAATAAAAACAATAGAATAAAACAGACATTAAAACAAGGTTTTAAAATTATTAAAATTAATTCTAATTAAAAGCCTGCAAAAACAGGAGACTCTTGAGGTTCTTCCTGAAAACAAACAGAGAGGGAGATGCTCTTATTTCAGTAGGGATCATATTCCAAAGCCCTGTGACAGCCACCGAGAAAGCCCGGTCACAGGTCGTGACCAAACGAGCCAGTGGCATCTGTGGCCGGACCTCTCCAGAAGATCGTAACAGGCAGCAGGGTTTATGACAAAGGAAGCGCTCTCTTAAATAGCCTGGACCTAAGCTGTTAACGGCTTAATAGGTAAGAACCAGCACTTCGTATTTCACCCGGAAACGTATTGGCAGCCAGTGCATTTTTTTCAAAGACAGTGTTATGTGGTCCCTTTGTGTTGTCCCAGAGACCAATCTGGCTGCTGCAGTCTGTACCAATTGTAGTTTCTGGACTACGTACAAAGGCAGCCCCACATAGAATGCATTACAGTAGTCAAGCCTGGAGGTTACCAGCATATGTACCACTGTTTTAAGGTCATTCACCTCTAGAAATGGATGTAGCTGACGTATCAGTCGAAGCTGATAAAAAGCACTCCTGCCCACTGCTTCAACCTGAGATACCAGGGAGAGCTTTGGGTCCACAAGCACTTCCAAGCTGATCTTTCAGGGGGAGTGTAACTCCATCCAGAACAGGCAGATCTAAACTATCTCTCATGCCCTGTCCCCGCCCCCCCCCCGTCAGTACCTCTGTCTTATTTGGATTCAACTTCAGTTTGTTATCCCTCATCCAGCCCATTACTGCCTCCAGGCAGGCATTTAGGGAAGATATGTCATTTCCTGATGAGGTTGGCATGGAGAAGTTGATCTGGGTGTCATCAGCATATTGATAACACCCAGCACCAAACCTCCTGATGATCTCTCCCAGCAGTTTCATGTAGATGTTAAAGAGCATTGGCGACAGTATGGAGCCTTGTAGAACTCCACACTTCAGTCCTTGCTTAGCGGAACAACAGTCTCCAAGCGACACCATCTGGAATCTGCCACAGAGATAGAGCGGACCCACTGTAAAACACCTCTCTCAGGTGGTCCAGAAGGATACCATAGTCAATGGTACTGAAAGCCGCAGAGACATCCAACAGCAGAGTCACACTCCCTCTGTCGATAGCCAGTTGGAGATCATCCATCAGGCCGACCAAGGCAGTTTCAATCACATAGCCCACATGAAAGCCAGTTTGGAATGGGTCTAGATAATCTACATCATCCAAAACTGCCTGGAGCTGAGAGGCCACCACCCGCTCAACCACCTTGCCCAACCATGGAAGTAATTAGTTGAGGGATCCATTGTAGCTTTCTTCAAAAGTGGCCTAATAATAGCCATCTTAAGACAAGGAGGCATCCTGCCCTCCCTCAGAGAAGCATTTATAACATTTACCATACCCTCTCTGATAATAAGATTATCAGATGAGATAAGCCAAGTTGGGCAAGGGTCAAGAGAACAGGTTGTAGGACATACAGTCCGAAGCAGTTTGTCCACTTCCTCAGGAGTCACAAATGTATGGATATAAATGGATATAAATGGATATGAATGTAATTAACAAACAAACTTGCATTGCTAAGATTCTGAAAATACTTTTAGATTCAAACTAAATGTTTTGTTAAACCATATAACTGAAGCTAGCATGCTTGTTTTGCATACAGTAAATCGGTCTGTGAACACGTCCCTGGGGAGGGGGGGGGGCGGCTGGAGGCACCGTTAAGAGTAAATGAATTCAGTGCTTACCTCTGCTCCCGCCACACCTGAACGCTGTTCGGTGATGCAGCATGCCGCCCAGCAGCCCCTGCAGCAGGGAATTGCCTCTGCCACTCACCTGGCTTCCATGGAGCCGAGCCCCCACCAGCAGCCAGGTGAATGGCAGAGGCGATTCCCTGCCACAGGGGCTGCTGGCTGGCAAGCTGCTTCGCCCAACAGCGTTCAGGTACAGCGGGAGCGGAGGTAAGCACCGATTCATTTATTCTTAAAGGTGCCTCCCGCCGCCCCCTGCACTGTAGTAAATATTGATTGATTTGATTTGATTTGATTTCTATACCGCCCCTCCAAAAATGGCTCAGGGCAGTTTACACAGAGAATAGCAACCCAATTGACCCTGTGGATCAAGATTGTGGGTCTGGGGTTAACCTGCTCCAAGATTGTGCCACTGTGGCTGCTATTTGCCTGGCGGGGGCAGGGAACATGAGAGCCCATGGGAGCTCTTTATTCAGGGTAAATAGCCATGGAAGGAGGGAGGGATCCAGACCAGAACAATGGCAAGAGCAGAGGGTTAACCTTCTCCCCTCCACCATGGTATTTAACAGTAGGGGGACAGTCCTACACTAGCCCCATTGGCTTAAAGTAACTTCTAGTTTGACTTTTATTGTGCCTGTAGGCACACTGGTTTGAGAGATGGTGACTGTATGAGATTCATACCAGGTGGAGGCCAGACATGCTGAAAGTACAGCTCAGACTGTGTCGGCTCTACCAGCTATGTGGAGAAGGAGCTATGAACTGCATGGTGGGTATGTGTACCATGGGGCTAGATGAGGATAAAGCAACAGAGTGACTATGAATATAAGCTACTTCACCTCCATTATGAGCTCACTAGATGGTGTTAAGCAAGCTCCTCCTCTTTCTCTGAGCCACCAGCTCTGTAAAATAAGGACAATGTTGCTACTATATAAGGCTGAAAGATAACCAAGATAAAATGTGTGATGTGTTTTAAATGCTCAAAAAGCATGCTGTTATTGAAAGGCTTCTTAGTAAATTAAAGCCAACAAACATGCTTTGGTGGCTGCCAACCATTTTCAAGACAAATTCCAAGAAACCTTAGCTGATAGGTTGCACAGCGCTACTGCTGCTCTGAAACACTGCACCTCAGGGCTGCTGTGTGGACTCGGAACGCAGCCTTGACATCGTTAAGAAGGGGCAGTTGTGCTAACAGTGATTCTGCGGTTTCCCCCTGTAACGATCAGGCAGTAACAGCCTTTCCTTTCCTCTAATGAGTGAACCGGAAGTGAACCTTGTCCTGACTGACAGGCAGTGACCTCTGGAGATCAGCTACTCAGCACATGGTGGCCTGGCAGCAGGAAGTGAATTTTGTTTTTGTTCTCAGAAGGAGCTAGGAGGGAGATGAGAGAAGATGGGGAGCAGGCTTTGTGAGCACCAGCCATGAAGTCTGGCTACCTCATGGCTAACAGCCAGCCTGGAGACTTCTCCCATGGAAGGATATCTGCAGTTCCTTGGGAGACAGGATTGCAGGAAACTTGAATTATCTCCTGGAGTTTGGGGTGAGATCAAGGGGAAAAGAAGCCAAGGACTTTTTGGCTTCGGAAAGACTTAGACAGGGAATAGCGTGATAGCTAGCCTGCGTTAGACTATTTTCTTTCCTTTTGTGCTATGCAAATCCTTACAACGGGTTTATTGTGTTTTTATTTGTAACGTAACAAATCAAGGCAAACTGAGCCAATGCCCTTTTCCAACTAGGGCATTATAAAAGTCTCTGTAAACTCTCAAGGGGTTGTTGTTGTTGTGGTTGTTTGTATTTTCTTGCATTTATGTTCTATGCAACTGGGTAACCATGATTTTTAAAGTGTGTTGCCCCAATATCACCTGAGGGTGCTTTTTGAAGTATTCTTATAGTTACTGAGTGTTCCTTGTACCTGTAGCTTATAGCTGAGAGAGCCTCAGACTGAAGCAGTCTGTAGTATTTTGAATAAAGTTTTTCTCTTTTTCTTCTTTGCATTTTAACTGTCTCAGAGTGGATTTTGAACTCAGGAAAAGGGGTTTTACTCTGGTGCAAACATGCCTCAATGTTAATTGCTCAGCAAATCACTACCAAGTGTTCTCTTCACATGTAGGCTGCACGTGGAATGTTTTGGACTTTTCCCTTAGGAAAGGGAGGGAGAGTCTCCCTGGACATTCACCCATATCTGGGGGTGGGTGGGTGGACAACCCTGTAATATTTAGGGTGTGGTGGCAGTGAATCAGCTACTGAGGAAGCAGTTTAAGTTTTAAAAAGGAACAGCCTTTGTTGAGCAAACATGGAGGGAATGAATCAGCATTTTTCTTTCCCCCATGTGGGCTTGCCTTGAGACAAAGGCTGGGCTTAAATCCACTATTTGCTACACCCCCATTGTTGCAAATGGGGAAAACTGCAGAAACACTGCTAGCACAAGTGCCCATTTTTAACAGAGTCACAGCTGCATTCCAAGTCTACAGCCACCCCAAGGTTGTGAAGCAGCCATAGTGCTGCACATCATGTCAGCCCTTGGTTTGCTTGTTTTTTTAAAGTGGTAAGGATAATTGAATCAAAAGAGTATGAAGATCTGGGCTTCCATTTGGTGGAGCTGTTTCCATGGAGATGCAGGATGATGGGGAAAGTTTAGCAATTTGGATTTCTCCCAGTCATGCAGTTAATAAAAGCCAGGAGACCTGGCAGAAAAAAACAAAGCAGGTGAAAACCATACATCCTGGGAAACTGAGGCAGAGCTGGAGATAACTCAAGATATTTAGCTTGCCACTTGGGTCAATACTCTGATACACAGGTAAGCACAAGTGGAGCTCTCCCATGCCAGTACCTGGAAGCAGGAAGGCCTTTTACAGTCCTGAGCCCAAATGGAAGCTCACTCTGTTGATAGATTCAGAAACAGGGATCTAATAGCTTATGCTTCCTTATTTCACAGATGTATGTTGACAATTTAACTGATAATAAGACCAGAGGAAAGACTACCTGGATTTTGATGAAGAATGAAGTAATACCTAAACATCCTACATTCCTTAGCAACTTTGCCCTGCTGGTATCAAGCCCCTTAGGGTACTTGAATGTAATTAACACAGGAGATTCACTACTTCCCCTAATAAAGTTGACAGGCGTAATCTCATAATATAAATGAGAGACAGTTGCCCGAGGTGATCATTCTAGACAAAAGCATGTCACAGCAGCTACAATGAAGCCTGCAAGCACCTGCCACTAGGGGTCTTGAGGGGCAGAATGCTCCCACTTTGCTTCCTGGTAAGTGCTTATAGAGAGAAAGGAAAAACAAATCACCTGCTGGCACTCTCATATATAGTTGCAAGTCACATAGCTGGTCCCAAGGCCTGATGTGTGGGCAGGTGTGTATTCTTAGGATCAAAGATATCATCATCAATGGTAGCATACACCATGATACTATTTGGTGTTGCAGACAGAAAGGCTGGTGAAAATACTGAAGATTAGGAGGTTGAACTGTGTTCACCTCAATGGACTTTGCTGCACTTGCACACCCACCAATGACACAGCAACATATTCTTGTGAGATCTACAGCGGGGTGGCCAACCAGAGGCTCTCCAGCTGTTGTTGGACTACAACTCCCATGATCCCCAGCCACACTGGTCAATAGTCAGGGATTATGAGAGTTGTAGTAAAACATCTGCAGGCAAGCCAAAGTTGTGCAGCTCTGGACTACAACAATTTATTGTGGCTGGGGATGATGGGAGTTGTCCAACAGCTAGAGAGCTTCAGGTTGGTCACCCTGATCTACAGGCTTCTCCAAGAATTTAGGAGTACTTTTTGTCAGCTTCATTTATTGTGTAGGTTATTTCCTTCTTGGAATAAGAGAGGTTCTTGCAATATTGATCTGTGGTGTTGTTAGCTCCAGGTTTGCCATATATAATTGCATAAGAGAACACCAAGATAATCAGCTAGTTTGGGCAGCAGTTCCAAAAGCACTGGAAAATGATATCATGGAGGACATCTCTGAAGCTTGTGGAATCTCACATGTTTCAGAGATGTCCTCCATGACATCATTTTCAAGTGCTTTTGGAAATACTCCAGCATTATTCCAGAAAATTATTTAATTGCATGTTTATCCTGGATCCAAGGTCTTCAGGGCAACATATATGGTTCTCCCATCACCCTTGTTTCTTTGTCACAGCAATCCTGTGAAGTAGGTTAAGCTGAGAGATGGTTACTGGATGTGGTTTGCAGATTACAGACTAAGTCTAAAGTGCATAGGGCCCCTGGACAGTGTCCTGATACCAACATAATGCTGACTATGGTTGCAAAATCTAGATCTGTACATTGTGCCTCTAGAGTGAGGAACTCCACAGCAGCAAGGGAATATATAGTAGCAATAGCTTGCACACTGACTGGTCTGCTCATATAACCTAACTGCCCTTTCCATCCACTATCATGAGGTGAAACTTCCTTCTCTGCAGCAAACAGAAGCAATACATAGGCAAATGTAACATTTGGCGCTGGCTGCCGATATGTTTCTGGGCGAAATACAAAGTGCTGGTTATAACCTTTAAAGCTCTGAACGGCTTGGGTCCATTTACCTTAGAGAGCGCCTTCTTCGGTATGATCTCCATCGCTCATTGAGGTCATCTGGAGAGGTCCGTCTCCAGTTACCACCGGTATGTCTGGTGGCACTTTGGAACTGGGCCTTTTCTGTAGCTGCTCCTGGTCTATGGAATGCACTCCTGGCAGATATCTGCAGTTTAGGCTCTCTGTCGGCATTTAAAAGAGCCCTAAAAACTTATTTGTTTCACCTGGCCTTCCAAGGTTTGTAAAGTGGTGTTGTTTTTTAAAAGTATTTTAATTGGTTTTAAATGGTTTTAATTGTTTTTGAAGTGTTCTTATATTGTTTTTAGCACTGTTTTAAATTGGATGTTTTTATGACTTTTAAAAGTTGTTGTACAACGCCCAGAGCCTCTGGATGGAGCGGTTTATAAATAATTATAATTATAATTATTATTATTATTTATTTCTTGTTTACACAGTCAGACAGGTGTTATTGACTGGTTTGTTTTATCCAGACATCGAGTCCTTCACAAGGACCTGGGATGGCTGAATTTTATCATCAATACTGTTGGTTATTATAGATATCGTCGCAAAATATAGGCTGTTCCCAGTAAAGCTGCTTTTTGTAATTGGCTGATGGTGATTTCTGTGGCCCCTATGGTGTTGAGGTGCTCTTCAAGGTCTTTTGGAACTGCACCCAGGGTGCAAATGACCACTGGGATGATTTTGGTCTTTTTCTGCCACAGCCTTTCAATTTCAATTTGTAGATCTTTGTATTTGGTGATTTTCTCTATTTCTTTTTCTTTTATTCTGCTATCCCCTGGTATTGCTATGTCGATTATTTTAACTTGTTTTCCTTTCTTCTCGACTACAGCTATATCTGGTGTATTGTGTGGCAGATGTTTGTCTGTTTGTAGTCGGAAGTCCCATAATATTTTTACATCTTCATTTTCTTCAACTTTTTCAATTTTATGGTCCCACCAATTCTTGGCTACAGGTAGCTTGTATTTTTTGCAGATGTTCCAGTGTATCATTCCTGCTACCTTGTCATGCCTTTGTTTGTAGTCAGTCTGTGTGATCTTCTTACAACAGCTGATCAGGTGGTCCACTGTTTCATCTGCTTCTTTACAAAGGCGGCACTTGCTGTTTGTTGTGGATTTTTCTACTTTTGCTCTTATTGCATTTGTTCTTAGTGCCTGTTCTTGTGCAGCCAGTATTAAACCCTCTGTTTCTTTCTTCAAGTTGCCATTCTTAAGCCATTGCCAGGTCTTGGTGATGTCTGATTTTCTACTTATATTGTGCAAATATTGACCATGCAGGGGCTTATTTCTCTATTTTTCTGCTCGGTTCTTGACTTGTTCTTTCTTGTAGGCCTGCTTTGTTTCATTGGTGTTGAATAGTTTCTCGTTCTTGACCATTTGAAGTGCATCTTCTTCACTGCCCTTGATATATTCTTCAAGGCCTCTTTTCTCCTCCTCTGCTGTTTGATGGACTTGCAGCATTCCTCTTCCACCTGAACTGCGAGGGAGGTAAAGCCTATCAACATCACTGCGGGGGTGCAGAGCAAGATTGATGGTCATGATTTTCCTGGTCTTACGATATAGCATCTCTAGCTCTGCCTGGGTCCAGTCTATTATTCCTGCAGTGTATCTGATAACAGGTATAGCCCAGGTGTTTATGGCTTGTATGGTGTTCCTGCCATTGAGTTTGGACTTGAGGATTTTTCTAACTCTCCTGATGTATTCACTTCCAATTTTTCTTTTAACTTCAGTGTGTGCGATGTTATCAGCCTGGAGAATGCCCAAGTATTTGTAACGTTCTTTCTCTTCCAGGTTCTTGATGTTGCTTCCATTGGGCAGTTCTATTCCTTCTGTTTTTCTTATTTTTCCTCTGTTCATTATTAATGCAGCACACTTGTCTAGTCCAAACTCCATTGCTATATCGCTAGTGAATATACGGACAGTGTTTAGCAGTGATTCGATTTCTGACTGGGACTTTCCATACAACTTCAGATCGTCCATGTACAGCAGATGGTTGATTTTACTGGATGTTTTAGATGTTTGGTATCCGAGGCCTGTTTTGTTTAGTATTTGTGAAAGTGGGGTCATGGCGATTACAAACAATAGAGGGGATAGTGAGTCCCCTTGGGAAATGCCTCTTCTAATGCTAACCTGTCCAAGTGCCTCACCATTGATTGTTAACTGTGTACTCCACATGCTCATCGCTTTTTTAATAAATATCTGAATGTTTTTGTTGACACCAGTTGTTTCTAAACATTTTAGTATCCATGTTTGAGGCAATGAATCGAAGGCTTTCTTATAGTCAATCCATGCAACACTTAGATTTGTTTTGCTTCTCTTGCAGTTTTCTAAAATCATTTTGTCAATCAGCAGCTGGTCTTTTGTGCCTCTGGTGTTTGGGCAATTTCCTTTCTGTTCAACTGGAAGCTGTTTGTTAGTTAATAAGTGTTGCATCACTTCATCTGCTATTATTCCAGTTAATAATTTGAACATGGTTGGCAGGCAGGTTATCGGTCTATAATTACTTGGAACTGCACCTTTTGCTGGGTCTTTCATGATGAGATGAGTTTTCCCAGTTGTTAGCCATTGTTCAATATCACCGCCTTTCGTAATGTGATTGAACTGTTTTGATAGTTGTTTCTGAAGGCTTGTTAGGTATTTAAGCCAAAAGCCATGCAGTTCATCGTCACCTGGTGCAGTCCAATTTTTAATTTTCTTTGCTCTTTCACTTATTAATTCTGGTGTTATTATTAGATCTTGCATTTGTTGGTTACATTTTTTGACCTCTTTCATCCAGCCTGCTTTTTTTATTATAATCTATTGGATTGTCCCATAATTTCCCCCAGAATTGCACTGTTTCTTCTTTATTTGGTGTTTCTAGGTTTCTTGCAGTTTCTCCTTCTATGCTTTGGTAGAAACGTCTCTGATTTGACTGGAATTGGAGATTCTGCCTGTGTTGTGTAATTCTGGCTTCATATCTGCTAATCTTCTTTGACACTGCTGTTATTTGCTGCTTTATTATTTCCAGGACTTCTCTAATTTTCCTTGAATCTAGGTGGTATTTTTGGATCAGATACTGTTTGGTGTTTTCATTCTTCAGCTTCTTGTCTTTCATATCTTTCAATTTACTAGCATCTGATCTAAACCTGGAGATTTTATTTTCTAATCTAATCTTCCATTTAGGTGATGTACTGCTTTCTTTTTTGACAGGTCCACTGATCTTATATCCGAGCTCTTGTGTTGTTATTGTTGCTGCACTGTACATTAGTTGGTTTGTTTCTTGCAAATTATTGGTTGTTATTTCTGCAAGTGCAGCATTGACATCTGAGCAAGTTGTTTTTTGGCAACTGTTTTTAGAGCTGGAAATCGAACCCTGGTGGTTGTTTGGTTCATGTACTCAGATATTTTTTGCTTTAGTTCTTGTTGCTTTTCTGTTAAGCGGCATTTGGGTTTTTGAGGTGAAGGCAAAGGGGAGGTTGCCTGGTTTTGATTTTGAAACAGTTCAGCAACAGTGGCATCCTCGATTTCCAACACCTCCTCCACCTGCGCCGGAGCAACTTCTTCAATTGGTGATAATTCTTCTTCCATATCTTGAGTCTGTGTTGCTCTTTGCAGTTCTTCCAGCTCTACTCCTGTGAATACTTTATTTCTTATTATGAATCTTCTCTGGTCTGCTAGCCTTTGTTCTGTTATTTCTGTGTCTGGATGCTTCTTTTTCCAAATTTGGTACATTCTTTTTAAATAACCTCTTCTAGTTGGACTAGACTTGTAATAGCAGATCATTATTTCCTTGTTGGCATTTTTCGTATATTTTTTTCGGTTAAGCGACGTTTCTTCCAGTAACTTTGCTGTCTCCAGCCCTGGTTGCTCAACTGAAGATCCTGAGTCCTGTTGCCCACTTGCCACCAGATGTCCAGGGACTATAGCATCTGGCGCAGTCCTTGTTGACCCGGGCAACGACTGATCCGGTATAGATTTATTAAAGTTACGTCTTACCATATTGTTGATGGGGGAGGCACTCTTTGTCTGGCTCCTCTGGTGAGACCTGTCCAGTATGGTTGGACCTCTGGCATAGCTCTCACCTTCATCAGAGCACACAAGCCCCACAACCACGCCAAGGTAGTGCCTCACTGGGGGAATAATCATCATCATCATCATCATTATTATCATTATTATTATTATTAGGGATCAGAGGCACCACTGCCTCCTAATGTACTACTGCTTTTAAATGCGTAATACAGTCCCTCTACCTGGCAATCCTAAATTCAGCACTTGTGGGCAGAGATGGAACCAACAACAGTACCTTCACATAGCATTCCCTGTTAGCAGTGTGCCCCTGCTAACTTGGCAAAGAGGCACCTTTTAACGTGGTGATTCTCTTTATTTAGCAGGGGGAGAGTAACTGGCCCTATTCACCTCCAGCACAGTACTTCCAGTGACTGTTGCTGGTGTCTGTCTTATATTTCTTTTTAGATTGTGAGCCCTTTGGGGACAGGGTTCCATCTTATTTGTTTGTTATTTCTGTGTGTAAACTGCCCTGAGCCATTTTTGGAAGGGTGGTATAGAAAACGAATGAATGAATGAATGAATGAATGAATGAATGAATGAATGAATGAATTCCTATGCGATACTGGGTCAGTCAGAGTCATGGAAGCCAAAGTAACTCTCTTATAGAGTACACAGCCAGTCAAGCTTTTGTGGGTGTCAGGTAGGGTTGGCATGTCCCCCAGAATTTAGGGTAGTCCCCGGATTTTGGCTCCTCCACCCAGCTGCTGAATTCCACCCAGATTTACACAGATTTTAAATGTGCTGCCTGGATTGCGTGGATTTTACTGTGGATCTGATCACATGGGAGGGCAGAGAAGGAGGGGAAAATATACAAATCTGTCAAACGAACATACAAACAAACTGTTCTCTTCCCAAGAGTCTTTCCTCTCCCACACAAACAATTAAGTGAGGAGTTAACAAGTGAGGAGTCTCTCTGTTAAGTGAGGAGTCTCTCTGCACCCCTGGACTGTGGGGTGAAACAGCTTCCTGGGCAGCAAACTATTCTCAGGTCTGGGACTGCCCACTCATGCTGGCCATTAGTCCCTCCAAGCAGGAAGACATCTTGTTTGGGCTGGGACTTTGCTGGGGCAACAATGGCTTCCTTGTGAGTTTTGGTTTGACCTTGGCTTGTTCCTCTGGCTTCTGATCACCTGGCTTGACCCAGCCAGATGTGACCCCGCCGCCACACACACACACACACACAGAACTTCTGACTCCACTATGATTGCTGCTTGTGGCTCAGCCCTGTCAATGGGAAGGATTCCTCTGGCAAGAGGAAGATCCACCGTTCTGCCTTGTCATGCAGCTATGGCTCATTAGGCAACTCGAGTTGCCCATCCATACTTCAAGGTGCATTTGCACGTGACTTACTTGCGTGCTTGAAAATGCTACACACCAGTCTTTAAGCAGTATGTGTAATTACAGAAGAGTAGTGGAAACAGCATTGTCTAGCCAGCTACGATCTGTAAAAACACCTTGGGGCAAAGTTCATTGAAGTCATTTATCTTCATCTTGAGAGATACCTGCTGTGGCTTGAATTTGCCTGGAGTCAGATGAAGCCGATATCATCAGACCATCATATGTTGCACGCAGGTTGTGAATAATGCTAGTGAAGGCTAATAAAACTAATGATTTAAAAAAAAAAAAAGATCAACAGCCACCCTCTGGAGTATGTTTTTGTTAGATATTAGGCCTATGTTTCAAGAGAGATGATATAAGTAAAAAAAGCCACACATAGCTAAATAAATGACAGCAAGAATGATGCAAAATACACCCACCTAGCAGACACCAAAATGATGGACTGCTTGAAAGGCTGGAAGAAAAAGGACCAGAATTAGAGATCTCAGTGTGCATTTTGTAAAACCAGAGAAATGATAGTGAGTGTTTATTTTATTTTTTAAAATTTCATTGCTTATGGATATAGGGTTTTTTTAAAACTCCTTTGAAATGCTATAATATTAAAGTTTATTAATATAATGCTGATTACCTATATAAGCTTTAAAATATTGATTTTAAAATTGATTTTGGAATGTTTAGTGAACTACATTTGTGAATGAATTGTAAAGTATGGTTAGATTGTATTTGTTACTGGAGTAATTTCTTAATTTAATAGATTTATGGCATTATGGATATTGCCTGTATGAATTGTTATTCCCTATTTATTACCATACTGTTGCTATGTTTGTTGTTGTTAGCCACTTTGGACTTCCTTTGGGAATAAGTGAAATGAAAATGAATAGTTGAGAAAGCCAGAAGACAAGTGGCTATTCAACGTATCTGAAATGTTTTGCACTCACCTACTTGGATGTGGGCCAAATGTGATCTTTGTGTCATTTCAGTTTGAGCAGAAAAGTAAAAAGCAGTCTAAGCATTAAGACCAATCAATGTTCAACAGCAAATGCAGGGCTGGGAACCCCATTCTCCTCTCTGTCCTGCAAGGCATTGAGAGGACAGGTATGATTTGCAAGGAAAAAGCAGTGGGCAATGAGGGACATGTGATTTCATTGATTTGTATGGAATGTCATTAGCTGAATATTTTACAAAATAAGGGAAATAACAATGGAGTTGCTAGCTTGGCTCATTCATTTATTCATTTATTTAATATTTTTATATATTGTCATGTACATAATCCAAAATACAGGTGGTGTACATAATCCAAAATACAACAAATATAAAACAGAATAAAACAATTAAAACACTTCCTCAGAATTATACAAATTCAACAATTTAAAATTAGTTTTTGTTAAAAGCCTGAGAAAACAGGCGTGTTTTAAGGGTTTTAAAAAACAATCGGAGATGGAGAAGTTCTTGTTTCAACAGGGCGTGCATTCCAAAGTCTTGGGGCAGTCACAGAGAAGGCCTGATGGTAACTGTAACCAGACCTCCCCAGATGATCTTAATAGGTGGCAGGGTTCATGTATAGGGTTGCCAATCCTCCAGGAATTGGAATCTATCTCCAGGTGACTAAAGCAGACCTGGAAATTCTAATGGTTTGCTATTGTGAGAAATCTTGGAAAAATATGGGTGGGGGGCATTCTCTAGGAATAGCTTCAGTTAGAGTTGGCTACTCATGCATGTGAGAATCTGATGAAAATGAAAGTAAAGAAAGATGCCTGCATTAGAAATAACAACTGTGCTCTACATGCCAGCATTCAGACATTTACTGAATTAATCTTCAGGTTGTGACACTTTAAAACAAGAGTGAGGTTTTACCAAAGAAAGGAAACAAAAATATTAAGCTTCAGTGGTTATGAGCTTATGAAATTGCCTTATATGGAGTAAGGTCATTAATCCATCAATTGCTGCTTTTATTATTTTGTTGTCATCAGGGAGGAAAGAGTGAGTTATTGTACCCTTATTCCTCATTGTAAACTCCCCTGGGAATGGTAGTAGAGATCTATTAAATGAATAAATAAATGTAGCCCAGTGTTGTCTTACACTAACTGGTACCAGCTCTCAGGCACAGGTCTTTCCTAACTCTAGTACCTGAATGTCTTTAACTGAAGATGCCAGGGACTGAACCTGGGGCCTAATGTAGGTCAAGCACATGAGCACAGTTTGAGTGTTCATTTGGATAGAAGTGCAGGGGCAAGTGGAGTTGCACCTGTGTCATGATCCCTTCTCTAAGAGTGATTCTGAGTCTGATCTGCAGGACTCAAATTATTAATAATAATAATAATAATAATTCAATTTCTATACCGCCCTTCCAAAAATGGCTCAGGGCGGTTTACATAGAGAAATAATAAATAAATAAGATGGATCCCTGTCCCCAAAGGGCTCACAATCTAAAGGAAACATAAGATAGACACCAACAACAGTCACTGGAAGTACCGGTGACTAAAAACCGGTTCGGCACAACATCGGACCAAATGTTGAATCAGCCACCCAGCCATTCAAAGGGGTTCACAAGCTTTATCATTAAAATTCTATATAGTTGTTTATTTATTTCCGGGCCTCAGCCCCATCGTGGCAGCCATTTTGGCATTCCCAATGGGCTTCTGCATGACTTGGATTCGAGGGGGTGCCAGACCAAACTGGCCCAATCCGGTTTGGGTCCAGTTTGGACTCGAACCAAACTGAGCCAGCCGGTTTTATGCACACCCCTAGTAGCCAGAGCTTCGAGGTATTTAAAGGACTCAGTCTACCTCTGCCTGATGTCAGAGCAACTTGTGTCTCAGAGCTGTCTATGGTGCTGCAAACCTGCCTTACCTCACTGACCTTCTGGATTCTCCTCTGCAACACAGAACAACCAGTTGGTCCAAACCTGAATTCCATGAATTCAATGTGCATAAAACCTGCGGGCATACCTCAAACATGTATAGGCTCACAATTGATCCATATCCTGTTTTTCCCCCTAGGATATGAATACAGTAGCTCATACACATTCAGATGTACACACTTGTATAGGCTCTGTGTGCACAAGGGGCCCCTGAATGTATGGAAGTTGAGAGCAGGACCAGGGGATGTGATTTTGTTTCCCTCCTCCACACATGTACTTCTACATAGATCAGTGCTTTGGTCTGCCACTGACCTATGGACCCTCCTGAAAAGTACATGTTTAATTCTTTGACAAGGGTATAGTAGTTGGTCTTAATACTGATTGACAGAAGAGAACTGGAATTACCCAAGAAAGCATAAGACCACAAATTCACTCCCTCCTTTTCAAAGGAGAGAAATGAAAGGTGTGAAAATAAATGGTTTTCTCCTTGGAAACTTCAGTTTTATTTCCCCAGATGATGATAGTGTCTCAAAACTAGTCAGAGGCACTGCATGGTTCCATGCTCCCAAGTTAGGGCAGATGAAATGAGCCCCTCCAACAATGTCAGACCTAGTGTTTGGAACAAGTAAAGCATCCAGAAGCATCTGACTTTGTACAAGAAGTGATTTTAGCCTGCAGAACAAAGCCAAAAAGATCACAACAGCAGCAATCATAACATGTCAGCTTCAGTAAGCCTAGCATTAGTGGTTCAACCATCTACAGTACATCTCTGGTCTTTTCCCATTTCTCCTGTTGGGATGTAGCCCATAATGGGAGGTGTTAGAGTTTGGTTCCTGGTGGAGAGAACAAGAAGATGTAGAGGTGGGATGTGTGGCACTCAACAGTTTGCTAACCCCCCCTCACCTGCCAGTGAAGGTACCAAGATAATGGGTTACATGACAAGCAGAAATGGAAAAAGGTGGTCCACAGCCAGACTATTTGCCCATTACACAGTGCTGAAGTGGGGTCTGGATTCTGAAGTAGGGTCTGGATTCTCCAGTGAGGACATGAGCATGCACGGAGGCCATTTGCCACCTGCTGCTGCTGCTGCTGCTGCTGCTGCTGCTGCTGCTGCTGTGGGAGTGGGGAAAGGTGTGCAGGCCTTCTGGTAAGCACCTTCTCTTTCAGTTTCAAAGGTGCCTCTCTCTCCCCACTCCCCCACCACCTTTTATTACCTTTGGAAGCAAAGGGGAATCCTGTGAGAGAGGGAGAAAACTCTCTCTCTCTGTGCTCCATGCACAATTTTATACCCATCTATCATGTCTCCCCGTAGTTGCCTCTTTTCCAAACTAAATCGCCCCAGATGCTGTAGCCTTGCTTCATAGCTCAAGGCACCTGACCATATTGGTTGCCCTCTTCTGCACCATTTCCAGTTCTTCAATATGCTTCTTAAGATATGGTGACCAAAACTGAATACAGTACTCCAAATGTGCATGCACCATAGTTTTGTATAAGGGCATTATAATACTAGCATTTTTATTTTCAGCCCCCTTCCTAATGATCCCTAGCATGGAATTTGCCTTTTTCACAGCTGCCATGCACTGAGTCAACACTTTCAACAAGCTGTCTCTCACAACCCCAAGATCTAGCTCCTGGTCAGTCACTTACAGCTCAGGTCCCATCACAGTATATGTGAAGTTAGGGATTTTTGCTCCAATACGCATCACTTTATACTTGCTTACATTGGATCTGTTTTGAATTTTACTGCCCTAAATAGTTTAGTCTCATCTGTGAATTTGGTAACTTACCAGATGTGGCCACCATTGGGCTAGAGCATTTATGAAAAAGTTAAAGAGCACTGGTCCCAATACAGATCCTTGGGGGACCCCACTTCTTACTTCCCTCCATTATGAAAACTGTTCATTTATTCCCAACCTCTGTTTCCTGTCCTTCAACCATTTAACAAACCACACATGAACCTGTCCCCTTATCCCATGACTGCTAAGTTTACTCAAGAACCTTTGGTGGGGAACTCTGTCAAAAGCTTTTTGGAATTCCAAGTATACTATGTCAACCCGATCACCTTTATCCAAATGCTTATTGACACTCTCTAAGAACTTCAAAAGGTTAGTGAGGCAAGACTTGCCCTTGCAGAAGCCAAGCTAGTTCTCCTTCAGCAAGGCCTTTTCTTTCATATGTTTAACAATTATGTCCTTAAGTATGCTTTCCATCAATTTGACCAGCACAGAAGTTAAGTTAACAGGCCTGTAATTTCCTGCCCCCCCCCATCCCCCGGATCCCTTCTTGAAAATCCAAGTTACATTAGCTACTTTGCAGTCCTCTGGTACAGAACCTGATTGTAGGGACAAGTTACATAATTTTGCTAGGAGGTCAGCAATTTCATATTTGAGTTCATTCAGAACTCCTGGGTGGATGCCATCTGGCCCTGGCAATTTGTTAACTTTTACTTTTTCAAGACAGTTTAGAACATCTTCCCTCATAACTTCAAACTGGCCCAGTTCTTCAGCCTCCAAACTTGAGAAGCTCAGTTCCCTGCACTGTTCGTCTCCAATGCCTCTACACTTTCTGAAATGAAACTATCAAATTCTTAACATTACCAATAGTATTCAATCCTGAAACATACTTTTTCTCAATGTAACCAATGTTACTGTCTATATGACAGTAATAGTTGATCATCTAAGTTCTTCCAAAAAATGTTAAGCCTTCCAAAATAAGTGAAGGAATAGAATCACTACTAATAGAATCATTACTATTTTCTGAGAGTAAACATTCCTGAGAGTTTTTCTGAGAGTATTTTCAGAGAGTAAACAAGCAGAGTTTCTTTATGGAGATGGTATATGGTCAGTATTCTCTACCATGAAGAAAGATGCAAAGAACTCATCCAGCTTCTTTGCAATCTCCTTAATAATCTCTTTCATGCCCTCATCATCTAAGGAGCCAACCGCTTCTGCTTCTGATGTATTTAAATAGGTTTTTGTTATTCCCCTTGACATTTCTAGCTATATGCTCCTCAAAGTCTCTTTTTTGTATTCCTTATTGTCTCCTTGCATTTCTTTTGCCAGAGTTTATGTTCCTTTTTGTTCTCTTCATTTGGGCAGGACCTTCATTTTCTGAAGGAAGTCTTCTTCTCTTTTATAGCTTCCCTGACTCTGTTTGTTTACTCTAAGAAAATACTCTCAGAAAAATTACTTCAGAAAAACTCGCCGGAATTTTTACTCTCAGAAAATAAAAGTGATCCTAATAGTAGTGATTCTACTCCTTCATTTATTTTGGAAGGCTTAACATTTTTTGGCAGAACTTAGATGATCAATTTCATATAGACAGTAAAACAGGTTACTCTGAGAAAAAGTATGTTTCAGGATTGAATACTATTGGTAATGTTAATATGATTGTTTCACTTCAGAAAGTGTAGAGGCATCAGCAACTTGAAATAGTGCAGGTGATAATGAGATTTAAATTTTGTAGGTGGGCAGCTGGAGGAATTAGACATTGTAATAACTATTAACAGAATATCAGAAGTAACAAAAGGAAACAGTTTATGTATTAGGAACAGATAGTTTGAGTTATAGAACAGGACCAAATTTTATGATAATTGACTTAATGTTCAGAGCATTTTCTGACAGAAAGCTAGGATCATGATCAATCAGTCTCCACTTCAGTTTTTATCTGACTTTCCTTAATTACCTTAAATAACTGTAGTTCTGTAAAATTTGTGGTTTCTGTTCTCCATTATAAGCTGTTGGCTGTAGACGGGGATTTCCATTAATTTCCATCTCCACCCCAAAGACAAACTATGTAAGAAGTCTCTATCTGAAGATAAGGCTTTCATTAAATAGATGGAATCAAAAAGAAATGAGATTACTGTACTATTTCCTTGTACATTCTAGAACATACAGTAGAATTCTATCTAAATTTTTGGTGCATGTTAGATTGTTATTTAGTTATGCTCCTGTTTTCTTTTCCTATGTCAGAGAAAGTGCTTTATCTAGGGAATTTTTTAAAATATACAATTTAAATTATGAAATTTAAACTGTGTCAAGCATGAAACAATGACCTTTTCTATTGTTTGAAATTATTGAAAAATATCAGCTGAAAAGGCCTGTCACAGTTGGTTCTGTAGAATCCAAGGGAAAGAATTGTGGTGTACAAGGACAAGTGGAGTGGAATCAGGAATATTGTGGTGTGCAAGGACAATTGTGGTGTGCAAGGACAAGTGGAGTGGAATCAGGAATATTAATAGTTTAATGAAACTGATATTATGTACAGAGAGGCAACTGCAGATGGCTTTTCAGTGTTCTTGCTGCTGGCTGTTTGTTTAGCCGCTTCTACTCTAGGACTGGAATAAAAGTAACTAAAGCACCATTCAAAAGCTGGCTTGGATCAATGAATAGATTAACCAAAAACATCACACCCTTCCTTTCCCCCAAAACAGAAGACGGGCCCCATCAAAATACTAACAAAATTCAGAACACAAAATTATGCACATAAAACAAGAACACATCAAAGTTGGTCCACAGATTCATGACTAGCTACTGCTATGTATAGTTCTGCAAATAGCTTGGAGCTTGACAATTGATCCTTTGTGGGTAACATGAATGGCACTGCTCAGGATCACACGAGGCTGCAGACACTGGTGGATTAGGAGCACTAGATGGGATGACATTACCACTGAGTATGGAGTCATCATCATCTGAGCTTGAAGCCTGATGTGTGCTCTGCATTGGTTTGAAGTGAGATGTATATTTTTCTGACTGAATGATTACCGCACTGGGCTGTGATATCTGCATTATTTGATATGGTGCCAGATAAAAAGGCAGTGACAGTTTGTTCCAAGGCAAACGTGTTTTTCACTAGAACCATGTCACTGACTTTCAGTGGTAGTACAGAGGCTCGGCTGCATTGATCAGTGTATACTATACACTCTGCATTTTCATCATGTTGACGCAAAGCAGTGTCCTGACATGGAATGTCCAGGTGAAGCAGTTTTGTCTGAATTTGTTTGCCAAACATGAGGATAGCTCGTGCCACACCAGTAGAGCAGTGGGGAGTGGACCTGTAGTTGTGGAGGGAATGAAATAATTCCTGTTTCAGAATGACACCCTCTGCTGTGGCAATCCGGATAACTTTCTTGAGTGTCCTCATAAATCTCTCAACTTCCCCATTGGCCTGTGGGCAGTATGGAGTGATTTTTCAACGTTTGAAGCCTAGATAGTCTGCGACTTGGGCAAACTGGATGCTCTGAAAAGCTTGTCCATTGTCACTTTTGAGAACAGCTGGTATGCCACAGGATGAGGAAATCTTATCCAATTTGGGAATTACCGTATTAGCAGAAGTAGTGGCGAGCATTTCTACCTCTGGAAAATGGCTACAATTATCAATGACAACCAACAGATGCCAGCCATTGGGGAGATCACAAAAATCAACACTGACTTCCACCCATGTGGAAGGAAGAGGAGAAATGTGCAGTGGAGCCAAGTGGCTCCTAGAAACTGCAGCCTGGCAGAGAGTGCAAGATTGCACATGTTGTCCAGCCAGGGCATCAATTCCAGGAAACCATACTTTCTCTCTTAAAACAACTTTGGTTTTCACCACACCTTGGTGACCTTCATGAGCCAAATCAAAGTTCTGGTTCCATAGAGCCCATGGAATAACCAGTTGAGTACCCTGAAGGAGATCATTGTCTGTGACAGTAAGTTCATTGTGCACATTAGCAAAGGACCGAATGGTAGCTTGTACCTCAGAAGTCACATGTGCTAAATCAGTCAAAAATGCTTTCCATTGCCCACTGTGAAGGGTAATGACAATCTGTAGGCAAGAGTCATCACGCGTCGCAGTCTCTATCTCCTGCATAGAGAGAGCTTTGGGAACTGTGTGGAAGAGAAGAAAGTTGACATGTGCCTCTGCCTTGGTTGTAGTGTCATGATCAGAAGTTGTATGATAAGGTGTCTGGAAAAGTAATCAGCTGGATTATCTTTATCTGAGCAATAGATGACCCTGTAGTCATTTCCCTGCAACTTAAGCATCCAGCATTCAATACACACTGGAGGTTGAAAGGATTGATTGCTGAACATAGGCTGCAGAGGCTTGTGATAAGTTATGAGTGTGAAAGGACAGCCATAAATGTATAAGTGAAATGAGAACATGCCCAAGCAATTACAAGTGCCTCCTGCTCTGTTTGAGAGTACCGTCGTTCTGTGGGTGAAAGAGTTTTGCTAGCATACGCTATGGTAGAAATACGGCCATGTTGAACTATTTGTGTGAAGACAGCACCCAGGCCAACTGGGCTAGTGTTTGTTGGGGTCAAAGTATGACATGGCAACATCACTTGCTAGGGCATTCTTGAGCTCTGTGAAAGCAGTTTGATGTTCAGCCAACCATTCCCATGGTGGATCCTTTTTTGTAAGGTCCCTGAGAGGCTGGGATATTGTGGCAAGCTGCGGGATGAATCTGCCACAATAATTTGCAAGGCCCCAAAGGCTACAAACATCAGTGGGAGTGGTGGGTACAGCAGCATTGTGTATTGCCATTACTTTTTGGGCATCAGTAGAGATACCATCCTTGGAAAAGATATAGCTGAAAAACTCCAAGGTAGTTTTTTTTAAAATTTGCATTTGCCCTGGTTAAGAGTCAGATTCTCCTCCTGCAGACCCTGTAAGACTGCAGCAAGATGAGAGTCGTGCTCCTCTTCTGTGGTGCCAAACACCAAAATATCATCTCTGACATTGAGCACACCTGGAAGTCCAACTAGCACTTCACGAATTGTATTCTGAAATATTTCTGCAGCAAAATAAATGCCAAAACTGAGGCGTTTGTAGGCGTTTGCGAAGGCCCACATAAGTTGAAAATGTCATGATATATCTGGAATCAAGATGGAGTTGAAGTTGATGGTAACCAGCAGGAACATAAAGCTTGGGGGGGAAATTGATTCCTTTAAGATCAGCAATGATGTCATCCACAGTGGGAGTGTGGATGAATGTGTCTCTCCCGCTTGATGGCTCGACTGGGGAGGTGCATGCCCACACATATCCTGATTTTGTCCAGCTTTAGGGTTTGGGGCAACAACTATGGGGGAGACATGGGGGAGACCCATGGTGTAGGACCATCCATGTACTCAATGATTTCAAGTTCCTCCAAGTATCT
The DNA here is from genome assembly GCF_027244095.1 of Hemicordylus capensis. Lineage (NCBI taxonomy): Eukaryota > Metazoa > Chordata > Lepidosauria > Squamata > Cordylidae > Hemicordylus > Hemicordylus capensis. The sequence continues at coordinate 392,779,187 of NC_069657.1, read as the reverse complement.
CAACTCTTCTTCAACCAGTTTCCTAATATGGAAAGGAATACGTCTGTGTGTCAGGGCAACTGGTTGAACTGTTTCATCAATGTAAAGTTTTACTTGCTTCCTTTTCAACTTTCCAGTGCCTTGAAACATGAGCTCATACTGGTGGAGGTTTAAAGGAAGTGGATCAGGGAGTATAGTCCAGAGTGTTGTGATGAGTCCCAAGGCGTTGGCTGTATCATAGGTGATCAAGGTATCACCACTAGATGCAGCATACATGGGATGTATAACAGATGTGTACTGGAAGGTAAAATGTGCCTGTAACATGCCGCACAGAGGCAACGGAGCTGGAGTTGCATAGGGGTACATTTTCATGGTTGAGCGCACCAGCAGCAGTGTTTGAGAAAGTGCATCACAGTCACACTTGGCCATCATAGTTATAGTTGTGCCTGTATCAACTAAAACACGAACTCTGTGACCATTGTCTTCCACTGTTAACAACAGGTTTGAGAGTGTAAGTTTCATCAGCATCATATGTAGAGAAAGAATTAAATACTCCTCACACATCCCAATTTAGATTGTATCTCCTCCAGAGCTGCTGCTTAACACTCCCCCTCTCCCCCCCCCCGATTAAAGCTTTTGTCTCAGAGCAAGCCCACATGAGGAGAAGAAAAATGCTGAGTCATCCCCTCTGTGCTTTCCGAGCAAGGCTTTCCTTACTTTCCTGTATTTCTAGTAGGTTCAAAAATGGCTACCACCACCCCCTCTTTATTACAGAGCTTGACCCTCCCTGGGCTTGGGGTGGAAATCCCATGGGGGAAACTCCCTTTATGTTGCTTTAAGCTAAATGCAAACACCTTCCACATGCAAGCCTACACGTGATGAGAAAATTCATCCAAGTGGACTGAGACTGAGGCATGTTTGCACCAGAGTAAAAAACTACTTTCTCCTGAACCAAAAATCCACTCAGAGTGGCTTGTAAAATGCAAAGAACAAAAAAGAAAAAAAAAGTGGGGGGGAGTGTTATTCAAAGGCTACAGACCACTACCGTCTGAGGCTCTCTCAGCTTTTAGTTACAGGTAAAAATACTCAATGGTTACAAGAATACTTCAAAAAGCACCCCAACTGCAAGGAACAGGGATGTAGGAAGAAACAAAAGCACCTTTAAAAAGCTTGCAGAGTCTTTTACAATGCTGTGGCTGGAAGGGCGAAGGCTAGTGTCTCTTAGTTTAGTTACATTGCAGGTAAACAATCCTAGAACAATTTCAGGGATCTACAAAGCACACACAAAAGAAAACAGAAAGTCTAACATCAAATCTGTCTAAAAAAACCTTTCCCTAGACTAAATTTCCCAAAGCCAAAAGTCCTGGCTTCACTGCCTTGAACCCACCCATCCTCTGTGAGAGGATTCAAGTTTCCTGCCCTCCTGGCTTCCCAGGACTTGCAGAGGCATTTCCTGCAGCTCAAGGTCACATATCCTCCTTTGCTTCTCCAACCAGCTCCTTCCAACAAAGAGCCTCTCCTTCCTCCCAACAGCTCTCTAGGTCCCACCCACCTGGTGTGCTGATTGGCTGAGTCCTGGAGTTCACCAGCCTGTCAGTCAGGACAGGATTTACTTCCGGCTAACTCTTTAGGGGAAGGGTGGCTGATCACTACTCTCCCACTCCCCCCCCCCACAGAGAGAGAGAGAGAGAGAATTAAAAAAGAACCTTTAGTAATTGATAACTTCATTCTGTCATATGGGTGAAAGATAAGCAGAAAATTAAGCAGAAAGCTCCCAGACCTTTCTTAAATCATCTTAACCACAAATAAGCTATTTTAAAGTTTATAAGAAGCTCCATTTCTCACTATCTGATAAACAAAGCCATAACCTATTCCACAGGAGCTGTCTGTTATAGCTTTTTCATTTTTAAAAAAATCAATGGAAAAGTGCTGACAAGTGTTTTCAGCAGAAGGTTAATTCTTTCAGCACAATCTTCCGTAGCTTAGAGTGATTTATACAGTGCAAAATAATTGGCAAAATTCAAATCCATTTATCCTGTTTAAACAATGGAACAAAAGTATTAAACTAAACATTTAGTTCAGCTCAGCTCTAGGTTACTGGCTTAACACCAAACTTACAATTGTAATATCCAGTTTAGGGTCCATAATGCTGATATGTACCAGTAACTAGTTTTCACAAATGCTGGAATTTGTATATGCTGGGAAGGTCTTTTTCAATATGTAGAGTCTGATGCTCAGTTCTCACTGAGCATCAATAATCATATCAATAAATGGTATCCAAAATGTTGAGTAAACACCATCACTGCTTCTGGTGTTCAAGGAAAAGTGGCCAGGATCAGATACCAATACTTAAACTGATGCTGATCCCATTTAGACCATCTCACCAATCCACAGCAATAAAGTTGGGCTATCAAGAAATAGAGGTATAGCTTTTCAATCTAGAATAGAAAACAATTTAGAATATTTTCTGTTTCTTGTGGTAGCAAGCATGACGTCCCCATAGCTAAGCAGGGTCTGCCCTGGTTGCATATGAATGGGAGACTTGATGTGTGAGCACTGCAAGATATTCCCCACAGGGGCTGGAGCCACTCTGGGAAGAGCAGAAGGTTCCAAGTTCCCTCCCTGGCATCTCCAAGATAGGGTTGAGAGAGAGATTCCTGCCTGCAACCTTGGAGAAGCCGCTGCCAGTCTGTGAAGACAATACTGAGCTAGATAGACCAATGGGCTGACTCAGTATATGGCTGTTTCCTATGTTTCCTATGACTGAAAAGCTATACTTCTGTCTAGATTTATAGACCACACCTAGGTCTAAATGAGATCAGCATCAGTTTAAGTATTGGTATCCTATCCTGGCCACTTTTCCTTGAACAGCAGAAGGTTGATGGTGTTTACTCAACATTTTGGATACCATTTATTGATCCAGGCTGAAGGAAACATAGTGCAGCCCAACACTGCTCTTTCCATGAAGCAATGGAATTTTATGACAAAGAGGACTGGCGCTGAATATTTTTTCCCTTCTTACCAAATAATGATTATGAATATCACTTTAATTGCAGAATCACACAAATTAGTGTTTGCGATGGGATGGTTAAATCTAGCACCTGGGACTAAACTTCCTGCAACTGCCTGTTTACTTAATGGTACTGTGTAAAATCCGAATGTTTTGCTACACTGCCTCAGTTGCCCACTTCCCCAAGTGATAAGAAGTTCTAATTCACAGTGCACCTTGGATTCTGGTTTTCTTTGGAAAGAAAGTCACTGCAGTCACTGCATGTGTGAACACATGGCTATAGTCATCATTCACACAATATGTACATGTGTACAAAAACCTGTTCACACAAGAATAGAGCTCTCTCTTTGTAACACTTGGCTTATTTACACAAATATGCAGCTTAAGTACTGAATGAAGTTGAAAAGATAACAGATCATTCTTCAAAGTCAGCAGCAGGTTACATCAGACAGGCCGAACACTGCATCCTGAGTTGCTGCAGTGTTCTGAAAAATCCATCATATTTCTCACCTAGCAGATTGCCTGCTCTTTTCAGACCAGCGTAGCAAACACATCTTGGAGCGGGGGGGGGGGGGGAGGGGGTGCAGGTAATCCTACACCTTCCTATGAGTCTTCCCCATGATGTCCTTCTGTAGCATAAGAGTCATACAGGATCATTCCGAGTGCTTCACATACAAAAGAATGGCCATCCAGCTGACTATCCCAAACTCACAGCAATATTTCAATTCCTTATTTCCCCTGGCATATGAGAAAGCAAAATGCACCCAGAGACAGTTTATCTCCATTAGCCAAGCATGCAATGACTAAGAAGGAATTGGAAAATCAGCTCATCATTAGCTCTCCCTAGCAAGGAAAAATTAATGTCACATATAAATTATGCATGCATATTGTCCTTTTTTCTACTTGGGATTTTAAAAGGAGTGCTAGTCTCCCATTTGCCTCCTGATCAGACATAACTCCACCCTTCATGTCTTTGTACAACTATTTTCTGGTACCACTCACTTTACATTTTTAATTGGTTTCCTCCCCAAAGGCCCTGAGCTTAACATGTTTTAAAATAAAATAATAGGTTAATTATTACCATTAAAAGAATTTCTGGCTCATCCTCAGCCAGCTAATGCTTGCCTGAACAGAAAAACCTGCCACACTTCTGGAAGATGTTCTGGCCTGGGATATCTGTGAAACCTTTGGAATTCCCAATGAAGGAAGCAGCCACCAGCAACATCTCCTGGCATATCCTCATTGAGCAGGGGGAGAGCAACTGGCCCCGCTATTCAGCCCCAGCACAGCATCCCTCCAGTGGCGCTTGGTGGTGTCTAGCTTGTGTTTATTTTTACACTATGAGCCCTTTTGAGATAAGGAACCATCTGGTTTGTTTGTTTGTTTGTTTGTTTTTATGGTAAACTGCTTTGAGAACTTTTTGTTGCAAAGCAATATAGAAATATTTGTAATAGTATAATGGCACAGTGCTCACCTCTCCAGATGAATGCTGCAACTATGAGCTGTGTGTGTGTGTGTGTGTGTGAGAGAGAGAGAGAGAGAGAGAGAGAGAGAGAGAGAGAGAGAGAGAGAGAGAGAGCGTGTGCCGGGGGTGGGACTTCCACAGTGTTTAGGGAGGATTGTAGTTTGATATCGCCTCTTTCTGAATAACATCCAAAATACAGTGGTGCTAGTGGGGAAGTAATTTACCTAGGGAGCAAGATGTTGCCGGTTCGAATCCCCGCTGCTATGCTTCCCAGACTATGGGAAACACCAATATCAGGCAGCAGCGATATAGGAATATGCTGAAAGGCATCCTCTCATACTGCGCGGGAGGAGGCAATGGTAAACCCCTCCTGTATTCTACCAAAGAAAACCACAGGGCTCTGTGGGTGCCAGGAGTCAGCACCAACTCAACAGCACAACAACAACATCGCCTCTAAAATTTCACAGATGAAATAGGGATGCACTTTTGTAATAAAAGGGTTGTATCAGGCATGCAGTGTGGCTTGAAGAGCAGCCGTTCAGGAGAGAAGTCCCTTCTACAAATAGAAGCTTGAGCGATGGCGGGCAGCGGTTGGGATCAGAGGAACACCTAGGTAATTTTGGAGCCTGGACCTAAAGGCCTTTGAAGGCCCCCCTGCCCCCCTTCAAGTTAAGAATCACCCCCCTGCACGCACGCACACACGCACACACACACACACACACACACACACAGACCATGATACACACAATATTTTTTTAACACAAGGGTTTTTGAGGGCACAAACCACAACTTAACTCACAAGAATGTAAGAATATAAAACAGGTCTATTTATGCAAATATCAATTAGCAGAAACATTTCAACATGCAACTTAACATATTCTCATCCCACATATTTCTTTCCCCCCTCTACCCCCTGTCTCTCTCTAAAGCAGAGGTAATGCCCAGCTGCCCGGTGTAGGTCACAGTCATGCTCGGCTGCCCAGCTCAGTGCAATGACCACACCACCCAGGAGAGACTACAGATGATTTGGGGGGCCCCATGGGGTGTGGAGGCTCTGAGCTTCAGCCCCAAAGTCCAGGGGTAAGACTGACTCTGGTTGGGATTTGGCAATTGGTCTTCTGAGGGAGCTCTGGCCGGGATCTCTGAGGAGCAAAGCCTTCAGAGAAGGGCCAGCTATATCTGTGAGGAGCCCATGGGGCCTGGTTCAATGTTACCAGTCCTTAAATGTAATCCCTAAAGATAGAGTCTGTTTCAGTAGTAGGATTCTAACCTTCTGAGTAAACGTGTTCTGTAGTGGTTATATTTTCCTCCAGTTTAGTCCTGTGTCCCTTTAGAACTCCAAATAAACCTAAGCCTACCACCTATGTTACAGAAATCCAGCCTTGTTTCTGTTCTGTGACGAATTCCTCTCAGATTCTCACATTGCACCTTCCATGCGATCACACTATGATATAAACAGATTCTCCTTTCCCAGAGCCAAGTTCCCTCAGTCGAAACAAGGAGTGGTGGCAGCACTTCCAATTCTTCTACAATAGAGAAAGCCCTGTTTTGCTCCACAAAAGGTGGCTCATGTCATAGCTTGCAACCAGGCGCGTAACAACGATAGGGCAAGGGGAGACAGTTGTCTGGGGGCCCCACTGCCTGGAGGGGCCCCCCAGAGGCACCTCACGTGACTCCCCATTGCCCCCTGCCCAGCCCCAAGGCCCCACAGCCACTTGCCCTGTTCGCCGTCTCTCCAGCTTGTTCTCCTGGCTGGCAATGGAGGCAGCAGACAAGCTGCAAAGAGCTCCTTTTCTCCCGCCTCTCAGCTGATCGGCGGGTGGGCGGGGCTTCCAGAGGCCTCGTGTAGGCCGCAGTGAAGCCTGAACTCCAGTAGGGCCTAAGCCAGCCAGGCAGGAGGAGGCAGCCAGAGAGGCCTCCACTGTTCTCTGCAGCAGAAGACCCCCTGCTGCCAGGTAGAGTGTGAACTCCTTTTTGTGGTTACCTTCCTCCCCCCCCCCCATATATAGGCATCTGCTTGCCATAGGGCTTTGATATGGGGGGGAGGGACTGAGAAGTCTCTGAATATTTATTTTTAAACAGCTTGGAAAATTTGCTGGCTTAAAAAAAACTATCTAAAAAGTCCTATAAGTGGCTTGTTTCATGGCAGAAAATTACAAAAACTTCTGGAAGAAACAGTATTATATTTATTTTATTCATTCATTTATAAATGCACTTATGTTCAAGTTGTTTTGCAACCCAGAAGGTCTGAGCGAGAACTGTGAAGCATGCCTTCTGCTTTTATTTTATTTTATTTTTCTTGTGTGTGAACTGCTCCCCAATAACTTGCAGGGACTTCAGGGTAAATCTGGCCAACATGTGAATGCAGCACCTCCATTCCAGAGGAGATGTGTCTTAAAGGGCTTTAAAAGCCTCCTGTGAAAAACCTCCTGCAATCAAACTTGACTGAATTTGTTCAGAATTCTGAGAAAACAAACATAGGCTCACCCTGCATGGTTGAAAGTCTCCTTGGCTAATCTGCAGCGAGGGGCCCATTTTAATCATTCATCTTTCTAGTGTGTTCTAGGCATTAAAAGTAAAACAAATGTATAGTACTCAATGTATATCACTATATATTGTGACGTGTGCGTGTGTGTATTCAGTGAAATGTATTTCCAGGCAGCATACTTATTTTGGAATATCAGACTTAAATCCTTGGGGGCCTGGGGTGTGCGGAGGCCCTGGACTTTGAGTGGGGGGGCCCCATTTTAAAATCTTGTCTCAGGGCCCACTCCAACCTTGTTACGCCCCTGCTTGCAACAACCAATGATTCTCCAGAGACAGATTCCAGAAAATCCTAGGAACTGTGTCTGATAAACAGAAACAACAGGAGCTCACTGTATATCGTTCTTGTGTGCTAGGCAGCATTGATGGATTATGAGGAGGCTAGTGGTGTAGTGAAGCACCTTAAGTGGTGCTGCGGGGAAATGCTTGACTAACAAGCAGAAGGTTGCCAGTTTGAATCCCCGCAGGTAACATATCGGGCAGCAGCAATATAGGAAGATGCTGAAAGGCATCATCTCAGACTGCATGGGAGGAGGCAAAGGTAAACCCATCCTGTATTCTACCAAAGAACACCACAGGGCTCTGTGGGCACCAGGAGTCGAAATCAACTTGATGGCACACTTTACCTTTAGTGGTGTGCTGCAGGTACCAGGGAGTTTTTCAGACAGCAGGCTTTACTGCAGGTTTACTGCGAGGCTTTACTGCGAGTTCAAAGTCGCTCAAAAAGACCAACACAAAAAGTGGATATTTTTTTACCCTGGATATAAATCGGGTGACACTCTAACATGCAATGAAAAACCCTACTCATATGTGAAGTGCTCCCCGATAGCTCGCAGGGACTTTGGGGGTAAATCTGGTCGATATGTGAATGCACACCCTGCATTCCAGAGGAGATGCAAACTAAAAGCCCTGTGTGAAAAACACCCAGGTTTCCCTCCTGTGAGAAAGGGTGCCAAACTGGTTTATCTCATATTCTAAGGAGCTGCATGAGCACAAAGGCTTGTCATGGTCTGAGGATCTGCCATTGTTCTAGCTAGCAATAATGTACCAATCATTAATGCCTGCACAAATCTCAACAAGCTTTTGCACACAGGCAGTTGAGTAGCATATGTATAAAATCACCGGGTCTCTCTGGTTATACACCAAAAGATGAATTGGGAGCAAAGGACATTCCTCATGCAGACATACAGTTGTATGCTGACACAGATATGTTACTTTCCCCCTCCTTTTGGACCTGGTACTGTTCTCATGCCATGGAAAATTGTTCATTCCAGATGTTAAAATTGCTAACAACTTGTCAAAGTCATTCTGTGGCATAGAAATCTGGGGCTTAACAACACTAATAACCTTTAAGAGGGTTGTTTAAAACACTTCTTTAAAATCTGGCCTTCAGTGATTTTTAAATTGTTTTAGCTTTAACTTGTAATTATTTTGATTGATTTTATTTTATTTGTATTGGCTGTAAACCACCCAGAGTTATTAGACTGGGAGGTATAAAGATGTGACAGATAAATAAATAAACCCAATAAAGGAGATTTAAATATATTTATTTAACACATCAGACATATTACCCTGGTTTTATTAATTATTAATAAGCTTACAAGAACAAGCAGAAATGTCCCTTTGTATATTTGTAAATGTCCCTTTCCCAATAGACTTTGAAATATTTTTAGTCTCAGGAGCTCTTAATGGTTGATATATGCTTTCATTATACACATGTACAACACCAGCACATTTTGAAGAGCCTTTAAAAGGAAGGGGATGTGACAGAAAAATCCTCTCTCTTTCTCTCCGCCCCGCCCCCACTCTACCTCTTTCTGTCTCCCCTTCTCTTGACTGAAGCATTTATGCTTAGTGTAGAGCTTTAAATTCAAGCATCCAGCCTCATTTCTGACTTCTTAAAATCCTCCAGAGAGGGACTGTTATCAACTAGAGAAACTAAATAATAAAGAAAGCCTAAGAACTGCTTTAAGCTGTAGCAAAGCAAATGGGATGGATTATATAAGGAAATATTATTTGCTGAATTAATTTGATTGCAACAAAATGACTCCAAAATAAGTCATATATATTTACCTTGTGAAAACTGATGGGGATATTTGAAGCACACACACATAAACACACAGTGTTAGCTGACAGAGTCATTGAACTAATCTCTACTAAAAGGTATCATGCATGGCAGACATGTATAGTGGATCATCATCCAAAACAGGCATGCAGGGAGATAAAACTTAGAAATTTAAAGAGTGGAAAGGAGGGTTGCCAGTAGTTGTGATCCATTGTACCAACAATCTCTTAGTAAATAATTTAAATAAATGCAGAAAAATAAATTTTAAAATGAACAGTAGAGTACTGGATTGGACTTGGAAAATACGAGTCCATAGCTCTGTATAGCCATTTCTCAGGACAAAGCTGCACAACTTAGGTCCTCCTGCAGATGTTGGACTACAACTCCCATAATCCCTATTAGCCACTGTGACTGGGGATTATGGTAGTTGTAGTCCAAAAACAGCTGGAGGGCTGAAGTTGTGTAGCTCTGTCTTAGGATAATACCAGATGGTTCTAACTGTAAAGATTGTTGGAGATCTTCTGATCCCCATTGTCTAGACCAGGGCTGCTCAACTTCAGCCCTCCTGCAGATGTTGGCCTACAGTGCCCATAATACCTAGCTATTGCTGTGGCTGGGGATTATGGGAGTTGTAGTCCAAAACCATCCAGGGGCGGATTAATGCGTAGGCAAGATAGTTACTTGCCCTACGATGGAAAATTATGAGGCAGCAAATTTGGGGGGTTGGGGGCAAATTAAATCTTTTTTAAAAACGTTTTCCAACTGCCACTGCGCAGAGGGGATGGGGGTGGCCAGCAGGGTGTGGGCACTCCTGGAGGTGATGGGAGACCGAGGTGGGGGAGGCAGAGGCAGCAGCAAGAGCTCTTTCCCTGAACCCACCTGCCGCTCAAATGACAGGTCTGGCAGTTTTCAGGCCATTTCAGGGCTCTCTGTGCATTCTGCCTCCCCAACTCGGTCGCCCCTCACCTCCGCGAGTGCCCACACCCCACTGGCCACCCCCCCCCCTTCTTTGCTACCATCTCCGCTGCACAGCCGTGGTTGGAAAAAGTTTTATAAAAAGATTTAACTTGCCCCGACTCCACCCAAGTTCCTAAGCTGGGTTGGCAAATCTCTTTTGCGTACAAGTGACAAAAAGATGAATCCACCCCTGAAATCATCTGGAGGGCCAAAGTTGAGCAGCCCTGGTCTAGACCTATTAGCGTACTTCATTTCCTACAAATGTTAGCAGTAATGTGACAAGTCTGCTCTGTGTTTTACTCTCTTTTTGAAAATGAATTTTGTTGTAAGCCGTCATGAGTTCATTTATGAAGAATGGTGGCACATAAATCTTTTAAATACATAAAATGTCTGCCTGGATTTTTAAAAACTGGGACTCAAACATGTAGTGAAGCAATAATCTTAAAAAACAACCTTTTGTTCAGTCACATTTATTGCAAGAGAAAAGCAAAGCACCTCCAACTTCTTACCTGCTTTTCTGAATGGCCCTCTTTCTCACCCAGCCCCCAAGTTGCGTTAAAAATCAACAAAAATCTCAAAGTCTTCCCCCACTAAGATTACCTTGGTTTTTACATCTTTACATTCTTGCAGATTCAGTTGCTGAAATATTGAAGTTCTTCTCACAATCGGTGAGAAGAGCTTCTTCCAGGTCTGCGGGGAGAGCAGGCTTAGCCCGCTCTCCCTGTAGACCAGTGTTTCTCAACGTGTGGGTCCCCAGATGTTATTGGACTTCAACTCCCATAATCCCCAGCCCCAGTGGCCTTTGGTTGGGAATTATGGGAGTTGAAGTCCAATTACATCTGGGGACCCACACGTTGAGAAACACTGCTGTAGACAATCAAAAGGCAGCTCTGGGCATCCAGATCGGCCACCCACACAACTGCCATCTTCATCATGGAGTCGGCAGGGGCTGCAAGGATTGGGGGCCATGCAGCCCCCGGAAGTTCCAGGATGCCCCCGAGCCCAGGAGGCTGCTTGCAGCCTCCCGGTCGGAGGGTCAACTCGTGTATTGCCATGTGCTGTGGCGACACAAAAGCTAAGGAATGAGGTTAACAGAGTGTTCGCTCCATTAACCTCATTTAAGGGGAGGGGGAACTAGGCGGGCTAGCCACCTTGGGAGCACCGGGCTCGCCTGTGAGCCCAATGGTTCCCACGATCCCTGGAAAGTGGGCTAAGCTCCCTTAGCCTGCTTTCCAGGGATCGTGGGAATAGCCTCATGGGATCCTTTAGAGACAGGGGGAGAGTGGGTAAAGAAATACACGGGATGGGAATATGTGAAGTTGCTTGTTGAAATGTTTCTGCGAATGCATATTTGCATAAATATACTTATTTTACATTATTACATTATGTAATAATAATGTTATTGTGAGTTCAGTTGTGGTTTGTGCCCTCAAAAACCCATATGTTAAAAATACTGTGTGTGTCATGGGGTGTGTGTGTGGGGGGAATGATGCTTGCTTAACTTGCAGCGGGGGTGTATGTGTGTGCCTCCAAAGGCCTTTAGGTCCATGCCTACCTTACTTCCAAACAATCACTTCTACCCAGGTTTTCCTCTTAACACCTTGCTTTCACACAACTGAAAATTGTGAGCACACACAGCTCCCAAACCTGGATAAAACACAGTTTTTGATTGTGTGAATGATGTCAATATATGTTCAATTTCATTTTAATTGTAGGAAAAGCATTAACCACCATTCCTGCTGCAGCAATATGCATCAGGCAATAGCATGACTCAGAGCACTGTAGGTCTACTGCTTCCCTCTCCACCCTTGCTTTTAAACTGAGGGTTTAATCTCTTCTCTCCTTTTGCCCTTTTCTTCCACTTGCTATTTGTTGTGTTCTATCCAGTAATCTTTTGTATTTAGTTGTCTGGATGTTTGCCCCAGTGGGGATCCTGTAGAGAGTGGGGAGAGGAGTCAGAAAAGAAAAGGGAGGGGAAGGAGAAAATGGAGGTTTTCTTGAATAAACCTTTAGTTAAATCTACATAAGATTTCTTTGTGTGTATGAGGGTAAGTGAAAGGTAAAGCATGCCATCAAGTCGATTTCGACTCCTGGCAGCCACAGAGCCCTGTAGTTTTCTTTTGGTAGAATACAGGAGGGGTTTACCATTGCCTCCTCCCACACAGTATGAGATGATGGCCTTTCAGCATCTTCCTATTTCACTGCTGCCCAATATAGTAGCAGTGGGGATTCGAACCGGCAACCTTCTGCTTGTTAGTCAAGCATTTCCCCACTGCACCAATTAAGGTGACTCATGTATGAGGGCAGCAGCTATAAAACACTATTGTGAATCTGTTGATGGTAGTGATGGTAGCTGTCATGCCCTTGATCTCCGACAGCGAGGAGGAAGGGGAAGCTGTCAACTTTCCTGCCGATTCAGGAGTGTCTGAGGGGCAGAGCCCGGCTGTCAGCATTCATGAAACAGCTGTGGTAGATCCAACAAATGATTTAGAGCAGGCACAGCAACCTGAGTCAGCAGAAAGCATGAGGGACCAATCCGAAGGAGAGCTATGCAATGAAACACCACTGACTCCACAACAGCGCAGGATCACGAGACGTAGGACGCAATTAGAGGCTGTTAGCAGGAGCAAACGCCTGTTGCTGAGGGCTGACAAGCCTTGAATTCCTACCAGCTGGGAGCTCTCGGCTTGCTCTATAAATCACATCTCCAGCCTCCTACTCATTGCTGAGAATCAACGTTTGTCAACATTCCTTGTCGACAGCGTTCAGCCAAGCCATATCCGATTTCAGCAGCTCCGCTTGCTTCGTGAACTTCCTAGCAGCTGGCCAGACCTTGACAGTAGCTGTATATATGAATTGTTCCTCTATTTCCCACTCCACCCAACTGGAAGACTTTAATGATACTAAGCAAACTAAATTCTATACTGTATTGAAGGAATGGGAAAGATATTTTAAAATATAAAAGGTATAGTTGTGGAAACTATCTTTATACTTAATTCTCTTAGCCAGCCACCAGCGATGCATAGGGATGTGGCAAGGCTATGCGTGCCAACAAGGGAGGCACCTGATCGGCTGGGCACTGGTTGGCTGCTATTCGCCGGACTCATGGCAGCAAGGAGCAGCAGGCAAGGTGGCGACGGGCCCGGCCAAGTTGGGGAGGTGGCTGCGGCGGGGAGACAGTGGCAGGTCCAGCCGCAGCGGGGAGATGGCGGCGGCGGGCCTGGCTGTGGCAGGGAGATGGCGGCGGGCCCGGCTGCGGCAGGGAGGTGGCGAGCCTGGCCGCGGCAGGGAGGTGGCGGTGGCTGGGCCGGCCAGCTGCGGTGGGGAGGCAGCAGCAGCGAAGAGACAGCAGCGGGCCCGGCCGCTAGGGTGAGGAGGCAGCGGCAGAAGGGGAAGGAACGGGCCGGCTTGAAAGTTGGCCAGAAACCAGGGTGGGGGGAGCAGGCCAGGTGGGCATCAGACGCCTGGGGGAAGAGGGCTCAGACGTTCTGTGCCAGGTCTGCTAGTTATTACAAATTTGTCTTCTCTTCCTTTTTGTTCTGCTCAGGGCCAGCATCATGAGTTGGCATCATTGAGCAACTGCTGAAGATCCAGGGTGACCAGAAGGGCCCACTACAGGAACCTCTAAAGTTTCCTCTGTGCCCATAGCTGTCATGTTGTGGTGGCAGAGTGAATCTCTCAGGGCCTACCCAGCTAGGAGAAGGCCCATGAAGGGCAGTTTACTGGAGTCCTCTGAAACCTGGAGCCAGCCCTGGTTTTGCTTAACATCTAGGCTGAAGAAGAGTTCTGGAGAATTCTTGTTGACTATTCTATGAGTTTGAAAATTGGATTGTTTTTAAAAAGTATACCCCACCTTTTAGGAACTCACAATGCAGCAAACACAATTAGGTAAAATAATAAAATACAGTAGATAACAAAATAATAAAAGTAGACAGCAGCTAAGTTAAACAGTAAGTTTATCAGTAAGTGGGTCTTCAAGGGTCATTTAAAATAGTAAGGGTTGTGGTCAGAATGATTTAGTGATAAGAAAAATATTGCCTTGCTTTGACTTTTGAAATATGTCTGTGTTGCTAGATAGATAGATAGATAGATACTTTCCCTGTAGGTTTGTATTTGTTTTTTACAATGCTCAAAAGTCAGAGAGAAGTAGTTGGCCTTAGAGGCTGCATTCTCAGTAATTTGCACAGAAGCAGTTCTGGGAATGATGAATGTACAATGAGAAAGGCGGGAGGCCGCAGAAGGGGGCCACTTCAATGGGTGATGAACTGGCTGTACAAAGAACTGGCTGAGATTTTGTGTAAGCCCCAGTTACTGGCAGAATTTTTTTGTAAAAGAGACAAAGAACTTCATATTAATATACATAACAGCATTAAATGTAGAATGAGTATTCAGAAACCTTGCTTTCCACAGACTTACTTAAATGATAATGAGATGTATGTGTTCTAGAAAAAGAAAAATATTAATTTTAGACATGGGGAAATGCTGGAATGTTTCTTCTCTTCCTCTCATCTCTGAGGCACTGCACTGACTTTCTGTTTTCACTTCTGCTTTGCATTTTTTTTTTGTTGTTGTTCTTTAATACACTAAATCTTGAACAAATCAAGATGCGGGTGAAAATCTGACAAACGGGATTGATTTGTTTTATAATATTTCAGGTTCTAAAAATATGCTCAGAGGCTTCTGCATGAATATGCATACAGTATTAACTTTCCATAGCTGGATCAGATATATAAAAAGGAAATGACTGATTTAAACAACAGAAAGCTAAAGTTAGAGACACAACATTAATACATAAAGGAAGACTAAGAAGGAAGGGGAAAAAGTTGAACTGACAGGCTAGTATCACTGACAAAAGGCTATGGATTTTTGCATTTTATTCGTAGATGCTTATGACATTTAAGAATAGATTTATCAGCCATATGTTTAGTTCAAACATGTATGTTATTCACTCAGTGACTGCACCATGAAGTGGTGATTTGCATGTATGAACTGGCCATCATAGATCAAATACCACCGACTAAGATTTCATATTGCATCACATAACCTCAGGTACAATGCTTTTCAATGAAATCAGTTCACAGATTCAGATGAGACTGAGTCACTGAGAGAATATTAATGCATGAAGCAGACCTGTTATCCTACCAAATCATTGACTGGAATTATCTCTGTGCCTGTTAGATCTCACAAAATATGGCTAGACATTCTTCATTGAGTAACCAGGTGTAAGCTGAAATTTGAGGCATTTGTAATTTTATTAAGCTACTTAAACGAACCCATCTTTGAAAAGCATGAGGCATGTTGAAAACCATCAACAAACCAGCAATCACTAGCAGCAGCAGTCATAATCCTTGCCAAATTCTGGAAATAGAAATTGCCGCTGTTGCTGTCAAAATAGTTGAAGAGGCTGGCAGAAAGTAGCTGAAATGTTCTTGAAGCCTATTCTACACATCTTAATAATGTATCTAGAATGTATGTGCAGGGAAATGGAAAAATGAACAGAGACCCAGGGGGAAAAAAGATTTTTTGAAAAAGATATGGAGACTGATGCATTAGTAACAATGACAGCTTATCTTGAAACAGCAAAAAGATATAACTGCATAAAGAAGTTGTGGAAAC
The DNA here is from genome assembly GCF_027244095.1 of Hemicordylus capensis. Taxonomy (NCBI): domain Eukaryota; kingdom Metazoa; phylum Chordata; class Lepidosauria; order Squamata; family Cordylidae; genus Hemicordylus; species Hemicordylus capensis. Next base: position 392,763,551 of record NC_069657.1, on the reverse strand, counting down.
CTGTAGTTGTGTAGATTATGAATGTGTTTTTAGTAAAGGGGACTGGATAAGAATTTACGGTGAACAAACTGTAGTAAATACGAATTATATATAGGAATTGTCTAGTGTGATTATGAATCGATTGTAATAGGTGTTGTAGGTTGGGAGTGTGTTTACATTTTGTCTATTTGTAACAGATATATATAAAATTGTCTATTTGTGACAATTAATGTATATTAAATATATATATATATATATGTTTGAAAGGCAGACAATTTTTAAAGGTGCTTTTAATTTTAAAAAATAAGTTGATCAGTCTCATATATATTCAAGAAGGGAGGATTAATTGTGATTTGAAATAGATGTGCTCTTTTTGTAATTATTATAATTACCTTCCTTTAGAGATGTGTATTTTTTCTATTTCATAATGATGTGATGAATATCTTTGTTACAATTATTTTCATTGTATTTGAAATTCATTAAAATTCATTCATAAAATGGTTTTATTCAGGCATATTCTGCCAGAAAATATGCCTAAACTGAGATTCCACTTTAAAAAACAACAACAACTAATACCAGGAGAATTTCTATTATATTAATGTGAAATTGGTTGCTATTTTTGTATAATCATTCTTCATGCTTCATTTTTCAGATGAATTTAGCACAAATCTGTGCTAAATTCCCCTTAATTTTAGAATTTAACAAATTTTAGAATTGAGCAAAAGGAAATTTAGAGGAATTTAGCAAAATTTGATTTGTGATGCCATCAAAAGCAATACTTGAAGAAATGGTTCAAGGGGGAAATGGATGAAGAAGTCCATGGATGGGAATAATAGATCCTTTATGGAGATTGATAAAATAATGTTGAATTTAAATTGAATACTTGGAACCAAGGTTTCTGAGCTCACTTTTGTTTGTGGGAAATAAAACCTTCCCAGAATGTTTTAAAAATTAGATGTTCTGGCTCAGTCCAGCACAATTTATTATTGTTGCTGCCATTAAAAAATATCTATATACCGCTTTTCAACAAAAAGGTTCTTAAAGCAGTTTACAGAGCAAAAAGATATAAGAAAATTATGTGCTCTTGAGTCCCATTGGCATATGTTTGTTCAACCATGTGCTGGACCTAAATGGCTAAAATTTGTATAGCCTTATATCGTTAAACTCCAAACTATTCTGCCCATTATTACTTGCAAATCTTTGCTCCAAGGTACTGTGTGAAGGGAACACTTGAACATCTCATTATAGGGATACTTGTATTGTCAATAGAAGTACAGCTTCTACATCTCTTCATGGGAAAGATGTGTGAGTTCCACCTTTACATTATATCCCAAAATATGGAAGGCAGATGCTATTGTTCTGTCTTTCCTTTCTTCCCAAATTCTGTTGCTTAGTTTTGCAGATATCCATTCCTGCCCCCTGCCACCCACAATACATATTTGATGAACTGGAACAAACCCATCCTTCCCTTGTTAGTTCCATTGCATTTTAAAAACAAATCCACCAGTTCCCAATTTCTCAATTTAACTACTGCATTATTCTACTACCAAGCATTTTTTGAATTGCCCAGTGACTTCTATTCAACCATTATCTACCAAAAAATTTATTGTGCTTCCTAATCCATCAAATAACAAAAATTAAGCAATTTAAAAAGTTGTTGCTTTTTTTCTTTTATATCCAATGAAAATTACTTACACACTTGCTTTCTATGCCTTTTTTGTCCTTGACTTTTGGTAAGTTCTTAGGGTAAGTTCTGCCATAATCTTTTACATATATGATATCTAAATTATACACATTATCTGCTGGTGGTGGGGAGGAGCAACATACAATGGATAATCCTCTTACCTTATTTATAGATGATCTTAGGACTTGAGACTAGATTCCTGATTGTTGCAAAACATCAGAGTGTGGTAAACCATATTCATGTGTGTACATTCACAAAAAACACTGCCAAGAGCAGGTGCAAACTGCCCTTAGCGTACACACATTTTACTTTCCCCCTTAGCATTAAAACAAAACAAAACACAACTCCTCTTAAAAATCCAATTTCAGAAATTTTCTCATACCATTCTACATGCTGTTTCATATCAGAATAAAGAGTTATTTTCCAGCCTAAAGGTTCTAAATTAAGCGGGAGAAATCACAGAATGTAAATAAATATTAAAATGACATATAAAAAAGCTATACAAGTGATAAGATGTAGTGAGATTTTTTTTCAATCTCACCACATCTTATCACTTATATAACTTTATTACTTGTTTTCATATTTATTTACTTCCTGTGGTTTCCCCAGATTAATTTATCCAGATTAATTTAGAGCCTTTTGGCAGGAAATTAACTTTCATTATTCTTTTATGAAGCACCATTTAACTTTATTAATATGTTTTTCACCATATGAAGAACAATTCATCATAATTACTTAAAAACTTAGAATACATCCTGATCTCTGCAAAACTGGTTTCACATTACATGATTGAAAACTTCATAAGAGTTTAAAAGATATTTAAAAGTTGAAAGTGTCGTAAACACAGTCTTTTGTCAATGCTTTCTCAAATGTATGCATTTCATGAATACAGAAACAAAAAAAAAGTTATTCTGGAACAGTTCCGAATGGCTGTGAACACCAGCCTGAAGACCCTAATTGCAGCCTATTAGAAATAATGAGATTTGCATAGCAGAAGCCAGAGTATTGTAAGTATAAACGATGAAATTCACAATGTGAAAGTTTATTGCAAACAGATACTCTAAAAAGTTGTAAAAGAATCATCAGTTGGGGACTCATTACTAAAGACTGACGCATGGGTAAAAGTGTCACTCAATTCAGAGACTTTCCCATGAAGTTTGGCTGCAAAAGTTACAAAAGATAAGGCCATACTTGTGTAAAACTCTAAACTAATGAGAGTTGAAAGTCGTTTGAAATATCCCAATGACCTCACAGATGGGATGCTTATTAAGGTATCTGCATCAAGCTCCCTTTTTGTCTAGCAGACTGCTGCAGAGCTGTGCTGCCGAGGCGTAGGCAACAGTCCGTGAAGGTGTCTCTGTACTTTCTGACATAGCTATAGCATATCTGAATGAATTCAGAATCAAAACCAATATGCTTGCCCAATTTTTTTGTTTGCAGACATGTTTGTGGGATAGCCCAAGCGAGGCAGTCAACTATGATTACTTCATCAAAATTGGCTGCACTGCTACCTACGTGACTATCTGCTTGAGTGCGCTGGGAGTGAGCCAACTCCAAATATAGGTCTTGAAAGTCCAAAGAAAAGCGCTTTATATGTATGGATTCTATGAAGGCTTCAAAAAGTAATTAAGCCATTTTTTAAAAAAAATAACAAAAGGCTATCCATGGGGATGAGGGATGACATAAGCAATTAAAATATCATTGAGAAAAATAAATGTGTGCCTTTTCCTATCTTAAAATATTCTTGATGCCTATGAGCAAACAAGAGCAACTGTTTGTTCGGCTTATGTTGGACTTCGTTCCCCCCTCCTATACTTATAAAGTATGGGGGCGGGGGACAGAACTTAAACTACTATTTAATGTAAAACAGAAACTTTCTGCTCTTTTTTGTGAGGCCTTGTCACCACAGCGGATCTGTGGCTACTGTTATATGAGGAGAATCTAGGTGCTGAACTGACAGGATGCCATTTTGTGAAAAATGAAAGATTATTAAGTCAATTAGTACGGGATTTAAGTTAGTCATGACCAGTTTTCTCATTGATTTCAATGGTGCTTAGTCACGACTAACTTTCTTTGGATACAACCCAAGGTGTTTGTCATGATGCTATTCAGAGTAATTACTGTTGGTCAGGCTTTGGGAACTTATGAAAATATTTAGTCACTTAAGTAAGAAGACAGAAGACTGCAGCCTAAACAAATTAACTCTAATGTGTGGGGATGGTGGGAAACCAGACTTCTGGCCCATGCTAATTGAATATTTGCATGGGATTTCCCCAGCTTGCCATATCCATCCCATGAAAAATTCCAAGCTTAGAACCCTTGGCATTCTTCAACTGATGTATGTATGAGCCATTTTTGATGCTCTGATCTGAGCAGCACTATTTGCATTATATGGCTGATTCTGAGCCTCTGTTACATTTAGTAATGCAGCAATGATTCAATTTCATCCAAAGCAAGCTATTTACCAAGCAATGGATAATGCTTTTATTCAGTCACTGGTACATGTAAATTCCTGACATTCAGACTACTGCTTCACTAGTGCAAACATGCACTGGTGCAAGGAAGTTGCACTAGCTAGTTACACGAAGTCAGGAGCTTGCATTCCAGACTAGTGTTGCACTGGTGCGACAGGGAAGAGAGCTGGTCTTGTGGTAGCAAGCATGAATTGTCCCCTTAAGCTAAGCAGGATCCACCCTGGTTGCATACGAAAGGGAGACTAGAAGTGTGAGCGCTGTAAGATATTCCCCTCAGGGGGTGGAGCCACTCTGGGAAGAGCATCTAGGCTCCAAGTTCCTTCTCTGGCATCTCCAAGATACGGCTGAGAGAGATTCCTGCCTGTAACCTGGGAGAAGCCGCTGCCAGTCTGTGTAGACAATACTGAGCGAGATGGACCTACGGTCTGACTCAGTATATGGCAGCTTCCTATGTCCCTATGATATTCTTGCACAACCTGTGGACACCTCCTGCTGTGACACCTCTTTCTCAGTCTACATATGTTGCAGAGAATGATGCAAAGCGATCCGCTGTCCATGTTGCACAAGCTCAATGCTTGTGCAAGCAACCTGAGAGTGCCGGAGACTGACAATTTGAGCAGCTAATCAGCCATGTGAATTTGTGTGTGTGTGTGTGCATCTTTTTTGCTGCACTAGCACAGTGTTACTCTGGATTCAGCCCTTGATTTCTCTCTCTCTAGACAGCATAGTAAAAATTACCAGAACTTTAAAAAAAAACAAAATTCAGACAAATAAAAGTTTTCTGTTTTGTAAAGAATAGAAGGCGTCTGAATTTAAGACAACCCTTTAAAAAGAGTTTAAACACATTTACCCAAACGGAAAACGACTTGGAATTGAAGATGACCTCCTGATTTCTAACAACAAAAAACTTGGAAAAAACATTGTCTTTGATTTAGAGAAATATGGTAATTAATGAGGGGGGAAAGTAATATTTGCAGAAATTCACAATCACTGACGTTTATTGAAACTCAGTTTGTGAGAAAATTAAAGGCACATGTGCAGAAAGCCACAGCTGCTAAGCAAAAATTACATAAACAGATTATATTTCTTTGTTGTTTCTGGCATTCAGTTTCACAGTTATGATTTGGCTTTCATATTCCTATGAATCTGAGCTTCTAATGTCAATAAATTTCTGGTCTCCTTGAAAACAGAATGAAAGATGCATCTGTATAATGTCTATCAGAGTAAAATCAAGAAAACTGTAGAAGTTACTTCTGTCACCACACTCCCACCCCGGTCTTCTCTCTTAGAAACATACATGCATTTTAGTGTTGGCATTCTGTTTTCACAGATCTTCCGACACAGGTCTGCCTATTGAGATGGCTGGACAGATCATTTTATGCTCTTAAGAATGCATGTCTGCACCTGGAAGCACCAGGTGTTATACATAACTAGTTGCCCACAATTACAGGTAGATCGTAGCCAAGATTTGAGGAGGAGGGGGAGGGGGAGGGGGAGGGGGAGGGGGAGGAGGAGGAGAAATATCTTTCCGTAGTAATATACAGATTGTTATATAGGTGGCCTTCGTTATCTGTAGCTTCAACAACCGTGGTTTTGCATATCTGAGGACAGAGTTTCTTTATTCATAGTTTAAAAATAGACTAAAATTCACCTATTCACAGTTTTGAGTGAATAAATAAATAAATGCTGACTGCCATTTTATTGTGCAGAGCCATTTGGTGGCACTTAAAAAAGAAATTCCCGCTAGATATAGATAAAGATATATTTAAATTAGAGGAATTGGGGGTTGGTGGGGGGCATGGCTGAAGAGCTAAGTAAGTGAAGTAAAGTTGTGCCATTGATTAGGTGTTGACTCTTGGTGACCACAGAGCCATGTGGTTTTCTTTGGTAGGATAAAGGAGGGGTTTACCATTGCCACCTCCCACGCAGTATGAGATGATGCATTTCAGCATCTTCCTATATCGCTGCTGCCTAATATAGGTGTTTCCCATAGTCTGGGGAACATACCAGCAGCGATTCAAACCAACAACCTCTTGCTCGCTAGATGTAGGTTTTCTTCATTCGTGGTTTCCGTATTCACGCCTATAGGCAAGAACAGACCCCCCTGAGAATAACAATTGGCACCTGTATCTTTACATGATGTTGATGATTATGATGATTGATTCATGTTAATGAATCTTTGGAACTGTTGTTCATTCTACTTGGAATTGAGGACTCTAAATAATTTGTTCTATTATTGAGGTGGTACTGCATTATTCTGGTTTAGTTTAGCTCTTATTCACTGATTTCATCTGAATCAGTACTTTGGAGTTCTTTTATGTTTCTTTTGGTTCTCTTAGATTGCTCTAAGTAGCAACCGTGCAATCCCAGAATCATGAATGTCTCCTGATTTGAGTGCAGCTTGTTCCGGCCATAGAGAACGATGGGGAAACTAAAATCACCCCACTGTTCCCCGCTGGAAGCAACTAGAGACATCAAAATGGGTTGGGTGGTAGGGCACTTTGGGTGCTACCTAACACCCAAACCACAAAAGAAATGGGCAAGTGGTTGTGAGCCCTTTGGGGACTGGGTTCCATCTTATTTGCTTGTTTATTTGTTTTGTTATTTCTCTGTGTAAACCACCATGAGCCATTTTTGGAAAGGCAGTATAGAAATCAAATGAATGAATGAATTGTTACAGGCCAGGCCTGATTCATATACTAAACATGCTCATTAGCCAGTATATAAAATAGGTCTGGACCAAGTTCTTTTGTATTAGTGACCACATATGATCTGGATGCAAAGAAGAAAGGAGACCAAACCAGTCCTCAAGATTCAATGGGCTTATTGAGTTTAAAAGACCTAATCTAGCAAGGCAAAAAGCAGAACCCTCTATCAATTTTAGCAACAGTAATTAAACAGAACGTCCTAACCAGTACCAATATTCACTGTGTGCCTAACTAGCTTATGTGTGTGTAATTAAATCTTCCTAGATTCTAATACATTTCAAATACAGGCAGAAAAGAGGGAGGTGGGTTTGAGAGAGGCTGAGGGATGGCATGGTTTGGAGTTAGTATAGGAAAGGAAGGGGAGAAGGGGGGGAAGGAGAAGGGAGCAGGGAAAAGATGGAGGGGAATCCAAGGCCTATAAAGGAGCAGCATATTTACCCAGGATCTGAGGCTGGAGAGAGAAGAATCACTTCAGTTGAAGGAGTGAGGCGCTGGCGGAGACAGGAGCTGTGCAGTTGCTTCAGATCAGGCAGCTTGGGCAGCAGAACTCAGGCATTGCTGTAGTTTCTGTTCATGAACAGAGTTCCTGCTTTGCCCCACAGCTTTAGCAGCAAACTCTGGGATCTTGTGAGCAGCTTTGCTGTAGGCAAAGATTGCTAACTCTCTGTCTCAAAAGCCTCATTCTTATAGTGATTTTCTCTTTGATCCTTGAATAGAATCTATTCAAAGATCTCCTCTTTTCCTGGATGTCCAAAAGGTGATAATGTGCTGCTACCTTCTGAACAAAGTCTTGATTATTCAGGATATTGGCCAGATTCAGAGAGATCTCTGAATCTCATCTTCTGTAAACTGCGCGCTCAGGAAGGGAGGGGTGGGGAGCATTGCCCACAGCAAATCTGCATATTTGCATCCTTGCCAGTCGAAAAGGTGTTAAGTCAAGAATTAGTAAGGGGATTCAGGATATTCTTTGTGAGACAGCAATTACATTATTTCTTTTGTATCTTTATCCAGTGTTTTTCTTGTAATTGAAAACAAGAGAATATTTACATGTGTGGGACATTCAATACATTTTGGCTAGGACAGAATCATCAGTGAGAAGATACTTAAGCCCACAAGTATTTTCTCAGTATCCATTTGACAATATTGAATTTCTATAGACAGCAATTGTGCTAATCGTTTGGCAGGGATTAGCATGGATCTCTGCAACAGGAAAGAAGTTCATTCCCTGGCCTCTCTCACAGTCACCTTGGTAGTCAGTTGCAATTTTGCATATGGATTGTAGCATTCAGCATTCAGACCTGGCTTCATTGTGTTTCCTTGCATATCCATTAACAACACAATGCTGGATTCTTCCTGCTCCCAGAGCAGTTGACCTGGGTGCCAGAGTTCAGGTATCATTTCATTTCTTGATATAAAATGGAGTCAGATACAGGCCTATATTTCACCATACTTCTGAGTCTGATAGGTTATAGACCGTTCATAACAGAATGAATGAATGAATGAATGAAGTGGGTGGTTGTTTGTTAACCTTTCTCCAAAACCCCCATAGGATCCTAAGGGGAAAGGTTAAAATTTTGTTTAAAACCACTTGCTTGCCCATATATTTTGTGGGTTGGGTGGTAGGCAGCACCCATCATAGCAATAGCAATAGCAATAGCACTTACATTTATATACCGCTCTATAGCCGGAGCTCTCTAAGCGGTTTACAATGATTTAGCATATTTAGCATATTGCCCCCAACATTCTGGGTACTCATTTTACTGACCTCGAAAGGATGGAAGGCTGAGTCAACCTTGAGCCCCTGGTCAGGATCGAACTTGTAACCTTCTGGTTACAGGGTGGCAGTTTTACCACTGTGCAACCAGGGGCTCTTCATGCCCTACCACACAACTCACTTTGGTGTCCCTAGGAGCAACCTATGAGAACAATAGGGTGTTTCGAGTTTCTGCATTGTTCCCTATGGCTGGAACGCTTGAAACACTTTGAGGTTTGTTCCAGCGAAACAAGCAGTTCAGCTGCTGTTTCGACAAAATGTTTCGGCCATCTATGTTTTGTTTCGAGCTCCAAACAAAATGGAAAATCCATTTCATGCACATTCCTGCTTACCATTGCAACTGGTAATCAGAGCTGCTTGTGGCGAGTATTTAGCTCTCATGGCTAATATGCATTATTTCTATATGTACTTGTCCGATACGGCAGTTTACACAATTTAAAATACAAAATACAAATAAAGCCAAAGAAACAAAACTAGCTGATCTGGCTCAGAGCATCTGTGCCCCTAGTTCTCCCTGTCTCTCCACCCACCTTCATTTCATCTTCAGCCCCAGTCCATTCTCTCCCCTCCCTTCAGCCCCAGTCTCTTCTCCCCCCCCCCCCCTCAGCCCCAGTCCATTCTCCCCTTCCCAGTCCGCTTTCTCTCACCGCTCTCGGGCAACAGTTCCCCTCACTGCCCGCCCACTGGCACTTTCCGTAAACGCCTGCCAGGCGGCCTGGCCACCACTTCCCCTCACCACCCGCCGGATGGCCTTGCTGCCCCCCCCCCCCCGCTCGCTGGCCAGCCTGGCCACCATCCTCCCATCCCCACCGCTATCCTCACGTACTCTCGCAAGAGCTGCCATACATGGGATTAGTGACAGGTATGCCTAAGAGAAACATAGATATCGATATGGAATGTATCGGTAGAGTGGGTCTCTGAGTGTGGTGATCTATTAATACCTGACTAGTAATGCTTCTATCCGTCCTTTGGTTAAGCATACAACCCAATTCCGTGTAAGTCTAGATCCAAGACTGCCTCCTGTTCGTTCACTTGAGAGAGTAAGCCCTGCTGGAGGTGGGTGCAATAATTAAAGTTGGGATCAGGGGTGTAGCTATAATTGAGCGAAAGGGTTCAAAGAACATGGGCCCCCAGCTTCTGAGGGCCCTCCAGCTCCATCCCTCCCTATTTTCTTCATTGTGTCCCTCACTCTGGGGGGCCGCCAGAAAGAGGGATGAACACGGGCCCCCTTTCCCATAGCTACGCCCCTGGTTGGGATCTGGGCTCAACTTCCCACTCAGTCATAAAGTGCACTGGGTGTCACCAACTCTGAGTATCACCTACCTTGTGGGGTAGCTCTGAGGATAAGTGAGGGGGAGAATGGGTGAAATAAAAATGAAATAGACTGAAGTTGCAATGCTAGAATGATTTAATAGTATATAAGCAGCATTCTTGCCAGTAGACTGCAGGTGGGAACTTAATCAGAGGCATAGCCACTGCTGGACAGTGCGGACAAATGTCCCTGGACCTCTGGAGTCCAGGGGTTGCCAAGCTATCCCCTTGCCCTCCTCCAGGGCACCCCCTCTTGCACCAGCCAGCAAAGAAAGTGCTTGCAGCTGGGGAAGACGGATGCCGCCCATCTTTGCCCATCTTTCTTTCTTTCTCTCCCTCACACAGAGCGAGGGAGAGAAAGAACACCCAGCTGGGGACTGATGGCTTGTGTGTCCCTCTTCCCAGTGCTGGCCATTCCCCCTGCATCGGCATGTGTCTTGATGCAGATGCAAGGCTCGTGGCTGGCAGTGGAGAGCAGTGGTGGGACAGCCATGAAGGTAGGAAGCACTGGCCTCTTCTTGGGCTGCTGCAAAGCTCACAATGCAACTGGACCTAATCCACATATAGTTTACTGGGCCCAGAAAATCCCCTTGGCACCTCTGCTGCTCCAGTGTGGAGCAAGACCACACAGAAGCAGTGTTTTAAATGATCACCGCATTGCCTAGATAATATATGAACTGGCGTCTGTGTTGCAAGCCATTTCCCATTCATATACCAGGCCCATATCCTTCCAACAGCCCTGTGAAAGAGGGCAGTCAACATAAGTTCCATGCTAAAAACACCAAAGCTAGAGAAAGCCCATTCAGTGAGTCCCGGTGTGAACTGGAATGTGAATGCAGACCTCCAGGGCCGAAAGCCAACTCCACAGTGGGTCACACTAGTTTGTTAAGTATTAATTTGTGTATTTTGGTAGTGGTGTGTAGAGAGTGGGGGAGCTTTTGTTTGCAATATTTTTTGCAGGTTTGAAGCCTATCACTTCCTAATTTGACCCACTTTGTATCCTCTTCTTTGCAAGAAAAAGGGAAAGGAAAGAAAAAGGCTAGCGTCAGGGAAAGCAGCAGCAATCATTTAGGCCGCTATTTGGCAGCCTGCAGTGAGTTTTGTGTTTCAAGCTGCGTTGTGTACCCAGGTCCCTTTGCTGAGTAGCTCAGAATGATTAATTTAGAAAGAACAAGCCTGTTCACAATGCTGCAACCTGGAGTGGTTCGGGTGACGGGTTCCTATTCAGATGTAATCACAGCATGAGGGCAGTGCTGTTTTTTTAACCCTAACAAGATCTGTCATTAAAAGTTACTGGAGCTTGACTTTTCTTCATTCTCTCCTAGTCACCCACATCCAAGGCTGTGGGTCAGATTTTCTTTGGAGAGAGTTGTCTAGAGCACTGCTGTTCTGCAGCCTTTGTTTCCATTTTTGCTGGATAATTATGATCGGCAGTTCTAATACTCAGCAGTGGACTGGCTCCTGGCATAAAAGGCCCCAGTGAATTATAGCTCTCACAAAAGGACAAGTATTTCAGGTACCACTCTTTCTGGATATGACCTTTTCCTGCCTAAAAAGATGAAAGAAGGTCAAATTAAAGTCAGATTTACCCAGCAAAAAAATGGAGAAAGTCACTAAGATACATCAGATGATGAGCCAGTGTGGTGTAGTGGTTAGAGTGCTGGAGTAGGACCGAGGAGACCTGAGTTCAAAACTCCATTCAGCCATGATACTTGCTGGGTGACTCTGGGCCAGTCACTTCTCTCTCAGCCTAACCAACTTCACAGGGTTGTTGTGAGGAGAAACCTAAGTATGCAGTACACCGCTCTGGGCTCCTTGGAGGAAGAGCGGGATATAAAATGTAAAAATAATAATAATAAATAATAATAATGGTCATTGATAACAGCAGAAGCAAAAAAACCCCAAAATGATCTCTTTTATTAGACCAACTTAGTTTGCTTCAGAAATGCACAAGGTTTCAATTTTCACTGAACTAATTTGCTTGATGCAAAGTTTATTTTATTTTTTATTTTTACATTTATATCCCACTCTTGCTCTGAGGAGCTCAGAGCAATGTACTTGAAAGTTTAAGTTGGTTAAGAATTTAAGAGTTTAAGTTTAAGTTGGTAAAGAGATATAATTTTGCTTAATCTCCTGTATATTTCTTGTTCTTGTTCATAATCCTTAAAGCTGCCAACCAACTAGTAATTTTTGCAGCCCCATTCTAAACATATTGGCTGTAATTTGGAAAGACTTGACACACTAATTGAAGATTATTTACCTTCTTTGATTGGTTTGATCTAGAGCATTTTCCTTACCCCTTACTTCTGTCAAGCTGCAAGTCATGTTTGTGATGTTCAAGCACAAAGGATTTTTAAGTGTTGTACCAGCATTAAGACATTTAAGCCTGATCCTAGAGGTAAAAAAAGCACTCTAGAACTCATGAGTAGAGAACAAAATTGACAATTTATTTATTTATTTAAAAAAATCTGTATCCCACCTTTCTTCTTTAAGAGAACTTATAAAAGGTTACATAACATGTGGAGGACATGCTATTATATTTCTATTTAAACAATTTAATTTTTAAAAAGTAAATGTTATTTTTAGATAATTATTTTCTTCAAACAGTCTTTTAAAAATATTGGGCTGGTTCACATAATGAACACGATGTCAGTTAAATTAAAATTTGAGTTTTTGGTGGCAAGCGTGCTGTCATGAAGTTTGTCGTGTGAACTCAGAATTTTTTGACCAACCCACACCACAAAAACCTGACATTTAACCACAATTAGTAATCTTAGATCTGAACTCAGTTTATCAGTCTTGGTTAAATGTTGAGCTTTTGTGGCACAGATCTGGGATTTCCCCCAAAAAAACCCCTGAGTACACACAAAAAGCTTTGTGAGAGCACTTGTGCCACTGAGATCTTCATTTTATTTTAACTGACAGTATGTTCATCATGTGAACTGGCCTATTATTTTATAAGTACTGGCTGACATGATGAAAATTAAAGTAAAACCACTGAAATTATTTTTTGAAATTTCCTTTTAAATTGCAATGGGACTATTTTTTTAAAAAAACTTAAATGGCAATACTTTTTAAGGTCAGTGGACTACTTTGAATAATTGTCTTTACCATGCCAGCCAATTATAATAAAAAGTACTTATTAAAACAAACTGTAGGGCTGTTCACATAACCGCATGCGGTTGCATGGGGCAGGGGAGGCAGGGTTAACTCTCTGAGCTGCTCCAAGCTGCACTGGTAAACTGAGGATGGGATTTGTTGTTCCTGCCTCCATGGATCCCAAAGTGCACAGGCACTCTAGGCACTCATCTCTGTGTCAGCAAAAGCTGTGAGCAGCTCACACTGACACACAATCCCAGAGCCGGGATTAAGGCACATTCGTGCCCTTATCCTTGGCGAAGAGCTTGGCTACGACACTGGGTTTGGCACTGCAGCACTGCCAAGATCCATGCGGATGCTGGCAGTTCTCATGGGCTGGGCTGGGCTGTTCATGAGAACAGTCTCTGCATCTGCATAAATCCAAACAGCAGGGTAATGAGAAGGGTTTTTAATTAAAGTACTAGGAGGGGAAAAACATCTGATATTTTAAATTTGCCTTTGTCCTATTCCACAGTATGCTGGATTGCTGGCCTGTGGGAAATGAACAAGAATCCCAGAATTTATTCTCTGTGCTTGACGTTTTCATGCTGAGCTAGTTTAAATTGTATTAAGCCAAATGATTATACATCTGAGTACCTAAATGAAAACATAAACCCCCAGTACTAATTGTGCCTGGTTGGGGCCAATTAAAGGGGGTAAACAAAACTCTTGCTCTTTCATTAAATTTATAGTTGAACATGACAAGCTGTAGAGGTCATTTCTCCACATCCTTATTATCCAGTAAATTTTATCAGTATGGTTCACTGGGAATTAAAGTAATAAACACACTGTGGAGTCACCAGTTCATCCATATAATTACAGGTAAAAACAAACAAAATGGAAGAAAATTTCAACAGAACAAATCTAAACACCAGTGCCCTACTGCCTCTTAAATAATTCTTGTTTTATGTGTGCATTGCGTTTGCATCTGCTCAGGATTTAGGATACACATTGTCCTTACCATATAATGGTGTGGTTGTAGGGGAAACCCTTCATTGGTATAAGAAGCAAACTACTTCACACATATAACCACAAAATTACACTTTAAAATCAAGAGTTGCATTTTACACCCTGTTGATTTCAATGGGGTAGGATCCCCCCCCCCCCCCCCCGCAGGATGTCAGAATGTTTTAAAATCCCCTAAAATGCTGTGGCAAAACTTAGAGATTTATTGTAGCCTGAACTTTAAAGAACAACACCGTATTTCATCATGACACTTAGAAGATGGAAGGTGTATATGAGCTGACATTTGGTGAGAAATAGCATAAGGCATGTTGAGGAATGCATCCAGGTAGCTTCATGGTTTATCATATTAAGGCTGCAATCTGATTTCTAAACAATCCTAAAATAAACTGATGCTTATTTTTAAAGCCCTACATGGTTTGGGACCTGGGTACCTGAAGGACTGTCTACTCCCATATCAGTCTTCCCATATACAGACAACTTCACTGTCGCTCTCCTGCAGGTGCCCCCATCTTCTGAGGTGAGGTGAGTGGTGACTGGGAAGATGGTCTTCTCAGCTGTGAAACCCATTTTTGGTGATTAGAATGAAGGTTTTTGAGACTAATGACAGATTACTCCTATTACAGATTGGCAGCAGATGGTGCTCCAAATTGTTCAAGGGCCAAAGTCGTTCTCTGGAAACAGTAGAAAAGCAGAAAAAACTTCTGTTTTAAAAAAGAATATTTCTCCATCTGGAAACACCCCTAGATCAGGGTCTAGGGGCCCACCACATGGAATGTACCCACCAGTCACATACTGTGGTCTGCCAAGTGCTTGACCAGGGTCAGCTCCAAATTTCAGGGGGCCCTTGGTTAACTGCCGACTATGGGCCCACTCCTGTCTGGGTGAGCCCAGAGAGTTGCTCTGCTGCCCGCCACCACACAAAGGCTATGAGCACAGAAGTGGTTTTGCAGGGGGCTCTTATGAGTGCCTTGGGCCCTTGGCAACTGCCTGTCAGTGCTTCACTGGCCCTGTCCTTGACAACCCAGCCTATTTTTACAGCAGAATGTAAGAGATTTATCGAGGGGAATAGCAAGGTTGGAGGGGGCCCAGAGACAAGATTTTAAAATGGGCCCCTCGCTGATATACACACACAAACACACTTCACAATATATAGTGCACTCACACTCACATCCCCATTATGAATATGGTGAATATCCAGTTCACACTTAATCTAGTTTTTTTACTCTCTGCTCCTGCCGATCTCCAAGAGACTCAACATAATTCATAGGGGGTACAACATGGGTGGGTGGGGAGTCATGTGATGTGCCTCTGGGGGGGCCCCTCGAGGCAGTGGGGCCCCAAGACGACTGCCTCCCATTGCCTAATAGTAGTTACGCCCCTGGATTTATCCAATTCCTGGTGCAATATTGTTGCTGCAAACTTTATAAAATGGCATAGGAGGCTGAAGTGTGCAATACGCACACTTGATCTTAGCCAAAAGGCCGAGAAGCAATACACAAATTTTACTATGCAGTTTTTGCTGCAACCTTTCAAAATGGCTTGCTGCCCTAGGTTCTCTGCTCCCATTCCCCAGAACACATTTCCCTTCCATTTCCCTCCACTCATGGAAACCTTTGGTTTCTACTCTCACAACACCTGGTTTGCTGCAGCCGCCATACCTGACTGGTGGGCTGTGTTTGACTTATTGACTCATAAGGCCTGTTCCACATGAAATCTGGGGATTTCTCTCCCCCATGTAGCTGCTGACATGGCAGGCCAGTAATATTCAGCCCTTCACAAAAAAACATTTTTTTGAAGATGGGCCTGAGGAAAATGAGCCCTAAGGAACACAGCTCCTTACTGCTTCAATTCCCACAACAAACGAGAGGATGCTGTGTTCCTCATGGCTTGTTGGACAGCTGGGTTTTCTCTGGGTTTTTTAACAGCCAATTAATCTTCTGGTATGAAAAGGCAGCCCCGTAGACTTCCAGCAGAGTTCAGTCCATTTGTGTGACTAATTAATTAATTAATTAATTAATTAAACATATTTTTATACTGCCCCAAACTTACTTCTCTGGGTGGTTTACAACAAAAAACAGAAAAGTTAAAACATTAGTTAAACCAGATAAATGAAAACAAAGAAATTAGAACACTGGTTAAAATAAATGACAGCAAAAAGTTTAAACATTACAACAATGTAAAACCTTAAAACAATATTTTCAAACAATGTTAAAACTATTAAAACAGTATTTAATTAAAAGCCTGGGTGAACAAATGTGTCTTTAAAGATTTTTTAAAAATGGTCAGAGATGGGGAGGCTCTTATTTCAGCAAGGAGCGTGTTCCAAAGCATCGGGGCAGCAACTGAGAAGGCCCGTCCCCGAGTAGCCACCAGACAAGACGGTAGTAACTGCTGGCAGACCTTTCCTGATGATCTTAATAGGCGATGGGGTTCATGACAAAGAAGACGTTCTCTTAAATACCAAGGCCCAAGCCATTTAGGGCTTTATAGGTAACAAGTGAATTTTGGCCCGTTGAATAACGGGCGCTAGTAACGGCACTCCTGGCCCCCCCCCGCCATTTCCCCTCCCTCCGCCGTCCGGCCGCCCTCCCAGCTCCTTTGTGTGTCACCCCTACCTTTAAGGGCCAAATCGGCCCAGGGACTTGCCCCCGCCAGGCCGGGGAGACGGAGGCTGGGACCGGGGGCGGAGCGGAGGCCATGTAACTTTTTAAAAAATTGCTTCCGCGGCCGCCGCCGCCGACCCTCCCTCCCAGCTGCTGAGTCCCCCTTACCCTGGCCGGCTGCTGTCGGCCGAAGGAAGTCCTTAATTTAAGAGGCAGAGAGGAGCTCGCAAGCAGAGCTCCTCTCTGTGCAAAGCCTCTTGCCGAACTGCCGCTTTGGGCGCAAGGGACGCAAGCGCCCAAAGCGGCAGTTCGGCAAGAGGCTTTGCACAGAGAGGAGCTCTGCTTGCGAGCTCCTCTCTGCCTCTTAAATTAAGGGCTGTCTTCGGCCGACAGCAGTTGGCCAGGGTAAGGGGGACTCGGCAGCTGGGAGGGAGGGTGGGCGGTCGGCGGCTTCGGCTGCGGGAGCAATTTTTTTAAAAGTTGCATGGCCTCCGCTCCACCCCCGGCCTCCGTCTCTTTTGGCCAAGACGGCGGCTCTGCCGCCGCCTCGGTCAGTTTCCCCCGCCGCCGCTTCTCTGGCTTCTTCGGGGCGGCCGCTTCTGGCCGCCCAAGATGGCCGCCGGGTCCTGCCTTTCGTGCCTCCCTTGCCCTGTTCTGGCCATGCGCTTCGCGCATGCCCAGAACAGGCCAGGCACGAATGCACGCTTGGTGTCCGTCCACAGACGGACACCAAGCGTTTTATTAGAGAGGATAAACAGCACCTTGTATTTTGCTCAGAAACTTATTGGCAGCCAGTGTAGCTCTTTCAATACAGGAGTAATATGGTCTCTCCGAGATGACCCAGAGACCAACCTGGCTGCCGCATTCTGGACTAATTGCAGTTTCCGGACTACGTACAAAGGTGGCCCCATATAGAGTGCATTGCAGTAGTCAAGTCTGGAGGTGACCAGCAGATGTACTACTGTTCTGAAGTCATTTATCTCAAGAAATGGATGCAGTTAGCTTATCAGCTGAAGCTGATAAAAGGCACCGCTGGCCATCGCCTCAGCCTGAGACACCAGGGAGAGGCCCAGATCCAGAAGCACCCCTAGATTTTAGTATTAGAAGTATCTGCCTTTAGTATAAGAAATACTTGAACATTTTTTAATTTAATACACACTATGTTGTATTTGAAGCTGGCTAAATTTAAAGGGATAAATGGCCAGCAAAAAGGAAACCACAATGTGTGGTCTCGAGGGCAAAGAATAGCTGAATGAAGCAAAATCTGCTTCATACTTAATGGATTTGGTTTTCAGCAATTCTACGAAAGCCCTTGCATTGTTTGTTTAGTTAGTTCAAATGAGTTCATGTCCAATACATTTTGCTCTAAGACTCATGGTTGAACAAATCCTAATTCTCTGAGGAGAAACAAAGAAGTTTAGTCTAGTTCCACGTACATACTGTGTAGGAACCGTCCAATATTATTTGCATGCACCACTTCAAAGCCATAAATAATACACCAGGATCTGAAGCTCAGCCAGAGATGCTTGAAACCCAAAATTAATTCCACATTTGCAAAAACCTGCAAGCTGGACCCATCCATGACTTCACAGACAGTTAACACCACAGAGGGATATGAGAAAAGACAACTCATACAGTTTGACTAATAAAATTATACCCTAAAGGAAGGCAGGGTATCAGATGGCTCAAGTTAAGGTGGCTAAAATCCCAGTTATAGCTTCTTCAGCTGCATTTTAGACCCTACAACTACAGCTAAGTGAATATTTATATACCACTTTTCAACAAAACTCCTCAAAGCGGTTTACATAGTTATAAACAAACAAATAAATAAAATGGCTCCCTGTCCCCAAAGGGCTCACAATCTTTAAAAACAAACAAACACGTAAGATAGACACTAGCAACAGCCATTGGAGGGATGCTGTGCTGGGGATGGATAGGGCCAGTTTCTCACCCCATGCTAAAAGAATCACCACCTTAAAAAGGTAACCCTTTACATTGGTATACTCTCATGTGGCTAGGGGCTGTGTTTGAATGACTCTATCATATGGGAGGCGCTGATCATGGGTGGTGCTGATCTCAAAAAACCTGTGCTTTGCTGGAGAATCTGCAGTGGTGAGTGTCACAGAAAAGCTGCCCCCATGAGGCTGGGGGCTGCAGCTGTAGAGCTCCTCTGTCTGGTACAATCAGGGCTTTGATGGAGCTAAAATTGAGCCATAGCTCACCAGAGCTCAGCCACAGAACCCATTTTCAGTGCCAGCTCTGGGGATGCTAAGAAGTAATAAAGAAAATTGCCTCTGAGCATTTCCTAATTACAGAGCCCTATACTTTGTCCTCACACAAGGTAGAGTTTTCGGTCAGAAAGACTGTTTTCTATCAAGTTTGATTCACTGGAACTAGGGCAGAAAAGAGGATCGAACCCAGGGTGTGAAAGGGGAGATGATTAATATCTTGAAAGCTCTATTATTCTAACCACACCCAGATAAAAGAAAGGAGTTGCTGTTTTATAAATGAGTGTTATTCTGCTACTAGTATTTATGAGAACTTAGATATTGGAGTTGGATATTATATCTTAGTTTTAGATTCATTTCAGATGTTCTTCATTTTTAGCATACTTTCCAACAGGCTTATGAGATCACCCCACATTCTGTGTGTGTGTCCGTCTGTGTATCCCCCCACCATCAATTTTGCAATGCTTGGACCAATATCTATCTATCTATCTATCTATCTATCTATCTATCTATCTATCTATCTATCTATCACATTTATAAACTGCCCTATCCAAAGGATATGGGCGGTGTACAACAAGTTTTAAAAGACACAAAAACACACACCATTTAAAAAACAGTGCTCAAAACAATATAAAAACAATTTTAAAACAATTCAAAACCATTTAAAACCAATTAAAATACTTTGAAAAACTATTTAAAAACCTTGGAAGGCCAGGCCAAACAAGTAAGTTTTTAGGGCTCTCTTAAAAGCTGACAGAGAGTCTAAACTGCTGATATCTGCCAGGAGTGCATTCCATAGGCCAGTAGCAGCTACAGAAAAGGCCCGGTTCCAAGTTGCCACCAGACATAGTGGTGGTAACTGGAGACGGACCTCTCCAGATGACCTCAACGCGTGATGGGGAACATACAGAAGAAGGCGCTCTCTAAGGTAGCCTGGACCCAACCTCTTCAGGGCTTTAAAGGTAATAACCAGCACTTTGTACTTCGCCCAGAAACATATCGGCAGCCAGTGCAACTGTTTTAGAATAGGCATAATATGGTCTCTCTGGGTTACCCCAGAGACGAGTCTGGCTGCTGCATTTTGAATTAACTGAAGTTTCTGAACTACGTTACAAAGGCAGCCCCACATAGAGCGCATTGCAGTAGTTGAGCCTGGAGGTTACCAGTTGATGCACCACTGTTTTGAGATCATTCTCTTCAAGGAATGGACGCAGCTGTTGAATCAGTCAAAGTTGATAGAAAACGCTCCACTGAGGTAGCAGGGTGAGGCCTGGATCTAAGAGTACTCCTTATCTGCATACCTGTCCCTTCTGGGGGAGTGTAACCCCATCTAGCACAAGAAGATCTAGCTCATCTCTCAAATTCCGATTCCCCACAATGAGTACTTCCATCTTGCTTGGATTCAGCTTCAATTTGTTATCCCTCATCCAGCACATTACTGCCCGTAGGCAGGCATTTAGGGAGTGAATGCCATTTCATGAGGAGGAGGAGGAGGAGGAGGAGGAGGAGGAGGAGGAGGAGGAGGAGAAATAGATTTGGGTGTCATCAGCATACTAATAACACCCTGCACCATCTCCTGATGACCTCACCCAGCAGTTTCATGTAAATGTTAAAAAGCATTGGTGACAGAATGGAGCCCTGAGGGACTCCATATAATAGCTCCCATTTTGAAGAGGAACCATCACCAAGTTCCACCATCTGGAATCTGCCTGAGAGATAGGAGTGGAACCACTGCAAAGCAGTACCTCCTATCCCCAGTTCCCTCAGGAGATCCAAAAGGATACCATGGTTGGTGGTATCGAACGCCACCGAGAGATCCAAAAGAACCAACAGAGTCACACTCCCTTTGTCAATTCCCTGGTAAAGGTAATCCATCAGGCTGACCAAGGCAGACTCAACCCCATAGCCCGCTCTAAAGCCAGTTTGAAATGGATCTAGATAATCAGTTTCCTCCAAAACTGCCTGGAGCTAGATTGTGATGATGTCATACAACCCAGTTCAAGATGGCAGGCACTTAAACTTTTGAGGCGCAAGTGCACTAACTTGTGGACAGTCTAACTGATTTGAACTAAATTTGCTACAGCTGTATGAACACATAGGGATGCCCCAGTGGTGTAGTTTGTGGTATGTCATCCACCCTGATCCAAGATGATGGATGTGTGAACTTTTGAGGCACAAGTGCACTAACATGAAGACTATCTAACCGATTTGAACCAAATTTGGTACAGTTGTAGTGAGTGACACATAGGGACACCTCAGTGGTGTAGTTTGTAATGATGTCATCCACCCTGACCAAGATGGTGGACACATGAAAATTTGAGGTGCAAGAGTTCTAACTTGTGGACCTCGATTTGAACCAAATTTAGTCCAGTTGTAGAGACAGTGAAAAGAAAGTAGGCTGATTAGTTCTTACTAAAACAACTTGTTTAAATTATGATGCATGCTTACATTGTTGTACATTGCTTTGTGGACCCATTGGCGGCCAAAAGGTGAATCAGAAAGCTTAAATTATTTATTTATGTCAGTAACATTGCTGTATTTCAGAACTCATGTACTATATGAATTATCTTTTTGCTGTGGCTTTTAAGGGGAAATCTGTATCATGCATCTGTATGATATGAAAGAGTGCAATCAGTATGATATGAAAGAGTGTCACTTCAGAATTTTAATCAGAACTCTTAATCAGAAATGGTAAGAGACTATTCTGGGGCATGGTACAGAAGTAAGGATTTGGTTTCCATTATCTGGAAATCAAGTCCTGTGAGGAACGGTTGAATGAGCTGGGTATGTTTAGCCTGGAGAAGAGAAGACTGAGGGTGGGGGAATACAATAGCCATCTTTAAATATCTGATGGGATGTCACATAGAAGAAGGAGTAGATTTGTTCTCTGTTGCTCCTGAGGGCAGGACTAGGACCAGTGAGTTGAGAATACAAGCAAGCAGATTTAGGTTAGATGTCTGAAAGAAAAAGTTGTCCAACAGTGGAACAGTAGGCCTTGTGCAGCAGTGGGCTCTCCCTCACCAGAGTTGTGCTGTGGTGGGCTCTCCTTCTGCAGTGGTGGGCTCTCTTTCACCAGAGTTGTGCAGTGGTAGGCTCTCCTTGTGCAGTAGTGGGTACTCCCTCACCAGAGTTTTGCAGGTGTGGGCTCTCTTTCACAGTCTGCCTTGTGCAGTGGTGGGCTCTCCTTTATCAGAGTTTCCAAACAGAGGCTGGAGAGCCATCTGACAGAGATGCTGTTGCAGCAGTTTCTTGCACTGAGCAAGGAGTTGGACCAGAAGACATCCAAGATCCCTTCCATCTCTAAAATATGATGATTCTGGGAAAGAAACATCTGTTCCCACAGTTGTCAGCAACAGGTGTTTGTTGCAGAAATCAGCACATTGCCAAGTGCTGCTTACAAAATGCTAACAGGACTTCTGTGGTGCCAAATTAATGTTATCTTTATATAGCATGTGAGCAAAGCAACACGTTATGGACCTCAGTTTTGCTGTTGAGGTATGTTACAATGTGGAGGTGCATAAGGAATTCATTACTGCATGACCTGTCTCACAGGAGAAATTATAAATAACCCCAGGTTCTACTCTAAAGGCAGAAACACACCCTTTCTTGACTTTTTAACTAAGATTCTTGTGGCTCATAAAAAGCTATTTTTGAATCACACAAGATAACTAATTTTAAAATGAGAACAATCTGTGTGGCATCTGGCTGTGGCTGCTCCATTAGAAGATGGAAGCTGTAAACATGTCATGGCATGCCAAGAAAATAACAACTACTCTGTGACCATCTGAAGGAAGAAGGGAGGAACTCAGAGGCAGCTCTGTTCACACCACAAAGAGCAACTGCAGGAGACCTATATGAGACTATAATCATCACCAGCCATGTGAAGAAAAGCAAACAAGAAAGGAAGCTAAGAGGAGGACATATTTAGTTCTTCCATGTGGAACACCAGGTTTGCATAGTCCTGAAAGTTATGAGACATAAGCATGATTCCTATTTGATAGAGGAGCTATGCCAATCCTAGATCATTCAAATAAGGTGAGTGATGATGATACAAAGATGCTATTTGTCATGCCCTCGCCCTCAGACAGCGAGGAGGAAGGGGATGCTGACAGCCCTTCAGCCGATGCAGGGGTGCCTGAGGAGCAGAGCCCAGCTGTTGGTTCCCAAAAGACGGCTGAGGCAGGTCCGGCTGATGTCTCAGAGCAGGCACAGCAATCTGAGGCAGCAGAGACAGGGACTGAGAGGATGAGGACCAGAGGATGAGCTGTGCAGGCAACCCCCACTGATTCCACAGCAAAGACGGGTCACAAGGCGGCAGGCACAGTTGGAATCCATCAGGAGAAGTAAGTGCCTCTTGCAGAGGGCTGATAAGCCTTGAATCCCTGCCAGCTGAGAGTTATCAACTTGAACTATAAAGCACATCTACAGCTTGCAGTTAGCTGCTGGAAGACAATGTACGTCATCCCTAGTGTCAACAGCCTTCAGCTTGAGCCAGAGAGAGAGACATTTCTGAGCCGTGTTTCGCTTCTGCAACCCAGACTGGTCTTTTGTGAATTATCATCCTAGACTTTCCTACCGGGTGGCCAGATTGCTGACACTATTCACACGAGTGTGCAAAACCGGGCTGAGGGACCCCAGCCCAGTTTTGCACGCACGTATGAACCACCAGGATCGGGATCAATCCCAGCAGTAACATGGTGGCAAATGCGCCTAAACAGCCAACCTTGAAATGAGGTTAAGGGAACAAGCACTCCCTTGACCCCATTTTTTAAAAATCATGTGGCAGCCAGTCCCTGACCCTCCCCGCTGCCTCGGCGGGGAGCACGCCCAGCAATATCACCTTGATCATCTGTGGAGAAGGTAAGTTTAATCCACCTTCCCTGCAGACCGCCCTCTAGCCCTTCACACGGATTGTGAGAAGAGGCTAAAAGAGTTCGTGGTGGCTTTTGAGCTTGTCACATAAGTGGACCAATGGATCAGTTTGCTTGACTGGGGCAAGACAGACATCAAAATAACCAACATAACCACACACTTCCACAAATAAGCATGCAAACATTCAAAGAGACCAGAAGGACTGATATGCATTGGCCGAGTATTGTCTTGTCCTGTACTGTACTGTGGTCCTTTATCAGAGATCCATTTCTGGGTGCTCCCAGCCAGTTAGGCAGCTGGAGACTGGAGAGATCATGGTCTTCTTGGCTGCAGTAAAGGTAAAGTGTGCCATCAAGTCAATTTTGACTCCTGGTGCCCACAGAGCCCTGTGGTTTTCTTTTGGCTGCAGTGCTCTGTCATATATTCTCCCTAGGAAAGCCTGTCTGGCATTCACTGTTATGTATTTTCAGCACCAGCTGAAGATCTTTTTATTTCCCCAGATCTTCTGAGATGTCATCTGAACCAGTTTGTATGCTGCTGCTGTGATACTACAACAACAAATATTTATATCCTGCTTTTCAACAAAGCTCTTAAAGTTTACGTAGAAAAATAATAATAAATAATTTTACATAGAAAAATAATAATAAACAAACAAAGAAAGAAAGAAAGTTGGCTCCCTGTCTCAAAAGGTTTTGTAGTCTAAAAAGAAACATAAGGTGAACATCAGCCACAACCCCTGGAAGGATGGTGTGCTGAGGATGGATAGAACAGTTCTCCTCCTGCAAAACATAAGAGAATCAGCACTTTGAAAGGTACCTCTTTGCTCAGTTAGCAGGTTTAGCTGACTTGTATTGCCTCTGCTGTTTTTAAGATTTTTGGCCTGTTATTTTGATAAGCCATTGTTTTGTTTTAATTGATTGTATTGATTTTGCACATCCTGATAATATATTACAGATGGGTGGACTATAATATTTTAATGAATAAATGAATAAATAAATGACTAGTACAACAACCTGTAAGCCACCTAATGGCGCAGCGGGGAAGTAACTTGCCTAGGGAGCAAGAGGTTGCTGGTTTGAATCCCTGTTGGTATGAGAAACACCTATATCGGACAGCAGCGATAGAGGAAGATGCTGAAAGGCATCATCTCGTACTGTACAGGAGATGGCAATGGTAAACCCCGCCTGTATTCTACCAGAATACAACCAGAGGGCTCTGTGGTCGCCAGGAGTCGACACCAACTCAACGGCACAACTTTACTTGACAACAACAGAATGTGTGAACTATGCCTCTCCAGTATTCCCAAGCCTGGCAGACATAAAAGGCAAAAGCCAGGACCCAGATTCTGAAAGTTCCCTGCATGATGCCATACTAGGGCTAAACTGCACAGCCAGCATAGCGTGACTGGCTTGATAAACTCAAGGTGTAGCATGCCAGGAAGACTGCCAAGTCTTTTTCAATACGCCTTTGTTATCTCATAGGTTGTAGCCTGCCAAGGTATGTGGTTTGGCAGAGTGGAAGTGGGTTTCTTGTTTTGTTTTGTTTTTGTTCCCCTGTGTCAACACAGTGGACTGGTCGATCAAAAATGCATTATTATTAAGTTCTTGCACGCATGAGGCAAATAAAGTGGCTTCCCTATCATTTAAGCAACAGAGTACAGGATGTATCCCTGTCACAACTGTTTACTTTGAGCACGCTGGGCTTTTCAGGAGAATTAGAATGGCTGCTTCTGTTATAGTCCAAGTGAAGAGAATCAAAGGCAGAGGAAAAGAAAGTGTCTCTCATTTCCTGTCTCATTGCCAGAGTTTGAGCCTGCAACAACTTAAGTATGTCCATCATCATTCTAATGAGAGACACAACATAACTAAGACAACAGTTTAGTTGTCTACTCTATTTGTATTGGTGAGAAGCCAGCAAGGATGTGCTTGCACCCTTTAAGGTCAGTTTGATCAAATGAAAACTGGTGTTACAGAATTTGTTATATAAGATTACCTATATTTTGTTTGGGCCAACAGATCACCTATATTTGTGAACTGATTATGCCTGCACAATGGATTAACTAATATTTGAAGACCTGTTTCACGCTACAGAACAAACCATAAGACCTCAAGTCAAACAAAGCCGAATAAGCCAAGCAACTTCCCTCCTCCAAATATATACAAATATATATTTGTGTATTCTAGGCAGGCATGTATTGACATTGAGTCTGGCCCAAGGATGAGACTTGAGGTGGTCCCTGGCACTGCAGCTTGTGTTACACACCAAAAGGGTTTTTGCCTCTGTGCTCTTCTAATTTCCAAACAGCTGCTTCCTGCAGGGGTGTCCAATTGGACTGCCACCAATCTGTCATGGACACCTACAGGACTTAGCAGCTAAGAAGGGAGTGATTAATTAAACCAGTAGGACCCCTTTACTAATGGATGTATGAAGAGAGAAGAGAACCAAGCTAGAAATATATTTTATGAATTTTAATGAAGGAAATTGATTTGGTGAAGTGTAAAAAATATAAGGTCCTGGCAAGCAAGGCTAATTTACCTAACTCTAATACAAGCAGGTCACCTAGCAGGAGAAGGGAAGAGGGAAAAGGGAAGTGGAGAGGACCTTCTTTCACAAGAACTGCAGCCATGAATTGGATCACCTTGTTTGTAGTAATGTTGTCTGCAAATGAAACCTCTGGCTACCTGGAATAGTAATCCACCATCACTATAACAAATCTTTGTTTTGTGGGTTAGTTATCAAAAGGCCCCATTGTATCCAAAGCATGTTTTTCTGAGAGACCATTGGGATACTCTACTGGAGTCAAGGGGGTGATAAAAGTCTTCTATGCTTTGGCACATACAGCACAAGCCATACAGTGCCTGATTTCATTTTCAAGGTGTTTGTCCATACCTGGCATCAAAAACTTTCTCTGATTCATATTTTAGTCAAACTCATGCCCAGGTGACCTTCATGGGCAATTTTGATCACTTTTGCTTGTACGGAGGTTGACACCACCAAACGATCAGTCCTCAGCACCATCTCATTGAGAAGGGACAGCTCACTTACTATGTGCATGTATAGTTGAAGATGTTCAGGTACCCTTTTTTTTTACATGGACATACATTAGTTATGTAAGGTTTAAATTTAGTAAGCACTTGATCAGCACTGAGGGCTGCTTTCCACTCAGAAGACAGGGCATGAGTGGATGAAGCTATTTGCAAAACAACGACTACTCCTTCATTCTTGTCTTCTGGAATCCCCTCTTGGCCTGGAAGTGGAAGTCAAGATAAACAATCTGCAGTTGTGTTCTGTATACCTAACAGATGTTCCACCTGGAAATCAAAGTCCACAAGTCTGGTGATACATTTGTCTATTCTTGGGGTCACTCAACTTGATACCTGAGTAGTAAATAAAGCTAATCCAAAGGGCACTATTTTGAATTGAAAAAGACCCTCTGGAGTAATGAAGGCTGTGTGTTTATGAGAACTTTTGCACAGAGGAATTTGTTGTTAGGCCGAAGAAAAGTCCAAAGTTGTGAACACGGAGGCTGTAATGGCATAGGTGGCCAACTGGTAATGAACAGGATCTAGGATATGAAGACAATAAGCTCACACCAGGGTAAATGCCAAAGAGGTTTCATTAGGTAGAGCTGAATAATACCTAAAAAGATTACAGAACAAAGGATATACCATACATCCTTTCTGCTCGTCAGGAACCCCAGATGATGGCGGATGGACCTCCTGAAGCCAGCTGATTGCATAGCACCTTCCTGGGTCTCTAGGTCTATGCCAAGGTTTGAAATACTGGGGTGTCCTGCTGGCTTTTTATACTTTTACAACACTCATAAACAACACCTGGAGATGGTCTGGTGGGTACACCTTATCAGTGGAATGTGTGAGACCAAGGTGGTGCACATCTTATCTATCCTCCCTTCTCCAGGTGGTCAACTAGGGAGTTGTTTTAAGTAAACATTATCTCTGCCTTGCTATACTAGTTGGCACAAAGATATAAGATTCAAAACATGAATACAGGAATGAAAATGATTCCCAAGCCTTTAATGAAAAAGAGGATCTCAAGGTTACAAAGTCTGCAATGAAACCCTTTATGCATATAAGGATAAGGAATCTATAAAATCATATATGCACAGAGGGAAAAAGTGACCACACCACTAAACCACCTCACCATATCTTCCGCAGTGCCATTACAGAGGCCTCCTTCAGAGTAAGCAGCATTTCATTGATATTGGGTAATGGATGACAACCCACTACCATGTTGGAGTTCACATCTCTTAAATCTATGCACATTTGAAGTGTACCCTTTGATTTTCATACAAGAACAACGGGAGAGATCCGTTCTGCTGAATCAACAGGTTCTATGATGTCAGCATGCTGTAGTCTTGAAAGCAATGCAATACCTGTACAATACACTGCCATACATTTAAAACATAAAATTCAGATGAAGGCAAATGCAATTCCTGTAAAACACAAAGTGAGGAACATAATCATAGCATTACTCCAACCTCTTAAAGTTGTATAGCAGTGTATGTATGGCAGTGCCAGGAGTATCAGGAAAAACAACAACATCCATATGGTATGTGCCAGGATGTATCAAGTTATGGCAGTGCCAGAAGTAGGGTGGGGGGTGAATCTAAGATATCAGAAACCATATCAACATATGGATGCTCCATCATCTGTAATATGGTTTTCATGCTATTTGAGTCTAACACTATCTGTAGATCATTCTGATGTTTCCAGCCCAATATTGAGATTCCTTTTTGTGACACATACACGTTCCCTTCTGTAGTACATAGATTTTATTATAAGACAGCAGTGAAGTATCCATTTATGGCAATAGGGGAACCTCCATATCCCCATGGGTAGATGTCTGAAGGCTTCAGATGCAGATCTGAGGTAGTAAGGAGTTCCTTGTAAAGTAGATGAGAAATGATAGTGTACAGAGAATCAGAATCAGCCATCACCTGCACTTCATGGCCATTACGTTTTACTTCACAATGTGGACAAGCAGGCTCTGAGTCTGTCACACCTAAAACACTGTCAGGAAGTGGTTCACCTGCCTCATCATATAGTGAATCAGTAATTGAGTGGACAGCAGACTTCCAAAATTTAGCAAAGGGTCCCATTTTCTTGCACCTGTTGTAAGTGACTTTCCGTGCAGGGACAGTGAGCAAAATTGGCTTTGTGGGCAGAGTCTCAACATCAGTAGCATTGGTAGCTCTTCCTTTCTTGTGCTGCCACTTTCTGGGGCAGTGCCATATGTGAAGATTGGGAATGGAAGGATTTAGACTGAACAGCCTGGATTTCAGGAATCTTGTTTTGGGGTACCAAAGAGAGTGATTTGGCACAGTGAAGAGCATTTTCCGTGCTTCTAGCAATTTCTATGAATTTATCCAAGGTAAGTTTCCACTCCAGTAGCAGTTTTTTACTCAGTTTGTAGCAGTTTGTTTTCATAACACCCTGATTACTGCTCAGTAAATCAGTAAAATTGGCAAATCAGTAAAGTTGGCAAATTCACAGTTAATCAGTAAAGTTGGCAAACTCACAGCTGACACTTAATGCACGCAGTGCAGTGACATATTGATCAACATATCTCCCAGGCAGTTGGAATCTAGAACAGAACTGTAACGTTCCGCAATCACATTCAAAGCAGGATTAAAATGGTCATCTAAGGCTTAGCATCCCCTTCCAAGTTGGTAGGAAAGGGCAAATGAATATACAGGTGGTCTTCATTATTAGCAAGTGTTCCATTCTTGCCTATAGCTGTGAATATGGAAACCACAGATAATGAAGCTTTACCCCTATGGGAATACAGGGGTTAGTTTTCTTAAGCTTAAAAAAGCTGAAATAAAGAAAATAAAGCACAGAACCTTGCTCTCCTGGCCTCAAGCTCTCCAAAAAGCCCCCCCCCCCGCCCAACTTTGTAAATCCTACAGACTTTTGTGAATGTTTGCCAAAAATATTCTGGGGTTGTTTTTGGGGGGTGGGGGGCAGGGAGAAGAACCACAAAATGGTTCAATTCTGTAAAAAGGTAGCCAGAAATTACACTGGAAGTAATTTCTGGCCACCCAGGAACCGCAGATAGGCAAATTTTGCCTATTATTTAGCCACAAATAAGGAAACTGGGTCTCTTAGATCCAACTGCAGATATGCGAAACCACGATCCACAAGACCACAGATATTGAGGGTCACCTATATATTCTTTGACCTTCAGGGCCCAGGCAGAGAAGCAATATAGCCTTCTGCTTTGCTGGAGTAAAATAGAGGTCTGAATAGTGAGGAGGTAATTCTAGAAATAGGACCTCCATAGTTTTCAGGGAAGAGCAGGTTCTCCTGGGATGGACAAGAAAAAAGATGGTGGTTGGATCTGAGCCATGCTGCAGTAGGCATCCAGTGAACAACAACAGAATTGATAAGGGGAAAGTACCTTCAAGGGTTGTGCAAGTCAGAAAGCTGGAGAAACAATCAGCAGCAGCAATAGTAGAATGCAGCAGTTCAGGAATGTAGGCCCATTAATCAATGAAATGAGGGCGTAGGAACCTTCACAAACTTGGCAGGCTCATACGCATAGCTGGTTCAAAATCTCATTGCCAAATGTTTTATAGCTGCTTCCTTTGAAAACACAAAACACTCTAATGTTTGTTTAACTGAACTTTATTCAGAGACAACTCCATGTTTCTCCTTCTCTTTTATTTCCTTTCTCACTCCACTCCTCACATTCTCTACAGGATCCCTACAGTGACAAACGTCTAATTAACAAAACATAACTGTTAAATAGAATACAACACACAGCTTCATATAACAGGCTCGGCCTGCAAGAGGCAAAAATATGGGCAAAATAGGGACAGGAACAAGTTCCAGCAAAACAGGGGCTGTCCCTGTATATAGGGAGAGCTGGAACCTATGATTTTAATACATCCCTTGCAGGATTAAAATAATGTTGAATGCATCATTTACCCGATATCCAGGAAATAAATTATCTCAGAAAGATAATTTTTGTTTTCATTTTTCTTAAAGAAACATATTATACAGGTCTGTCAAGATGGGTGTGGTTGGCTGTTCTTCAAACTAAAATGTGCTCTGAAAGATTAAAGCAGAGCTTGGCACAGTTTCAGGCCAAACAACCTTTCTCTGTGTACAAAATGCCACCAAATGGCATGTAGAACAGCTTCTGCTCTGCAATTACATGGGCTCTTTACACCACATACAAAGAAATGAAGTGATTAAGCTTCTTCATCTACTCTAATTAAATACGGTATGTGACGAAAATCTTGTTGTTTATATATAGTTTTCAGCTTATGTAGTGAGAAGTTGAATGAGCATATTAATAATGCAGCTAGTAGCTCCAAAGCGCAGGCCTAGTTCCATTGCAAA
Source organism: Hemicordylus capensis (assembly GCF_027244095.1). Lineage (NCBI taxonomy): Eukaryota > Metazoa > Chordata > Lepidosauria > Squamata > Cordylidae > Hemicordylus > Hemicordylus capensis. The sequence continues at coordinate 392,732,447 of NC_069657.1, read as the reverse complement.
ACTATTGTAATGAGAGTAAGTTCTACAAGCAAAGGTTCATGCCACACTGTAGCTAAATCTCCAGGCTACGTCTTCAGGTGAAGTATGATCAGTATAGGGATTCTGAAAATATTCTCTGAAAAATTCTCCATTAGAGAACCTTTGACATTTTCTTCATATTTCAATTACTCCTTGGAAAGAGCCCTGGAACACTTTTTAAATTTCTTTGAAGATGAATTTTGGTTCCAGCTCTCTATTCCTTGCTCCCCCACTGGCTTTCCAATGGAGTTAGCAGCATTTCAAGGATTCTACCACCATGTGAAGATGAGTTTCTGGACACCTCATGGGATAAATCAGTGACCACTGTGGAGTTCAGGTCTGAATGGATGCAAGTTATTTTGCCTACAAAGTGTCTTGAAAATGTGTCACAGTGGGCCACCAAGCAATCACTAATTTTTCTGGAAACTCAACACAGAACGTAAAGGTGATGACCAACCCCTAATGTTTGTCCCCACACCATTAGTACTTAGAAGTATTATACTGCCTCTGAACATGGCATATTCCTCTCTCTTTGCTTGCTTCCACCCATGCAGTTGTTCTAAACAGAGGCCTGGCAACATGACACGCCCCCCCCCAAGCAACCAAGAGAAAGGCCTGTCACTACTAGTGCTAAGTCACAAGAAGTATAAGTAAGTCTGAATACGCCACCTGCTGTATATTAGCTCTACTACAGTAAAATTATGAGTTCCTAAATCTACCATTTATTCATCTCAGATGAAAGAAACTGAAAATGTCCATTTTCAGTAATCGGAGGTGTTTTTGTAAGCTGAAGTTTGATGTGTTGGATATGTTCACTTTCAGCTGGAACTCCACTAGTAGCCTGGATAGGGGTTTATAGAAACCAATATTTTTTTATACGTATCCTCTATAATAAAACCCTTGAGTGTGCGGCCGTGCCGCCCGTGTCTTTCTCAGCAGTTCTGGGCATGCGCGGAGCACATGCCCAGAACCGCCGAGAAAGATACGGCCGCCCAGACACGGGCAGCCATGTTGGCCAAAGTAGCTGAAGTGCCCCAAACGACGGTTGATGTCCCCAATAAATTGCTCCCGCCGCCGCCGCCAAGTGCCCGCCCGCCCTCCCAGCTGCCCGAGTCCTCCTTTTTGAACCAACCCCCCCCCCATGATTAAGGGTCAAATCGGCCCATGTAATTGCCCCCGCGGCCACTGCCGCCGACCGCCCTCCCAGCTGCCGAGACCTCCTTACCAGAGTACGCCCGCATCAGTCGGGCGATAAAAGTTCCTATTTAGAGAAGGAGAGAGGAGCTCGCAAGCAGAGCTCCTCTCTGTGAAAAGTCACTGCCCGAACTGGCGCTATGGACACAAAGGATGCAATAGGCGTCCTTTGTGCCCAAAGCGCCAGTTCGGGAAGAGGCTTTTCAGAGAGAGGAGCTCTGCTTGCGAGCTCCTCTCTCCTTCTCTAAATAGGAACTTTTATCACCTGACTGACGCGGGCGTACTCGGGTAAGGAGATCTTGGCAGCTGGGAGGGAGGGAGGGTGGGCGGCGGCGGCCGCAGAGACCTTGGGGCCCTCACCCAGCCAGGAGACCGGCCGCGGCATGCAGGCTGTCGGCGGGAGGGGGAATGTCGGCGGGGGGCCAGAGCGCCCGTTACTAGCGCCCGTTATTTAACGGGCCAAAATTCACTTGTATGCCATAAAAGTATATGAAGCCATTCCTCCCAGCCTCTTTATGCAACCACCAAGTCAGGATCCTACATACTTTTATCATGCCTCATTATCCCGCTGGTCTGGGCTAAGAGTGAGTGTGCTGGATTATATATTTGTATCATGAAATGTGCTGAGCTCTTTGATTCAATTTAATATAGAGGGACAGATGGACAGTGACTATCTTCCATTGTTCCTTACCCTAGCGATCTTGGGGGAGGGAGTAGTCCTTGAGCAGGTCCGCCTGTTTGACCTCTGTGAAGGGCCAAACGATCTGCAAGCTTAGAAGAGTCAGGGATATTTTGGTCACAGATGACTTCCTGCAACTCTGTGCACTTCTCTTGACAGAGTCCCCAAATGTGGGTGTCCTTAGTCACTACCAAACTCTTATCCAGAAGGTACAGCATTGCCTAGGCCAAGCCACTAAAACCAGCTCCCGTGGGAGATGTAAATCTGATAGCTGGTTTGACCAGGATTGTATTGTAGCAAAAAATGACCTGGTAACAAAATTCAAATTGTACCGGGCACCTTATACCTGAGCAAGGCATACCATATGGATGCAGTGACGACCCAAGAAATATTAAAACAGAAGAAGCAATATAAATTATCTCTAGAGAGTGGAGAAATGACTCCAGGAATCCCAAGAAGCTTCACGTGAGCAGTTCCCCCTCTAGCCAGGCGCTCTAGGTGCCTGGCTCTGTGTATGCTCAGGCTGTCTCCAACCCAAGCATACACATGGCCCCAGAGCACTTATGCCTTCTTACCCCAGTTAAGGGCCGGGGTTGAATGCTGTACTAGCAGGGGCAGAAGCGCCAGGATTGGGAGCGACCCCAGCTCTCCATCTGAACAGCCCAACCCAACCCAGGCTGGGCTGCCCTAGCCTGGATTGGGTTTCTTGTGTGAATAGCCTCACTAAGTACCTTTTGGCTCAGAACAAGGTACATGTCATTCAGCATCCTTTGCAAGGATCACAACAACCAGCTGTGCTAGCTGATCCCCTGGAAATTGGGCAATGGTTCATCAGTCTACTTGGTCTACTTTCTGCAAGTGATAGCAAGGTGCACCATGCTATTGGTGTCAATGGAATGACACCTAGTTACTTCATAACTTGTCGAATTTCTTCTCTAGGGCAGCTCCCCTGTCATTTATGAAGCTATCTTTTCAATACTTGCCAAAGACTTTTAAAAAAACTTTTCTGTTAAAAAATCATAGTTGAAATAATGAAGTACACAAACATCATTTCAAACACAGTTCAGCACAAGAAACTTCAAAAAGGACTTACAGAACTTACTAATATTATTAGAATCTATTATTCATTATATTATTTTATAGGATAAATTTCATTTTTTACTTTTCTGGTTTAGTAAAAGTGAATTTAGTCAATAAAACTGAGAAAAGGGATCCATCCATCAAAAAATGCAGTGAAAGAAGATAATGAGGACATGGGAATTTTTTGACAGAAAAGATGGATACTCAAAATTTATCTTGGCTTGAAAATCAAGATAAAAACAGATTATAACGCTTTTTATCTGGAACCAAGTTTATAAAGGAGGACAGAAGGAATGGAACAGTATATGAAAAATGAATAAATAGTGGAACATCTTATTTGCATGACATTGTATCACAAATCTATTCTCTTTTTAATGTTTTAATTGTATGGCTGTTTAAACATAGACATGATGGTTTTTTGCTTTTACTTGAGAAACAGTGATAAGCAGTATATAATACCCTAAAATAAATAATGTAAGCAAGTGAGCCATTGAGCATGCTACTTGGGAAGCTGAAATTCATTCAGTATCAAATGTGAATGTTGGGACAGAAAAATGTTCAGAGAGAGGTTTTGATTTGATTTAAGACCATTTATGGTGCACCTTAATTTAAAATGCTGAGATAATTTAAAAATATGCATATTCAAAGTTTGGATAGTGAGACGTCTACTGTTTTACAAAACAAATATACCTTTGCAATAAATGGTTCCTGTACTGAAAGAACACACACAATGGAAATACTGATAGGTTTGGAACAATTCACAAATGCATCAAAATGCACAAATATCTCAGATATATACATCGGATATCTTAACTATAACTGAGTTCTAAGGTTAGAATAGGAGCAAATAGTATTTCCATCCAATTACATCAGGAGAGGGACGCAGGTTGTTTCTGTTGATGTGTTTTCATACTGAAAGAAAAAAGGAGAATATTCAGGACCCCTCTCAGTTAAAAGCCAACAAAAATACAGTGAAAAGCATCAACAGTTTGGAAAACAAAAGCTTTCAACATTTTGTGGCAGCTACTCTAAATCCCTAACCCTGACAAGAAAGTTGTTTATATACCATGAAAGTTTAGTCATGCTAATGAGGCAAAGATACAATTCATTATTGAAGCAAATGATGCAGAGGTAGTTAAGGCAGTTTGATAGCTAATTTTGAAAGGATGAAAATTAAACATTAAAACTTGAAAAGATGAAAAATCAAAATACTAAAACTATTACAATATGCCCTTTCCTGGCAAGAGTGCAAAAGAGTGCTCTTGTAGTGTGGTTCAAGTGAGAAAAATATTATTATACATATGCATTTTGGTGGTGGGGTTTCGTATGATCACTTATATTGATCAAGTTATTCCTTTGTGGATTGTCCACTGGTTATGTGCTTATAGGTCAGTTCACAAATGCATATTTGCAGAAATTTTCTATGCATAATGGAGGGGCATCAGCGTCACCCTCGGGTGCCCCTGGCTGGGCACTCAATGTAATCTGCAACTGGGTGTCATGAACACATAATTGTACATGTCTGTATACCTACTCTACAATGGCCCATGGCTATGCATAATGAAAAACATTTATGTATACCTAATCCCTGCCATCTTACCATCTCAAAAAAGTGAAAGGGGGGGGTAGAAGGGATGTAAAAATCAAGGACATCCACATATGCCTAGGAATCTATGTTCCATATCATATTATATGCATGGGAGAAGGCACATACACACAGCCTTCAAGCATATGGAAATGCTATAATGGTGTACAAATTGGCTCTAAATTAATGGTGAGGATGGAGGAAGGGCTCCTCTGCCTTTCTATTCCCTCCATCGTCATATGGAGGGAATATCTAGGAACTGGTCCTGCTCAACCATAAATGCCAGAAGTGGAGCCATTCAGTTATGGATGCCACTGAGAGGAGATGAGCTACAAACAGGACCTTTTAAAATACATCAGTGGTCCTGACGTCTTCTGGCAGGATTTTTCTACACCTTCATCTTGATCTGACATCTTCAGGTGTCTGCTACAAAGAACCACAGTTCACTAAGACATGAGAAGCATTGCAGCTTCCAATAATGGTACAGCTCTGGGGTCTTTTTTCCCTTTTAAACCTGGTAGGATTCTTCATCACAAGACGTTTGTATTCTTGCCAGATAATTTACAATGTTGTGCATTTGATTCAAACTGCAAAACCAGTTGCTCTACGGAATGGTAATTTGGCAGTGAGGGAAGCATAACTGGATATACTTTTCAATGCATGCTTTGTGCTGGTGTAAAATCAAGAAGGAAATGGGATAGAAAAAACACCGTGCAAAGGTGGATGCTCAAAGACCATAAAAATGCTATCGGTGGCGGAAACACTGCAAAAATGGCCAAAATAGCACTGCTGTAACTGCAAAAATAGCCAAGGATCTGAGTGGAGGAAAAAAAGGCAAGACACTTGTATCCTAGAAACAAATCCAAGATGCTATATTGTAAATGGGGGTAATGAACCCATATCAAACATGGTCTAGAAAACTAGAATCAATAACAACAGTCTAGCAGAAATTCTGCACATGCATATATCCAAATATTGTAACACATATAGTTGATCATAACAAGGAATATACATATAACCAAGCACATGAATGTATTACAACACAATGTATATTAGTCCATATGAATCAAGAGGCAGGGTGGGGGGGATGTTAGAATGACTTGAATTGCTTTGTTTCTTCTACAAAGATTATTGGCAGCAGACATAAAGGAGCAGGAAAACAGAGAGCTAGGGTCACAAGAGGAAGGGGAGCTGTGCTGACTGTAGAAGCCCCTCATTGCATTTCCATTACAGAATGTTTGGTTTAACTCTACCCTATTGATCCGGTTAGGCCAGGCCTGCTCAACTTCAGCCCTCCTGCAGATGTTGGCCTACAACTCCCATAATCCCTGGCTACTGGCCACTGTGCCTGGGGATTATGGGAGATGTTGTCCAAAAACAGCTGGGGGACCCAAATTGAGAATGCCTGGGTTAGACTGATGGCTTTTGATTCTATGAACAAGGCATGATGATGTGTGAGTGAGAGAGATCTACTAGGCATTAAAGGTAAAGTGTGCTGTCAAGTCAGTTTCAACTCCTGGTGCTCACAGAGCCCTATGGTTTGCTTTGGTAGAATACAGGAGGGGTTTACGATTGCTTCCTCCTCCTATCACCATCTTCCTATATAGCTGCTGCCTGATACAGTACCAGTGAGGATTTGAACTGGCAACCTTTTGCTTGTTAGTCAAGCATTTGCCCGCTGCACCACTTAAGGTGGGGAGGAAATTCCTCCCTCCCCTTGCTTCCTTTAGTCTAGGTGCTTACTAACCATTCTAACCTCTCTACTTACCCCAGCAGCTCCAGCAATCACTAATAAACAGTTAGTAATGAACGTTGGTTACTCTACCTTCACCTCTTGGATCCAACCCATTTGCAGTAACTGCAGGTTCAGCATTTCTGAACAGCTATAGAAAGAAAAAGCCCAACTCTGCATCTGATCAGTGTCAGATTGCAGGAAAGCCTTTTGTTGACCCCCACCCAGCATAGCTCCTAGCACCAGAAGATCTCCTTGACTATACTTCTATCAAAAAAAGTGTATCTGGGAGTTAGGGCTGGGGATTAAAGTGATGCAGATGTGGAACAGAGTAGGAGAAAGTAGCAGCAGCCCTTAACAACAACCACCACCTTAAGATTACAAATCAACAGCCTCGATCATGCTGCTGGATACCCCTTAAGCATTCTAAAAGTTAAGCATAACCCAAGCATGGTGCTCTGACAACTCTGAGATGTAAGCTGAGGAGAGAAGAGCTGGACCAGCATGACTTGTCCCCTTAGCTAAGCAGGGTCCGCCCTGGTTGCATATGAATGGGAGACTAGAAGTGTGAGCACTGCAAGATATTCCCCTCAGGGGAAGGAGCCGCTCTGAAAAGAGCAGAAGGTTTCAAGTTCCCTCTCTGGCTTCTCCAAGATAGAGCTGAGAGAGATTCCTGCCTGCAGCCTTGGAGAAGCCGCTGCCAGTCTGTGAAGACCATACTGAGCTAGATAGACCAATGGTCTGACTCAGTATATGGCAGCTTCTTATGTTCCTATGTTAAAGCAAACATCAAGACATACTCACGCTTGTTTCAGCTGCAAGAAACAACATATCAGCTTTGTCACAGGACAGATAGAAATATGCCAACATAGGTAGAAAACGGCCAGTTTATTCGTTTAGTTTATTAGTATAATTATCCATTTGAATTTGAGCCACAAGCTGCTTTCAGTGAAGTCCTTCAAGGACCATCACAAGTTAGTGGTATTATTTTATTTATTTAAAATATGTATACCCCACCCCTCCTGTACACTACTGCTCAGGGCGGCTCACAACATTTATAAAATAGATACCATGAAAAACAAGACTAATAAAATTAACCAAATTAAGTTAAACAAGTTAAAAATCCAAGCTAAAACCACAATCAGTATTACAGTTGCTTTTAAAGTTTCAAATTAAAGGTTATTTAAAAAGCTTTAAAAAAACCCTGAGAATTATAAAAACTAAAGAACCTTCCAGATAGAAGCAACAGGTGAAACATTAAAAAGCCTCTTTAAAAAAAGATGTGTGTTTAAAAAAAAAACACACACACACTGAGGGAGGGGTTGCTCATATTCTTGGATATACCACCCTGATTAACATGAAGAGTGGGAAGGGCGAGAGAGGGGAGATCAAAAATTTAGGAGTTTTGATGATAGAAAAAATATTTTTCTATTTGATAATAGAAAAAATTAGGAACTTAGAAAATAAATTTTGGGGAGCACAGCTCAAAATCTCATCCACTGGAACGGAGAGGTCCAGAACTGTCAGGTGCCTCCAGCAGCAGAGTGGCCACAAGAAGCCTAATTTGCATGGTCCTGTCCTATCAGAGTGAGTTGGAGACCACAACTGTAGGGCTGTGCTCTTACACTGCAGCAGAAAGTGCAGGTGGGCACTGCAACACGGCTCCAAACTGTTAGCATGAAAATAGATGTAAACATTTAAAGGATATATATGTAGTGTCTCTGAAAAATGGGTCTGTATGCATATGTATATTTCTCAAATATCATTGCCCCCTAAGAGCATTTGGCTCATTTTATTTAAAAGAGCCATTACAAAACTGAGTAAAAAATGAAAAAAGAGAATTTAGGATGACAAACATTTAGAAGATAAGAGTTCAAAGCTGTGTGTCCAGCTGGATTTTCAAACAATCATAATAGTTCATCAGGCATCAGCTCTACAATCCTAAAATAGCTCTCTCAGTGAAAGTACCAAGGATTTCCTATAATTTCTGCTGCATTGCTGCATGTACATGGCTGGCAACAGAAGGCAGAGATTGGTGGGGACTGGTTAAACATTCCCCACTCTTCCTGCCCTCCAGCAAGCCTATTCTTCGTTTGTAAGAGATAGACAGTATGCATACAGAAATCAAGTTTACAGCCTAATCCACAATCCGTCTAAAATGATATTATTTGTATTTAAAGTTGTTTTTTGCAATACAGCACCATTGGTTTTCCTCAGCCCACACGTGTTATGTGCTGGCTGAAGTTTTCTGATTGGGCTTTTGGTCTAATTGAAGGAAATTGGATTTCTTGGTTTTAAATTCCAACCATTTCAGGTTAATTAGATTGCAGACTTGATTGCTATTTGTTATTTCTTTATAAAGACAAAAAATCGTGGAGAATTTTCAAGTAAATAATTTTCTTCTCTTTTAATTAATTCACAAATCTACTTACATGTTATATTAATAAACTGACTGTGGTTGGATAAGGTATGGTAGGGCTGAACTTGGACAAATTTTACAGGAGACAGGTGTACAAAAGATGTATTTGAGCCTGTTTCCTGATGCTTGTGTCACATGTGAATATGTGCGGGATAGAATAAAAATCAGATCTACACATTCATCAATATAGGTTTTAGATAAACAGAACAATGAAGACAAATCACCTTAAGCCTCATGTGTGAAGACACCCTTTGACATGAGTTCTAGTAGGCTTAAGATATAGATCCCTCAGTAGAATTATCACATATAGTGCAGAGACCAGCCACTTTGTTAATCTCCAAGTTAGCATCCCTTTTGTTCTGTAAAAGCCTTGGGAGATCAAGAACAGAAGAAATAATATAGTGGGGAACTGGAGAAATGTCTTTGGGAGCTGCTACTGTTTTATTTATCCAAACGGTTGCTTTCAAACCCGCATTCAGGCCTCCTTGAATGTCTGTATCTAGGGAGTCACCAACCATAACACAGTCCTCAGGCTGAACCCCTAACAGTTCACAACAGTGATGGAATATAGAGGAGGCTGGTTTCTCTTCTTCCTGCTCTCCTCCAACAACAACAGCATCAAAGTATGGCTGGCACCCACAAGCTTCAATTTTTTCTCTTTGTGTCTTTGCATCTCCATTTGTTAGTAGAAGCAAACGGACAACTTTTCTAAGATCACTGAGCATCCCACGTGTCTCATCTGCCAAAGTCAAATGTTGCAGACGGGTAGTTTTCCAAAGGAAATAACATTCCTCAGCCAGATTCCGATTAATTATTCCTCCCTTTGTTTCTTGTATAGCTTCTTCCCAGTGTTGAATCCTTAGGTCAGTAATACACATCTTAGAAGGATCGTGGCATTCTTTGAGGAGTTTGGCTTGGACTTTATCACAAACCATGAGAGCTTCTCTTTCATCGTAATTATGCTTTGACTGCAAGACATTTATCACCTATTAGAAATGAAGAAAGGATTAAAACAGAATCGGGATGGTTTAGATTCTACTGTTTTGCTTTATACTGGACAATGGCTTAGTCTACAAGATGTTCCACTGGAATAAACAATAATATATTGAAATCATTTACAAAAACAAAACCTGTGTTCTACCTGGGTTTGGGAGCTGTACGTGTTCCCAATTTTCGGTTGTGTGGAAGTAAGGTAGGAGGAAAAGCTACCCAGATTTTTCTCTTACCTTGCTTCCACACAATCACTTCCTTGGAGCAAGGTAGTTTTTCCTCCTACCTTGCTTCCACACAACCAAAAATTGGGAGCAGACACAGCTTCCAAACCTGTGTAGAACACAGTTTTTGACTGTGTAAATGACCTCATGAAATAACTTGGGAGTCTAATTAATACATCATAACTGCAGAGCCAGTTTTCACCAGGAATACTTTGCAGCCATTATGGCTGCATTTGGAAATTTCGACATCACAACAAATTATGTCCCCTCTTCCCTTCTTTCTTCCTTTATCCAAAAAGGGAGGAAAATTAAAATTTCTGGTCACATTTTTTAACAAGCTGCAATCGTCCATTACATCTGAATATGGAGAACCATGGCTTGATGCCCTGGATTGTAAGGTAGGTTTGTGAACTAACTGTAATTTTTATCACAAAAACTTTCTCAATATTTAGCTGTTTGGCTGGGGATTATGGGAGGTGTAGTCAATAACATCTGGGAATCCCTCTTACAGGGAACACTGCTTGCTGTGTTACCTCATGTTGTCTCAATAGGAGACTATCTAATATAAATGCAGTACAGGGCTGCACAACTTCAGCCCTCCTACAGATGTTGGGACTATAATCCCCATCATCCCTGACTAATGGCCTCTGTGGCTGGGAATCATGGGAATTGTAGTCTAAGAACAGCTGGAGGGCCAAAGTTGTGCAGCCCTGTACTACACTTACATTAGATTACATTGAGACAACATGAGGTAACCCAGCAAGCAGTGTTTCCTGGAAAAGGGATTCCCAGATGTTGACTACAACTCCCATAATCCCCAGACAAAGGACATTGCAGCTGGGGATTATGGGAGTTGTAGTCAACAACTGGGAATCCCTCTTTCAGGGAACACTGCCAGCAAGGTGGGACAATTAGGACCATAACCCTCCTCAGTGAAGTTCGCCTTGGCTTCATCACTTTGTTCTTTTAGACACCAGGTAAAGACCTTTTTCTTCATTCAGGCCTTTTAAAAATTGTGATTTGATTGTAACTGATTTTTTTAAAAAGTTTTTAAAATTGTTTTTGTATTGTATTTGTACTTCCTCTCCCCTCCCCTTTATTTTTTTATCTGTTATTATTTAATGTTGTGTTTTTAGCTCATGTTTTAATGTTGTGTTTTAAGTTGCCCAGAGATCAATTTCTTATGGGGCAACAAACAATTAAAGTGTATTATTATTATTATTATTATTATTTATTACTCTAAAACATTTCTCTGTATAAAAACACATTTCTGACCCCAGCTATGTAAATGCTTTTAACATAACTTTGACAAAGTATGTATAGGCTACATCATTCCAAATAAGCATTTTCCTTTAGAATATCTAAGAATCTCCTATACTTTTATCTAACAAAACATGACACATGTGAAATGCGGTTAGACCGCTTTTGTGAAAACATAGCCAAAGATTTTGTGTTATTTTGCTCGATTTAAACTCTTCCTGAGTTTTCTTTTTCAGCACTGTACTTACACACACACTCTATCTCTCTCACCCCCCCACACACAGACAGTAATTCTAAAGAAGACAAAGAACATGTGGGAATCTCTTTTTTCCACTGTAATCATATAAGGGTGCAAATCACATTTTTTATTCTGGATTAATTCAGAATAATTAGCAGCTTAATGATGATTCTTGACTCATAATTGGTACTATTGGGATAATCAACACATCATACATACATCAGAGCATTTCTGACATACCCACAGGGTCATCGAGACTTTCCCCTCTAGGCAGAACTATGACCTAAAAGAGGATAAATCTACTGTACAGTACCAACCAACCCTGCAGATGGCGACTGACTGGAAGTCTATGAAAATCTTCAAGGAAGGAGATCCCGTGACAAACCCCAGCTGTCCTCTTGGCACAGTTGCAGGGATTAGGCTGGACGGGGCGATGGCATTTACACAAGCTTTATTAAACCGAATTAGGGTTTTAGGAGTGTGCTTCCTTCCCAGTGCTTTGGGCCCAATCGGTACCTTCTCAATGCCTCGCCTGCCTGCTGCGGCGGTGTCGATCAGCGTGTTATCCAAGTCAAAGAAAACAGCCTTGATCCCCTGCAGCCCCATAACAGCAGCAGCAATAGCAGCAGCAGCAGCAGCAGCAACCACCTCACTCGGGTCGCAGAGCAGCCTGCCTAATGCAGCAACCTGCCACGCACACACTCGGTCCTCCTCTAGTCTCAGCAGGTTGATTCATTCGCTGGTTTCTCCCAAGGTCGGTCTTACACAGAGATACGAACAAACCAGAGTATCCCATCTTAATGCCTTGAGAGCGAATTTCCGAGTTCACCATCGGGAGGCTCTTTTAAATCCCTCATCTCTCATGAAGTGAGAGCTGCTGTCCCGCAATGGAGAAATCCAGAAATTTGGTATAGCTGTGACTGGACATGAGCGTGTCTACACAGAAGCAAAAGTTAGCAGCCAAGGCAGGAGTTTATGTGATTTCCAAGTAAACCTATGGATAAATAAAATCTAAAAATGTGATTTTTAAATTCAAAGTATTTAAATGAAGCCTATGTAGAGAACGTGGACAGTAGCCGTTTTCATATCTTAGCGGAAGTTCACCTTTTTATAACTCTATTATTTTTCTACCTCTATGGGCGACTTTCGTTTCTGTGTGTGTGGGCGGGTGTTTAGGCATCTCGTGTACGCATGCGTTTTATGCACCTGCCTTGTCGTTACGGGGAAATGCCTGAGAAGTGTAAGAATGTTTATGTGTGCGTGTGGCGCGTTGGTTGAAGCAGGCTGAAGAGGCGCAGCTGAGCTTTGCCGCTGCAGCCTCTGCTAAATGTTCCAAGAAGAGGTAGGCGAGAACGTGCCTGGAATGCGCTCCTCTGCCCGGCAGATAAAAGGAGTTGAATAACTCAGTAGTGAGCGGAAAGCGAAAGCTTTTTTAAAAAAGTACAAGATCGTCAATTATTTTGTCTGCAGATGGCTACTTCTGACATTTTTTGTTTGTTTCCTCTCTTTAAGGAGTAAAGGTGACAGAGACAAGAGACAGAGACAATGGCAGGCAATGGAGAAATTGAGGACTTTATTGTAGCCGTGACTGGCAGTAGTGTGCCCATTTAGCGCTTCAGTATGCTGCTTCTCGCAGTGCTCCTTAATCGGATTCAGACAACCACATTGGCCTGAAATGAGTTCTGTCACTCAGTCTGGGGTAATCCGATATCCGCCTGCCAAGTGGTTAGGTGGATTGTAGCACGTTCATCACGTATATATGATAAAATAGTCATTTGTATCCAAAGTGGTGAGCTAGTGAAACATGGTAGCCATGACTGAGACCCATCTTAGCACTTTTTGTTTTTTGAGAGTTGCTAAATAATAAAAACCTCTCTCTCTCTCTCTCTCTCTCTCTCTCTCTCTCTCTCTCTCTCTATATATATATATATATATATGCCTTTTTTTATCTGATGTCTGCTGCTTCATACATCCTCACTGGCAGTCTCTTGTATACAGATATAAATCAGATTATCCTTATTAGGTTGGCTTCTGCTACCATACTATGAATATGCAAGTTTTCAATGATTAGAGCCCTTTAGATGCCAAATTATGTGTAACTCAAAACTTTACATGTACTTACCAATACATGGTTTAGTGTATCACTTTCCTAGTTTGAATATCTCCTTTCTTCAGAAAGAAAGGTGCAGTAGCTTTTTTCTATTGCTCGTGGCTATTGAGAGATGGACTTTCTCTTTCTCTCTCTCATTGCACCTGCTTTTTTGTAGTATTGTAGAAAGCTCTCCAAGACAAACTTGTTTTTTCTTTTGCAGTTGTGCATCATGTAACAGCATTCAGAATAAAAGGTGTAAGATGGGGAAGGCAGATTAATCTTGTCTATTACACAGCAATGTTGTAGACCTCATAATCGTGAAGGAAATCTATAGTGTAAATAGGTTATAAAACTAGCAAAAAAAATCATGAATATTTGTATCAATTTTCATAAGAAATATAAATATTGTGATGCTCTAAGACATTTAATCAATGAAATAGTAATAACATGATTACATGATTGCTAGATATTAGGCAGAACAGGGTTCGTTTAAAAAAAAATAATACCTTATTAAAAGAATATTTACAATGCAAAACAAAATTAATCCAAACACAATCAGAACAGGGTTCTTTATGACAATTTTGGAAGAAAGGGTGGAAATGTAAATGCCAGAGGGCTTGGAAACAGAAGGATTCACTGCCTCCTCCTCCATGTCCTAACTGGAATGAGGCAAGGGAGAGAAAAAGAGAGACCAGGGATGTAAGAAGAATGAGAACAAAGTTAGTAGTTAAGGAGGCTGGAAAGAGGTCATGCTGACCTCTAGAATTATGTGTATATATGTGGTTCTGGTCATTTAAATATATTTCTGTCAAATAAAACCTTGACAAACTTGATTCCAATAAGTATTTCAGCTCAGAAAATACTGAAGGTGCCATCTCGCTGACCCTGTTAGGAGTATTTTAAAGGCAGGGTTCCCCCCTTTGCTTGTAAAGGGGAATCCTCAATGGATCCCTCTTCACAAGCATGCCCCCTTGAACCGAATAGAACTAGTTCGACCCTCAAACCAAACTGGCAGTGGTTCAACTTGAACTGGCTTGAGAGCCAGCAGGCTGAATTTGAACCAAACCACTTGAATTGGTTCCATGCACACCCCTAGTCTAAACCTTTTTTGTTTTCTCGCCCACCATGTGTTTTCTCGCCTTGAGTTTTGGAGGAGGAAGGGATTTGACATGAAGCTCTTAGTATATGGGTTAACCCCTCTCCCCAAATAACATAAAAACAACTATGTGTGTGAACTCTCCTGTGGAATGGAAGGGGGAAATTATGTACTGAATTTGTTCATCTGCTGATCATTGTATGCACGCACTCACAATATTCACCATTAGTTAAACTTTTCCTCCCTACAACCTCAGGGAATACTGATGAAAACATTAAACTGACCCCCGCACCAGCCATTAGCTGTTGAAACCTTAAAGATGGATTACAATGAGCTGGGGACTGGGCACCAGTGGGCCCCCCCCATCCCCATCCCTCTCCAAAACAGAAAAAAATTAAAATTAGAGATAATCTCCGGAAGATCTCAATGGGTGATGGGGTTCATAGTGAATAAGATGTTCTCAAGTTAGAGTAGGAACTTATGTTTTTATTGCTAGCTTTTGTTTTTTCACCATGCTTAGCCACAGGCTCAAGTAACAGATGCAGACCAGACATATACTGCAACATTTTGTTGTGGGTCCACACTTGTATGCACTTATTTTAATTATCTAAAGACATCAAATGAAGAGTATTGCAGCTATAGAGTATCTGTCAGGTTGAACTCAGTAACCTTCAAGCTTTTTCTCCAGCTTTTAGAGCCAGAACCATGCTTCTCTTTAGAATGCAAACCTGAAGATTCATACCAGAATATTAATATTGTAAGAATAAGCATGAGAACAGACCACCATGGGTTTTTTTTGGGTTTTTTTACCTCCATACTTGTAAATGGAAACTTTCAAAAACATGACAGTGGAAAATTCTGGTTCAACAGACTTGAACTCTAGCACCTCTTATTTAGGTATTAATTACAATGTACTGCTGAATACTATACACTTCAAGGTTTCTTGAAAAAAAGAAAGACAAAAGAAAGCTAGACATTCATAGTTAAAAGGTATATGTAGAAGCCTCACTTGTTTTCCTTGGGGCCCACATGTTCGACAGCATAATGTGGATAATACAGCATAATGTGGGCAGTGCTGATAAGACAGCATAATGTGGGCAGTGCCGATCCCCATACATGTGGTTATTTAGTTATTTATTACATTTCTATAACGCCCTATCGATCCAGAAGCTCTGGGCAGTGTTGCAGGCATCAGCAACATATTTCCAATATGACTAGCATTTTTGCAGTGTGGCCATACTACCTGAAGTATTCGTGCTCTTGTGCAAAAGCGCACGACTGCCGGCACTTCACATGAGATCCACGTACACTGAAGAATTAGATCCTCACTCTTCACATGCGATCCACATACACTGCAACAGTGTATGTGGATCAGCAGCACCCATGTTATGCCACGCAGCATGTTGGCCAGTGTATAGTATTCAACTTTTTCATTCTCGATATTGAAATGGGCTGATCAGATATAGTAGCTGTGAGACACAGAGTTTTTTCTCACTTTCCTCCTCCTGTCTGACAAAGGAAGAGGTGCCTCCTACCTGCCTTGCTTTCATTCATAGTTCTCCAAACTCAGGTCATCATGAAGTATTTACTAACATTCCTGAGGTACCAGACAGAGCAGTGGTATATGTGAAAGGGGATGGACATAGTGAACAAAGAAACATTTCTGCACGTCACTTTGCAGATAAAGTCACTCGCATCCGTGCTGATTTGAACTCCAGAGTTTTGGCAATTCCGGCAGACGTGCCTCAGGTACCATCTGGTCCTATTGTGTTGGATTCTTTTCAGTGCAGCCTGAGGATGTGGACAAGATCCTGGGCGGTGTGTGGGCGACATCATGCACACTTGCCCTTGCCCTTCATGGCTAATAAAAGCTGCCAGGGAAGGTACAGGCAGATGATTGGAGGTGATTATTAATGCTTCATTAATGGAGGTCAGGAAGCCATCATGCCTCAATGGAGGGTAAAACCATTATTAAAAAAGCCGTCCCTTAATCCCTCCAACCCGGACAACTATAGACCTATCTCTAACCTTCTCTTTTTAGACATGTTGATAGAGCGTGTGGTGGCATCCCAGCTGCAGAGGGTCTTAGAAGATACAGATTATCTAGACCCTTTTCAATATGGCTTCCACCCTGGATACAGGACTGAAACTGCCTTGGTCGCTCTAGTGGATGATCTACGTCGGGAGCTAGATGGGGAGTGCATCCCTGTTGGTTCTGCTGGACCTCTCAGCGGCATTTGATACCATCGACCATGGTATCCTTCTGGACTACCTCTTGAGTATGGGAAGTGGCTGCTTTGGAGTGGCTCTGTTCCTTTCTTGGAGGCAGGGTCCAGAAGGTGGTGCTGGGAGACTATTGCTTGGCTCCATGGCCATTGGCCTGTGGGATCTCGCAGGGTTCGGTTTTGTCCCCCATGGTGTTTAACATCTACATGAAACTGCTGGGAGTGGTCATCCAGGGATTTGGACTGAGTTGTCAGCAATAGAGTAACTGGCCCTATCCAACCCCAGCACAGTACCTCCAGTGGCTATTGCTGGTGTCTAACTTATGTTTCTTTTTAGATTGTGAGCCCTTTGGGGACAGGGATCCATCTTATTTATTTATTATTTCTCTATTTACACCACCCTAAGCCATTTTTGGAAGGGCAGTATAGGAATTGAATGAATGAATGAATGAATGAATGAATGAATGAATATATATGCCTGATGACACTCAGCTCCATCTCTCCTTATCACCTGATCCTAAGGAGGCAGTGGATGTCCTGAATCTGGGACTGGAGGCCATCATGGTTTGGATGTGGGCTAATAAACTGAGACTGAATCCGGACAAGACGGAGGTAATGTTGGTCACTAGGAAAACCAATCAGGATGAGGAGATTGTACCAGTTCTGGATGGGGTTGCACTCCCCTTGAAGGAGCAAGTACACAGTTTGGGGGTATTGCTGGATCTGGCTCTGCTTTTGGAAGCTCAGGTGGAGGTGGTGGCCGGGGGTACCTTTGCATGGCTTCAGCTAGTGCGCCCTTTCTCGAGAAGGTAGATCTGGCCACTGTTACCCACGCTTTAGTCACGTCATGGCTGGATTACTGTAATGTGCTCTAAGTGGGGCTGCCCTTGAAGAATATTCAGAAACTGCAGCTAGTGCAAAACACCGCAGCTAGGATTTTATCTTGAGCTGCCTGCTGGGATCACATCATGCCCATTCTGAAAGTACTACACTGGCTGCCAAATTGTTTCCGGGTCCAATTCAAGGTGCTGGTTTTTAATTTCTTAACGGTTTGGGCCCTGGATACCTGAGGGACTGCCTGCTCCCAAGGGTTGCTGCCCGCTCCAGGTGCCGACAATGATGGAGGCTCAGCTGTCGTGCACGCGGGACTGATGGCCACCGCTTAGCATAACCTACGCCATCTTGTATGTCTGCTGGATTGATAGTTAACCCGCTCCCGCTCCCAACATGAGTACATGTCAGTTTGCAAGAAAACTAGTTTCAAAACCTGTTCTCTCAACTGCTTAGGATGTCTCAACAGCTTAGGATGTCTCAAGGAGGAAGGAAGGGAGAGAGATAGAGAGGACATGTGCGAATGAGCAAGAGTAACAGTTTCGGTGGCTTGGTGTTAATTTGTAACTTTTCTGTTGCTGTCCACAGACTCTGGAATGCTCTCCCGGTAGCCATTCACTCCTCAGTCTCCATCACAGTTTTTTAGAAAGTGTGTAAAATATTGGCTTTTAACCTAGGCATTTATATGATTGTTTCTACTGCTGCTGCTTTATATTTTGTATGGTTATATTGTGCTTGTATTTTATATCTTTTTAGTCAGATCTATGTTTTTATATCCTAGCCTAATATTTTAATTGTGTAATTTTTATAGCCTTGTTGTTATTTATTTTTTGTGAACTGCCTTGAGAATGTTTTAATGAAAGGCGGTATACAAATTTAACAATAAATAAATAAGGCACAGCTAGACGTAACCAGGTGAGAGGGAAATTGCATTGGGGAAGTTTTGCTTTATAGGTGTTTTATTTTAAAAGCATGCCTTGTAGACACCAATAACCATCACCTTATTTTCAGACTTTATTCTAAAGATGAAATGAGAAAGTTGCTAGTGATTCTATAAAGCTCATTTGTCTTGAAGAGGAGAGAGAAAATGGCAATGTTGCAGTTTGTTTAAGAGTGCTTTGCCATCATGTTGGCAATCAGAGATATTCAACTCCATCTGCAAACTAAAGTATATTTATTCAAGAACATGGAACAAACACTGAAGTTCATGGAAAAAATATTAGTTATCCCATAACACAATTTAACAATCTCATTTGTATTTCCCATCAGACTGATTAAACATTGGTAAATTCCTGATCTTAGAATAAGGTAAAGTGGTGTACAAATATTCGTCATATTCGTAATACCTATTTCTGTATGAAGTTGAGATTCTAATCAGTGTTGGCAGTTGTGAATATGATTCAACAAGGAAGTTGTAGTTACTTCAGATTAACTAAACACTGATAAAAGATGTGTATGAATTTGGACACATGTTCCAAACTAGTTTAAATCCAGATATTCTTGCTGGACTTGTTCTCAGATTAGGCTGTTTGTCCTAAAAGGGCTATACACATAAAAGATTATCTGAGAATGAAAATAACCTGCTCAGATTAAGAGGATTGGTTCTTTGCAAGTCTTTGTGATTTGTTAATCCCTTCCTATTATTGTTAAAACTTGTCGATATGCTGAGAACTATAGTTGTGGACCAAACAACAAATAGTTGTGGACCAAACAAATAGCAACAAATAGATGCTGGCATGGCTTTGCCAGCTTGGTGTATCACATTACCTTCAGACTTTCTGCATAAACTCTTTAACACCTCAAAGTATGCAGTCTTAGTGTCTTCCTGAAGCTTTGTAACTTAATGAGTTGGATCCTAAGAATGGCTTATGCAAGTGGCAGTTCTGTCATGCATGGGGATAACTGTGAGAGGGGTGGGTTTTGCTGATTCCCTCTCCAGCCCCCGGGTTTTTGCTGATTCCGCCCTTCCCCTTGCAGCCCCCAGCTCTAGAAGGGCCCTGCCTAAAGTCAGCAATTCATTTTGCCACCTCAGCATTCTATGCCCTCCACATTCTGCTGCAGTGCAAAGGAGCCCCAGTCCCATAGGAACGCATACAGCTGAGCTTCTGCTCTGTCTTCTTCTCAGCTGCAGTAAGGCACTTCTGCTGCACAGCTGCATACACATCATTGCAGTCAAGCTGTTCTCTTCACTGTCTGCACCATTGCTAGGGACCTCTAGCATTCATTATTGCTCAGACCCTCAGCACACAGATTTCCCTGGGGAGAGCAGGAGTCACATGGGGGTGGGGGGGGGGAACAGGCTTCTATATGGAGAGGCATGGAAGAGTATGGCAAGAGCCTTGGAGTTAAATGGCTGCAGTGATGTGTGCCTAGCAGTCACTGTGGAAGTGCCCCATTGATGCTCAGCAAGAAATGGGAAGACTATACCATCTCCTATCGTAGGGATACGCATATGCAGAGCAACAGAATGTCCAGTGCCTCTGTCCCTCATTTTAACTGTCAAGTTCAGAGACTTGTAATCTGCACTGATCTATTCACAGCACCTGCCAAAAGTTTACATGTGTCAGTGTCCACACTCACTTCAGTGAGTCACAGAAGTGCATGGTTCCAATTAGCAAAAAAATATCCAAATGTATACATTAAACATTTTCAAAGTAAAGATGGGTTATTGGAGGGGCTGCTTTCACCCTGTGCTCCAATTCGTTTGTGGTTAATCTGCTTATCTAACTGGCATTATGATGCTTCGTTGATTTGTCTGTAGTTTTAAAATTTCTAACCCTGCCTGATCTTAGGACTCAGGGCAAATAACATTTTACTATAGTCACCTGACAAAATTTAGATGATAAAAACCCACATTAACATATAAAACAGTATATCCCAAAGTAAACTGAAACCCTTCAAATCGGCTTAACCCCACCCGTTAAAATTTACCCCAAGAACAATGTTTCTGAAAAATGTTCAGATTTGGATTTTGAATACCCAGAGCTATCAGTTTGCTAAATGGCATAACTTTCTCCACAGAGATCTACAGAGTGCTGCTGAAGTAGGTGAAAAGTAGTGCCTTTATTGTCAAATAAAAATTTCAAGGCCAGAGTTCAAGGCCAGGAAAACTGGAAAAGGAGGATGAGCTGTGAACCACGGAACATGTTTCTGAATGTCTGCATTATCCCAAGATTTTGGTAATGCCTGCTGCTCATAACATGTGTGATAGTTTAGAAGATTTATGTGGTGTAAACTTTGGTACTATGGAACATCGAGTTTACACCACAGAAACCTCATAAACTATCACATACATTTTGAGCAGCAGACATTCCCAGAATCCATCAATTCAACACAACCTCTGGCATTTCTCTTCCAGGAGTTAGTCCTCCTGAAGTTTTAATAGAACACATCAATACTTGTTCGATGGTCATGTCAGACCAAATTCCACCCCCAAACTTGTCTGTCCTTGTGATAGTGAAATATCCATTCTTGACAAATTTCTTGTACTCTTCTTTGTCCATTTTTGCTTCAAGAACTGCAAGTACAATTGGCATGCTTTTGCACATGGGAAGTGGCCATTAGAGTAAAAATATGGAAGCAGGTCTTGCACACAACACATATGTAGGTTCCACTTGTCCATTCTTTCTTCTTGGATGTAGTGCTTCAAAAATAGTAACCACACGAATGTATTGAGTCCACAGGTTTAGAATGGCATCTACTCCTTCCAGGTTTTGCAGTTGCTCTTTGAATTTTTCTGCAATCCTTTTCAGTGAAGGCTTATTATTTACTGATTCCAAGGAAGGGGGACTGGCACTGTAATCATGAAGAATTTCCAGTGGCCAGAGGTGCTTTCTACCTGCTTCGGCTGATATGCCAGCTGCATCCATTTCTTTGTCTCAAAACAGTAGTTTCTCGAAACAGTAGTACATATACCGGTAACCTCCAGACTTGACTACTGCAGTGTGCTCTATGTGGGGCTTCCTTTGTATGTAGTCCAGAAACTGCAATTGGTGCAAAATGCGGCATCAAGGATGGTCTCCAGGTCATCTCGGAGAGACCATATTGCTCTCATATTAAAAGAACTACACAGCTATCAATATGTTTCCAGGTAAAATACAAAGTGCTGGTTGTGACCTATATAACCCTAAACAGCTTAGGCCCAGGGTATTTAAGAGAATGAGCCCTATCCCATGAGCAGTGAGAAAGGGCAAAAGGATTAGTGGGGAATCCTAAAGAGCTTACCTCCCTGCCAGTGAGCATCGGGCTTCTCTCTGGTGAGCAGATCCTGCCCCCTCCCCGCCAGCTGACTACTGACTGCTGCTGCCTATAGCTCAGAGGGCCAGGGTGCCAGGATGTGTTGCCAAACGTCATCCCACCCCCCCACCCCCGAGATCTAATAATGCATGACGCGAGTGTGCGGTGCATTATGGGGATCCCCCCTGCCTGAGATCACCTGAGTCTGCCAGCCATGGCTTCAATCAGCCACGGCTGGCAGACGATCAGTGAAATGGGATTACTCTCCTAACTTCACTTGCTCACTCTCCTAACTTCATTTGGAAGGGTGGCTCTGTAGGCAGATTTGCCGCTGCGGTGCTGCCGGGATCGGGCCCGATCCCAGCGGTATACGCACACGTGAAAAACTGGGCAGGGCTTCCTTAGCTCAGTTTTGCTTGTGCTTGTGAATGTTTTTTCAATGTTTTGTTCACTATGAGCTCCACCACTCATTGAGATGATCTAGACAGATCCGCCTGCAATTGCCACCAGCTTGCCTGCTGGCTACTCAGAGACGGGCCTTCTCTCTTATCGCCCCGAGACTCTGGAATGTGCTCTCTCTTGAAATGGAGCCTCCCCATCTCTGACAGATTTTTAAAAGTCTTTAAAGACACATTTATTCACCCAAGCCTTTTAACTAGAATTGTGGTTTTTAATTGTTGTAATGTTTTAATTTTTGTCTTAATTTGTTTTATGTTGTAAACTGCCCAGAGACATACATTTGGTGTGGTATGTAAAATAAATAAATACAGAAATACAGAAATTGCAAGTGCTGTGTGAACCAGAAAATGACCCCTTATGCCCCTTGACACTAATGTGTGCATAAATAGTGGTCAAGATCTCCTTCAATCCACTTTCTCCCATAATGTAAACAATTGAGCCTATGGATGACATCAGAACCACCAAGTCTAACCAATTTTCAAAACTTTGGGATTTCCCCCCATTATTTGCTAAAAATTGACCTAAATGGTCCAGACTATTATGACTTCAACAGAACGTGTCACAGAATGGCCACCTGGTTTTTCACACATGGCTCTATGCCTTGGGGTATCTAGAGCGAATCTGCTTCTCAGAAGATTTGAGGCATTTTAATTCAAGGTTTAATTCAAGGGATTAGGTGGACCATTCGCATAGCCATCAGCACATCCTTTGCATAACCATCAGCACCTTTGGAGAAAGCAGAAGCCCCAGAGTTTTTTTCAAAAGCTGCTGGAAATAGAGGATTTTTTTACCCTGGACATAATGGCTAAGCCAGAATTCGCAGCCTCCATTGGGGAGAATCAAAGTCCTGGTCCCTGATAACCCGCAGGGAGTCAGGAT
Source organism: Hemicordylus capensis (assembly GCF_027244095.1). Taxonomy (NCBI): domain Eukaryota; kingdom Metazoa; phylum Chordata; class Lepidosauria; order Squamata; family Cordylidae; genus Hemicordylus; species Hemicordylus capensis. Next base: position 392,709,210 of record NC_069657.1, on the reverse strand, counting down.
TAAATCCAGCACATTCCAATCAGGATTGGATCATGGGGGGAGCCCTGTCTGTAAAACCTCCAGGTTACCGAAGTGGGAAAGGCTGCAGCCTGCAGTTCAGGACCTTGCCAGAACCTAAGGGGTATACTCGTGGGTCAAACGGGCCGTAAACCAGAATTTGGCTTTAAAAAATCCAAATCTGGTCACAAAGAATTATGTATCCATCTGGTTTCAGCCTATTCTCTCCACCCCTGTAGGGCCTCTAGCCTTTCACTTTATTTCCTTAGAGATGTATGGTAGTTTCCCAGAAAAAGGCCCGCCCAGAAAAAGATTGGGCAATTCTTAGTTCCAGAAACTGTTTGAACTTTGTACAGTATGTTTAAAAGTCAGAGCATGAACGGGAGTTTAGCGTGAGAACTCTCAATTAGCGTGAGAGGTTTATGATTAAGGATTGCTATCTCTTTTACAATGTACCTTATTGAGCAAGAAAGAGAATGGACTTTTAAAAGACTGGCCTTTTAAAAGGCAGCCTGACAAGACAGAGGCACCCAGCAAGAGGCGAAAATGGCCGAGAAAATGAGTAATTTGGCTAACAGAATAAATCTATTCTTGGCTGGCTTGAAGGAAAAAGACAAGAAGGAGTTGCTACTTACTTACAAAGGAGTGCTGTATCCTAATCTGCTTTGTAGCTCAGAAGCCTTTGAAGCCTTGGAAACCATGGAAACTAGAAAGGAAGATATGCTGATAGTCGCCTATCCGAAATGTGGTAAGTGCTCATTTTAAAGGGGGATAGCTTAAAGGGAAAAACAGTCATGTCAATTACTTTAAACAACTCAAACCCCAGCCCATCCGCTGTCAATCAAAAGATCTCTAAGGGGGTTTGCAACAGATGAGAATGTCACAATTTAAGACAACTGAAATATGAAGCAGAATAGCATCTGCACAGCTGCCAACACAATAATGTTTTGTAAAAAGCTTGAGTAAACAAAACAGAAAAAAGTATGGTGATTGGGAGGGGTTTGCTTGGGTGGTGGTGGGGCACTCCATCGGCAGGATGCCACAGTAGAAAAAGTCCTGCACCGCAGCCCCTGGTTGCTGCTTGCCTAATGGGAAGGGAAGGGAAGGGTTTCCCATTTGAGCCTGTCCTAATTCGGAGAAGGTGGCCTTCAAATATGGTGAGTCTGACCAGGTCAAAAAGCAAACTTTGAAAAAACCTGGAAACAGAAAGCAAAGCAAATAGATAATCAATATTGTAGTAATAGAAAAAGAGTCTTTATCTGGAATCATGTGACCTGAAAGGTTGTTTCCTAACCCTCATGTTTGTAGATCATGCAGTGGTGAGGGGAAAGCACTTAGAATACACTCCTTCGTTGTCCTTTTTTGTATTTGTATTTTCAACATGTTCCAAACCAAACTCTGGCACCTTAAACCAGTACAAATGCTTAGCCCCCTGGCTCATATCAAGCCCTAAATACATATAACATTGCTAAAATGTAAATGATATGGGGAACTGTCCAGGTGGTCCAAGAGACAGAAAGGATCCAACTTGTTCCTGATAATTTGTATATTGGAAGAAGGCAAATGTGTTGATGCAAGAGCTACAAACACTCTGCTTGCCCAAACTCTTTCTTTCTAAATCTCTTCTTTTCTAATTACTTTGGTGCTTAGCAGGTCTTCTCCTGTTCATTCAAACCACAGCTCTGTATAAATCACTCTGTGGACTTACTCCAGAATAATATAGTTAGGTTTGCATTGTGTGTACGAGGGATGCAACAGGTTCAACCCATAGAAGGAACATGATCATTATGGTGAAAATTCAGTGAAGATGGATAGCAGGTCAGACTAGATCAGGGCTGCTCAACTTCAGACCTCATGTAGATGCTAGCCTACAACTCCCATAATTGTGAACTGCCCAGAGATGTGAGTTTGGGGTGGTATACAAATATGTTTAAGTAAATAAATAAAATAAAATAAAATAAAATAAAATAAAATAAAATAAAATAATCTCTGGCTATTGGCTACTGTGGCTGGGGATTATGGGAATTGTAGTCCAAAAACAGCTGGGGGTCCTATGCCTAAGTTGAGCAGGCCTGGTCTAGATGCTACATGAATTCATGTAGTAGGGATGTGCAGAACCAGTTTGATCATGAACTGGACTGCCATGATCCAGGCCTGTTCAAGCAGCTCAGTCTCAGACTGCTTCAAACTGGTTCAAGCTGGTTAGTCGAACCAACCGGCCCCATCCGATTGGTTTGACCAAACCACATACCTGCAATTCGGTCTAAATTCAGTTTGGACTATGTCAAATGGTCCATGCACACCCGTAGACATGTGTATTAGCACTATCACTTCTCAGCCTTTTGGCTAAGATCAAGTGTGTGTGTGTGTGTGTGTGTGTGTGTGTGTGTGTGTATTAGCACTCCGACATCCTTTTTTAATCAGGAAAAGTCACTTCATCAGAGCCAGCTGGGACTGGAAAAGGGCAGGGCTGATTTTGAGGGTGGGCAAGCTAGGTGGTCTCCTAGGGCATCTGCCTGGAGGGGTGCCAAGCTCAATGTAGTGACTAGATGTTTGTTGAGTGTCCTGCCTGCAGTGAGCTAGGGAGTGGGGGACCTGATAAACTAACCATGAGGGGGAGTGGAAGGCATTCCGTGCCTAGAGCACTATTTCCCATAGGCTAGCCCTGGACAGGAGAAACGGTTGCATAAATCATTACCTACCCATCATTTCTCTGGACCCAGTATGAGCCTCCGTGGTTCCCCCATGGGATCCTAAACATATTTGCTGTAGTCAGGGTATTGTTATGATCAGACCAGACCAGACAATGGCTGCCATTCACAGCAAGGAAGCACCGGTGCAGCAAGAGAGAGCAGCCTAACAGAACTTCCAAACCAACTGCACCAGTGCAATGGGGAAGTGGCAATTTTTGACACCACCTTCCCTTCCCCAGGAAGCCCTCTGTGTCCCCAAAATATATATTTTTGGGTGGCACAGAGGGCTTCCTGGGAAAGGCACAGGCAACAAAAATTGTCGCTGCACAGGTGCAGTTAATTTTGAATAGACTAGTTTGTTAGGCTCAGGTGCGGAGCTTGACTGCCGGCGGCGGTGGCCCAGCTGACCTCTCCCCCCACATCTGACATCAGACGGGGGAGGGGTGTGTGCTTTGGCTCCCGAATGGAGCCTTGTGGCTCAGTTCGGGAATTAGAGTCCAACTCCCGAAGGGGCCACGCAGCCCCTTCAGGAGCTAAACTAAGGCCGGTGCTGCTTTTGCAGCACAGCCAGGAGCGGTTCTTCCCTGCAGGGAAGAGCCGCTCCTGGCTGTGCTGTGAAAGCAGCACCAGCTTTTTAACTCCTGAAGGGGCCAGCAGCAGGGAAGGAAGGGAAGAGCCGTTCCTGGCCATGCCGCAAACGCAGCAGCCATTTAACTCCCGAACGGGGGGCGTGCGTCCCCCACTCGGGAGCTAAACCAGCACCCCCACGTCTGATGTCAGACACGGGGGGGGGCATGTCAGGGCCGCGGCCTGGGTTCTTTGAACCTGTTTTCCCAATGGTAGTTCCGCCCCTGGTTAGACTGCTCTCCCAGTGCACCAGGGCTTCTTTGCTTTGAATATCAGCCACTATCCTTAGGCCATTTATTATCCAGAGGTAGTAAATTTGTATTTGAGCTAAATAACTTCAGATTGTAGACAAGGGTTCTCATGATTAAGTGCTCTTCCATTAAAACATTAAAAATCCTTGCATGTAGAAAATGGTGTGGCTAGGAGAAGCTTAGACTCGAAATGGGGATGTGCCCGAATCATTTCAGCACCTCATTAGAGAGGCAGTGAAATGATTTGGGCTGTTGCAGCCAAAACATTTTGGTGGACGGAAAGCAGTTTCAAATCAATATGAGGAGTCTTTATTGGAGAACTCCATTCTAGATAGGAAAGTGGAGAGATAGTATCTCTAATCTAGCTAGCTAGTTGGATGCAGAGAGATGCTGTCTGCATCTCTGCACACATGGTGCAGAAAGAGAGGCGAGCATGTGTGAGAGGGAGAAGAAAGAAGGAAGAGAGGAAGGGAGGCAGGCAGGCAGGAAGTCCCTGAAAGTAGCAATTCACATATCAAAGGGATAGTGTCAGAGCAGTAGAGAGGAGGAATGACCAATGTCTTGACCCCTCTAGCCCTCTGACTCACTAGTCTGTCCCCCTCTGTCATTGAGGCACGAGGCAGCGCAAAGTTCTGCTTGTGACCCATGAACAACTGGACAGAACTACAAAGAACACTCTGGAAATGCTTCATGTTAAAGAGTTGCCACAAGATACCAATGGGTTACAATATAGTCCTATCATTCCTTAAAGAGGCAAGGGACTTTTTCTTCTATCTACATGTTTTCAGTCTATTATCTTCACCCCTGTAGGGCCTCTAGCATTTCCCTCTTTTTCCTCAGTAATTTCCCTCTTTTTCCTCAGTAATTTTTTTTTGGATAGTCGCCTACCCAAAAGGTTATGATTTTAGATTTTAGTTTTTAGATTTCAGAAGCTGCTGAAACTAGGTACCTGCACAAATCAAATAATAAACCAGAGTTCAGCGTGAGAGCTGTTATGATTCAGAATTGCTCTCTTCCGCAATATCCCTTATTGAGCAAGAGAAGTGAATGAGTGCCAGGTTCTTTTGGTCACATAGAGCTGGACCACCCCTTTAAAAGGCAGCCTGACAAGCAAGAGTTGAGTATGGCAGAGAAAACAAGTAATCTTGTTGACAAAGTAAATAAAATCCTCGCTCTCTGTAAAGAGAAGGAGAATATGGAGCTGCTGTTTACTTTCAAAGGAGTACTTTATCCCAAATGCCTTTGTAGCGCAGAGACCTTTGAAGCCCTGGAAACTATGGAACCTAGAAAGAATGGTATGGTGATAGTCGCCTACCCAAAATGTGGTGAGTGAGTGCCCGCTTTCAAGGGGCAGAGTTAAAAGGGAAAGACATTTGAATAAATTGTGAATAAATAGCCCAGCCTGGTTTTTCCCCATCGTGAGAACCAGTGGGCTTTGTGGGCAAGCCTGGTGGTTCTCTGGCAGCTAGCCCACCAAAGTTGCCCTCACCTTAGCCCAGGTTAGCAGAGTGAGCGCCCCGCTAACCCAGGTTTCCTGATCATGTACCGCCACAGCGTGGCTCTGCACCATGGCAACACACAAGTAGACCCCCGGGCTCAGGGGTCTCTCCAGGATGCCCTGTGCATTTGCGTAAGGCATCCTGGAACTTCCGGGGCCATGCGGCCCCCAATCCCTGCAACCCCTGCCAGTTCCGTGACAGAGCTGGCAGTCTTGTGGGCAGCTGATCTGGCCGCCCAGGGCTGCCTTTTGATCGTCTGTGGGGAGAGCGGGCTTAGCAAAACCCAGAAGAAGCTCCTCTCTCTGATTCTGAGAAGAGCATCACTATCTGACAACTGGCCATTAATTTCTTTAAAAGATTTATACCAACAGAGCCGTCAATCCCTTAATGGCTTGGGCCCACAGTATTTAAAAGAACACCTCCTTCTTCATTAACCCCGCTACCTATTGAGATCTTCGAGGAGGTTCGTCTGAGGGTGGAATGCACTTCCTGCTGAGATTATACAGTAGCTGCTCCATCCCTGTTGGCTTTTAAGAAACAACTACAGACACGTCTCTTCGGCCATGTTTTTTTAGTTAGTTGGTATTTTTATGGATATTTTAATCTGGTTTTTATATGTTCAACTGTTAAATTCTTGGTTTGTTTTGTGCTTGGTTTGTTTAATGCTGTAAACTGCATAGAGACTTTGGTAGTGGGCGGTATACAAATTTATTAAACAAACAAACAACTAAATAAATAATAATCTCAGTGGCTTACATCAGATCACACACACACACACACACACACACACACACAGAGCAATTAAGACAAAAGGAGAGCTGTTCTTGTGGTAGCAAGCATGACTTGTCTCCATAGCTAAGCAGGGTCTGCCCTGGTTGCATATGAATGGGAGACTTGATGTGTGAGCACTGCAAGATATTCCCCTCAGGGGATGAAGCCGCTCTGGGAAGAGCAGAAGGTTTCAAGTTCCCTCCCTGGCTTCTCCAAGATAGGGCTGAAAGAGATTCCTGCCTGCAACCTTGGAGAAGCTGCTGCCAGTCTGTGAAGACAATACTGAGCTAGATGGACCTATGGTCTGACTCAGTATGTGGCAGTTTCCTATGTTCCTATGACAACTGAAATCTGAAGCATCTGCCTAAGCAACACACGTCTATTCTGCAGAACGAGTGAGCAAATAAAACAGCTTTTAAAGTGTGCTGTCAAGTTGATTTCAACTCCTGGTGCCCACAAAGCCCTGTGGTTTTCTTTGGTAGAATACAGGAGGGGGTTACCATTGTCTCCTCCCATGCAGTGTGAGATGATGCCTTTCAGCACCTTCCTATATTGCTGCTGCCCGATATAGTACCAGCTGGGATTCGAATCAGCAACCTTTTGCTTGTTAGTCAAGCATTTCCCCGCTGCACCGCTTAAGGTAGCTAAACAGCTTTTACCTGGTGCCTAAAAGCAGCTGTGTAGCAAGGTTGAAGTGGGCCCCAGAACAATGGGTGAAGACAGGCCCCTGGGTCCCCAGGCAATCTGTCACCTTCTTCTCCCTGCCCCCACCTTGTCTTTGCTGCAGAAACATTACATGGACATGGTGAAAACAAAATATCCTCAGCATGCCCTTTCTCTCAGTTCTATGTAAATAATGTCACATGCTCCCCACACCCTGATCAGGAGTCAGCACTGTCTCAGGGAAAGGGAAGAGCAGAATGTTTCCCAGTCAGCAGGGGAGGGCTCATGGGCCCAGGGACACTTGTCCTCCCTCATTCAATTATAGCTATGCCTATCAAACCTGTCAGATTTCCCCTTCCCCAGTCAGTAGTTCATGGAATCGCTGACTGGGAAAGGGAAGCTCTGCCGGGGCTGACAGGCCCTGTCCTTGGCATTGGCTCTGCCCCTTGCATCTGATGTCAGATGCGGGGCGCATGGCTTGAGGTGGGCGTGTGCTTTGCACATGCAATGGTAAAGGCTAGAGGATGGGGGAGCTGCCAGTGAACTTTGTCCTCCAGCCCCAGCCAAACTCCCTACATCCCTGCAGGGATGGATGCACCACTGCCTCACTGGCTTGCTTCCCCCCCCCACTCCCCCAGCTCCCAAACCCCCCTGCTGCTATTGGGGCTGGGAGCCTGATGGGAATGAGTGCGCACATGCACCCCATCTCTTCATCAAGTGCACCCTCATTCCTTGAAAGCTCCCAGCCCTGACAGCAGCAGAGAGGTGGTGAGGGGGGGACAACAAGGCAGTGACATACCCACCCCCGGTCCCACAGCAGCTCATCCTCACCACCACATCTGCCCTCCTTTCCCCTGCCCAATTGCCAGGGCCAGCTCCTGACCCCAAGAGTAGCAGAGGGACTTAGGACTTAGGCAGCGGGGAGCCAGCTGGTGGCACAGCACCCATGCCCCTGCCCCCGTCTCACACAGTACTGTACCTTCGCATCCCCACTCCTGCGGCCCCTTCGCCCGCTTACTCACCGGGGCCAGCTGGCTCCATCGCGGGCCAGGAAAAATGTGCCCGCAGGCCAGATCCGGACCATGGGCTTTTGCAGGCCTGATCTATATGCACAAAGGACTTTGGAACTTGGTACTGAGGGAGCATTATTACTACTACATTATTTATATACTGCTTTTCTACAATATTCTCAGAGCAGTTTACATCAACAATCAACAAACAAGATGGTTCCCTGTCCAAGCCTAGTCAGCTGGGACCACTGCAATAAGAGAGTCGTTACAATGGGACTTACTTAGCCTGGAGACATAGGGAAGCATAAATCCCTCTGTCTCTCAAACAAGTCCTAGAATTAACTGCAGTAGTATATTCACTCTGTTCTGCAGAAGGGCCCTGGATTGGCCAACAACTCACTGTTCAGAATGTTGCTTTAGTTTATAGTTTTATTATTATTATAGTATTTACTTTTAGCACTTATTATACTAGGTAATCCTACAGAGAGTTTGTAGATATATGTTTGAATTGTTTCTCTGTTTGCTTGGCTGGTCAAAGACCGTAATAAAGACTACCTACCTTTGAATGTTGCTTCTGCTCTGATTGGCTGCAGCAAATCTCAGAGCAGAGATCCCATTAGTTACAATATAACTTTCCAAATCCATAAATATCCTCAAATATGACCTACAATTTAACCTTAGAGTCCCATCCCCCGCATGGTAATAGGGTTGCAGCCTGGGCTGAATCCTGCGTAAAGTGTATGCCTCCCTGTTCCACTCAATGCTTGGGCCCCGATTGTTCTGTCTATATGAGGACTCCTGCTGAAAGGATGATCCAACATATTCAACCCATGGAAGGAACAAGATGCCAAGTCTTTTACCTGGCGTGTACAATCTCCCTTACTGTCACTTGACCTTTTTGACCAGCTGTCATGTGTTTCCATCTGCTCTTCTCCTGGTTCTACTCTGTCCTCTTCTGGTTTATCTGAAATATTTGCACCCTCACATCTTAGGGAATTTTGCTTGATGAACCAGATACCACCGAGTTTCTGTCAGCAATCCACCAGACATCATTTTAAAAGCTGCTCACCAACATTTTTTTTAAGACCCAGAAGTCTAGTTCCAGCTTGGTTCAAGTGCAGCCCATCCCTTTTGTACAGGCCTTACTTGCCCCAAAATGTATCCCAGTGCCTAACAAATCTAAACCCCTCCTCCCGGCACCAATGTCTCATCCATGCATTGAAACCCATCAGCTCTGCCTGTCTCGCTGTACCTACATGTGGAACAGGTAGCATTTCTGAGAAATGGACTTCAATACGCTACCTACCAGCCTAAATTTGGCTTCCAGGACCTCCCGACTACATTTCCCCACATTGTTGATGCCAATGTGCACCACAACAGCTGTCTCCTCCCCAGCACTGCCTAACAGCCTATCTAGACGCTGGGCGATGTCCACAACCTTCACACCAGGCAGGCAAGTCACCATGCGGTCAACACCCTGGTCACAAATCCATCTCTCTATACCTCTAATGATCGAATCACCCACTACAAGGAGGCCCCCACGCCCAGAGGAGTATCCCCTGTGCGAGGGGATATGGGCTCATCATCCGTGGAAGGGGTCCCATCTAAAGGAGCATTTCCCTCTTCCTCAGACTGATGTCCTCCTTCCCTGAGACCTTCATTCTCCCTGACAGCAGAGGAGCCACCAGCCTTGGAGTGGGATGCCTCTACCACATCCCTGAAGGTCTCATCCGCATATCTCTCTGCCTCTCTGAGCTTCTCCAGATTCGCCACTTTGATCTCGAGGGAACGAACTTGTTTCCTGAGAGCCAGGAGCTCCTTGCACCGAGCACACACCCATGACATCTGCCCATGGAGCAAATAGTCATACATGTGGCACTCTGTGCAACACACTGGGATGTGCCCCCTCCCCTGCTGACTTTCTATCTTCATACTGGTTTTGTTTGCTGTTTACAGTATTTAGAGAGAGTTTATTAGAAGGATAGGTCTCAGCTGTAATGGTCAGCTATTTAACTGTCCAAACAGCCTTTCTCAAGAATATGAGGGAGAGATCAGTAATTATATGAGGAAGGGATTTGTACTTACCTTTTCTCCACATCACAGGGGCTTGTTCCAGGCTCCCCTGCACACTTCCCGCTAAACTCCCGCAAAATTCCAATGCCCTCTTTACTATCCCTGTTCGCTATGCTCTCAGGCCTTCACCTCTTAGAGAGTAGGCTTCAAACTAAGACACAGGATGTGGCTCAAAGGAATGCGGGGCCTCCCACAGCCCTAGTTGACTCCACCCCCTCCAGGCAGGGACAAATAAAAACACAGGAGTTTGCGAGCCCTGGCAAATGCTAGCCCTGGCAAATAACACACACAGAGACTAGGACTTATACATTAGCTATATCCATTTATCGAGGTAAATGACCTTAAAACAGTGGTACATATGCTGGTAACCTCCAGGTTTTACTACTGTCGTGCACTCTATGTAGGGCTGCCTTTGTACGTAGTCTGGAAACTGGAATTGGTACAGAATGCGGCAGCCAGATTAGTCCTCTAGTGGAAAACAGAAAGGGATCACATAACACCGATTTTAAAAGAACTGCACTGGCTGCCGATATGTTTCTAGGCAAAATACAAAGTGTTGGTTATCACCTATAAAGCCCTTAACAGCTTGGGCCCAGGGTTTTTAAGAGAGCGACTTATTGTCGTGAACCCTGCCACCTGTTACGATCTTCTAGAGAGGTCTGGTTACAGTTCTGGTGGCAACCCGGGACCAGGCTTTCTCTGTGGCTGCCCCAGGGCTTTGGAATATGCTCCCCAGTCCCCACTGAAATAAGAGCATCTTCTTCTCTGTTTGTTTTCAAGAAGACTCACCCGTTCTTGCAAGCTTTTAATTAGAATTAATTTTAATAACTGTTTTATGCTATTGTTTTTATTATGTTTTGTGGATTTTAATCTGTGACTTTTACATTGTTTTAAATTTTGTACACTGCTTAGAGATGTATATATCAGGTGCTATAAAAATATAAATAAATAAAAATAAATACATTTTCAGTAGATAGAACCTCCAAATTCATCAGCCTGTAGGCTTTTTCCTGGCCAAGAGAAAATGAGGATTGGCTGCAGCTCAGTAGCAGGTCGCAAGTTCCATCCCAGATATCCCAGTATCTCCAGCTGGAACTGAGAAATAACATTGTCTGAAACCCTGGAAAGCTGCTGCCACTAGAGTAGATTATACTGAATTGGTCCATCTAGCTTAGTATTAGGTAGCTTCCTATGTTCAGGCCATCTAGGAATTCTGCCTTTAGGTCAAATTCAGAAGGGCACAGGCCTATGAGATCTAATATATGAGCAAAGGATATAAATCTAATTCCATACACGTGGATGATGCAGTCCATACATAGATTTATCTCCTTAGTGAGGCCTTAGAATCTGCAAAGGATATCTATATTTCTATATTTATAATATCTATAGATATCTATAAATATCTATATTTATATCTATAGTAAAATCTATATTTTACTGTTCTAAAATATAGAAAATATTTTAGAGATATTGTATATATCTGTTCATCTGGAGTATTGGCCACCTTATGTTTGGCAGAATACTGCTGATAGGGAAACTGTTGGGATAATGACCTATGACTTGCTGATGAATACTAACATTTGAAAAGTAAATGCTAGATAATAGTTTATGGACACAGTCCAGCACAATTAGGCAAGTTTATACTTTACTGATTTAAGTACTGTGCTCTGGATTGTGTGTCTTATGACTCTGAAATCACTATGTGGCTCATTAACTTTGATGTTGCAGGTACTAACTGGATGCTACATATTGTAAATGAAATGGTAGATGCGTGTAACAAGGACTTACCACCACCAGAGGGCTTCCAAATGCTTGAATTTAAAGGGCCAGAAGACATTCAGGTCAGCATGAACTCATAAAGGTTGTCTAGCAAATGGTCAGTGTTTAAATGGTCGGAGGCACAAGTTTTGGGTGCTACAGAAATATTTTAAATAAATGTTATTTTAAAGTGTACCACACAGAAATAAGGCACTTTTCGAGTACGGTATGTGGTTGTATAACATTACATTAGAAACAAACTTTGGCTGTTTGGCTTAACCAAGGCGATCTTGGTTAAAGAGTTAACCAGGATCTGGTCCTGAATAACAACAGCGGTTTGACCACGATTGCTCATGAAATCAATGTTTTCACAGCCACCTCCACAGGGCTCAGCAGTCCTGGTTAACCTGTTGACCAGGATTGTTGTGATAGTGAGAACGCAGCCTTTATACAGAGGAAGGCAATGTGTGGCTCTCCAAGGGCTGCTGAACTACAACTCCCATCATCCTCAGCTGTAATAAGTTTTAGCAGAGGGTGATAGGAGTTGTAGTTCAACAACATCTGAAGAGCCACATGTTCCCTACCCCTGCTTTAGAATATGTTGGGTTATAGCCAAGCCATGTCTTCCGCTGCTGCAGAAAAACTTGTGAAAAGGCTTAACAGGGTTTGTGAAAAATAAGTCATTGAATTAATGTGCAATATGCTTCTTCTCCCATTCTCCATTTTATTCTAACAACTCTGCGAAGTGGATTAGGCTGAGAGACAGTGATTCATCCAAAGTCACCCCATGAGTGTCATAGATTTATGCCTGAATGGGGATTTGAACAGAGGATTCCCTGGGTTTAATATAGTTTGTGACAAATAAACACCTTTGAGTAAATGTTTATTTCTCTTTGTAAACCGCCCTGAGCCATTTTTGGAAGGATGGTATAGAAATCGAATTATTATTATTAATTCAATAATTAATAATTATTTATAATCATTTGATATGACTTCATCCTAGGCAATGAAAAACCAGCCTTCTCCGCGTGTTTTTACTACTCACCTTCATTACGATAACATTCCAAAATCTTTTATTAAGAATAAGGTGAAGGTAAGTGGCCACCTTAATTATTACTGTTATTGTCCAGTGTCCTGCTTGCACTCGAAGGCAGGTGTTCAGTGGTGTAGCAACTCACTGCTGGGGCTGCTCCCAGATGGTTGGAGGGGTCAGATGTGAATGCTCAAGGCAGGTATGAACGGCGTGCTGGGGAGACCAGTTCTTGAGAGCTGCTAGGCAGGAAAAAGGCTGCTTGGCACCAGCTAGCAGGACAGGCGATGTCTCCTAGTACTTGCTGGTCTACAGAAGCAGAGTCCAGAACAAGCTGGACTACTGGGTCTGGGACTGAGCTGGGAGAATACAGCTTGGAGAGCTGTTTAACCAGCAACTGATCATCATATTCTTTCGACAATTGGGTATTGCTTAGAAAGGGCAAGGAGGGCCATATGAACACCACCTAATGGTCATCAGTAGGTTCTTCTCCAATTATAATAAACCACCCAGAGACGTAAGTTTTGGGCAGTATACAAATGTTAGATAAATAAACAATAAATAATAGACTTCCGGTTAACGACGCAGAAGGAAGGACGCTGATTCTCTCTGCTCTGCTTCTTATCTTAATAATAAATAATAATCATTTATAAAGACCAGTGGTTTTATGAAGGGGTATAATTGGAGAAGGACCTACTGATGACCAGTAGATGGTGTTAACAGGGTACACATAGGGCCTGTGCAGAAATTTCCACAGTGCTCTAGTTTAGGGATGTGCACGGAACCAGGCGGGAGAGGCTCGAAGGCGGGGTTGTGTGTGTTTCTGCTTTAAGGGTGGGGGAGGGTGCACTTACCCCTCCCTCCACTCCCCCCCACCAGTGCTCCGTGTTTTAAAAGTCCACCAGGGTGGCAGTGTACCTCCCTGCCGTTCCATTGCTCACAACGTGCCCGCACACACGTCTGGTACGTGCAGGTGCATCGGATACTTCCACCTGCTTCTGGCAACAGAGCGGCAGGGAGGTACGCTGCCACCCTGGTTGACTTTTAAAACACAGAGCACCAGCAGGGGAAAAGCAGAGGGAGAGGGTAAGAGCGCACTCCCCCATCATTAAAGCGGAACCCCCCGCCTTCAAACCATCGGAACCTCCTGCAGATCAAACCAGTTTGGAGGCCCATAAAAGGCCTCCGAACCGGTTCCATGCACATCCCTACTCTGGTTACTAAACCCCATATCTCTCTATTCTTAAAGGTAGCCTCTAAATTCAACACCAATCCCCAAGCCATGTAATTTGGTAAATAGCATCTCCCATTAGATACTAAAAGACAAAGAGTCCCAGAGGACATATCTATGGTTTCCCTCAGACCACAAGTTACACAAAGATCAGAGTCAAGCCCACCTATTGTAAATAAATTACTCCACAGAGCACAATGCCCTGTCAAAGTGCAAAACATGGCAACCTATTTTGTCCAGCCACTCTGCTTGAAGAGCTGAAAGTTCTCCAGTTTTGGACAGATAGAGCAGACCTCCCTTCTGGTAATACCCTCTTCCCAATGCTTTTGCCAAACCCTTTTAAGTTCTCACTTAATCCAGCTCTTGATTTCAGAGTTAATATCAATAGTATCATGACCCAATACCTCCTTAGCTGTTAAATCTGCCATTGCATTACCATGTACACCCATATGGGCTGGCATCCAGTAAGAGCTAACCGGGAGCTCTAATAATTACAACTTAGTATTTAAAGCTCGGATCTCATTTATTAGGAGAGACTCATATCCCAGACCTCCATTCTGTATCACTAATAAGCCAGATAGTGAATCCGACAATATCATTACCCTCCATATCTTGGGCCCATTCCAAAGCCAACACCATGACCATCAGTTCTGCAGTCCTAGTAGATCTACCATCTGAGAGCCTATGACTCAGAGATACAGAATGCAGCAGCCACCCTCATCTCCTGTTTTCTAGTCCGTTTTGTAAGTTCTACAAAAGTCATCCCACCTAAAAGAATACTCAAGAACCTTGCTCTTAAAATCCAGTACCCAAATCCACAAGCTCCTTTCTTGAACAATCCAGGTCCATTTCCAGGGGAGTCCACAACCATGCCAAGAAAGAACACATAGGGTTTTAGTGGATACCCTGCTCTGAAGCAAGTTCTTAGATAACCAAGACACAACCATCTCTACACAGGGGACTCACCCAGTTGTGAGCTTCACTGGATCATTAAGCTCCCAGCACAAATCAAACAGGATTTCTCAGACCAAACTGCAGATTTCTCAGCTTGTCCCATAACAAGATGTTCAAAAATGTAAATCCCCTGGCCACTTCACTACCACTCCCTGCATAACACTATAGGGAAAAGCTCCACAAATGATCCTCAAGACTTTTGTCAGAGGAGAGTCTAACCTCTGTTGCAATGATCTTGATGCCAAAGAGTAAGCTTGACAACCATAATCTACCACCAATTGGATAAATACGCTGCCGCTGCCGCCACCGCTGCCGCAACAGCCATCTATCCGCCGCCACCCCTATTCTGCCAGAAATATTCCTTAGCATATTTAGTCTAAGTCTGCGCCTGTCAATCACATACAAAATATGCTGTTGCCAAATTAATCTCTTATCAAAAATCAGCCCCAGGAAATTCCAACAACCTTTGAACCCGGATATCATAAAGCAGCAACTGATCTGAGGAAAGACAAGGCTTAAATGGTAGTCAGCAGGCTCCCTCCTTTCCTCTGACTGCTGAGGGTTCTATCAGTATCACCTGACTTCAGGTCTGTTTAATGTAGACCCCCTCATGAGATGGCCTTTCCATGCTGAGCTGTAGAGCTGCAAGATGTGCACTCCCATGGCTTTATAACTCCAGACGAACTTGGGGCCAGAACCTTTCTCTGGGTCCTGGTGGGGACAAGAACCACTCTCCCTTAGAAGAAAGTTCCAAGGCCTGTGTTCCCCCAGTACCCACTGAAGCAAAGTGGGGGAAAGGGTATGACTGTGGGGTTCTGCTGGCTGGGGTATGGGAGAAGTGGCATCTCGGATTTTGTTTGCCTGGATTCCTATGAAGTCTATTGCAGGGGTGATGGCTTTCCTGACAGGCAGGTCTCTCTGGCTCCCTGTTGTTCCATGTCAGACCCAATGATTTCCAAGATAGCTTCTGCCTCAGGGGTTGACTCCCTATAAGGTTTTGATTCCATAGGTTCATCCTTTGAGGAGACCCTGGTATTCCCAGGAAGAACCTGGACATCTAATAGCATTGCCTGATATAGCTAAATGTGTAGACAATGAATTTGTTATTTCTCTAGATCTTGTAATATAACAGCTTTTTCTATGGAAAAGCAAAAATTAGATCCATTGTATCCTTGGCATAACCGTTGATTGAGATTTTTCCTTCCTTGTCATGTCTGCACAGGTAAGATACCTCTGGGATTGAGTTCTCTTAGATTGGAGGCCTGCCGCATCTTTGTCACATGAGCAAAACCACAGCATATAGAATACAATCCCCCTTCCCTGTCACCTTCCTGAGGATCAGTATCCAAACCAACATGGGGAAAATTCCTTCTTGTACTCAAATATGGCAATCAATTAGATCTTAGAAATGAAGAAAACTGTCTCCTGAATAAGAAATATTACTGGACAGGCAGGCATCTAGCCTACTCCACTACTGCCTCTTATGGCAGCCTCCTATGCCCCAGATGAAAAATCCGCCCCCTACCCCGGGCCGCCTCTACAACACACATACATTTTAAGAAGGATGGGAAGAAACCCTCCCATTTTAATGCATGGGAAGTTCAACATTTCCAACATTCCAGTTGTAGCTTGCACGGATATACTTGCACTATATAAATAGCTCACATTGCTGGACCAAAAGCCAATATACTTCTTGTTATCATGTTAATAGATACTGGTGATTTTTCGAAACCCCAAAGATGCAGCTGTCTCCTATTACCACTTCTACAATAAAAATCCTGTGCTTCCAAATGCCAGCTCCTGGGATGAATTCTTTCAGAAGTTCATGAGTGGTGAAGGTATATTTTTGTTTCAAAACCTGAGCACTGTTTTCGAAGTTTGCTTAATGTGAGGCTTTGTCCAGAGTGTCTGTGTGTTCATCATGTTAAAATGAAACTTAGACTGATTTCGAATGAGTAGGGCTGCTTTTGAGAACAGGGCACAGACACTACTGGCATCTTTCCCCTCTCTTATTTACTAACCTATTGGGAGGCTTTTCAGACCCCAGGCTGTACTGTAGGTTTACTGAGAGGCTTTACTGCGAGTTTGGGGCATAATGGATACTCTGATACAAAAAGAGGAATTTTTTTACCCCGGACATAAATCAGGCTAGGTTCCAATATGGAGGGAAAACCTCAAACTGTGTGTGAAGTGCTCGCTGAAATATCACACAGAATTTGGGGTAAATCTGGCTAATATGTGAACGCATATCCACCCTCCCAATTAGTAAAGGTGCGGTAAAGTCACTGTCTGAAAAAGCTCCAGGAGATTATGAGATTAGTTGAATAACTGGAGTCTCATGCTGACCCACTAGGCAGGTGTCTTTTCCAAAGAGGGAACTTTAATGAATTTGAGAGCATGCTGTCATGGCGAACTCAAACTGGCATACATAAATTTCCACACAATAATCTTTGGTGTGTCTCTTGTTTAAGAATTAGTTCTGAAGATAAATCTAGAGTTTTATTTATACACAAAGGATCTGTTTCAGCCATTAATTCTATGCTTTAAGATCTTAATAAATAACACTTCTGATTTTCTGATTAGTAATATACATGTCAGTTTCACTGGTACGCAGCCACTTGTCTCTTCAGCAATGTGAGCTGCTATGAAAAAATAACTCAGCAAGTGACGCTCTGGCTATGCACAGTTGTCTTCTGCATGCATGTGCCTTTTCTTTGGAGGCCAGCGCAAAACATTTTGTACCAATGACTGTAAGATAAGGATCTTAAATTGTTGTTAGGAAATGGAAAAGTTGAGCAAACCCAAAGGTGGTCCGAACATGGAAAAAACCCTCTGTATTTATAGGGGAAATGGTGCATATGCATATGTGATTCTGAGGGGCCTACAAGTTAATTAGTATTTAGTAAGCAAAACTAAATCCCCATCTTGAAGTGTAAAGGCGGGGTAAACAAATTCTAATATATAAATAACTGGCTGTGTCCCAAGAATGTCTTCTGTAAATAGCTTGTATGAGGGAGTGTTTGCTGATACCTTCAGGGATAGAGCTGTAATTGGGCAGCTGCATGTAAAGAACATGAGCGGCCTACTCTAGAGGAGCTGCCCCGCCCCCTCCATTATGTTGCAGCCCAGCACTGCCCCGTCCTTCTGCCTGCACGGCCCACCTGGAGCTTTCCCAAACGACCACTTTACTTTGGGAGGGTGGGTGTGCGTTCACATATCGACCAGATTTACCCTGAAGAATGTGCAATATATCAGAGAGCACTCCATACACAATCTGGGATTTCCCCTGCATATTGCAGCTGAGCCCAATTTATGTCCAGGGTTAAAAAAAATCCATTTTTTGCACCCGGGTTGTTTTTTTGTTTTTAACCACAACAAACCTGTGGTAAAGCTGCTGTCTGGGAAAGTCCTGGAGCATTCCCAGACAGCGATTTTACCATGGAAGAGCAGTTGTTCATTCACATATCTTCTAGCTTTACATCGAAATGCTTGCAAGCTATTGGGGAGGCGAATTGCCACATTCCACACAATTTGGGTTTTTCATTATACATTGGAACGTAGCCCGATTTATGTCCAGGGTAAAAAAATCCACTTTTTGTGTTGGTGTTTTGGGGCAAATTTGAACTCACAGTAAACCCATGGTAAAGCCTGCTGACAGGAAAAGCTCCTGGAGGAGGAGCAAGCTTCACCGTGGGCAGGGGCGTAGCAAGGTGGAGTGGGCCCAGAGACACGATTTTAAAATGGCCCCCCTCACTGAAGCTCAGCTCATGAAGTAAAGAAATCTTAAATGAGGCTGAGTAGTGGTAACAAAAAGCATAATAAAATTATATATGTATATATATATACACACACACACACACACACACATATATATATACACACATATATATATATATATCCCCTATGTGCCACAATAGATCATCATCCTAAATTATTTTTGAAAAGCTTTTGTAAATTGTGGATGATGCCAATCATTTCATGATGAATACAACTGAAGGGTGTGTGGCTGGGGGAGTCAGTCAAGGCAGTGGGCCCCCAGACAACTGTCTCCCCTTGCCCTATTATAGTTACGCCCCTGACCGTGGGATTAAGATTATGGCAAAGCTACTGGGCCTTGAGTGGCTGCTGTAGAGGCAGCCGGTGAGTGGGGAGGAGGCAACAGGCGAGGGGCATTTGGCAGCCCCGCTTCTCAGGGGCACCCTGTGTTTTATGAACATGTACGTCCAATTACAGTTATGTCTCTGGCTTTTAATTCATGGAAGGCAAACTTAAGATAAAATACATTGTGTTTAGTCAGTCTAGGGCAGGGCTGCTCAACTTCGGCCCTCCTGCAGATGTTGGCCTACAATTCCCATAATCCCAGGCTATTGGCCACTGTGGCTGGGGATTATGGGAGTTGTAGTTCAAAAACAGCTGAGGGGCCTAAGTTGAGCAGGCCTGGTCTAGGACCAATACTGCAATATGTGAGCACTGATGTGAACTCTCTGTTTTCACTGAATCTTATATGGAGTTTCTGCAATAAACTGAAATGAACATAGTCATTTAATTTTATCTGGCTTTGTTATATATTGTTTGCATTTTATTTCAGTGTGTTGGAAATCCTACTTTGACCATGCTCTTGCTTGGGACAAACATATGGATGAAGAAAATATCATGGTTCTCACATTTGAAGATCTGAAAGAAGTGAGCTTTCTTAGAAATTATGCTACACACATTTTTTGAGACTTGTTATGGGAGTAATTAATCAGTCAATTATACCTGTATGATTTAAACCATAAATAGTTTTGAACAAAAAGCATACTTAAAAATATATATGACATACATGTATTGCAGCAAATATAAATTGGGATATTCTCTCCTGTGTGAGAAAAGGGGAAATTGTTCTTTTAAATAATGTTTGCCACCTGAAGTACTTGAATTAAAAATTATCTGAGAAATAATTTTTCATATGCTGCCCAATTAATTATGGAAACATTTTAGTCAGTCACAATTCCCACCCCCCCATAAAAATACATTAATCTAGCCTATGAATTTATCTGGCCTAATTTATTCTGATTTATGTTCTGCCCTATCTATATGTATAAAGAAAGGCTTTTAAAATGTAGATAAAGCATCCAAGATATTTATGGAATCATAACCAACTTTACTGCATTTTTATTTTACAGAATCTTTCTGTAGGTGTGAAACAAATTGCTGAGTTTTATGAGCTTCCTCTGTCCGATGAGATGATGCAGTCCATTGCAGACAAAGCCACTTTTCAATCAATGACTAATACATCCAAAGCAACCCATGGTGAATTTGGTCCTATCCTTTTCAGAAAAGGTACTATTGCAGAGTAACAATGCCATTTAATATACAAGATTTCTTCAAGTAGCATGAGAGCCCTCTGGTGGGGGCATTTATGGTTAAAGCAATGCTTTGTATCTTGTTAAGCTTTACAGTAAATGTTTAATCAATATTCATCTTCCACACTCACAACACAAATATAGAGTAAAACCTGAAATCCTTAAGAAATGCATATCTGTAAGAAATCTGTGCAGAACTGTCGGGCTTCTAGTGCCATGCCTAGAATATGAAGCTCGCCTAAATTTTGCACATCTCTTGTTTTAATTGTCCACAGAATGGGTGGTATCCAAAGAAAATTCTCATTCTCATCATTGTTATTATTCTGTGTAAACTGCTTTGAGAGCTTTTTGTTGAAAAATATATTAATGATACAAAATAAAAATAAGGTGTCCCTAAGACACCCTTTACACAGCCTTGTGATGAAAAGAGGTGCATTTGCATCAACTCTCTCCAACAGAATACCATCTCTCAGAGATTAGTAATTTATTTCCCATGGTGCTGGCAGTGTGGACTGTATAATCAGAGAAGGAGTTCATAGAGTATTAAATGATTGGGTACATTTTCACCTATGCTGTCAAACATCAGAGTTGCCGGCACTGCTGCACCTAGGGTTTATCTCAAGAATACTCCTGCCCATGTATTTTTTATTTACATTGCTAACATAATACATAGTCATCCACCAAATTCAGTTTCTGAACATCCTTTAAACGTGGCCTCATGTCCAGCACTATGCAGTAGTCCAGCCAAGAACAACAGTTGCCTAGGTAATTCTTCTTTAGGAGTGGCTACAGCTAGCCAAAGCCCTTAAAACCTATCGGTTTGGCCTGGCGTTCCAGGGTTTTAAAACTGTTTTATTTATTTTTTCATTGTGATTGGTTTTAAACTGTTTATAAGACTTCTTTGTATTGATTTTTAAAATGACCACTTTCCGGGTTTTGTTTTTGTTCTTGTGCACCACCCAGAGCCATTGGATGGGGCAGTATATAAATGAAATAAATAAATAATAAATAAAATGCACTCCTGGCTATGGAAGACACCTGAGCCTATAGGAGCAGAGTTAGGTCTGGGAGAGCTCTCTGGAAGTTGTAACATATATAAAACTGTAATTTATCCTGCAATCTTGAGCTGTAAAAGAAACATACTTGTTCAGGGGATACAGAAGGCATGTGTTGTTTTGAACAGAAATGTGGAATTTTTGGAAATCTTGAAACTATGTAGATCAACCCCTCCCCCAGGTTCTTTTTTGGCGGGAAAGAGGGAGGGAAGAAAATTTGGGGGCGGGCAGAAATGAAAAATACAAAATACTTTCTTATCCAATCTAAACTTACTTTACTACTTTAAGAACATAACATAATGTTATTGTATGGTGTAGCGGGGAAGTGACTTGCCCAGGGAGCACGAGGTTGCTGGTTTCCCCACTGGTATGTTTCCCAGACTATGGGAAACACCTATATCGGGCAGCAGCGATAGAGGAAGATGCTGAAAGGCATCATCTCATACTTCATGGGAGATGGCAATGATAAACCCCTCCTGTTTTCTACCAAAGAAAACCATATGGCTCTATGGTCGCCAGGAGTCAACACCGGCTCAATGGCACAACTTTACAACTTTATGGTCTGATATATTGATGAAATTTAAAAATATGATTTTAATTCAAGCAATAATTACATATGCACCCAGAGTTAGAGCTGGAACTGCCAGCTGCTGCACCTGAAAGTACCTAAGCATATCTCTAGCTTTTACCAACTGGAAAAAAATTATTCTCCCCCCTGCTAGATTTTTACATGTAAAGCATGTAAAAGGACAATATGCTCACAGTATTCTAAAAATATATATCTGACTTCTAAAGCTCTGTAAATGAAATCATAACTATTAATTCACTTTCATTGTCTCTGTACAGGTGAAGTGGGTGACTGGAAGAGTTTGTTCACTGAAGTTCAAAGTCAGGAAATGGATGCAAAATTTGAAGAATGTTTAGCAGGAACAAAACTGGGTGTAAAGCTAAAATATGATAAATACTGCAAATTTTAAATCTTGGAACTTTGGAAGTCGTTGATTTAAGCCAATTAGTTTTTTTCTCTCTCAAATAAGAATGAAATGAATAAAGTGATCTATACAGTTACACAGAACATTTTGATAATTTTAAAAATGTGTTTTAATAATTTTATTGTTTTTAATGTATTTTAATTTGTAACTTTAAAATATTTTAAATTTTGTACACCACCTAGAGATATGCATATCAGGTGGTATAAAAATATGATAAATAAATAATAAATAAATAACATTAAGAATATTTTCTCAGCTTTTGTAGTTTAAAATCATAGGCTCAGATTCTTAATGTTCTAAATGGGAAGAGTTGGGAGATTTATATAAATGTATTGTGAAAGGATCCTGGAGCAGACATCCCTTCTTTCTTTTTTATATAACGATGTTCTACTTCAAAGACGTAGATTTACCCTTTCTGGCCTATTTTTCGGCCAAGTTTGGAAGCAGCTCTTGAGAAGACAAGGCTCAGACAAGGGGAGGCAGCAAACATTTGTTTTCTTTCCTAAAGAGCCAGCGTGGTGTAGTGGTTAGAGTGCTGGACTAGGACCGGGGAGACCCGAGTTCAAATCCCCATTCAGCCATGATACTAGCTGGGTGACTCTGGGCCAGTCACTTCTCTCTCAGCCTAACCTACTTCACAGGGTTGTTGTGAAAGAGAAACTCAAGTATGTAGTACACCACTGGGCTCCTTGAAGGAAAAGCGGGATATAAATGTAATAATAATAATAATAATAATAATAATAATAAAGCAAGCAAGAAAATAAATAAATCAACAAGAAAGCAAGGGGAAAAGAACAAGATGAGTTTCTTAGGGCTAGTCATTCCTAGGGTTTGATTTTTTGCTGGCTAGGGGTTTTTTACCAGGGCAGTTTCAGTTTAAGTTGTGCCTAGAAAGACAGTGGCTGAAGATTAGCTGTAGGTGAGTCACACAGCTTGTGGGAGGGGCCCCATTCCTGAGGTGGCTTAGTTTGGAAGCAATTCTTGAGAAGACAAGGCTCAGACCAGGGAAGCTTTGATACCTGGAGCTTTGTGAACAGGACTTTGCTAACAGATATCAAAGGAGTTTTGTGTGTCATTTAGCAGGGATGTGTGTGCACAGATACACAAACAGCCCACCTTCATCACAAAGGTGAAACCCAGCACAACAAGAAGGTGAATTTTGTAATTTTCTTGGAGGACAGAGCTTAAAATCTTTAATTAGCCAACAACTGTAGCTAAGACCAGAGGCGAAGAAGACGTGCCAGAGGTGAAGAAGACGTGGGTACACACTTGGTGCAAAGAGCTCCTGGTTTTCAAGGAACAGGTTTGTTCCCTCTAAGCCAAGGTGGATGACCTCAAGAAGCTCAGGGAGGCATAGAGCTATGTGGATGAGACTCTCAGAGATGTGATAGAGGCATCCCACTCCCAGGACGACAGCTCCTCTGCTATCATGGAGAATAAAGGTCTCGGAAGGAGGACTTCATTCTAAGGGGAATGCTCCCTTAGATGGGACCCCCTCCTTGGGTGATGCGCCCATATCCTCTCTCACAGAGGACACTGCTCCAGGGGTTGTAGGGCCTCCCTGTAGTGTGTGAGTTGAATGTTAGGGGCATAGAGAGATGGATTTGTAACCCGCATGAAGACCACATGTTGACTTGCCTGCCTGGTGCAAAGGTTGCAGACATTACACAGCATCCAGATAGACTATCAGGCTGTGTGGGGGAGGAGTAAGATATCATGGTGCACATCAGCACCAACAATGTTGAGAAATGCAGTCGGGAGGTCCTGGAAGCCAGGTTTAGGTTGCTGGGTAGCATATTGAAGTCCAAGACCCCCAGGGTAGTATTCTCTAAAGTGCTACTAGTTCCACACGCAGGGCCAGTGAGACAGGTAGTGCTGAGGGGTCTCAATGTGTGGATGAGATGGTTGTGTCAGGAGGAGGGGTTTAGATTTGTTAGGCACTGGGATACATTTTGGGGCAAGCAAAGCCTGTACAAAAGGGACAGGCTGCACTTGAATCAAGATGGAACCAGACTGCTGGCTCTTAAAATAAAAAAATGTTGCAGAGCAGCTTTTAAAGTGATGTTCTGGTGGATTGCTGACAGAAACCTGGTGGTATCTGGTTCATCAAGCAAAATCCCCTAAGATGTGAGGGTGCAAACATTTCAGATAAACCAGAAGAGGACAGAGTAGAACCAGGAGAAGAGCAGATGGAAACACATGACAGCTGGTCAAAAAGGTCAAGTGACAGTAAGGGAGACTGTACAATCCAATGTCAGGTAAAAGATTCAGTGTATAGGTGTTTATATACCAATGCCAGAAGCCTCCGAGCAAAGATGGGTGAGCTGGAGTGCTTAGTTGCTAATTAAAACATATAATGGGTGTAACAGAAACCTGCGGGATGGTGAGAACCAGTGGCACACTGTTATTCCTCGATATAAACTCTACAGAAAGGACAAAGAAGGGGACATTGGGGGTGTAGTAACACTATATGTTAAAGAAGGGATAGAATCCAACAAGCTAGAAAACCTAGGAGGATCAGAATTCTCTACATAATCATTATGGGTGACAATAGGAAGACTGAAAGGAAATGTGTTACTAGGGGCATGCTATCGCCCTCAGTACTAAAACACTGAAAGTAACCTTGAGTTGGAGAAGCAAATAAGAGAGGCATCAAAGAGAGTCAGAGCTGTAATAGTAGGTGACTTCAATTACTCTCACATAGACTGGGCAAACTCATATGTGCATATTGACAGAGCACAAATTTCTAGACATGCTACATGACTGTGCCTTAGAACAGATGGTTGCGGAATCTTGAACTTCATCCTGAGGGATGCCCTGCCCAGGACCTGGTACGAGATGTCAGAATTTTAAAACCCTTGGGGAATAGTGACCATAGTGTGACCCAGTTCAGCTTATATGTGACCCAGTTCAGCTTATATTTGGACTTGCCAAGGAAGTCCAAAACAGATGTGTTGGACTTCAGAAGAGGAAACTTCTCAAAAATGAGGGGACTGGTATAAAGGAAGCTGAAAGGGAAAGTCAGGAGGGTCAAATCACTTCAGAAAGCATGGAACTTATTCAAAACCACAATAATAGAAGTTCAGTTGGAATATATGTCTTCTTCAACTGGAAGAAGGAAGAAAAGAACCAGCAAGTTCAGGAAGATGCCAGTGTAGCTAACAAGTAGAGTCAGGGAAGCAATAAAAGGGAAGAAGCCTTCCTTCAGAAAATGCAAGTCCTTCCCAAATGAAGAGAACAGAAAGGAACATAAACTCTGGCAAAGGAACTACAAGGGAGGCAGAAAGAGAGTTTGAGGAACATTTAGCTAAAAGCATCAAGGAGAATAACAAAAACTTCTTTACATACATCAGAAGCAGGAAACCTGCCAGGGAGACGGTTGGACCATTAGACAATGCAGGAGTGAAAGGGATTCTTATGGAGAACATGGAGGTTGCAGAGAAGCTAAATGTTCTTTGCATCTGCCTTCACAAAGGAGAAAACTGACCATATACCTGATCCGGAACTGAGCTTCTCAGGCTTGGAGGCTAAAGAACTGAGCCAGTTTGAAATGATGAGGGAGGATGTTCTAAACTGTCTTGAAAAATTAAAAATTAACAAATTGCCAGGACCAAATGGCATCCACCCAAAAGTTCTGAAGGAAATCAAATGTGAAATTGCTGGTCTCCTACAAAAATATGTAACATGTCCCTTCAACAAGGCTCTGTAACAGACTGGAAAGTAGCCAATGTAACTCTGGTTTTCAAAAAAAGGATCCGGGGGGATATGGGAAATTACAGGCCAGTCAGCTTAACTGCAGTGTGGGGTAAATTGAAGGAAAGCATACTTAAGGACAAAATTGTTGAACACACAGAAGAACAGGCCTTGCTGAAGGAGACCCAGCATGGTTTCTGCAAGGGGAAGTCTTGCCTCACCAACCTCTTGGAGTTATTTGAAAATGTCAACAGGCATGTAGTTAAAGGTGATCTGGATGCAGGGGTGTATCCAGTGTAGGGCAGGCAGGGCATGTGCCCCGGGCAACACTTGAAGGGGGGCACCATTTTTTAAATGGCCACCTAAAACAAAATGGCTGTCATGCATGCTCAAATGGCCTCTATGAGGCCCTGAGCCTTGCCAGGTTTTGCAGAGGCCATTTGAGCATGTGTGGTGGCCATTTTGTTTTCAGTGGCCATTTTTTTAAAAAAAATTATTTTTAAAAATGGCCACCGCACAAGCTCAAATGGTCTCTGTGAGGCCCTAGGCCTGGATAGACCTCTCAGAAGCCATTGGCGCATGTGTGGCAGCCTCCAAAATGGTCACCACGCAGATCTTTGCAGGCCCAAACAGACCAGAAAATTAGCCTGGGACAGGCTGCGATGGTGAATTAAGAGGCCGGCGGGGGGAGGGGGGACCTTTGCAGCTCCCCCTAGCCTTTAGGAAGCCTCCCGAAGGGGCTAAAGGTAAAAAAATTTTTTTTAATTTAATATAATATGTCACTGTACACAAATTCAGTTTGGCACTATGTACAGAGAATCAGGGCTTGTGAATACTGAGCTGAAGCTTATAAGCTAGGATTGTATGCATTTGCTCCTACTTTGCTTCTTGTGATAAGTGAGTTAAATGCGATGTCTTAATCATATGGCTATTAATGGTGAGTTTGTCTTTGAATCAGTGTGAAATCCTTAGTATTAAGTCCACTGGGTGTTTCTTGCTCTCTTTTTGCTCTCTTTTTGCTTTCTTGCTCTCTGTTTCTTGCTCTCTTAACTGTCTTTCTGAAATACTAGAATATATTCCAAGCAGTGACACAGTTTACTCTGCATATCCTTTAATTATTTTCAGAGTATCTGGGAAAAGTCAAATTCTCCATTTATTTTTAAAACTTATGTAATAGTGATGCTACAATGCATAGTAGAGAATTAGACAGGCACTTCTGTTTAGTTTTCCAAGTACACCTCCACATAGTATTTGGGTATTTCATGAGCCCCAGCATACTGAAATTTGTAGTTTTCCTGC
Source organism: Hemicordylus capensis (assembly GCF_027244095.1). NCBI lineage: Eukaryota > Metazoa > Chordata > Lepidosauria > Squamata > Cordylidae > Hemicordylus > Hemicordylus capensis. The sequence goes on along the minus strand of NC_069657.1, from coordinate 392,682,269 downwards.
ATTTTTTGGTCTGGCTACGTCCACTGCTAAATAGTTTTTGAAATATTAAAAGATTAACAAACTTGACTTGTATTTTTCAGCTGATATTATGGTAAAGTTATCTGAAAGATGGGTATCAGATGTTTGGACAGCAGGTACAATTTCAGTGCTTGCCCTAGGTGCTACTTTCCCTAGATATGCCTCTGTCCAGATGACATAGTATACTTGGACTTCCAAAAGTGTTTGGCAAAGTTTCCTGCCAAAGGCTCTTGAGTAAACTAAGCAGTCATGGAATAAGAGAACAGGTTCATGTGTACATTGGTAACTGGTTGAAGGACAGGAAACAGAGGATAGGAATAAATGGACACTTTTCACAGTGGAGGGAAATAAGAAGTGGGGTCCCCCAGGGATCTGTGCTTGGGGCAGTGCTCTTTAACTTATTCATAAATAGTCTAGAAGTTGGGGTAAACAGCGAAGTGAATTTGTAGATGACACTAAACTATTTAGGGTAGTGAAATCCAATATAGATTGTGAGGAACTCCAAAAGGATCTCCACAAACTGGGGGAGTGGGTAACTACATGACAAATGCTGTTCAATGTAAGCAAGTGTAAAGTGTAAAGTGATGCATATTGGGGCAAAAATCCCCAGCTTCACATATACTCTGATGGGGTCTGGGCTGTTAGTGACTGATGAGGAGAGAGATCTTGGAGTTGTGGTGGACAACTTGTTGAAGGTGTTGACAGTGCGCGGCAGCTATAAAAAAGGCAAATTCCATGCTAGGGATCATTAGGAAGGGATTTGAAAATAAAAATGCTAATATTATAATGCCCTTATACAAATTTGTGGTGCAGCCACATTTGGAGTACCGAGTACAGTTCTGGTCATCGTATCTTAAGAAGGACGTTGTAGAACTGGAAAAGGTGCAAAAGATGACCAAGTTGATCGGGGCCTGGAGCACCTTCCTTATGAGAGAATGCTACAGCATCTAGGACTTTTTAGTTTGGGAAAGAGGCAACTATGGAGAGACATGACCAAGATGTTTAAATTATGTATAGTGTAGAGAGAGTGGACAGAGAGAAATATTTTCTCCCTCTCTTACAGAACTAGAACAAGGGGTCATCCCATGAAACTGAAGGCCAGAAAATTTAGGAACAACAAAAGGAAATACTTTTCCACACAGTGCATAATTAATCTATGGAACTCCCTGCCACAGGATGTGATGATGACCACTAGCTTGGAGGGCTTTAAAAGGGGCTTGGACAAATGGATGGAGGACTATTGGTGTCCTCCAACCTCAGAGGGGAGATGCCTCTAAATACCAGTTGCAGGGGAGCAACAGCAAGAGAGAGGGCATGCCCTCACCTCTTGCCTGTGGGCTTCTCAGAGCCATCTGTTGGACCACTGTGTGAAACAGGGTGCTGGACTAGATAGGCCTTGGGCCTGATCCAGCAGGGTTATTATTATGTTCTTTTGTACACATGGTGATAGTGCTAAGAGGAGCTAGAGTTCCCAGATGTACTCACACAGCTTCCTCACATGCCTGTGTGTTTTCCTAGCATCCTTGTGCATACTGGTTCCTTCATTAAAATAACGTCCCACATTGCCATAAATGTGAAGAATTGAGTGAAGACCACCACCCTGGGTGTAGTCACTTCCATATGGTGCCGGGATAGTGTTACCAAATCATTTGCACTAGACATTCCTATGCACAGCAGCCCTACTTTTCTACACAGTCTTATGCACTGGACAGAACTGTGTGGAAGTAAATGATCCTTCAGGTATCTTGGCCATTTAGGTCTTTAAAGGTAAAGCTAACCATGCACTCCTTTCATATATACATATATCGCATTGTAAGCTGTCTAGAACTAGAAGATGGGGAGGGATAAGGATATAATAATAAATACTATCGAACATGTTTTATTATTCTGCCTGTTCTATAAGGATATTCATGAATCTTTCATCACACCTTTGTTATGTAAATTCCCTGGTTGACAGGAGCAATTTTATTGTTCCTTGTTGCTTTTGGACTCAGAGTTTGTAATTACATCTAATGTTGCTGAATTCTGTGCATAAATATATGTCACTGGATGGTTAATAAGAAATTTGTATTGTTTTAATTTTTATTATTACTATGTTTCCAATATTGTTAAAATGTTTAATTAATTTTAATTTTAACTGTTTTAATTAATATATACTCTATTTACTGCTGTATAACTGTAATCTTTTTCTTTTGTTTTGGCTTGTGGCCATAACATTAAAGATTCTGAGATATAATAATAAATTACATAATTCCCCACATATTATTTGTATGCAGAGCCACCCTCGGCCTAATCAGGGTGCATGCAGGCCTCTAATTTAGTATCCAGATCATGAGGTGCTGAGAAGTTCACCTCTTTCGTACGAGGAGAGAGGCAACCTTCCCAGCGCTGTGCGAGTTGGATACTAAATGAGAGGTGCGTGTGCGCCCTAATGCTTAATCAGGGCACATGTAGGCCTTGCATTTAGTATCCATTTCACATGGGGCTGGGAAGTTTAATTGTCTCACTTTGCTCAAATGAGGGAGGTGATGGAACTCTTTAGCTCTATGCATGATGGATACTGACTGGGCGTGAGGGTGAGGAGTGGCAGCTGATGCAGAGTGCAGGGGTGGTTGGGCCCGGCTGCTGGGTCTGGGAGAGTGCAGGGGCTGGGGACGATCACCCCACTCAAAGGACAGGCCTTTTTGTATGCTAATGTAGCATAATAATGACTGAATTGTAACTCAGTCCAACTCTTTCTTCTTCTATAAACTCACTAGGTGGTCTTAAGGAAACCATGATTTTGGAGCCTCAGGCCTACCATCAAAAATATGATCATAATAATACTGCCCTACTGCACAAGCATATTGTAAAGATTACAGTGATAATACATGTGAAACATGTTTTGAACATCTGAAAGAATTACGTACAGTAACTGCTATTCTTGCAAGCATCTACCCACAAATGTCCAAGTCTCTCACAGCCCCTCATCAATTATTCAATTAAAAATTCAATAATAAATAAATAAATTAGTTGAATCAGAAGTGCACATTCTTACAACAATTTGCAGATGCATCACTTGACAGAAGCCTTTCAAACAATGCCTCTAATGATCAAAGTGGGGGAAGGGACAAAATCCCCTCTAGCTGTGAGGAATCCCAGGTAGGCTACCACCATCCACTTTTTTATACGAGCAGATTCACCCTTCCAAGGGAATATTCTGGGAAAGTAAAGAGGAAAACCCCTCTCTACATGAAAGGCTTGAGCAGTCTTAAGCCTTCAGGAGTGTGTGATGAGGGCAGGACCCAATAAAGAGTGCCATTCTATAACAACAAGGATTCATTAATCATTGGTTGATAAGGAAAACTATAGAGGCATCAACAATTGCTGCTTCCATTCCAGTAAAACGTTTCTCGAGGAACCACAAAAACATGCAGTCAGATCCAAGCACTAAAACAAAAATAAGTTCCCTGACTAGGACTGAACAACATCAGAGCCGAACTGAACTGGTCTCTATCCTTCCTACTAACTTCCAGGTATGGAACTTCCATTTGATTCCCAGCCCAAGGCTGTTAAGTTTCCCCTTTTCTTACAATAGCTGCAGATCAGACTTCACTCGGAGGCCTCCAGGGAAGAACTGAAATCTTACATACACCTTTCTTCCATACCCGTCTATAGGCTGCTATCCAGTAACCCTGCCCCTCACTCTGGGTTGCGCCACTGAAATTTGATTCTCCCGCACTTTCTTCTTTATTTGGGGAAGCCCACTCTTCAAGCAGTTAGTCTAATTGAGGCCTTGTCCTCCCTCAAGCCTGGCTATCACTACAATGCCATAATAGATTCCTCGTCTCCTTTAGGGGCCGAGGTTCTGCTCAATTAGACCACCTCCGCACATACAAATCTATATGTGTACATTGCAGTGGCAGTCTGGGTCTAAAAATATTGGTTGCCAGGAGACAAAGGGGGCCCACCCACAACTATAAGGCTATCATTTACTTTTTATAAGAAATAAATAAAAATTTCAAAAATACATAAGTGGAAAAAAGGTACAATTAATTTTTGTGTGAAATAAATGTTTATTTTTTAGTAATTACAGTGTACATATATTGTACATTTTACTGGCGGTATACAGTACAGATTGTTATAATTGAATTTTTTAATTTTTAAAAAACTTTAAATAAATGGTGGATATTTTTAAATAGTTTGCTTGTACTGAACATTTTACACATTAACAGGTAGTTCAACAGCATATTTCCTGCAGTCCAATATATTAAGAGCAATCGTTTGAGTTCACTAGATGATTGTGCGAATCTGTCAATAATTGCTTCTGCATCCAATTCATCTAACAATTCCTTTTCAATGGGTAGCAAAATGTATGATTCCAAGTTCTCCTCAGACAGTGAATTTCTTAGCCTTGTCTTTATTATCTTTAGCTTTGAAAATGTCCTCTCACATTGGACTTGAGTAACTGATAGTGTGCAGATGACTTTATAAAGTTCATAAAGGTTATCATATGCCTTGTCATGAAGTCTGTTGGATGCCAGAATTTTTAGTACACACGATGGGCAAGTGCTACAAATTTTACACTTGTTGCAACTGGAATCCATATTCTCACCATCATTAAGCAATAGCTTTAATACATCAAAGTTCGAAGCAAAAGAAAACAATTCCAATATTACTTGATCTTTGCTGATTTGTAGAGACAGCTTAATAATACCTTCCAATGCTTCATCTTCAAGGCCCTTCTCTGCAATAGTTTTAAATTTTGCTGGGTCCAAGCACGATAAATCTTTATACAACTTTTTGTGTTGTACAAAGCGTGAATCTAGTGACTGGACAATGCGGCCCATTATTAGGTTAAACACATTTACTCGAAAATCAGCTAGAGAATCTGAGGAATTTCCTTCATCATCTATAAGCTCATCTGCCATTCTTTTCTTCTTCCTCTGCCTCTTAACTGGCAATGCTGTTTCCAAAGAGTCAGTTTCCAATGTCTGATTTTAATCCATATTCAACTGTGAAATTTTGTCATTACATTTGTTTACAAATTCCAGTGCCTTGCTGTGCACGTTATCAAATGTTCTTGTCTGTTCCTTCAACTTTGCTGTAGCTGAATCTACTAAACTCCATGCCGTAAACATATCTTAACCACTTGTCTGTAATTAACTTGATGATGGGGCTGTAGTTTCAAATATATACAAGTAAGTAAATGCTGTCAATATTGTTTCATACTTTAGAATACTTTGAAGTAAAACATTTGCTTCTTGTTTTGTTTTTGCATCAAACTTGTCTGAATCTTGTATCATTGATAAGCACGTCAATAGATTTACAAAAGTACTGACAGCAACATCATCAAAACATCCAAATATAGTTGTTGCTGTGTTGGATTTTCCTGACCATCTTGTCTCACCAATTAGCTTTAATCATTTCATTTTTTCTTGTCCTAGATGTTTTCCAACAACTTCTGTCCATACAGCCATTCTCTTGTATGATGTTTTCACAAAAGCTGCTAAATTGTGGAGCAAACTGAAAAAAAGAAACTGCAGGCACGCAACATTTTGTTGTTTCAGTTATCACCAAATTCAAGACGTGGGCATAGCACCATATATGAACATGATGATCAGCCACATCAGTAATTTTACTTTGTAAACCATTATACTGGCCATGGTAGCTTGCAGCTCCATCTGTACTATCAAATAAACATTTTTTGGGATCAATTTTAAGATGCTGTAATGTTTCAGTCAATAGATCAAAAAGTCCCTATCCTGTACCATCATAACTTGGCACAACTGAAAGTAGTCGCTCACAGATAACACCTTTAAGCACATACCAAATAATAATGCTAAACTGATTGATGGATGAATTATCTTGTGTTGAATCAACTTGAATAGAATAATAGTTTGCTTGAGAAACTTCATGACTAATTCTTTCTTGTATCATATTCTTCATAATTTGGATAAACATGTTAATAGTTAATAGCGGGGTGGCGGCAGCAACTGCCACAGGAGGCAGCAGAGGCGGGCGGGGGCTGCGGTGAGCATGCTGCTGGAGGCTCACCAGCACCCGCTGCCCTCCGCCAGGGCAACGGCGTAATATTCTTAAATATAAAGTATCCTCAAAAAATGATTTTATTATTATTTTTTATTAAAATAGTAATACAACGTAAATTTTAGTTGCATACAGTAATAATATTGGAACTTCTATTATATTTTCAAACTACTAAAAGGTCATTAACATTTTAAACATATTTATAATGTTTAAGGGGGCCCACTTCATCAGGGGTCCACAGGGCCCACTTGCCATTGGGCAAGCTGACACCCTGGCCAGTCCGCCACTGGTACATTGTACACGGATTGTTTGTGCATTGAACATAACGTGTAAATATGGCTATTCAGGAGTACACTTCCTGTACCTGTACCCAGGTAGCTGTACCCAGGTCCCCTTTTAAAATGAACTCATGTATAGTCATGCATGCAAAAAAAGTATATGTGTTGTGTAAGTAAAGTAAAGTGTGCTGTTGAGTTGGTCTGGTGACCACAGAGCCCTGTGGATGTCTTTGGTAGAATACAGGAGGGGATTACCCTTGCCATATTGGTTGCTGCCCCGAGATTGTGGAATGTGCCCCCTGCTGAGATATGATCCTCCCCATCTCTGGCAATTTTCAAAAAACACCTGAAAACCCATCTTTTCTCCCAAGCTTTCTCAGCTTTCTAAATTTTTTAGGTTTTAATCTCTGGTTTATTTTTAAATTGTTAAATTGTTTTAAGTTTTTGTATATGTTTTTAACCTGTTTTATGCTATTGTTAACTGGCCAGAGATGAAAATTTGGGGCAGTGTACAAAGTTGATTGATAAACAAACAAACAAACAAACAAACAAACCTCCTGTGCAGTATGAGATGATGCTTTTCAGCATCAACCTATATCGCTGCTGCCTGATGTAGGTGTTTGGGAAACATACCAGTGGCAGTGAGGATTCAGACCAGCAACCTCTGTCTTGCTAGTCAAGTCACTTCCCCACTGTGCCACTGAGTATAGAGACCTATATGTTACCATTGTATCTATATCTATAATAGGGCAACCTTTTCCTGCCGTATGACTCTGCGTGATTATTGTTAATTTGAAAGAGCCAGGAGACGGCAATTCAAAAGAGCACCCTCTCTGACCCATTAGCATTACAAGCCGATTTCCGCATGGAAACATTTTCTATGTGTCTGGAATCAGTCCGAGAGTGGAGGGAGATGTTGCTGGGCAAAATGAAATCAACCTAGTGTGCAAAGTACCATCCATTCCAGACTAGAGCTCGTCTCAGTATTGTCTTCACAGACTGGCAGCAGCTTCTCCAAGGTTGCAGGCAGGAATCTCTCTCAGCCCTATCTTGAAGAAGCCAGGGAGGGAACTTGAAACCTTCTGCTCTTCCCAGAGTGGCTTCATCCCCTGAGGGGAATATCTTGCAGTGCTCACACTTCTAGTCTCCCATTCATATGCAGCCAGGGCAGATCCTGCTTAGCTATGGGGACAAATCATGCTTGCTACCACAAGACCAGCTCTCCTCTCCATCTCCTCTAGCGATCGATGGATTAACAGCCAGCCTATTTAAGAGTTTTAATGAAACCGAAAGCTCGATTTTTTGATGGAATCGAAATCTAACGGGCTCTAAGCACGTCAGCAACTAGTGAGCTCAGCTGGGGCAGGGGAGGACGTGGCGGTGGTACCTCCGCTGGTCGGCGACTCGGTACTAAGGGAGGCGCTTCATAGTTTCGATTCTCCGCGTCGTCTCAGTGAGCCCTGGAAGGAAAGCAGCCAAGAAACCGTGCAGGAAGTAGAAAAGGCTGGAAGAAAAACGAAACCTGCCTGCAGTGCAGACTGAGCAGTCGTCCGCCCGGTGCAGTCGGTCTCCAGTGTGCTCCGCCTGACAGCCTTCTTGGGTGAGTATTCGAGGACTGCGTGCGTTTGGGAAGGGCTGTGGGGTGGCCGAGGAGCCCAAGAGTCAGGGGACGGCGTGAAAAAGGCAGAGGAGAGAACCAAAGGCCCGGCCTGGCCCCGCGGGCAGCCTGTGCAAGCCTGGGGCAGGCGCTGCCTTGCATTTCAAGTACTGCGCACGCAGAAGCCCAGAGTCTCCATAGGGTTATTCCTTGATTAGGAGATCGCATCTTAGGGCACGGCGCCGAAGGGCAGTTTAGGGTACTACATGCCCCTACATGTCTTCTGTACCAACTTGAACGCGTTTTCATTCATACCCGCCCCATCGTCACGCCTGCGAAGCTAGGTAGCCTCGCTGGGAGCTGACCTCGCCTAGGGAGGACGGCAACGAATCCCCGCCAAAGGCAGAATTGCAGAGTTCATGAGCGGGCTGCCGGGAGGGTGCGGGGACCACCACCAGACCAGATCGTGGCGTATAGTGTGGATGTGACCCCAAGGGAGCAAGCTGGCGAGCTCATGAAAACGCCTAAGCAGGTGAAGCACCCAGTCCTCTTGTTCAAGTCCCCCGCCTGCAGGCTATGGGGAAGTTAGCAGAAATGCTGCCCTCCCCCTTTATCCTGTCAGACTGTGCTCCACAAGAGCGCAGGCTGAAATGTCATCATGCTGAGATTGAAATTTGTTCCCTCTTTTAAATTATTTAGGTCTAGTGGATTGGAACTTTTTAGGCTGCAGTCATTTTCACCTTCCGGTCCCTCCCGGAACCGGGGTTGGGTGTGGGTAGGATCAGTATCTGTTCACCGGCAAAAGAGGAAATGTAAATAAATAACAAAAAAAGAGGATGGCAGTGAAAGAGCTGGAAGATGATCCAGGTGAAACGAAAGTGTTGATGACCAGCTGTTCTGGTGATCTGGGAGAGGGTGTACAACCTGTTCTGCCTGGGATTGTAATCCCTCTGAAGGAGCAGCTGTGCAGTTTGAGGTTGCATTAGTGGGACACACAAGTAGCCGCAGTAGCTAGAAATGCTATTTCCAAAACTCAGCTGGTTTGTCAGCTCTGACTTAATCTGGAGGAGACAGATCTGGCACCAGTTATCCATTCTCTAGTTACTCCCAGGCTGGACTGTTGCAGTGATTTGTGCATGGGTTTCCTTTAAAAATAGTCCAGACACTATGACACGGGTAGGCAACCTTTGGCACCCCAATTGTTGGTGAACCACAACTCCCATCATCCCCAGCCATAATAAATTGTGGTGGGGTGATGGGAGTTGTAGTTCAACAGTTTCTGGAGTGCCAAAGGTTGCTTATCCCTGAAATGTAGTTGCCATATTGATATGTGGGGCCCGAAGATCAGAGCATATTACTCCAATTTTATTTCATCTTCTTTGCTTGCTTGTTTCTGGGCTCAGTTTAAAGTATCTATATATTTAGTTCTCCTAGGGAGTACCCATCGCTAATCCCATGTGTGGCAGCTCTCATGAGAGTTTGTGAGCAGCTGCCGGACTAGGGACAGGGATGGGGAGAAAATGGCCACCGGGATGAGGAGGTGGCAGTGGGCTGGGCCAGCCACCAGGACGAGGAGGCAGTGGTGGTGGGCCTGGCCGCCAAGATGAGGAGGCGACAGTGGCGGGCCTGGCCACCAAGATGAGAAGGAAGTGGGCCCAGCCTGGTCACCGAGATGAGGAGGTGGCAGCAGCAGTCCTGACCCAGCCGCGAGGAGGAGGTGGTGGCGGGCCTGGCTGTTGGAATGAGGAAGTGGCTGCGGGGCGGCCTGGTTGCCAGAATGGGGAGGTAGTGGCAGGCCGGGCTGGATACTGGGAGCAGGCGGTGGGCAGGAGGAGGGGACGGGCCGGCTTGAAAGTCAGCCAGAAACCATGGCTAGGCGGGTGGGAAGCGGAAGTGGCAGCAGAGGGCCCAGCCCAGCTGCCGGGATGAAGAGGTGGGGGTGGCAGACCCAGCCCAGCTGCCCAGAGGAGGAGGTGGTGGGCCTGGCACTGTGATGAGGGAGTGGCAGCAGGCCGGCCCGGCCGCTGGAATCAGGAGGTAGTGGCAGGTGGGCTCGGCCACCGGGAGCAGGTGGTGGGCAGGAGGAGGGGACGGGCTGGCTTGAAAGCCGGCCAGAAACCACAGCTGAGGGGAGGGGAGAAGCAGGCCGGGCGGGCCATCAGAGGCGTAGATTCTCTGCGCCCGGCCCAACTAGTTTACCTTTAAAGCCCTAAATAGTTTAGTACCAGGTTACTCGAGGAACCACTTTCTCTCACATTGGCCTATTCAGCATTTATTTATTTATTTATTTATTTATTTATTTATTTATTTTTATTCATCAGATTTTTATGCTATTTATTATTTATTTATCCCCTGTTAACTTGGCAAAGAGGCACCTTTTTAACATGGTGATTCTCTTTATTTAGCAGGGGGAGAGTAACTGGCCCTAACCACCCCCAGCACAGCATCTCTCCAGTGATTGTTGCTGGTGTCTATCTCATGTTTCTTTTTAGATTATGAGCCCTTCAGGGACAGGGAACCACCTTATTTATATGTTATTTCTCTGTGCAAACTGCTTTGGAAACTTTTGTTGAAAAGTGGTATATTAATATTTGTTTTTTGTTTGTTTAAAATGTTTATACCCCTCCCCACCAATACACTACTACTTGGGGCAGTGCACAACATCAACGAAACAGATACAATAAAAAGTAAAAGATTAAAAAAGTTAAACAAGTTGAAAGAGGAGGTTAAAACCACATTTAAAATTACCTTTAAAAAGTTTTGAATTAAATGTTTTTAATAGAAAGCTGAAAATGCGGGAGGGGGGGCTTAAAAAAACAACAACTACCTACTCACCGTGTTTCTAGGTCATTTACAAAATTAATGTAGGATTTCCAGCAGAGGCTCTATTACAGGTATCTGTCAGCTGTTGCTTGAGATCAGACAAGTAGGTACAAAAGACAGGGCCTTTACAGTAGTGGCACCAAGTTGTGGAATGCCTTCTGGGAAATCTGCTGGGCTTCCTTGTTAGGATTTATAGGCATAACATTCCTATTCCAACAAGTCATGCTCTCCTCCCTCATTCTTCAGGATTGGGCAGTGGGAGGTGGCTTTTGTGTCATTGCAGGAATCACTGGAAGCAATTTCATGTATTTTATGTAGGATGTGTGCAGATTTTTTTTGTGTGTGTGTGTGTGTACACAAAATATGTAAATAGAAATCTAATCTGGTCATGAATCTGGGAGAGCAACTGCCCCCTTGTCTCACCGGCATGATGTTTATATGCCACCTTTCAACAAAAAATCCTCAAAGCAGATTGCAGAGTAAAAGGTGACTTACAAGCATGTTATAATAACGTTATGGTTGCCTTAACCTTGGCAATAGGGCAAAGAGCAAGCTCTCCCAGAAGAGACCTGACCTCTGGCTCTCCACACCAGATCTGGGGACAGAGTAGATGGTCATGTCTGGGAACTACGTTAGGGCTCCTCCTGATATATCCCAAACAGGTTCTTTATCTGGGTGGTGTTAAATGGGTGGTGCCTCTGGGCTGGCAGCCAACTCATCCTCCGTTGCCACCTCTGTTGCCAATGCACCATCTCACCAGTCAACTCACCAGTCAGCTTACCCTTTGTTGCTACCTCTGCTGCCACCCCTTCTTCTCCTGCTCCTTCTGCTACTGCTCTAACTTGTGTGGACCTTCCTTCTTATTCAGTACCTCCAGGGGTGATTTCCTGGACTCGATCTCATCCTTTTACCACCATTTCTGTTGTTCCTTTCTCCCTGTTCTTCTTGCCTTGTGGATTATCTTCTTCTACCCCTCGTTACTACTTTCTTCATCTGTGGACTGGAGGCTTTATCCTATTCAGTTTTTAGATTTTGCTTTTTATTTTCTTTGCACTTTCGCAGAGTTTCTTAATTTTATTCCTTTTAATTTTTCTTACTTTTATGTGAGTTCTCTTCTTTTTTTAATTTCTCTTTTGTTCTCTCAGGACCCCTGGCGAATGGCTATTGTTGGTGATGCCTTTTTTACTGATGGGAGCAATGGACAGATTATTTCAACAGTGACTGGCTTTGGGAATTATACTGGGAGGAGGAAGGTTTTGTTCTTCTAAGGAGGGAAGTTCCTGCCACTCAAGGCAGGCTCTCTCCTTTGTCCCTTCTTCCTCTCCTTCCAGTCTTAGTGATTGGATTGTAACTACCCATGGTTTCAGGATGCTGCTCTTCAATGCCAGATCTGTCTGTAACAAATCTTCTTCCATTTTTGATCTTCTTCTAGATGAACAGGCAGATTTGGCTTGCATCACCGAGACCTGGTTAGATCCGGATGGGGGTGTTTCCCTCACTGAGATGTGTCCACCTGGCTTCTCTGTGTTTCGTCATCCCCAAGGACATAGTTGGGGGGCGGGGCGGTGTTGCAGTGATTTTTAAAGAAGATCTTATGTTGATCAAGGGCCCCACCCTACAGGTGACGGAATGTGAATGTCTTTCTGTAAGTCTGGGTCAACGTGAGAAACTTGGGCTTCTCCTGGTTTATCGACCTCCTCGTTGTCCATCTGTTGCCCTTTCCAAGCTCCTTGATTTGGTATCAGGGCTGGTGATTATGACCCCTAGACTTATGGTTCTGGGGGATTTCAGTCTTCTGGCTCCTGATGGGGGTTCGATGGTCTGGGAGTTCATGAGCTCTATGGTTACCATGGGCTTATTGGAGATCATTTCGGGCCCAACTCATGTGGGTGGACATACCTTGGACTTGGTTTATCTATCGGAGCAGTGGCAGGCGGATCTGGTCATGGGAGACATTGCCATCTCTCCCCTGCCATGGTCCGATCATTTTCTGGTTAATATGCAGATTGTAGCAGCCCCCTGTCTCCCCCAGGACAGCACTACAACACGAATGGTCCGCCCCAGGCACCTTATGGATCCTGTCAGATTCCAGAAGGCTCTTGGGGACATTTCTTACAATCTGGTGGGCGTTTCTCCGATCCAGCTCATGGAATCTTGGAACTGAGGCCACGAAAGCGTTAGATGAAATCGCTTCCAAGCACCCTCTTAAGGTGCATGGAACCCGGCTCCCTTCCTTTCTGTGAAGCTTAGGGAGATGAAGCAAACCAAAAGACACTTGGAACGTTGTTGGAAGAAAACTGGTGGCAAAGTTCACCGAATGAGATTACTTGCTTATATTCAGGAATATTCTAGGACGATATTCTAGCCCCAGGTGTTGTAGCCTAGCCTTATAAGAAAGGTGCTCTAGGCCCTTGATCATCTTGGTTGCCCTCTTCTGCACCTTTTCCAGTTCTACAATGTCCTTTTTTAGATGTGGTGACCAGAATTGTACGCAGTACTCCAGGTGTGGCCACACCATAGTTTTGTATACAGGTAAGGGCATTATAATATTAGCAGTTTTCAATCCCCTTCCTAATGATCCCTAGCATGGAGTTGGCCTTTTTAACAGCTGCCACACATTGAGTTGACACTTTCAACGAGCTGTCCACCACGACCCCAAGATCCCTCTCCTGGTCAGTCACCGACAGCTCGGATCCCATCAGCATATACTTGAAGTTGGGGTTCTTCGTCCCAATGTGCATCACTTTACACTTGCCAACATTGAACTGCATTTTCCACTTTGTCGCCCACTCACCCAGTTTGGAGATATCCTTTTGGAGCTCTTCACAATCAGTTATGGATTTCACTATCCGAAGGACTTTGGTATCATCTGCAACTTTGGCCACCTCGCTGCTCACCCCTACTTCTAGATCATTTATGAATAAATTAAAAAGCACCAGTCCCAGTACAGATCCCTGGGGGACCCCACTTCTTACTTCCCTCCATTGCGAAAACTCTCCATTTATACCTACGCTCTGTTTCCTGTCTTTCAAACAGTTAGCAATCCACACATGTACTTGTCCCCTTATCCCATGACCGCTAAGTTTCCTCAGGAGTCGTTGATGAGGAACTTTGTCAAAAGCTTTTTGGAAGCCCAGGTATACAATGTCAACTGGATCACCTTGATCCACACACTTGTTGACACTCTCAAAGAACTCCAAAAGGTTTGTGAGGCAAGATTTACCTTTGCGGAAGCCATGCTGGCTCACTCCCAGCAGAGTCTGTTCTTCTAGGTGCTCTACAATTTTATCCTTGAGGATGCTTTCCATCAATTTGCTGGAACTGATGTTAAGCTAACTGGCCTGTAATTTCCCGGATCACCCTTGGATCCCTTCTTGAAAATCGGTGTTACATTTGCTACTCTCCAGTCCTCTGGTACAGAACCTGATTGCAGGTATAAGTTAAATATTTTAGCAAGGCGGTCAACAATTTCACATTTGAGTTCTTTGAGGACTCTTGGATGGATGCCATCCGGCCCTGGTGATTTGTTAGTTTTCAGTTTTTCCAGACAATTTAGAACATCATCTCTCGTCACTTCTATCTGGCTCAGTTCTTTAGCCACCATCCCCGGAAAGCCTGGTTCAGGAACAGGTATATGCTCAGTATCCTTTGCCATGAATGTTGGAGATGAACTTCCAGTGCATCGACCTTTTGCACCAACTGTCCTAATGACCACTAGGGGGCATTGGGGGTAGAGACAGTCAGTCAGGGTCTCCCTATCTGTCCCTACTCTATGACCCCTGAACTGACTCCGCAGCACTTCCTGTGCTGAGTCACAATCCTTCCTTTCCTCCTAGAGAGCAGATGGAAACATCTCTCTCTCTCTCTCCTTACCTATCCATTATGTAGTCCTTTAGATTAGATATAGGTCTTTCCTATTTAAGTGTATTTAACCCATAAATATTTAGTGTTTAGTCATACAAGGATCTCCATGTGTTTTCTCTAAATAGCTGCAATATCCAAACTATCCTCTGCTACCTACTCTGTAACTGGAGTGTGTGCTCATTCCTTAGTGCTCTGCTGTTTTACCTACTGTGGGTAAATATCAACAACCTCTAACAGTGAAGACGGATGCAAAGAACTCATTTAGCTTCTCTGCAACCTCCATGTTCTCCTTAATAATCCCTTTCACTCCCGCATTGTCTAATGGTCCAACCGCCTCCCTGGCAGGTTTCCTGCTTCTGATGTATTTAAAGAAGTTTTTGTTATTCTCCTTGATGCTTTTAGCTAAATGTTCCTCAAACTCTCTATTTGCCTCCCTTATTGTCACCTTGCATTTCTTTTGCCAGAGTTTGTGTTCCTTTCTGTTCTCTTCATTTGGACAGGCCTTCCAGTTTTGGAAGGAAGTCTTCTTCCCTTTTATGGCTTCCTTGACAGTACCCGTTAGCCATGCTGGCATCTCCCTGGACTTAGTGGTACCTTTCCTCTTTTTGGGTATACATTCTAACTGGGCTTCTAGTATTGTGGTTTTGAGTAAACTCCATGTACTCTGGAGTGAAGTGACTCTCCTGATTTTCCCTTTCAGCTTCCTTTTCACCATACTTCTCATTTTGGAGAAGTTTCCTCTTCTGAAATTCAAAATGTCTGTGTTAGACATCCTTGGTGATTCTCTCCCCGCATGTATGCTGAATTTGATGGCACTATGGTCACTGTTCCCTAAAGGGTTGATGACACTGACATCATACACCAGGTCCTGGGTGCCACTCAGAATTAAGTCCAAGGTTGCCTTCTCTCTGGTCGGTTCCAAGACCAGCTGTTCTAGGGCACAGTCATTTAGCGTATCTAGAAATTTGACCTCTTTGTCATGAACTGACTGTGAATTTACCCAGTCTATATGTGGGTAATTGAAGTCACCCATTATTACAGCCCTGCCTCTCCTTGACACCTCCCTGATTTCCTGCTGCAGCTCCCAGTCACTGTCAGCGTTTTGATCAGGAGGGCGATAGCACGTCCCCAGTAGCATGTTCCCTTTCAGGCCTTGTATGGTCACCCACAGGGTTTCTATGGAGGACTCCAGTCCACCTACAGTAGGTTTTCTACTTTGTTAGTCTATCGCTTCTTTAACATACGATGCTACTCCACCTCCAAGGTGCCCCTCCCTGGCCTTTCTATAGAGTTTATATCCAGGGATAACAGTGTCCTACTGGTTCTCACTCTTCCACCATGTTTCTGTTGTTTCTGTCATGTTTCTTTTGGACTCCCGCTTCCTGCTTGAGCAGCAGGTGGAAGCTACGGCCAGAAGTCCTTTTGCTCAGCTTCATCTAGTTTGCCAATTACGCCCTGACCTTGATCGGCAGGCATTAATGACAGTGACCCATGCCCTTATTATCTCCCGTTTATATTATTGTCACGCTCTCTATCTAGGGTTACCTTTGAGGACGATTGGGAAGCTGCAGTTGGTCCAGAATGCAGCCACTCGCCTACTCATGGGTGCCACAAAATATGACAGGCTAACACCTCTCCTATAGTCATTGCACTGATTGCCTATTCGCTTCTGAGCTCAATTTAAGGTCCTGGTTCTGACCTTCAAAGCCTTGCGGGGCTTGGTGCCTGTCTACCTACAGACCTGCCTCTCCCATCCAGTTACATCCTGTCCGGTTAGATAATCTCAAATGGCCCTTCTGTTGGTTCCTGATTTCCGAGATGTTCGGGGCTCTAGGACCCATGAAAGGGCCTTTTCGGTTGCTGTCCTGCTCCTTTGGAACTCTCTGCCCCTACAGATCCAGCTAGCCCCTTCCTTACCAATCTTCAAATAGCTATTGAAGACTTTTCTTTTTCGCCAGGCTTTTGCCCTGTAGTTTATTTTTCTGTTCTTTGGTAGTTATTTTAGTTTTTAATTTAGAATATAATTTTTAATGTTGCCTGTTTGCATCTTCGGAGTGGGCGGTATATTAAATGTCTCAAATAAATAAATTAATGCCAATCACCCACACACAGAGGAAAAGCTTGAAAGTTTATTTCTGCAGAAATCAAGGCTATCAGGGCGAACCCAAATCGAGAGTCCAGTCTTTTGTTTGTTAAAAGCATTTATACCCCAACATTAACATATGCATTCTCTTCCCCCACCCTCTTTGCCATTTGATACATGAAAGATAATACATAGATGGACAGCAGAGAAGATCCAGGCCCAGTTGACATTTATGACCTTGTTCCTGCCTTTTTGTTGTTCTTTGAGAAATCTTAACACCAACTTGCTATAGTTGAATTACATCCGAGATGGCCCCTCGGCTCATCCCTTATCTTTAAGGCCGAAGGCCCTGTTCAGTGTTAGAACAAGGGGAGTGTGAAGGCTGTATACATTCAGGAATGCAAAAGCGGGGGCCCCTACAGGTCTTGGAAAGTTCAAGCCTCTTGCTAACTGGAATATTTCTAACTAAACTAAAATGGAGACTAGGAAATAAAATGGAGTCACTTTGGTTCATATCTCAAACATATCACTCCTGCCACACATTCCTTTCTGGAGACAGCTGGCTTGAATAGCTGTTAGAATCCTTATAGTGATGTGGATGGGGCTCATTCCTGGGTCCGCTTAACCAATCAGTCAGACACAAGGATTGGGAATCATTAATTGAGGTTTTATTGCTTCTGCAGATAGCAATAGGTAATCAGTAGGCTCATGCTCTCAAACCGATTAGTTTGGTTACAGGTGCACCTTACATTTATACAAACAATCTAAATGGTGCTGACACCATAGACACAGTATGGTGGTCTGAGTATCTAGTATGCATGAGAATTGTTCATCTGGTGATTACTCCTTATTTGGTTAGATCCTGTTTTCTAGCAGTGGGAACCTTAGTTGTGTTAGCAAGTCTCATAGATACAATTTAGCTGGAGAGAGATAATGATGTTAATCATGAGAGGCAGTGATGTCCCTGAGTTAGGTTAGGTTACATTAAGTTAAAATGAGGTTTTCTAGGCAAAAATGAAGTTTCTTTGGTTTTATAAACACATCAATAGGAGGGGGCTTGATAAAGTTGCCCTCTTGCCTTATCAATGGCAGTGGGAGGTGTCATTGGAATATCTCATTAGGAGAGATGCCTAGCTTGTCTTTTCCCTTCCAGGGGAAAAATGTGGTTGTGAAAACCACTGCAGATCCACTACAGCATCTGTGTGAAAAAGGAAGTGGAAAAGGAGCCCCATCAACTCACTTGCCAGGAGTTTCCCCCCCAGTCCCTTCCAAACATTGGAGCCAGGCCTAGTTTTATAGTTTTCTGTTTAACATAAGAGAGAATGGGTGCAAAATAATTCTGATGGATTCCATTTTCACAGGTTGCGCCAAAATGGCAGAGAACAACCCTTCACCTCGTCCTTGCATGGCATGTCTGAATGAATATTGTCAGAGAAGGCACTTAATCTTGGAGTACAGAGATGTTGATGTGACAGGCCCCCCTCATGATCGTAGGTAAGATGATGAAGACTGTCAAGAGAGAATGTGAAGAGAAAATATCACACACACCCCAGTTGAACATTATGTAAACCTTGACAGGTCAGGATGCCTATTATTATAGTAGCTAAAGGCCTAGTGTTTATTGGTTGGGTTGGGAAAGAAAACGCTAGTCCTTTCCTCAAAATTCTTTCATCCCCTCTGAACTTGCCAGTCATATTAATATCCACACCCCTTGGTTACATCACCGAAATCCTGTGTTTAGGGCACTCCCTCCCACTGCTCTCGGGCTGGCCCTCCCCCTCCCCCCGCTCTCGGGCCTGCTGCACGGACGTGCGCGCCTGCTGGCCACACACATCCCCACACATCGGCTAAGCAAATTAAGTATATAGACGAATTAAGTAGATAGATAATAATTATGTTAAAATTCCCTATAGTCTCATTGTCTATATAATATCAGTTCATAGTAATCATAATATTCATATTCATAATATTAATAGTTGTGTTGTGACCAGCTTCCCCTCCCTCTAAAGAGTTAACCAGAAGTGAACCCTGTCTTGACTGACAGGCTGGTGAACTCCAGGGCTCAGCCATTCAGTACACCAGGTGGGTGGGACCTAGAGAGCTGTTGCCAGGAAGAAGGGAGTTCTTTGTTGAGAGAAGATAGGCTGGAGGGGCACAGGAGGTCATGTGGCCAAGGAGGTTGGCTGCAGGAGGATAACTGTAAAGCCTGGGAAGACAGGATTACAGGAGGCTTGTTATTTCATCAGGAGTTTAGTGAGTTTAAGGAAAAGAGAGTTTAATCTAGGGAAAAGTTTTAGTCAGACTTTGTGTTAGAGATGTTATATTTCTTTGTTGTCTGTGCTCTGCATATCCTGCATAATGTTCTATTATAGTTTACTTGCAATGTAATTGAAATAAGAAACACTGGCTTACGCTCAATACACCTAGGGCGTTGCAAAAGCCTCTGTAAACATTTAAGTGTGTAATGACTATTATGAAGTGCTTGCATGATAGAAAATGGAAGATGGAATTAAGCCTATTTTTAAAACTTTATACTGTAGGGATGGGAGATTTATTTGCTATAGACACCATTTTCTGTTTGCTCAAGACATCAGTTTCTGTTTATGTGGCATGTTTGCTTGCTTCTAAGGACAAACATTTCAAGTTTTAATAAGTATATTTTTGGTAGGGTTTTTTAAAAAAGTATTTTGATTTATGTTCTTCATTGCAGATTCACAGTAATGGTCGTAATAGACAATAGAAATTATAGGCCAGCAACAGGTAAAACGAAGAAGGACGCAAGATATAATGCAGCAGAATTAGCTTGGGAAACCATACAACAAGAAACGCTGGTATGTGGAAAGTATCGGTTGCATGCACTGTAATAGAGATGATGTTCTGGGAAACTTATTTTGGCCAGAAAAGAACAATAACTCTTTTGAGCACTCACCATCTGTAATACATAAAAGCCAGTTCCCAATATTCCACTAAAAGAGAACACAGAATAGTGATGTATAGATGAAAATAAGAAGCTGCCTTTCACCGAGTCAGACCATTCGTCCATCTAGCTCAGTGTTGTTTACATTGACTGGCAGTGGCTCTCCAAGATTTCAGGCAGGAATTTTTTCCAGCCTTACCTGGAGATGCCAGGGTGTGAAACTGGACCCTTTTGCATTCAAATAGATGCTCTACCACTGAACTAAAGCCCCAGCCTGTAAGGGAATATTTTATAGCACTCTATTATATATTTGGATGGGACTCACCATTTTGTTGTGAGTCCCATCCAGATGGACCCAGCTTAGCAAAGGGGACAAATTCATGCTTGCTACCACAGGACCCCATGAAGGAAGGTTCAATGATTAGTGATTAGGTTATCAGGGGGAGGGGAGGATTTTTCCCAACCGTTCTTTTGAGTTCAACCCTTCATTTTGTTCTTTCCAAAGAAATCAAAACAAGCAAAAACCCTTACCAGTCTCCCCTGCCCACCAAAGTTTCAGAAAACCTCTCATGCTTTGGGGTAGAACTGTCAACATTCTTGACTATTCGTTCTCGACTGTCAGCCTTCTTGACTATTTACCAGGCCATTGGAGATGGCTTAACATTCTCTTACAAAAAGCATCTAAATATTCAAGTATATTAATATTGCACATTAGCCTACAGCAGTGTTCTTCATTGTAAGGCCTGGGAGCCAGTGGCGGTTACCATCAAGCCTAAGTGCGGCTCCCTGGCTATTTGTTTATTAGGCCTATGTGCAGCTTCAGCCAAAGCCAAATACGCTGCACTGCTTCCCTGACACTGTGCAGAGGTGACCGTATCCATCACACAGTGCTGCACTTTCCCCAGTGCTAGTGAGTCTCCTTCAGGGAAATGGAACCCTGTCAGGCACCATGCTCCTCTTTGAAGATTCACATGGAGCACTGAGAAGTGTAGCCTCCCCCACACAGGCCTTCCCAGCAATCCATATGCACCTTCTAAGATGGTGCCGGGGCTTGACAGGACTCTGTTTCTCTTTTCTCTTCCCCAGCCTCCACCCACAGTGCTGGCAAAAGCAGCACAGCACTCAAAAGTGGAAAGTGGATCCTACACTGAAAGGTGTTTTTTTGTTTTTTTGCCAAAGTGGCCCCTGGCTTGAAAAGATCACTGCCCTATACGTTGGGTAACAGCCTTAAACAAATATGCAAATAAAAATATGCAAATCTGGTGTCTTGCAATGGATCATCGGGCGATTCATTTTTGTTTCACCCTTTCATATGCTCAGCCACCAACTTTCCACTAAAAATCTAAACCTCTTCTCTGCCTCACTCCTAATTCCACCTGAGTCAATCTGCAATGAATCAAATCTTAATAACGAAGTAGTTTTGCATAAATGTATTCTATCTATATTATATAAATATGATATATCTATATGTATATTACAATTTATATACTGTATCTGCAGTCATAGCTGTTATGGATGGGCACGAACAGGTTCAGTGGTCTTTTTAAGGTCTGCCCAACCAGTTCAGAAGGTTCGACTGAAGGTTGAACCAGTGGCGGGGGTTTACCTTTAAGGTTCAGGGAGCATGCTCTTACCCAGCCACTTCATTTCTCCCACCGGCACTGTCCTTAACAGTCCCACAGGGCAGCTGTAAACCCTCTTGCCGCCCCAGTGCACATCAGACTGGAAGTGACCACACACATATTGGCCACTTCTGGTCAGACGTCCACTGGGGTGGTAATAGGGTATACATCTGTCCTGCAGAACCACTTTTAAGGACTGCGCCAGCGGGGGGAAATGGGAGGGGGAGGAGCACCCTCCCCAAACCTTAAAGGTAACCCCCTACCCGGCGGCAGTTCGGCCTTTGGTCGAACCATGCACACCCCTATACCTGTGTGGAACTAGGTCTTCACCCTTGCTTTGGGTGCAAGTGGTTGTCACAGTGGGTATGAGAAAAGTGGAACTTAGTATCCCTCTTCTTAAATAATTTTGCCTGTGTTTGCTAAATGCAGGCAGGGGAAGGGGAACTGTTGGGGCCTGTTGGCCCTTCCCGCCTGACATCAACAGACTTTCATTCTGCTAATAACAGTCATCAAACTTTATGGTTCTTTGTTAATGGTTATAATTTCTTGTTTAAAAACTTAAACAAACATGCTCTCTGCACCCTTGGTAGCTTTTGTGAGCAAGGCACCCCTAGCATTTGTGAACAAGGCACCCCCATTATGTACATGGGTATACCCCATTGCTCATGAATGCTGAATATGTGGCTGTAAGGGGCGTGGCCAGCAGGTTATTTGGCATTAGGGGCAGGGCCAGCAGAGTCCAGTGAACGTGGGGAGAATCACTGGAGAAGAGGTCTTCATCAGAACAATATCCTGCAAAGTGTCAGTCCCTGCTACTAAGGTGGAACGTAAAGCTCAACGTAAGAGCAGACATGGCCCAGCCATGTAGTGAGGAAATCTCTCTCTGGTCTTAAGTAAACTAATTTATGCATGTTGTTTATAGGCTTTGCAACAGCCGCTGCTGATTCCAGCCACACCGCCACCTCAGCAGCCAGAAGTGTCCCTGCCTCATGCAAACGTGTCAGAACCTTTGTCTCCAATGAACTATATCGCCTTGCTCAATGATTATGCACTAAGGAACAAAATACCTATTCAGTACAGTGTAGTGTCCAGAGGTGGAACGGATCATATGCCAATGTGAGATATCCATGATTCTTTGTTTTCAAAATATGTTTTCTAATGTCGTAGTGATGTGTAAACTTAGAGGGAATTCAGTTCAGCACTTGGACTTTTGTTATATTCGCTATTCTGTTCCCTTATCTCAGAACAGGAAGTCAGGGCCAATTTACATGTAACATAGGGCATGTGATTGGGTCCTGCTTGCTGCTTGTTGTTTTTTGCCTACTAAATGGCTTCTGGGCAGTCAAGATCGTGTAAAGAGAGACAACAATCTTGCAGGTTTCACAGCCAAGATGTCTGCAGTTATCAAGGACAAGAAAAGCTTGTTTGATGTTGGTAGCCTCATCACCAAAACACTTTCCTTTGTCACAATCAATAATAATGCCAGAGGAGTAGCTGCATTGGTCTGTTGTTGCAAAACCAAGAAAGCATCCTGTGACACCTGAAAGACTAACAATATAATGAATATATATGACAAATAATTATATACCACTTTTCAACAAATGTTCCCAAAGTGGTTTTACATAGATATAAATAAAATGGCTCCCTGTCCCAAAAGGGCTCACAATATAAATAAGAAACATAAGACAGACACCAGCAACAGCCACTGGAGGGATGCTGTGCTGGGGATGGATAGGGCCAGTTGCTCTCCCCCTGCTAAATAAAGAGAATCACCACTTTTAAAAGGTGCTTCTTTGCTCAGTTAGCAGGGGACTAATAACAAATATGTCATAGTATATGTTTTCATAGACTAGAATCCACTTCATCAGATACATGAAGGTCCTTGGTTGTTGGGTACTTACATATATGGAAACAGGGAATTAAAAGGAAAGGAAATGAGAAACCTAGCAGAGGGGAGGAAAAAGAGCCTATTTGCTTGCCATCCAGTGCTGCCCAGAGTGAGAGACTGGGTAAGTGCTGGTGGCTTCTGTTGCTCCCTCCTGCTTCAGCTTCCCCTGTGGGACTGTGGCCTGCTGCCTCTGGGCAACATCTGTGGGGAGAGTATGTGCAGGACTGGGGCTAGGGGTAATTGACAGCAGTTCATGGAGTTGCCTGCCCAGTCCTGGGCCTTTATAGGAGCACTGCCTATGGTGGTCGCCCCTTTGGGGAAGCCACTTCGAGGGTAACAAGGGCGAGGGCCAGGTGATGGCTCAGGATCCCTTGTGGTGTGTAAAGGTGGGTGCGTATTTTAATTTGGCTTCTGTTTTAAAATCCTGGGTGAGTTGAGTATTTTAATGTGTCTGGGTTTGTCTGAAGATGGGGAGACAGGGAGTGTATTCACTGATTATGTGGCAGCTATTTCAGTGGTGGTGGGGAATAGAAGAAGTAACGTTGACAGGTCAGCAGGCCATTGCAGGGAAAGGGAAATCAGAAGGTTAACTGCTGTCTCCCCTTCTGGCTGTCCTGCCAGCTCTTTGACCTTGGAAAGCAATGCCAACCACCCGCAGAGCCTTGTTTTGCTCCTTTGTAATGCCATGTCGGTCCAGAATAAACCTGAAATCATCTGTGATCTGATTCTGGATGAAGGGGCTGACCTTGTATGTATCACAGAGACTTGGTTGGGGGAGGCTGGTGGCCCAGTCTAGTCCGAGCTTCCCCCCTCCAGGGTACTCTGTTGAGGAGTAGGGGAGGGGACGTGGGTGGGGAGGTGGAGTGACTGTGGTATATAAGAACAATATCTTCCTTGCCAGCATCCCTGTCGAAGTGTGGTATATAAGAACAATATCTTCCTTGCCAGCATCCCTGTCGGAGTGTCTGACCATATTGAATGTGTGTACTTAAGTTTGACGACCAGGGATAGACTGGGACTTCTGTTGGTGTACCGATCACCACACTGCCTAACGGAGTCCCTAACTAAGCTGACGGACTTGGTCTCAGGCTTGATGTTGGAGTCTCCCAGACTTGTGGTGCTGGATGACTTCAGTGTTCACTTTGGGACCAATTTGTCTGGGGCAGCTCAGGAGTTCATAGTGGCTATGATGGCTATAGGCCTATCACAAGTGGTCTCGGGACTGATGCATATTGCTGGTCACACGCATGATCTGGTCTTTAACTCTGAACAGAGTGGTGTTCCATGGATGGGGACTCCGGTGATTTCCTCATTGTCATGGACAGACCACCATCTGGTTAAGGTTGGACTCACAA
Source organism: Hemicordylus capensis (assembly GCF_027244095.1). Taxonomy (NCBI): domain Eukaryota; kingdom Metazoa; phylum Chordata; class Lepidosauria; order Squamata; family Cordylidae; genus Hemicordylus; species Hemicordylus capensis. Next base: position 392,657,797 of record NC_069657.1, on the reverse strand, counting down.
CAACGTTTCACCTCCTCAGGGGCAGGGGGCCCATTAAGATGGTCCACCCGAGAAGGTTATTGGATCCAATAGGATTCCAAGAAGCCCTGAAGGGATTTAGTGTTGGTTCTGCTGGTGATCCTGTCAATACTCTGGTGGAGAATTGGAATAATCAACTCACCAGGGCAGTAGATATGATCACTCCTAAGCATCCTCTCTGACCCACTTTGAAACTGGCCCCTTGGTATACGGAAGAACTATGGGGGCTGAAGCAGCGAGGTAGATGACTAGAGTGCAAGTGGAGAAAGACTCAACTTGAATCAGACAGATTATTCCATAGAGTGTATTTGAAGATCTATGCTCAGGAGATTTGTGTGGCAAAGAAGCTATTCTTTTCCTCCTGTATCGCATCTGCAAGTTCATGTCCAGCAGAGTTGTTCAGGGTTGTGAAGGGGCTTAAGTGCGCTCCTTCCCCCTTGAATCAGTACTTAGAACCAACAGTTACTCACTGTGACTCTTTAATGAGGTTTTTTTGTGGACAAAATCTCTTGTGTCGGGCCAACTTAGATTCCTACTCCACAATTGTTACAGAGTCTGATGCCAAGGTGTCCAGCAGCTCCTCTTATGTGATGACCCTTGATCAATTTCAGTTTATGACTCCTGAGGGTGTGGACAAGTTTTTTTGGAATGGTGTGGCGTACCACCTGTCCTCTTGATCCATGCCTGACATGGCTTATACCAGGGTTTCTCAACGTGTGGGTCCCCAGATGTTATTGGACTTCAACTCCCATAATCCCCAGCCCCAGTGGCCTTTGGTTGGGAATTATGGGAGTTGAAGTCCAATTACATCTGGGGACCCACACGTTGAGAAACCCTGGCTTATACTATCTGTCAGGGAGGCTGTTGTAGAGGGCCTGGTAGAGATTATAAATGCTTCTCTGAGGGAGGGCAGGATGCCTCCTTGTCTGAAGGAGGCAATCATTAGACCGCTTCTAAAGAAGCCTGCCTTGGATCCCTCAGTGTTAAATAGTTTCAGGCCTGTTTCCAACCTTCCATGGCTGGGCAAGGTGATTGAGAAGGTGGTGGCCTCCCAGCTCACGGTGGCCTTGGAGGAAACGGATTGTCTCTAGACCCATTTCAAACTGGCTTCCAGGCGGGCTATGGGGTAGATTGCCTTGGTCGGCCTGATGTATGATCTCCAATTGGGAATTGACAGCGGGAGTGTGACTCTGTTGGTCCTTTTGGATCTCTCAGCAGCTTTCGATACTATTGGCCATAGTATCCTTCTGGAATATCTGAGGGGATTGTGGGTGGGAGGCACTGCTTTGCAGTGGTTCCACTCCTACCTCATGGGCAGGTTCCAGATGGTGTCTCTTGGAGACTGTTCTTCAAAATGTGAACTTTCGTATGGTGTCCCTCAGGGCTCCATATTGTCTCCAATGTTGTTTAACATCTACATGAAACCACTGGGAGAGATCATCAGGAGATTTGGTGCAGGGTTTTATCAGTATGCTGATGACACCCAAATCTCCTTCTCCATGTCAACCTCATCAGGAGAAGGCATAACCTCTCTAAATGCCTGCCTGGAGGCAGTAATGGGCTGGATGAAGGATAACAAACTGAGGCTGAATCCAGATAAGACAGAGGTACTTACTGTGCAGGTCAGAACTTGGGAGACGATATTGTTCTGCCCGTTCTGGGTAGGGTCACACTTCGCCAGAAGGAACAGGTACGCAGTCTGGAGATGCTTCTGGATCCAAACCTCTCCCTGGTGTTCCAGGTTGAGGCGGTGGCCAGAGGTGTTTTTTATTGGCTTTGGCTGATACGCCAGCTGCATCCATTTCTTGAGATGAATGACCTCAAAATAGTGGTACATATGCTGGTAACCTCTAGGCTGAATTATTTATTATTTATTTATTTATTTATTTATTTATTTGATTTATATACTGCCCTTCCAAAATGGCTCAGGGCGGTTTACAATTAAAACAAACTTATAAAACAATGAAAAGCTAATACAAATTAAAAACAATAACACAACTAACAATTTAAAAACATTTTAAAACAAAAATTAAACATTGTCCCCAGACCCCAGCTCAAGAAGACACGTAGACTTAGTATGGAAGAAAAGGGCCACAACTTTGTTAACTATTACACAAGGCATTACTGCAAACCAGGAATTACTGCAAATCACTCTATGTAGGGCTGCCTTTGTACGTTGTCCAGAAACTGCAATTGGTCCAGAACGCGGCGACCAAGTTGGTCTCTGGATCATCATGAGCCCCTGGTGGTGCAGTGGTAAAACTGCCGCCCTGTAACCAGAAGGTTGCAAGTTCAATCCTGACCAGGGGCTCAAGGTTGACTCAGCCTTCCATCCTTCCGAGGTCGGTAAAATGAGTACCCAGAATGTTGGGGGCAATATGCTAAAATCATTGTAAACCGCTTAGAGAGCTTCCAGCTATAGAGCGGTATATAAATGTAAGTGCTATTGCTATTGCTATTGCTATCTAGAAAAGACCATGTTACTCCTGTGTTGAAAGAATTACACTGGCTGCCTATACGTTTCCAGGCAAAATACAAGGTGCTGGTTATTACCTATAAAGCTCTAAACAGCTTAGGCCCTGGGTATTTAAGAGGAAGTTATCTTTACCATGAGCCCCACTGCCTGTTGAGATAATCTAGAGAGGTTCGCCTGTAGCTGCCGCCAACTCACTTGGTGGCTACTTGGGAACAGGACTTCTCCGTTGCTGCCCCTGGACTTTGGAATGTGCTCCCTGTTGAAATAAAAGCCTCCCCATCTCTGGCAACTTTTAAAAAGGTGTTGAAGACACATTACTCACCCAGGCTTTTAATTAGACTTATGGTTTAAAATTTTAATGCTGCTTTTAAATGATTTTGATGTTAATTTTTTAATGTTTAAATGATTTTAATTGTTCAGTTTTGATTTTAACTGTTAGTTGTTTTTATGTGTTGTAAACCACCCTGAGCCATCTCTAGAGGTGCGGTATATACATTACATACATACATACAATGTTGTCTGTGGGGCTTAAGGGCTAGAAATCACAAGACATGCAGTTTGTGTCAATTCTTATGTAAGCCTTAAAATAGAAGTTGGTAACCTTTCAGAACTTTTGTGCTGTCTGCAGGATGGGGACTCATAGTGCACCCTCTTCTGGGGCCCATGCATGCAAGGCTGGAGGGGGTAGTTGCAGCAGCAGCTGCTGCTGCTCACACCATGGGAGGAGAAGCAGGAGAAAGAAGGGTCCCGGTCCCTTGCCACCACATCCTGCACCACTGCTCTTCCTCCTCCACCACTGCCTCTTCTGCCATCTTCACCTCCACCACCACCGTGCTCTAACTCCCTGATAGCAACAACAGTGGCAGCATCAAGTGCCTGCTGTGCTCTACATTCTCTCGCCTACTGCTGACAGGAAGCAGCAAAGGAGAGGGGAATGGACCTGTTGCTATCAAGGAGTTAGAGCATGTTGGTGGTGAAATGATCTGGAGTGGCACTCATAACACTAATTCAGTTTGGACTGGCAGTGTGAGTGCACAATTCCTCCTCTCCTGCCCATGCGAGCCTCAAAATAATTCTGATTCATATTTAGATCAGAAGGAAACCAAGATTGATCTGAACTGACCAACCTTGGGTTTATTCTAACTAGTTTGCTTCAAATAAATCTAGATATGTAACCGACTTCAAGCTTTGGGTTTAGATCTTGGTTTATTTCAAACAAGTTGGTTTGAATAAACTAAGATTGCTCGGGGTTCGGGTTCATACAGCCAGGCTTTAACTGTGGTTCCATGTGACAAGTGAACTGGCCCAATTAGTGATCTGATTCCCCCCTCCCTTTTGCTATGTCTTCTAGCTTTTCGATGCAGTGTAAACGTGGTGATAAAGTTCTTGGTGAAGGTAAAGGAAAGAACAAGCAAACTGCAAAACTTAATGCAGCCAAGCTAGCTTATGAACAGCTAGTTCAGCCAGTTCCTAGGGTAAGTATTATATTTAGAGCAATGACAAAAATGAAAATTCATTAGCATTTATTTTTAGAATAATCAGATTTATTTTACATAGTTCATAATACCTTTTAGGTTACAAGAAATCATGCTGTCTTATAAGGTTATAGAAATAGCTTTTCAATGTCTTATTTTGACATAGATAGATAGAACTAAGTACATGTTAAAGTTAAATATTAGCTTTGAACTCTGATAAGCAATAATGCTTTAATTTAAAAAGTAAAGTGTAAACAACAAACTGCATGTATGTGATACATTATTTTTCTTGGAGATATAAATGAATTATTTCAGCTAAACTACAGTTGTATATAGGTAGCATCATGTGCAACTGAGTAATATGCAGTATTCCCTCTAAGGTGAGTACGTGTGTGCGCACACAAGTTTTTTTATGTCTGCTTAGTTAATTTTAGATCCCGATTAGGTTGAATCAGGAAAGTCCCATCTGAATGCAAGTCACACACACAGCCTTGATACTGCTGCCCAGAAAAACTCATTCTGTACACGGATGAAACAAATTAGGGTGGGTGGGGGGGACTGGTTATATAATTTGGGTTTTAGTCCATGTGGATTTTTTCTTTGTAGGTGTTGAGATATAATGTTGGTGGATTTGCCATGATTAAAAAATGTCAGTTGACATGGCAGATCTGGTGAGACAGAAATGTCTACATGTTTGCATGAATCTCTTCTCTGGACACTGTTGATGATTCATCATTCCAAGAAAGAGAGAGAGCCTTTTTGGTCCATCTGTCTCCTTTGGAGCATATAGTAGTTTGGTAGTTAGGATTCAGGTTAGTCATGACTGGTTTTGGGTGGGGGGATGACTGCGGAGTTATATATCTTTTAAAGCTGAAAATAATAGGTTGAATCTCAATTAGTACTTCCATGAGTGGAAGCAGTCGCCCCATTTCCCTCTGCATCCCTTTGTGTCCCCTGAAAATCTGTTCCTGAGATATAATTCCAGGGATATATTTGAGGGGCCTGGGAGGGATGGGGAGGATTGACAAAAACTGTCTTCCCCGCCCATTGCACAAACAAAATTTCTTCCAGTTGTAGAAGAACTAGTTGGAATCTAATTCTTTTTCTGAGGTGTAATGCTGAAGATTTTGCCTCAGTTTTTTCCTTCTCATCATGCAAGCTGACTGACTTCTCTGAGATACTAGCCTTCCCTCTCATTACAGTATGGCTCTTGACCTAGCTAGGTTTTTAACTAATGCATTTCAAAACAATTATATGGATAAATGTCTGGAAATATTGAAACATTTTGACCAATACTATGTGGTGAAAGCTTGGCTGTGCTGACACTTGTTTTAAAACTCTTGTCGGGGGCACAGTATAACCTGTGTGTATACTGTATTGAGTTATCCAAAAACCTTTGGTTTAAAATGAGATTTAAGATACTTTAAATTTTCACTCATGCTCTAAAAAGTGTAGAAATTGCAAGTTCAGGTGCCAATTTTATCTCTCTCCCACATAAACTCTAAAGACTTTGTGCAGTCTCATATACTATGCTGGCTTTAGAAATTAAGCTCCATGCATTCATACTTTGCCTTGGTTTTTCAGTTTGAGATTGGTCTGGGGAGGGATGCAACCCATTGGGCTGGGGTGGGGAGGCAAAAATTCAACAGGAACAGCTTTCTCAATTTCTTTCTAGAAATGCCTATGATGAATTTCTGTCTGATACATCTCTACAAGGCACAGTGCTTCTCCAAAATGCTACTTATATTGTAAATGTCCAGCCAGAAATTCACAGTTCAGGACATCTGGAGGCTTTACAGACAGGGCTGTTATCCTAAATCTCCTCCAGAAGAGAGTGTGTGCGTTCACACACCAGCCAAACTTACCCCAAAGTCCATTGAGATCCCTGGAAGCACTCCACCTACAAATCTGGCTTTGTCTTCTGAATTCTAGCTTATCTTGATGTATTTTCGAATTTTTAAAATGCTGGTTTTAAGTGGGGTTTTCTGAAAATGCTGGAGCAAGTAGGGAGAGGCACTGATGTAGAATCATTAATATAAGAGAGATACACCCTTTTAGGAATACAGATATAGGCTTTAGAAATCTCTCCCCCCCCCACAATTGGCTAGAAGGAAAACACGGAGGTATGCAATATGAACCTGCACCAAAAGAAAATCCAAGAGCGGAGGGGAGGGGCTTCTTCCCTCAATGCTGGGAGTGTAATTTGAAGTGGCTTCACTCAACATTTACCCCGCAGCATGAAGCCATGTGTGAATAAGTCCCTGGGGTCACCTTAACTGGCGCAGCGGAGAAATGCTTGACTGACAAGCAGAAGGTTGCCCGTTCAAATCCCCACTGATATGTTTCCTAGACTATGGGAAACACCTGTATCGGGCAGCAGCAATAGAGGAAGATGCTGAAAGGCATCATCTCACACTGCACGGGAGGAGGCAATGGTAAACCCCTCCTGTATTCTACCAAAAGAAAACCACAGGGCTCTGTGGGTGCCAGATTCAAAACCAACTTGACGGCACACTTTACCATTAACCTGCCGTGGCATAGATGGATGAGTATCTCTTCCCTTAAAGATATGAGTGGGATTATTCAATAAGACAAAATTTTCAGGATTTCTCATTGCTTAATTTTGCTATATTAGGTTCAGGACAATCTTCTGCCCCTTATCTAATAAGCCTGTAGCCACTGAATACCAGAACCCAGATTTGGATGAATTCAGACAACTTGAATTGTTCATTTACATGACAATAATTTCATTATGTGAGAATTTTTCCCCATTGGTGTTTATTGCTCATAGAAGCAACTGTTTCATTCTGAGTTACCATGGAAATTTTACACAGTCAGTTCGAATCCCCATTCAACCATGAAACTCACTGGGTGACTCTGGGCCAGTCATGTATCTCACAGGGTTGTTGTGAGGATAAACATAATCATGTACACCATTCTGAGCTCCTCGGCGGAAAAGCGGGATATAAATAAATAAATAAATAAATAAATGGGATGGAATGTATGCAAATACATTTCCTTTCATTGCCATTGCTACATTTTGTAGGGATTTGCAGGTACTGAATTATTCGATATTGTTTTCCAGATGGCAAGAAATGTTACCCCTACTAATTCATCCACAAGTCTGTCCGTTAATAATTCCCAAGGAACATCAGGCACATCTGCAAAGTAAGTTACCCATTTAGTGATGCCTTAACAGAGATTTGTAAATAGATATTTATCTGGTTGCCAGTTAGGTGCCTCTAGATGACCCAAACACAGCCTGCTGCTGCAGCATGTGAACTCACACAACTCTAGAGAGGCCCTCTAAACTGCTCTATCTGCACTTTGGGCCTGTCCTTTTTTCCATTATTTGCTTTCCAGGAGAAGACAGCATTCCAGCTAGGGGTTACCATAGCTTGCTTGTGTGATTCCTTGGCTAGGGAAAACTCTTGGGTGTGCTTCAGCTGTCTCCACGGTCTCTGTCTTTTCTCTTCTGTTAGATAGGAATGGAGTGTCAAGACAAGAGGAACTATAGTATGCTGCTTTGTTTTCCGTAGTGGCACACTATGTTTACCACTGCTGTAATCTCTCTCTCAATCTCAAGCGGGGAAATGCTTGACTAATAAGCAGAAGGTTGCTGGTTCGAATCTCTGCTGGTACTATATCAGGCAGCAGCAATATAGGAAGATGCTGAAAGGCATCATCTCATACTGCGCTGGAGGAGGCAATGGACAACCCCTCCTGTATTCTACCAAAGAAAACCACAGGGCTCTGTGGGCTCCAGGAGTTGAAATTGACTTGACGGCACACTTTACCTTTTATGCCAAGACAGGCCTGTCCTCTCATTCTTTTCACTGTGCAAGCTGCTTTGGGAACTTTTCTGTTCAGAAGTGGTATATCAATATTCTTAATAATAATGATTGGGAATGGCCATCATGCCATAAGCTTAAAGGAGGCTTCTTGTTACATATATTGTAATAATTGGGTCTGAAAAAAATAGCTCATTGCTAATGCTGCATGTTTTTTCAACCCATTTTTGCGAGTCAGGAGAGATACATTTTTTTTAAGTGTGTGCATTTGCTCCAAGGTTAAAACATTGTTCAAGCGAAGTATACAACTGCCTAATCCTAATCAGAGGTGGAAGTTTGGGGCAGTGTACAAATGCAGGAAAACCTCAGTATTTGTGGGGGTTCCGTTGCTCACCATTACCTCGGATAAGGAAACTGTGAATACCTAGTAATTAGGTATATGGCATTGTGGGGGTTAGATTCCTGTAGGCCTGAAAATCATGGACAAAATGGTGGGGTGGACATGAAATAAAGTGTCCTACTGTAGCCCACAGGCCTCCAGCAGTGCCCCCCAAAAGTGTCAGATTTTGGGGGTGGGTTGTGAAAAATCGTGATTTTCAGAGCTTTTTTTGGTCAAAATGAACCATAAAATGGCTCTTAGTCACAAAATGGCTGGCGACCCACCCCAGCCTGTGGATATGTGAAAATTAACCCTTTTTTTGGCTGATTTTTATCACGTATGCTGAGTTGGGTGCCGATTACCCAACAGCAGATATGCAAAACTGCAGGTGTTGGGTCCGTGAATGCCGAGATTTGCTTGTATGATAAAATAAAATAAAAACAATCTAGACAGAAGCAGTTCTTCTAGATTGAAACTACTGAAACCAAAAGGGTGTTCACTTGTTCACACCCCCACATTGTTGTGAACTACTCCTGGTTTCACACTCTGTATATGCTCAGAGGGAAAGAGGGAAAGTCACATCATACACAAACTGAATTGGTTCTTGGAGATGGTGACCATGTAGGATCTGGGCGCGCAAACAGAGACAGAAGGTTAAATGGGCTTTATTATAGAAAGTTGCTCATCAGGATAAAATAATCCAAATTAAATAAATGTTTCCGATTCAAAGTGTAGTGTAATGTGCCTAACTAACATATCTGTGTGCAATCAGTAATTACAGCTATCTAACTATCTAACAAATCCTAATAAAATATTTAGGGAGAAGCAGAGGAAGAAGGAAGAAGGGAGGGCTTAGGAGAGGGATAGCAGTGTTTAGTAGGGAGGGAAGAGGGATCCAAGGCTTGTGTAAGCAGCATATTACCAGGGTCAGAGGTTTGAGAGCGATGAAGCTTAGCTGAAGAAGAGATGCTGTAGCTGGAGAACAGGAACTTGGGAGCGATGCAGTCTTCTAGCAGTCAGGTAAGCTGGTCAAGCAGGCAGTTTGTTCAGAGCGAGGCAGAGAGTGAGAGTACCATGGCTGGGGAAGTCTTGACTTCTCACTGTGCAGCAGAAGTCACAGACAGTTCCTGTTCATGGACAGAGTTCCTGCTTGTTGCTCCGTGGCTTTAGCAGCAAACTCTGGGATGGCTCTTGAGCAAGTATTGCTTGTTAGGCAAAGATTGCTAGCTCTCTGTTTGGCTTGCTCTATTTTTGTAGTTGCTTCTCCCTTTGATCTCCATAGAGTCCATTCAAAATGTCTTCATCCTTCTTGGGTCCCCAAAAAGGTGGCAATTTGCTGTTACCTTCTGGATATTGTCTTTTAATTATTCAGGATATTAGCTCAGTCCAGGGAGATCTGAATTCCATCTTCTGTTAGCTGCTATTTAGGGCAGGGGACATTCTGTTTTGCCCAAAGCAAATCTGCATCTCTGAGCTGCAAATGGGCATCTTCTCTTGTCCCCAGATTTCTGGTGCCTGGTCCCAGAAGGTGTTAAAAGTCAGGAGTTAGTAAAAGAATTAGCTCTATTTGTGTGAGACAGCAATTAAATTACTTCTTGTGTACATCTGTCTAGTGTGTAATTATAACAAAAGAATATTTAAAGTAACATAAAAAGGGGTACATGTGTGTGGCGAGTTAATCAATACATTTGACTAAGGCAGAAGCATCCTGTCAGTGAGGTAAGGGGTTTACTGGAGAGCAAGTTAATTTCAGCAGTGTGAGACTGGTAATCAAGCAAGACCCATTGTGTCTCTTGTGAGTTCCACAAACACTGATAAACAATGCTAGATTGCCCCTGCCTTCAAAAATCATTTACCAGGCAGTCATGAGATCTGGGTGTCATGTACTGGTTAGGTCATCTGAATCCAGGCATTAATCGATTCCTTAATAAAATGGAATCAGACACAGGCCTGGGTTCCATATAATTCTGGGTTGGTGGCTCTGGGTCGAATGTTGGGGTCCCCAACAACATGCACATTCATGGAATATATGTGAGGAGATGGGACCATGCATGCTAACCCTGGCTCCCAACATCCACAGGTTGTGAAAAGGACCCATATGCATACAACTGTACATACTTAAGGTTCCCATTCATGTGAAAACTCTATGTGCATACCACTTTATGTACCTAGGACCCTTTCACAACAGTGCCAATGCATGGACATCACAGGCATGACTAGAAGGCATGCCAGTACATGTGGGGGTCACTGAAAATCTCAAGACTGAATAACGGAATCGTCCTCATTTTAAAACTATAGCCTGTAAATTTGTCTTGCAGCTTTGTTCCAGACTCAACAGATCCTGCTTCCAACGCATCAGATAGTGTGGTCTTTCAAAGATCTGGTTTATTTTCAAAGTAAGGGTTAATTTTAAATGTGAAAAAAATCGGTGTGAGGAGAGAGGACCTGTCTCTAGTTATTTTGTGCTTTGGCTAAGTCATCTTCATGGAAAGATTAGGAAGAGTGCAGCTAGAGAAAGTTTCTATTTTCGTTTACTAACCAAATTAGTTCTAGAGTCACTGAAGCTATCTGTATCTATTCAAGGTTTGAGATGAATATAATTGCTAAAAAGCTTAGACTTCTCAAGGAATAAGCTGAATAAATATCTATTAACATTACAGATAGCAGCACAGCCCCCTAGCCTTGTTCTTCCACATCTGAGTTTATTATCAGCACACTTTTATGAGCATTTACTTTTGCCATACTTTGCGTTACCTTGGTGGGGATCCAGACTAAAATAGTTTGGAAGAGAGAGGTAAATCTTGGCAACGTTACCATTTCTGCTGCTGTACAACCTCTCTTGAGATAGATCAGTATCACTCAGCCTGCCAGATTCCTTTTTAAATTAACTTTTGGGACTGCAAAGAAAATTCTGATCATACTTCCTGATTACCTACAGATACCAAACTTTGCATGAACAGTCCTGCTACTTAAATTAGCTGAATGCTCTACTTTTTACACTGGAATATGCTTGGTGACATGCGTAAATATTTTGTTTGATTTTTTTTTTAGCAGAAATTCTGAATAAATCATATTTTAGCTGTTACTGTTCTAAATAGATTTTTAACACTCAGTAATCAGATCAATCATTCCAAAATGACACCAATCCCAAAGAAAAGCAGATGATACTGTATTCCTCAGATTCAAAATTTGATTCAGATTTACCATATATGGTCATTATACAATAAAATGAATAATGTATGAAGTTGAAATCCTACAAATTTCAATTTTTCATTTCCTTTTTGCAAGCACATTAATAATGCATATTTAATTTCTTGAATTTGCCTAGAAGTGTAATCTACGCGAAATGAATTTGCCCAGTCAACAATGGGCCTCACCTACTAGTGTTGAGATATAGGAAATAGCACAAATGGAACAGCAAAATATTTTGCAAACAATGTGTACTAACCAGTGGGAAATATAGTTAAGATATCCTGCCAGAGTAAGGTTTCTGTGTAGAATGCTGTATATTTTTTTTCTGTTAAGCTGTATTGGCTTGAGTAAGTATACTAAGTTCATGGGGATTGTAAATTTATTACAGTTATGAGGCTTGTTCTTAGTACGATATAAGTGGCCTGCCTATACTTCTAATTTATTTGGAGAATCAGTTCTATGTTTCATAAATAAGACTTTAGCTCAATGGAAGTATTTAAACAAGTATTTTTATTTCCCCTGCAGTGGTGCAGATTCTGATTCAGGATGTAAGAGTGCAGTTGACGAACTGGTTAATAAAGTTGATGCCCTGCAAGTCAATGAAAATCCATCCCCTTTGGTAAATTATGAAAACTGTTCCCCCCTTTCTCGTTATATTGTTCATGACCACCTATTTGCTTTTGTTTATGCATTCTCAAACATTCATTCTGTTAGAAATGTTTATTGGCCAGGACTGTGAATTAAAATCAGTCCAGTGTTCTCTCTAATTTTTTTCATCAATGAGCGGAATGAGGTTGGTTCTGGGCGGCAGTATCAAGGAGGTGTATGCTCATATGCATTATTATGTGCCACTATAGATACAGCAAACACGCACACTCAAATACTGAAGGGAATAAGTGTATTTTACAATTCTATTCTATTTATAAAATTATAATATAAAATATTATTTATTCTATTTATAAAATTGGGGTTTATAGCTTTACAGTTCTAAACTTGAAGTTGAGCTCTTAAAATTCCATAAAGACAAAGTTTATTCTGTCTGAGCTTTTCTAAAAGCAGTGTCTTCTTGATGTAGTGATTGGTTTTGGCCTATGTGTTAGGTTGCTACTTACTGTACTCTAGTCTATTCTCTGCCACTTATCAGAATTTGATAATTCTCCAGGAATAGTGCTAGATTTCCTCAGTAGACAAGATCTGGAATAACTCGATCACATGCAGAACAAAAACCTTCAATTAATTAACTAGGAAAAATATTTATAGCTGTTTTCGTTAATTAAACATGAGTCTTTAATAGAGTCTTTTTTCTGTTTGAGAAAAGTTCTGAATATCATATTTTAACTATTGTTGTTCTCAGCAGAGTTTTAACACTCAGTCTCAATAAAAGTTAAAATATGATGTTCAGAATTCTTCTGAAAAATAAAAAATATATTTTCTGAAAAAGCCAAAAAGACTCTATTAAAGACTCATGTTTAAGTAACAAAGACCACCTATAAATATGTCCTAGTTAATTAATTCTTTGGGGGCCGGCTCCAGGACTGCAGCCACCTCCCCACGCTGCTGCTGACTCACCAAGCAATGCTGCAGCAGGGGCACTGGAAGCAGCCTCCCTCTGCCTTACCCTCGACGAAATCCTATTCGCCCACCCCAGCCCAACTTGTTCCACTGCTCCCTGGGACGCTGCCAGTACTAGGGCAAGAGAACTGAGCAAGAGGTGGGGAAGTGCAAAGAAAATGAAACTTCCACGAAAATAGGGCTGTTTTGTGAATTGGGCGCTGGACACCAGGAGATTTCAGGAGTCCCTCCAGCCTCCTTTCTCCTCCTCCCCACTTACTGACTTCCTCCCTCCCTTGCTGGGAGAAAGCCGCCTTCTTTCTCTCACTCTTCCTCACATAGGAGGGGCTGAGGAAGGAAGGAGTGGCTTGCCAGCAGTGTCTTCCCCTCCAGGCTTGCCATTGGGGCTCAGCACGGTGGGAGGAGAGAAAGGAAGAAGTGGCTTGGCTCTGCTCAGCACGATGGTGGGGGAAAGGAAGATATGACTTGGGAGCGGGGGTGGGGGTGGGGCAGAAGGTTCAGTTCAGCTTTCCTCCTCCACCTGCATGCCATCCCACACTGTGCAACTGGAAACTTAAAGGGAAGGATTGGCACAGGGCAGCGTGGCTGGGCGGGGGAAAGGAAAAGGCAGCTTCAGCAGCAGCATGGTGGGTGCCTCTGAAAACAGCTGTGTGGGGGTCTGGAGTCCTGTGCGCGTGCACTCACGCGTGCACCTTAGAAGGAAGGTAGGGTCAGTCAGATATATGTCATTGCTGGGGAGAGGATCAGCCACGTAGCAGGGTTAGGAGGAAACAGGCAGTCTGGAAGTGCTGAAGGGGGGCTTAGTGGCTTCCTTTAATGATGGGTTAGCCAAACTGAGGAAGCCCTTGGAGCTATAGAAAGCAGTGGTATGGGACTGGCTTCCCATGATCACTTGACTTTTTGGATCTGTGAAGTTCGTAACAGACACCATGGGTCTCAAACCAGGAGGAGCCTCCTCCAGCCAGCAGGGGGCAGTGCCTTTAAATATGGGCAGCAGGGGGGTGCCTTTAAGGTACTCCTTACCTGTTCACCCCTGCCCGTTGCTTTTTCCCCGCTGGCACCCGAGTTTGAAAGAGATGATATGTAAAAATGAATAAAGGCTGCAGCATTCCTTCTTGCAGCTCCGATCGGTGTTGGCGTGCACATGGCTGGGGCACACGCACACTGGCCATTTGCGTGGTCAGCATACCACACAAATGGCTGGCGCAGATGCACCCCAGCCATGTGCGTGCCGACAGATTGCTGCTGCAGGAAGGAACTCCTCGAGTACCAGCGGGGGGAAAGCGGCGGGGAAGAGACAAACAGGTAAGGAACATCTTACCTGTTCTTTAAGGTATCCACCCCTAGCCTGCACTGGTGATTACGCTGATTCCTGACACCAGTTGTGTTTTAATTTTCAGTGAAGTCTTTGAGTGTAAGCAACTGGCATCAAGGCAGAATTCTTTATTAATTTTTTTCTTCATTTTGTTGTAGGCAAATGCCAAAGGTCCTGCTGCAAAACCTAAAAGGTATATATTTCACCTTCTGAAATCTATAATTGCTTTACCCTAATTTACCCCAGTAGACTTAATTTCTTTATCGTCTACCAGTTGATGAAAATGATTTACACCAATAATTAATGCACTTTTCACATATGTTTGCATTTTACTATTTAAATATTACATGGCTTAACTTTATTTTTCCAAGGAAAGAAACACCATTGGCACCTGCATTTTCAAAGGCCCTTCAAAAGGAAGATAAGGATACTGTCAAGGACAGGTAGGACTAGACTCCAGGATTTTAAATAATGTCTGCCTTCTTTCTTTGAAATTTAATTTCACATGGATTTGATGAATTTGTTATGGGCTGAGACCTGATTTAGGTCTGCTTGGAAAGATGTTGGTTTGTCAAGTACTTTCCAATGTGCCCATAGACCGCTTTGTGAATACAGGCTTTCTCATTCATTGCAACATTGGAGGCAACTCTGCATGTGTAGTGGAAACATGTGCAACTCATTGCCCCTGATGCTTCAAGGCATGAGGAAATCCTTGCATTATATCAGTGGTTCCCCAAAATGGGAGGCCCCAGATGTTGCTGAACTACAACTCCCATTAGCCCCAGCTGTGGCTGGGGCTGATGGGAGTTGAGTTCAGCAACATCTGGAGCCTCCCATTTTTGGGAACCACTGCATTATATTGATCCTTTTCAGCCTGTCTTCGTTCTTTGGATCCTACTGATCTAAATTGGGCCAGCTTGCCTATATTTAGGAAAGGTGTTTGAACATGTACCACATTTCATCTCTGGATATTTCTGGAGGACACTGATTATCTAGATCCTTTTCAGTTTGACTTCCTGCCCTGATTTTGAGATGGAAACTTGATTACCTTAGTAAACCACATATGCCAGAAAATGGATAAGATGCAAGTGCATCTTTGTTTATTCTCCTGGGCGTTTTCCAGATTACATGCTGCAACATACTCACACCATATTTGCTAAGTGCCCTTCCATATCGCCTGTGTTTCCACATTGGTGTCACTGAGTTGATAGCAGATTGTGTTCACATTTCCCATGCCTTGATTCAAATTTTAAATGATGCATTTTTGTCCTACAACATTGTAATTGCCCACAGAAAAATATTTTTCCATTGTAGGAAGCCTTTACCCTTGTTTTATGCATTGTAGCATTTTGCAGTGTAGACAGTTCTTTGCCCCCGCCCGTGCTTGCCTCCTCTGTCCCCCTGCCTTGGGGAGAGAAAAAGGCAGGGAGGAATCTCGGCTTTCCCCTCCTTTCCTCCCCACAGATCCCAAACCACACACCTCCCTCCTCCTCCGCTTGCTTCCAACATAACTTGAGCTTGTCAACACAGAAAGGGAGGGGGAGGAAGGAGATCCAGGAGTTTATTATTATTATTATTATTATTATTATTATTATTATTATTATTATTTTCCCACCAGGGTTCTTTTGTACTTTCCCCTTTTAATTTGCTGCTTTGGCCAGAGACTCATACTAGTGCAGCTGAGCAGATTTCTGAATCTAACCCTTTCTCGTGCACATTTTACTGAAGAGGAAGCCCATCGAACTAAATCATTTACTTCTGTGCAATCCCACTAGCTTAAGAGCCTCCCCATCTCTTACAATTTTCACAAAGGCAGTCAAGACGCATTTGTTCACCCAGGCTTTTAATTAGATACTGTTTTAATTGATTATTTTTAATAGTTTTAACCTTTTAAATTTTAAATTGTTGCAGTGTTTTAACCTTTTTATTTGTTTTGTTGTAAACTGCCCAGAGACTTGCATTTTGGGCAGCATACAAATAAGATAAATAAATAAATAATAAATACTACAAGGCAAAGGGCAGGGAGAGAGAGCAGTCAGCCTCCTGCCAGCCACACCATCCAGTGGGGCAGCAAGCGGTAGCCGAGGCAGCAAATGGTGAGCAGCCTGCTCCTCTTGCCTGCCTCGGTGCATGGCAGACAGCATGGCAGCAGGCACAGCCTCCACCATGTATCTGCTCACCAGCAAGCGGTGAGCAGCCTGCTCCGCTTGGTGAGGCTGTCTGCATGGCCGCCTTGGCTCTGGGGAGAGTGGCGGCCTGTGAACAGCCCACTCTACGAGGCTGCCCCTGCCTCGGCTTGGGGATAGCAGTGGCGGCCAAGGCTGCCTGCGCACCCGCCTTGGCTCGGGGGGGGGGGTAGCGGCAGCCAGTGAGCGGCCTGTTACGCTCAGCAAGGCTGCCCGCATGCCTGCCTTGGCTGGGGGGGTGGAGCTGTGGCAGCTAGCGAGCCCGCATCAACTCCCGGCGGGTTTAGGAGGTATTGCCACCCTCTCTGCTGCCAATTTGGTTTGTGTTAGGAGATATCACTGCCTGCCTGCCCTCTCCACCACCAGTGCACCCATTGCCAGCCCACACGCACCCGCCGCCTCACCATCATAATTTGGGAGGCAGGCAGGTGCACAAGCAGCTCTCGCCACCGCACTGCTGCATGGCAGCAGTTTTAAAGGTTAAAAAATAGTTTTAATTAAACTCCCTCCCCCCTTATTTGCAAAGGGAAGGGGAACCCTTGCCGTTGGAGCAGCAAATCTTTGGCTGCCTGCTGCCGGCAAAAAGATTAATCCACCCCTGCCCACCCAGGCACTTCCCCCTTTCCAGGTTCACCATAGAATTTCCTTTCTCTCCCCCATTAATTTTTTTTTAAAAAATCGTGTCACACATACTCCTCAACTCCATTGGCCCAAATGGAGCAGGAGGAGGGGCCGATAAATGCAGTTTAAGGAGAATATGGACACTTCTGTCCTGGAAAATACGTTTTAGGGGACAGAAAATATGAATTGCCACCAGCTTACAATGAAGCATTAAACCACCCTTTACTCTCGTTTTGAAACCGTCACACTATTCTGTCACAGTTAGCAATGCATTAACCATTGCACATCTCATAATCTGGAAAATGCCCTGGACTTTGCTTTCAGTGACTTCTGACACCATTGACCATGGTTCTGGAATGCTTTGTTGGCGGGATTGAGGGGGGTTGCTATTTTGCAGTAATTCCTGTCCTTCTGGATGCACTGTTGCTTTAAATTGCAAGTCAGTGGAGGAAGTGGAGGTGATGAGGAGCTTCCAGCAGGAGCAGCATTATTTCTTTGTTGCCTCTACTTCACTAGCTGGATCACTTTCTCTCTCTCTCTCTCTTCCCCCTGAGCCTTCTACCAACAGACCTGTGCACTTAGTCTGCTCGTTTTGGGAGCCAAGTACAGTACACAACTCTGTTGGTGAAAGGAGCAGGGGAAAGGGAGTGAGAGAAGGTATAGCAGCTGGGCGATGGGGAAGAGGGTGGTGCTGGTGAGGGAGGCAGTACTGGTGTCTGGTGGGGGCAGGGGCAGGGCACAAGGGGCGGGGCACACAAAAGGGAGGGCAGCAGGGCTGTGAGGAGCTGGAGGATGGTGGCAACAGGCAAGTGAGGCAAAGCCTGCAGGGTGGAATGGGTAGAGTGCTGCACTTGCTGCTCCATAGTGCTGGCGCTGCCTGAGGCCACCATCTCACCTTTTCTCATGGCTGCCCCTGATCCTAAGACTTACTTTCATTTCTTAAAACAGGAATATTTGGAATATTGGAACATTTAAGGATATAGAGCAAATTGGTCGTGGTGGATTTGGGAATGTTTTCAAGGCAAAACATGCCATTGATAATATAGTGTATGCTGTCAAACGAGTCAAGCTTACTGAGTAAGTTAGCCTATGTTTGCATTTATATTAAGACCTTAAGAGTGTGTGCGGTGTTCTGCACTGAATTTGTGTTTTACCTAAGATGTTAGTCCTAATTTCAGCCAGCACTTAGATAAACCCTCTGCTGATGGACCAGGATTTTTTGTTGTGGGAGAAGATGGTTCTCCCTCAGTGGGGGAGTGTATCCTAAGCTGGGTTGCTCCTCCCACCTGGTCCGAGGCAGGGCCAATCACAAGAAGGCTTGCTGTGTGGGAGACATTCCCTCAGCCTCCAATTTTCACTCTGTCTCATTTGGAGCAGGAGGCTTTTTCTGCTGCTGTATGGAGGACTTCTCACCAATGGGTTATCCTTCCCACGTGCTCCGGAGGCAGGACTATGCTAATTAGCTTGAAGTTTTAAGACCCTGGGAAGGATGGCCCAACCCAGTTTCTTTTGTCCTGCAACCAGCTCCAGAAACAGCCTTCTCTTCCCTTGTTTATTGAAGGCCTCCTTTTCTCTCTCTCTCTGAATCTGACTTCTATTTTCCAGCCCTTCTTTATTGCTCATTTTCTCTTTGTCTGTTATGCCTTTAAAAAAGCCCTTTCTTTACCATTCCTCTGAATCCCCCCCTTCTGCCCCCCCTTTCCTTCATCCTTGCTCTTAAGGCATCTCTTCAAGCTATCACCGAAGCAGCAGGGATCCTCTGAGGAACAAAAGGGCTGGAATGCCACAGGCTTCCTGCAAAAGGCAGCCCAGAGACACCCCCCAGCCCCACCCCCCACTCCAAGATATCAGAGCTTCCCCCATGGATATTGGGCCATGGGCCACTGCAACACCGGAGGTCAGAAGCTTCTTCTCCAGGTTTTGTGGCTGTTCATCGCCAGCCTGATCAATGGGGAGGGGGCCCGCATGTCTCCGCAGTTGCCCAGTTCCTGGGCCAGCATTTCTCTCCCCACCCGCCCATTTGCCTCTGCAGCCCTTGCCTCAGCACGACTGCCCCTTTCTGGTGCTTAATCTTTGCTTCCATGAGGCAGCCGCGGACCCAGGCTGGCACCAAACAACAAACGGCTGGAGGTCCTGTGGGAAGAAGTGCAGCCTCCAGCAGCTCAAGTAAATGGCAGGGAGAAGATCGGAGCAGCGGCAGCTCCTGGCTCTAATGGAGCTCCATTTGCGGCAGCAAAGCAAAGCTCCTGGTGCCCATCCCATCTCAGGATCGCTGCAACCAACCCATGCAGGCAGTGGGGGAGCTGTTATGCCAGACACTGCAGCCTCAGCTACCCCCCCCCCTTCGTGCAAGCATTTTCCTGCCGAGAGCCCGCCAAAACTGGAACTTTCAGGGAGTGAAGGGTGACTGGAGGGAGGAAAAATGCTCCTCGGGCCAGCTGTATGGCATCCCTCATTTCTACTGAAGTGTCCTCCCTTAGAGGCTGGGTCATAGTCTTATAACCATGTCCATACCACTGCTGCTACTATAAAATGTGTATATACCACACCTTGTATGTGACACTCTAACAGATTTATTACATTGCAGGCCCCTGCGACCAGAAGAACTGGTTACATTGGGGTGAGCGAGGGGTGCTTTCATCTGCGGAGCAGGGTCAGCCTTGGTTGCATTTGAATGGGAGACCACAGTGTTACTGATTATTGGTTATTTTATTATTTATTTATTGTATTTCCGTACCTCCCCATCCAAAAGCTCTGGTGGTGCACAATAAGGCATGTGACTAATCCTTCTGAACCAGCATAGGAACAGCCATGCTGGATCAGGCCCATGGCCCATCTGGTCCAGCTCCTCTTCATGTAGTGGTCCTCCAAATCACAGGGGCTAGAGACGCAGTCCCTTGTGCCTACAGATCAAAAACCTAAAGGACATAATTAAATAATCTTTTTGTTCAAATGACCTTCCAGGGACACTAATATTCTATGTCTCCAGACTGGGTAGAGCATGAATTGAAGTTCCCGGGAGAGCCCTGGCCTCAAATAGATTCCAAAGTCTGGAAGGGAACAGGCCTCGTCTTTACCACCTGAGGCCTCGGTAAGGTTAAATGTCCTTTGCATTTACACTACTGGGATGGCTATCTTATCTCTACCGGTGAGGGTACTTACTTCAGGGATGTGCTTGTTTACTGAAGGCAGGCAACTAGTCGGAGGTCACATGCTCTCTCCTCATGAGACATAGGATCCTCTGCTGTACCTCTATTCTACCTTGAATGTCTCATTATTGGGGAACACATTCATACTCTCTTTGTTGCTCTTATGCATCTAATTTGAACCTTAATAAGGCTGGGGATGATGCAGGACCCTCACAGTCTACCCCGCATCACCTTTTTTCTGCAGGACTTCTCAGTCCTTTTGCACAAGGCACGCAAAATTCTCAGGTTGGAAGGCACCTTGTCTTCTATCATAGCTCCTACCAGATATGGTAGGGGAAATTCACTGAGGTGAATCCTTGTTTGTAAGAGATTCACAGTAGGCTGCTACCATCCACTTTATTTTGATGTGGGGAAACCCCATATAAGATTTATGGGGGTCAAAATGGCAAAATCCTTCCTAAAAGGGCTGAGCAGTCCTAGGCCTCCAAAGGCATTAGGGGAGACCCAAAATGAAAAGTAGCATACTCCACCAAGGGTTTATTATTAGATTAAAAGAAAAACCAGAGAATGCAATACCAGAGAATGCGGACAACCAGAGTAGTATGGAAACTGCAGTTAGTCCAGAATACGGCAGCCAGGTTGGTCTCTGGGTCATCTCGGAGAGACCATATCACTTCTATCTTAAAAGATCTACACTGGCTACCGATAAGTTTCCGGGCAAAGTACAAGGTTTTGGTTATAACCTATAAATCCCTAAACAGCTTGGAGCCTGGATATTTAAGAGAACGTCTTCTTTGCTATGAAGCACACCGCCCATTGAGATCATCTGGAGAGGTCCATCTGCTGTTGCCACCGGCTCATCTGGTGGCTACTCAGGGATGGGCCTTTTCCATTGCTGCCCCAAGGCTTTGGAACACACTTCCTGCTGAAATAAGAGCATCCCCATCTCTTACAACTTTTAAAAGGGCAGTCAAGACACATTTGTTCACCCAGGCCTTTAATTAGATATTGTTTTAATGGTGTTTTAATAGTTTTAACGCTTTTAAATTTTAATTGTTGAAATGTTTTAACCTTTTTATTGGCTGTTTTAATTGTTTTGTTGTAAACCGCCCAGAGAACTTGCGTTTTGGACAGTATAGAAATGGGATGGATGGATGGATGGATGGATGGATGGATGGATGGATGGATAAAAACCTTTGGGGGCTGGTGTAAAACTCAGTCAGTTTCTCCATTAACAGCATCAGCCTCCTCCCACTTGTTAGGTTTCCTGCAGAAGGGTCTGGATAGAGGGCTCCATCCCAATACCTTCAGTGCCAGGTGGCAGCCATTGCATTAACTCTGGATGCAGATGGTAGCTCCAGCCTCTCTATACACATCCCCATGTTAGGAAGTTTTTAAAAGGAGCTTCAATTCTTAAACCTCCCACAGTTTACAAGTTTCCTATCTGGGAACTAAAAATTGTCTTTACAGCCCTGACCGAGATACTGTTCTTTGCTCAGGTTGGTCTCTTTAAAATTACTATCTCTCAAGGTCCTCTTCCTGATTGCATTTACATCTGCACGCAAGGTGTTGGGGGGCTCTTTCAGTTTACAAGGAGCTTTGTTTAGTTTCCCCTGACTGTGTGCTCCTAAGGACAGATCCTACTTTTATACCTAAAGTAAATTCTCTTTTTCATAGGTCACAAGTACTCATGTTACCATCTTTCTGTTCCCACCCTTCTTCCCCTAAGGAGAAGGCAAGACACCCCTTAGATTGTCTAGACCCATTTCAAACTGGCTTTAGAGCGGGCTATGGAGTTGAGTCTGCCTTGCTCGGCCTGATGGATGACCTTTACCAGGGAATCGACAGAGGGAGTGTGACTCTCTATCCTTCTGGATCGCCTGGGTGAATTGGGCACTGCTTTGCAGTGGTTCCGCTCCTATCTCTCAGGCAGATTCCAGATGGTGGTGCTTGGTGACAGTTCCTTTTCAAAATGGGAACTATTATATCTGCCTCAGGGCTCCATTCTGTCACCAATGCTTTTTAACATTTACATGAAACCGCTGGGTGAGGTCATCAGGAGATTTGATGCAGGGTGTTACCAATATGCTGATGACACCCAAGTATATTTCCCCTTGTCGTCGTCGTCATCATCATGATGACAAAATGGCATTCACTCCCTAAATGCCTGCCTATGGGCAGTAATGGGCTGGATGAGGGATAACAAATTGAAGCTTAATCCAAGCAAGACAGGGGTGCTCATTGTGGGGGATCGGAATTTGAGGGATGAGTTAGATCTTCCTGTGCTAGATGGGGTTACACTCCCACAGAAGGAACAGGTGTGCAGATTGGGAGTGTTGTTAGATCCAGGCCTCACCCTTGTATCTCAGGTGGAGGCTATGGCCAGGAGTGTTTTCTGTCAACTTCAGTTGATTCGACAGCTGTGTCCATTCCTTGAAGAGAACGATCTCAAAACAGTGTTACATCATCTGGTAACCTCCAGGCTTGACTATTGCATTGCACTCTACATGGACCTTTGTACATAGATCAGAAACTTCAGTTAGTTCAAAATGCAGCAGCCAGACTGATTTCTCAGGTAACTTGGAGAGACCATATTATGCCTATTTTAAAACAGTGGCATTGGGTGCCGATGTGTTTCTGGGCGAAGTACAAAGTGCTGCTTTTACCTGTAAAGCTCTGAACAGCTTGGGTCCGTGTTACCTTAGAGACCGCCTTTGGTATGTTCCCCATCACTCACTGAGATCATCTGGAGAGGTCCGTCTCCAGTTACCACTGGTACGTCTGGTGGCTACTCGGAACCAGGCCTTTTCTGTAGCTGCTCCTGGCCTATGGAATGGACTCCCGGCAGATATCCACAGTTTAAACTCGCTGTTGTCCTTTAAGAGAGCCAAAAAAACTTAGTTGTTTGGCCTGGCCTTCCAAGGTTTTTAAATGGTTTTAAAAGCATTTTAATTAGTTTTAAATGGTTTTTAATTGTTTTAAAATTGTTTTTATATTGTTTTTAGCTCTGTGTCTTAAATGTTGTGTGTTTTTATGTCCTTTTAAATTTGTTGTGCACCACCCAGAGTCTTTGGATGGGGAGGTTTATAAATGCAATGTAATAAATGTGTGTAGGGCCGTCAAGGTCTATTTGCCACACACCAAGACCTTTCGAGTTTCTAAATCTTTCTTTGTTTCTTTTTGAGATTTGCTCTCTAGGTCATAAGGTACCCAATTCCAACTTAGCCAGGTGGAACTGTCAGTGTATCGAATTGGCTTACTCTTCTCAAGCTCTAGTTCCATGCAGTGGAATTATGGCACACTCCACCAGAAGTGCTGCAACTTCTGTAGCCCTGTCCACCTTGGCACCCTTACTTGATATCTGTAGGGCTGCTTCTTGGACGTCCTTGTCTACCTTCATAAGGCACTATAAGATTAAAAAACTGGCATCTGCTGATGCCTCATTCAGGAGATGGATGCTACAACCAGTAGTTTAAAACTGAGGACCAGCATCTCCTTCCCGCCTTTGGCAGGTCCCAGCTTGAGATACACTCCCCCACTGAGGGAGAATGAAGCATTGACACTTACCTAAAAGGTCAATATCCTCAGTGGTAGGGAGTGCATCCTCCCCACCACCACCACCACCAACACACACACACACACACACACATTGTCTGGTCCTTTTTGACTTCTGTCCTGTGGGGCAGCTTCCTTTCTGGGGTGGTACATTCTCCCTGGCGTATTGCATTAGTGATAAGTTATATTCCTTGGAGTTTTTCCTACCTGGATTGTTTGTTGTTTGTTTAACATTACATTGTTCAGGTCAAATCTATTTTTGGCACTGGAGCATTTTTTTCCAGGGGATCTAAGCTGAAGGTCTCCTCCCACACAGCTATGGCAAGCCTTCTTCTGATTGGCCCTGTCTCGGAGCAGGTGGGAGGAGCAACCCATCTTAGAATACACTCCCTACCACTGAGAATAATGACTTTTCAGGTAAGTGTCATTTTTGGCAACTTTGCCTTTCCTTTGCAGCTGCCTGTGCCTTCCGAAACTGTCCCTAATCGTTGGGAGACCCTGAGAGAGATAGTTCAAGAGGCATTGGTGGATGTAGAGGCAAGGGGAGAGCTCTGAAAATAATCCCTTCCCCCTCCTGCATTGGAAAACGCTGGTGCATTGAAGAAGGGTTAATCTGGGTGTTTATCATTGTAATTAAGGCTCACTCTTTGTGGGCCCTTCAAGTTTTATGCACAAGTCAATCAGCAATAATTCTAGCTGCTGATGCAAATCCAAGCAACTGTTTGGTGGGGGCACACCACTGCTCTTCAGTTGACTGGTTGTGGATTATTAACTAGAATCACTGTTGATCAGTTTGAGCATAAAATTGGAAGTTTTATGCCACAAATAAACATAAATAACCTTGTGGAAGGTTTGCCACAAATAGTGGCAACTGCATTTCTTATCAACATTGTAACAGTAATGAAACAGGGCAACATTTATTAAATGTCTCTTCCATTATTTTTGTCTAAGACTCCCTTCATAAGTATCTAGCTGTGTTGCTTCCATAGTGCTCCTATGTTGGTATGTATAAAAACTTCCACATTGACTTCACAGCACATTTATGTAATAATCAAGCAACACCTGGGCTGGTGTGTTGACTGCATATGCAAATATGCACAAGGGTCAACCATGTGGGCAAAGGTTTTTACATATATCCTGTCCACTGTGGGAGCAGCTCTGTAACTGATGACAGTAACTTTGATTGCTTTGATTCAGACTGAATCAGAGGCTCCTTTCCTCTTCTTGCAAGTCCCCAGGGTTGAGAGAGGAAGCTGGGCATCGTTGCACTCTGTGTTCCCTCTAACAGGGATTCCCAGATGTTGTTGGCTACAACTCCCATAATCCCCAAGCAAAAGCCATTGCAGCTGGGGATTCTGGGAGTTGTAGTCAACAACATCTGGGAATCCTTGTTGGAGGGAACACTGGTTGTACTTGATCTTTGCTCCCAATGTCAAATTCCTTCCACCACTTCAGTTGTAAAATGACTTGCCCCTTTGGCATTACTTTTTTGTTTCTGACATTTGTGGACATCTGCTCATAGGATTCAAAATCAGAAACATGATTTAAAAAATAATTATCTAGTAACATTCTTATTCCCTTATAAAGTTGACTTATATTTTAACTAACTCTATACACGGACTCTGAAAATAGCTGTCTCTTTTGTAGACTAGTGTTTCTGGTATTTTTAACAACTTTTCCCCCTCCAAAGCAGTAATGGAGAAGAATCCACAAAAGAAGTACAAGCCTTAGCAAAACTTAAGCATGAAAACATTGTCCGATATTATCATTGTTGGATTGGGAAAGACATTTTCCCATCAGAGGACAGCATAAGCGATAACAGGTAAGTCCACTACATAAGGATGTATTCATGCTCTGGGTTTCTGGGACTTATAAGGAGACGCAGCAGAGGTGCAGCTGGCAGCATGAATGGCAGCAGGTGGCCAGCCTGTAGGTGGCAGCCAAAAGAAGCCTTTGGTGCCAGGCCTTCGATGTGGGACTGAGGGCTGGGGCAGAATATATTCTTTGATAGCTATTTTAGAAGCTGAAGCTGTTTAGATAACTTCTGTTGTCTGAATCTTGGGTAAGATTAGTCTACAATGTGCTTAGGCTTGTCTGGAGATGGGGCATATTCATTGATTATGGGGCAGCTATTCTGGTGGTGGTGGTGGGAATAGAAGAAATAACGTTGACAGGTCAGCAGGCCATTACAGGGGAAGGGAAATGATACATTTAACAGCTGTTTCCCCTTCTGGCTGGCTGGCTGCCAGCTCTTTGACCTTGGAGAGCAGTGCCAACTACCTACAGAGCCTCACCTTCAGGGCTGCATTACAGAAGGGCGCTGCTGCAGCACTTTCTTCTCCTTCCTCCTCCTCAGGTTCCTGTGCAAGGAGCCGCTTGAGCAGGAGGGGACACAGATGCAGTGAGCACCATGCCGTCTGGGGTTTCCTTTTCCAATGCCCCAGAGAGCATTTCCAGCACACTTTTTTGTTTGGTCGCTGCTGCCAAGCAAGAAAGCGGGGATCATGGTGGCGGGGGAGGCAGAAGACATTTGTTTGTTTTGGTTTAGAATTTGATGTGTTCCCCCCATTCTCTCCCCCACCCCACCCAGTCTGGAAAGTGCAGACACCTCCTCTGCTCCTCCAGCACCTCCACCTAGCTAGCTTTTAGCTGATCAGGTTTCTGCTCTGCCATTCAGTAACCATTAAGACAGCTTGTTCCAGAAAAACTCATGTAAACGGATCCAGGAATCCCCCCCACTTCCCCCAACCCTCCATCCTCCCTCCCCCCCCCGTCTTTCTTTTCCCAACATGACTCTCTCTCCTGCTACATATTCTTAACACCACAAGTAGCTTCCTGCCCTGAAGAGTTCCCTGAGTGACCAGTTCAGTGTTTCTGTAGAAACTCTTCTCCTCCTCCCCTCTTGGCCGCCTCCTCATGATTTCCTCCCCTTCTCTGCACGTGAAACACCTGGAGGTGAGGTCTTCTCTTCTGGGTGCTTCACTTTAATCACTGGGGTGTGTTGGTACCAGGATACAGTGCTAAGATCACAAACCTGTCTCTTTCCATATGATACCAACTTAATTTCTTTTCTTAATTTCTTTCCATATGATACCAACTTTAAAAAAAAAAAAGTCAAAGCAAAACAAATCCTGAAGTTTTTAGTATCCTTAATGGGTGATGAGTTATTTTTGTACGAATCGTCAGGGCAGAGTTAGGTGAGACTTGAGTTAAAATCCATCACCCTTTCACACAGTCCATTTACTGGGGATAAGCCTATACAACATCCTATGCATGTCTACTCAGAAATAAACCCCAATCACAATGGTGTTTGTTTACTTCAGTTTTATACCACTTCATCTGTTGGCTCTGGGTGCTGGTGTGATAGATTAAGTGCTGTCAAGTTGGTGTCAACTCTTAGCAACCACATAGGTAGATTCTCTCCAGAATGATCTCTCTCTAGGATGGTCTGTCTTCAACATGGTCTTTAAGGTGTCTCAGTGGTGCATTCATTGTTGTTGTAATTGAGTCCATCCACCTTGCTGCTGGCCATCCTCTTCTTCTCTTTCTTTCAACTTTTCTCCGCTTTTCTCTTTTCTTCAACTTTTCCCAGGAGATGTACAATGAATAAAAAACAAAGATAATTAAACAATCAATAAATTAAAACAATGTTTTATAACTGCTTCCCTTGTAAATGCAAAGAAATCTCATGCTACTTTAACTAGAGCTTTATTATTATTTTTTAACCAACAGAGGAATGAAAGGGCGGGCGGGGGGTGGGAGAATCTTCCAGTTTTTAAGGAGTCTTCCCTACATGTGGTAGAGCATGTAAAAAGCATGGGGAGTTGGTACTTTTTGGAATGAAAGTTTTGCAAATGTGTAAAAATGTGTGTGTGTGTTACATGTAATGTATATTAAGGAGGCTCCACACATGCTGATTTGCCCCCAGTTCCACTCCCCCTCTAGGGACAGGCGGCGGGGGAGGGGCTCCAAGTGGCCTCTGCCTTGAAACAACATAAACAAAAGCAAGGAAAGAGGGATCCAGCCAGGCATAACAAGAAAGGGGGTGGAGGACATGACAGAGGCAGGCAGCAGTTCAGTGGAGTGGGGATGTTAAACATTGGGATCTTGCAGGCAGAGTAATACATTTGCTAAGGGGCTAAAGCTGTGGAATAAATGATTTTTTAAATGACTTGCATCAAAATAAGATGGGGATTTTTTTTTTTAAGCTGCCGTTCTCCTGCAGTGTTCCCTCAAGTTTTTTCCCATCTGTGTGCAGAGATGAGTTTTGTTATTGGTGGCAGTATCAAGGCAGTGCATGCTCACGTGTGTTCAGAGTGGGAACTAAAATTAGCTGAGTGGACATCGAAAAACTTGTGTGCATGAGCACAATATGATTGATTGATTTCATTTCATTTCATTTCATTTCATTCAAGAAGCCCTGGGGTGGTGGTAGGTAGCCTGCGATTAATACTGATGGGGGGGGGCACTAGCAGGTCAGCACCAGAACCCCTAGTACCGGCTCCCATGTAATGCCAGGTAGGTCCAGAATAAATCAGAAATCATCCATGATCTGATTATGGATAAAGGGGCTGACCTGGTATGTATCATAGGGACTTGGGTGGGGGAGGCTGCTGGCCTAGTCTGGTCCCAGCTTCTTCCTCCAGGGTACTCTGAGGGAACATGGATGGGAAGTGGAGTAGCTATGGTCTAGAAGAATAACATCTCCCTTGCCAGGATCCCTGTTGAAGTGTCTTTGAAGTGAAGTTTGGGGACCAGGGATAGACTGGGACTTCTGTTAGTGTACCTATCGCCCCACTGCCCAACAGAGTCCCTAACTGAGCAGGTGGGCTTGGGCGTGGGCTTGGCATTGGAGTCTCCCAGGCTTATGGTGTTGGGGGACTTCAGTGTTCACTCCGAAACCAATTTGTCCAGGGCAGCTCAGGAGTTCATAGCAGCTATGACAACTATGGGCCTATCCCAAGTGGTCTCGGGCCCGACACACATTGCTGCTCACACGCTTGATTTGGTCTTTCACTCTGATCAGGGTGGTGTTCCATGTGTGAGGACTCCTGTGATTTCCGCATTATCATGGATGGACCACCATCTGGTTAAGGTTGGACTCACAATCACATCCCACCTCTGTATGGGTGAGAGGCCTATTAGGATGGTCTGCCTGAGTAGGTTATTGGATCCAGTAGGATTCAAGAAGCCTCAGGGTTTTAGTGTTGGCTCTGCCAATGATTCTGTTGATGCCCTGGTGGAGAACTGGAACAGCAAACTCACCAGGGCAGTAGACATGATCACTCCTAAGCGTCCTCTCTGACCCGCTTCAAAATTGGCTGCTTGGTATACAGAAGAACTATGGGAGCTGAAGCGGCAAGGTAGATGATTGGTGCGCAAGTGGAGAAAGACTATTCTAATCGGGAAGATAACATAGAGCGTGCATAGTGCTTAGGCGATATATGCGACAAAGAAACTGTTCTTTCTGCCTGTACTGCATCCGCAAGCTCATGTCCAGTGGAATTGTTTATGGTTGGAAGAGGGCTTGTACATGCCCCTTCTCCCTTGAATCTGGATTTGGAACCATCCGTTACCCGTTGTGATATTTTTAATGAGTTCTTTGTTGATAAAATCTCTCATATTTGAGCCAACTTAGACTCAGATCCCACAATTCTTGCAGAGTCTAATGCGGAGGTATCCAGAAACTCTTTTTACATAGGCTGGATCAGTTTCAGTTTGTGACTCCTGATGATGTGGATAAGCTGCGTGAAGCAGTGCAGCCTACCATCTGTTCTCATTATCCTTGTCTGACCCAGCTTATACTGTCTGGCAGCGGGGTTGTTTTAGAAGGCCTGGTAGACATGATAAATGCTTCTCTGATGGAGGACAGGAACACTGAAGGAACAGGTACACAGTGGGTACTGTGTTTCTGGATCCATACTTCTCCCTGGTGTCTCTGATTGAGGCAGTGGCCAGAGGTGCTTCGGCTGATATGCCAGCAGTGTCCGTTTCTTGAGATAAATGACAGCAGAACAGTAGTACATATGCTGGTCACCTCCAGACTTGACTAATGCAATGCGCTTTATATGGGGCTGCCTTTGTAAGTAATCTGAAACTGCAGTTTGTACAGAATGCAACAACCAGGTTGGTCTCCGGAACATCTCAGAGAGACCACATTACTCTGTATTGAAAGAACTACATTAGCTACCAATAAGTTTCCGGGCAAACTACAAGGTTATAATCTATAAAGCCCTAAACAGCTTAGGCCCAGGGTATTTAAGAGAACCTGTCTTCTTCACTACCCATTAAGATCATCCGCTGGTCTGCAGATTCATCTGCAGTTGCCACCAGCTCGTCTGGGGGCTACACAGGGACGAGCCTTCTCGGTTGCTGCACTGGGACTCTGGAATGTGTCTCCTTGCTGAAATAAGAGCTTCTCCATCTCTGACAACTTCTAAAAAGTCTCTAAAGACACATTTATTCACCCAAGCTTTTGAACTAGACTGCTGGTTTTCAATTGTTTTAAGGGTTTAATTCCTGTTTTTAATTTGTTTTATTTTGCTGTAAACCATCCAGAGATTGAAGGTTGAGGCTGTGTGTGTGTGTGTTTAAAATAAATAAAAAAAGAGTAGGCCTCTGAATGCCATATTATTCTTTGTGTAAACATTCTATGCTAAGAAAAATCTACACAAAGACTGTTTTAAGTGCTTAAAATACCCATTACAATTTTTGACCAGTGAAGATAATATTTTTTCCTTGATCAAGGGGAACTCACTGGATGGCATCCATATCTTTGATACAGTGGCATAGCATCTGTGGACGTTCATTTCATGAACACAAAGATCATTGTGTTCTGTGGTGACCAGCTTGTCCTTTCCCCCCATTTATTGGAAAATTTCCTTTAAGGACTATTGAGCTTTATCAATTAATACCTTATTGTCACATTCTGACCCACATGCAGCCACACCTTGACGTCTGTGGTTCTGTATTCACTGTTCTCTCCTTATGGCTTTCTGTCTCTGCTACAAGAAGGTAGCCTTTTTAGTAGTGTGATGTAGCTTTAGGCACAGGAGTTTACAGACTGGAACTCACAGCAGCTTAACATAAATAATCATGATTTACTATTCCATTAATAGTAATAAATACAACATTATTTATTTATATACCACTTTTCAACAAGACACCAGCAACGGCCACTGGAGGGATGCTGTGCTGGGGGTGGATAAGGCCAGTTGCTCTCCCCCTGCTAAATAAAGAAAATAACCACTTTTTAGAAAGGTGCCTCTTTGCTTAGTTAGCAGGGATCATAAATGGTTCATTGCTAATAACTATACATGCAAATATATATTGTCAGATACCTTTTACTTGACTGAAAGCTAATGAGCAATTGAGGTCAGGCTTTTTATGAAAAAGAAAGAGGGAGGGAAGAAGCGAGGGAGAGGGAGGTGCATCCGGACCTAGCTTTCTAACTCATACTGTTTCCTGTATTGCACATGGACTCTGTCTAACCTTTCTTAACTTGTGTTTATACCTCTTGAGAGAAATTCTTTCTTCCCATGAGGTAGTTGGTCTTCCCAGTCTTTATACTGTTACCAGCTTCTTATTAATTGTCCATTATTATTATTATTTCTTGTTTACACAGTCAGACAGGTGTTATTGACTGGTTTGTTTTATCCAGACATCAAGTCCTTCCCAAGGACCTGGGATGCCAGAATTTTATTGTCAATTGTTATAGATATCGTCGCAGAATATAGGCTGTTCCCAGTAAAGCTGCTTTTTGTAATTGGCTGATGGTGATTTCTGTGGCCCCTATGGTGTGGAGGTGCTCTTCAAGGTCTTTTGGGACTGCACCCAGGGCGCCAATTACTACTGGGATTATTTTGGTCTTTTTCTGCCACAGCCTTTCAATTTCAATTTGTAGATCTTTGTATTTTGTGATTTTTTCTATTTCTTTTTTTTCCTATTCTGCTATCCCCTGGTATTGCTATGTCGATTATTTTAACTTGTTTTTCTTTCTTCTCGACCACAGTGATATCTGGTGTATTGTGTGGCAGATGTTTGTCTGTTTGTAGTCGGAAGTCCCATAATATTTTTACATCTTCATTTTCTTCAACTTTTTCAATGTTATGGTCCCACCAATTCTTGGCTACAGGTAGCTTGTATTTTTTGCAGATGTTCCAGTGTATCATCCCTGTTACCTTGTCATGCCTTTGTTTGTAGTCAGTCTGTGCGAACTTTTTACAACAGCTGATTAGGGGGTCCACTGTTTCATCTGCTTCTTTACAAAGGCGGCACTTGCTGTTTGTGGTGGATTTTTTGACTTTGGCTCTTATTGCATTTGTTCTTAGTGCCTGTTCTTGCACAGCCAGTATTAAACCCTCTGTTTCTTTTTTCAAGTTGCCATTCTTAAGCCATTTCCAGGTCTTGGTGATGTCTGATTTTTCCACTTATATTGTGCAAATATTGACCATGCAGGGGCTTATTTCTCCATTTTTCTGCTCGGTTCTTGACTTGTTCTTTCTTGTAGGCCTGCTTTGTTTCATTGGTGTTGAATAGTTTCGCATTATTGACCATTTGAAGTGCATCTTCTTCACTGTCCTTTATATATTCTTCAAGGCTTCTTTTCTCCTCCTCTACTGTTTGATGGACTTGCAGCATTCCTCTTCCACCTGAGCTGCGAGGGAGGTAGAGCCTATCGACATCACTGCGGGGGTGCAGAGCATGATTGATGGTCATGATTTTCCTGGTCTTACGATATAGCGTCTCTAGCTCTGCCTGGGTCCAGTCTATTATTCCTGCAGTGTATCTGATAACAGGTATAGCCCAGGTGTTTATGGCTTGTATTGTGTTCCCGCCATTGAGTCTGGACTTAAGGATTTTTCTAACTCTCCTGATGTATTCACTTCCCATTTTTCTTTTAACTTCAGTGTGTGCGATGTTATCAGCCTGGAGAATGCCCAAGTATTTGTAATGTTCTTTCTCTTCCAGGTTCTTGATCTTGCTTCCATTGGGCAGTTCTATTCCTTCTGTTTTTCTTATTTTTCCTCTTTTCATTATTAATGCAGCACACTTGTCTAGTCCAAACTCCATTGCTATATCGCTACTGAATATAGGAACAGTGTTTAGCAGTGATTTGATTTCTGACTGGGACTTTCCATACAACTTCAGATCGTCCATGTACAGCAGATGGTTGATTTTACTGGATGTTTTAGATGTTTGGTATCCGAGGCCTGTTTTGTTTAGTATTTGTGAAAGTGGGGTCAACAGAGGGGATAGTGAGTCCTCTTGGAAAATGCCTCTTCTAATGCTAACCTGT
This sequence comes from Hemicordylus capensis, assembly GCF_027244095.1. Lineage (NCBI taxonomy): Eukaryota > Metazoa > Chordata > Lepidosauria > Squamata > Cordylidae > Hemicordylus > Hemicordylus capensis. The sequence continues at coordinate 392,624,770 of NC_069657.1, read as the reverse complement.
CCAAGTGTCTCGCCATTGATTGTTAACTGTGTACTCCACATGCTCATTGCTTTTTTTAAATAAATATCTGAATGTTTTTGCTGACACCAGTTGTTTCTAAACATTTTAGTATCCATGTGTGAGGCAATGAATCGAAGGCTTTCTTGTAGTCAATCCATGCAGCACTTAGATTGGTTTTTCTTCTTTGTAGTTTTCTAAAATCATTTTGTCAATCAGCAGCTGGTCTTTTGTGCCTCTGGTGTTCGGGCAATTTCCTTTCTGTTCAACTGGAAGCTGTTTGTTAGTTAATAAGTGTTGCATCACTTCATCTGCTATTATTCCAGTTAATAATTTGAACATGGTTGGCAGACAGGTTATCGGTCTATAATTACTTGGAACTGCACCTTTGGCTGGGTCTTTCATGATGAGATGAGTTTTCCCAGTTGTTAGCCATTGTTCAGTATCACCTCCTTGCAAAATGTGATTGAACTGTTTTGATAGTTGTTTATGAAGGCTTGTTAGGTGTTTAAGCCAAAAGCCATGCAGTTCATCGTCGCCTGGAGCAGTCCTATTATTATTATTATTATTATTATTATTATTATTATTATTATTTTATTTTATTTATTTATTTATTTATTTATTTATTTATTTATTTATTTATTTATTCGATTTCCATACCGCCCTTCCAAAAATGGCTCAGGGCTGTTTACACAGAGAAATAATAAATAAATAAATAAGATGGGGGATAAATAATAAACTCAATATACAAACTCAACTCTGTCTGACACTCTCCCCTCAGAACATTCCATCCCTCCCTCCCTACCAATCCTATCTTGAGTATCCATGCTTATCCTCCTCTTCTATATATCAATGCCTCATAGATATATAAACAACTTTCATACAATGTTAACTCCACGTGGTCCATTTCTACATGCTCACACAAAGGGTCCTTGCATCAGTGGAAGGGGCCTTTACATGATCAGAACTCTCCTTCGGTTCACAGAAAAGAGTTGTGAACCTTTTAAAATTTTTAAAAAAACACCAACCTTTTATTTATTTATATCTATGTAGACCACTTTGGGAAATTTTGATTAAAGGTAAAGTGTGCCGTCGAGTTGGTGTTGACTCCTGACGACCACAGAGCCCTGTGGTTTTTCTTTGGTAGAACACGGGAGGGGTTTACCTTGCCATCTCCCACACAGTATGAGATGATGCCTTTCAACATCTTCCTATATAGCTGCTTCCCGATATAGGAGTTTCCCATAGTCTGGGAAACATATCAGCGAGGATTCAAACTGGCAACCTTATGCTTGCTAGGCAAGTCATTTTGCCACTGCTCCATTAGGTATATAAATATTTGTTGTCTTCGTTCAGACATTATTCTGCAGAGGCTGTACTAGCATACAGCCTTTGAAAAAGCACTGGATGTCCCTACTGCTGCATCAGTCACCCCCCACCCCAACATGCCACCCATGCCTTCATCTGAAGAGGTGTAAGTGTAAGAATGAGCGGCATATCAGCGGGGGCGGGGAAAATGGTTGCAGTGCTAGGTGGGACTTGCAGGTTTTTCCAGAGGCTGTGTGTGAGCACAGTCTCTAGTAAATAATGACTGAATTAGGCTAAAGAACCTCTATCAGTTGTGCTACTATGCCAAGGTATGGATACTACCCAGTATTTTATTACTACCTTTCGTATGTGTTGACTTCATCTTGAAATTAGGTGATTAGTCCAATAGCTGGTTTACCTGTGATAACAGAAAGCTGGTGTTACTAGTGGCGAAAAGTGTGAGTTAAGTCACTGTCTCTCTGCTTCAGTCCTCCTTCAGTTAGGCCTTCCCTACAGAGATATTATTGCCTGCCACAGGATGTGGTGATGGCCACCAGCTTGGATAGCTTTAAAAAGGACTTGCTGTATTTAGCTGAATCTGAGACTAGCTTTTTCCAAGTTTTTTGATAATAGAAATCAGGAGGTTATTTTACATTCAGAGTTTCTTTTAAGGAAATGCAGGTATAACCTGCCTTTAACCTCTGTTTTTTAAGCGGGTCATCTTAAATTCAGAGTTGTCTTTGATTTGGTTAAATACATTAGACAAATTCATGCAGGACAGGTCTTTCAATGGCTACTAGTTTTGATGGTCATAGGCTACCTCCCGGCTCAGAGGCAAGATGCCTCTGAATATCCTACAGGGGAGCAACAGCAAGAGAGAGGGCATGCCTTGATCTCTTGCCTGTGGACTTACCAGAGGAATTTAGTGGGCCACTTTAGGAAACAGGATGTTTGAATAGATAGGCTTTGGACCTGATCCAGGAGGGCTGTTCTTATGTTCTTATTACTTAGATGGAGTTTGTAAACACTTGAAATGCAACACACAAGTTATAGCTGTTTCCTAGAAAATAATGCCATCCTAAGATTCTCTGTGGTACAATACTTGTTGCACGTTCAGTTTTAGTAATTTGTTTCAGTACACTGATGTGCCTTCACTTAAAGGCTTGGTTGGGCTGTAGCAATACCACTTTATACTAAGCTAGGCAGTTCAGCAGCAGCGCATGTTTTTGGAAATGGCTGATTGTGAGGGGTCACCGTGCTTATAAATAATACCTTTAACAAACACTAAAAAAATGTAAACCATCACACTGCTCTTTGAGCCTGACTGGCAAATCAGCTGAACCCAGATATAGCTAAACTGTTGTTAATGTGGAATTGTTGATTCCTCCATTAATTTCTACTTGTATAGTGATAATTTTAATATAACGAGCTAGGCAGCTATAATATTAAATCAGGTGCCTTGAAATTCCAATTGTATTGAATTGTATTGTATGGAAAAAAGGGGATATAGTATTTAAAAGATAAACACATCAAATTGAGTGTTGTTGTTTTTAACTTTACAGTTTAGAGCAAGACTGTCAGTTTGAATGCCTTTTTATATGTATGGAATATTGTGAGAAGGGAACACTCAAAGATTGGATTGATAAGAAGAGAGCAAAAGAAAGCTGTGAGGATGACTCCTCTAATAAATTCCAGCAAATTGTGGAAGGGGTGGAGTACATTCATTCCCAAGACTTAATTCATAGAGATCTTAAGGTAAGTAGACTATGGACTACTAGACCAACTGCAAGTCTGAATAATAACATGTAATATTAAATAGAAATTGCTAACTTGTTATATAAAAATGTACTGAAGTTGTTTGATAGTCCCCTCCCAAAGAATCAGGCAGGTAATGTTAATTTAAAACCCATAAAACATTGACAATCTTAACAAAGTTTTCTTACCCTTTGTTTTCTCTGATTTGCTCAGATTCTTGTCTTCTAGATTCTGAAGCATGTGCCTTGATCGGAAATATTGCTGTCTTGCTCTGCATGCATTTTTTACAATTGAATATCGGAAATAAATGTATGATGACAATATGGCAAAATCCATTTAGTCTTTTATTTTATAAAATTAAAGAGCTACTGTAGCAGATTGTTAGTTTAAACATTTAGCATAGGGAATATTTTTGTATCTTCTATCCCACTCCTAAATGTGTAGTTTTTCTACAGGTGAGTGTTTCTGCTCCATAATGCTCCTTGGAATAGTGGGTTCCTAAAGTGAGGCGTGTGTGGAAGCCTGGGATTGCAAGTCTGCATCCCAGGAGAAATTGCTTAAGGAATTCCAGCCCTGATCGAGCAAGAGGCAGCAGTTAGGGCTCCATGAAGAATAGGTCCTCTTTACCCTCTGCTTGACCGAGATTTGTCTGCAACGGAACTGATCCAGCAAAGCATCCATTTCAAGGGGGAGGAATACAGTAATGTGAGCAGTTGTCCATCCAACATGCCAGGTTGTGGGATGTAATAAGTAGGCTTTGCAACTTGAGAGTGCAGGTTCCTCTTCACTTTTCAGGCCTTTCAAAGTGTGCAGACAACTGTGGTATTTACCTACAGATTATGTGAGCTAATGTTAGTGTTTGCACTTCCATGACCGTCACACTGAACTTCTTTGAGAAGTTCGAGGTTGATGGTGGTGTTCAGAAGTTCTAGTTGCGCAGCAAACAATAGCACTCAAAAATGTGTGTTAATTGAGATGAGATACTCTGAATATAGCAGTCCAATTAATACAAATAGTCTTTTAATTAGTCTTTCAATTAATGCAAAATGAAAAGCCTGTGAAACAAACAAAAAAATCACCTTATCTATTAAAAGAGTTACATACTTGTTAAAAGTGATAAGCTGATGATTTTAAGATGGGGGCAGTTTCAGGTCAGCAACTCCTCTAGGAAGCTGAGGTGGTATGAACCCTACAGAACTGAACCATCTCCAAAAATTGTTTAATTTTGGAGGGATCCATAATTCCACTCATGACCCATGCCATGGCAAGTGTTCTGTTGTTCTCTGAAAGGGTAACAAGAGAAGCACCAGCCTTTTACTCTAATGTGGAGCTGGGAAAAGACTGGGGATAGTCCCTATGGGGGAGAAGATCTCTGTCCCATCTTCCAGCTCCAAGCTTTAGCGAAGACTTGAAAGCTGCTCATGTGGAGCTCCAGGATCTGTGCAGATCCCAATGCTCCCACCCAGCCAAGTAGGGATGTGCATGGAATTGGGCAGGGGTGGCTCAAGGGGGTGGGGGTGCCACTTTAAGGGTGGGGGGTGCACTTACCCTCTCCCCCCACCGGCGCTCGTTGCCTGTAAAAGCCTTCAGGGCGGCAGTGTACTGCCCTGCCACCCCTTCCCTCTCTTCGGCTGGAAGAACCAGGTGCACATGTGCACGTCAGATGGGCGCACATACACACGTGATGTGCACACGTGCATCCGGTACTTCTAGCTGAAGCGGGGGAAGGGGTGGCAGGCAGCTACACTGCCACCCCAAAGGCTTTTAGGGGGCAACGAGCGCCGGCAGAGAGAAAGCGGAGGAAGGGGTAAATGCACCCTCCCCTGCCCTTAAAGTGGCACCCTCCCGGCCTCTAACTTCGAACCTCCCTTTCGGTGTTCGAGCCTCTTTGGAGGCCCGTAAAAGGGCCTCCAAACAGGTTCATGCACATCCCTACAGCCAAGCCCAACTAACCTCAGCCGTTAGCTGAGATTAAAGGCGTGAGTGCACTCTTAAGTGCACACGTGCCTGAGGCACTTCCAGTCCGCAACTCATCGGGGTGGCAAGGAGGTATGCTGCTGCCCTGCGGGACCATTTTTCAAGACAGCGCTGGCAGGGGAAATGCAGTGGGGTGGGTGGGTAAGCGCACCCTCCCCAGTCCTTCAAGTTATCTCCTCCCCAGCTTCGAACCGGCAGTCGCCAGTTCCGTGCACATCCTTAACATGCATAGAACTGTACTGAAAAGGAAGGGCAGGGTTCTTGTGACCACAGATGGCTTGACTATTAAGACTAGCCAAAAGCTGTGGATCCTTGTAAAAATGTATATATGACATGGCCCACACTGCCTCAAAAGAATTATTGCTAACCATATACAGTATATTGTGTATATTTGTTTATATTGGGTATCTTTAATTTTTTTTTGTTACATACACTTATTTTCTTGTTTTTGTCTAAGCAGCCTGAAAATATTTTCATATCTGGAGATGATAAAATTAAGATAGGTGATTTTGGATTGGTAACACCAGGTGTAGATGACCTTTTGGTAGAACGGACTGCAAACAAAGGAACCAGATCATATATGGCCCCTGAACAGGTAATTCTTTAATACTTGATTCTGTGTGTGAATTGACACTTTTTCCTCAGGCAGTTGTTCATTTGCAAACCACTCCAGGTTATCTCCATTACAGTATAATTCCATGTCAGAGCCCCTAAATGACAAACTGGTGTAATTACTGGTCAGCTCACACTCCTAAAAGTATGGTGATCCAGAATGGTGATCCAGTTGTACCACTGACCTGTTAACTAAACTAGCTTTTGGCTTTCTGTGGGAAACTCTCAGTCCCCCAGACAGGAGCTTTTTCAGACGGCGATTTTACCGTGACTTTACTTTGAGAGGCTGGGTGTGCATTCACATATCAGCCGGATTTACCCCGTGTGATACTTCAGTCCATGTGATATTTTAGAGAGCACTTCACACACAATTTGGGTTTCCCCCTTCATATTGGAATCTAGCCCAATTTAGGTGCAGGGTAAAAAAAAGTCCTCTTTTTGTGTCGGAGTATCCACTATGCCTCGAACTCGCAGTAAAGCTTTGCAGTAAGCCTGCTGTCTGAAAAGCCTCTGGTGCTGAGAAGCAAATTGAAGCACTGGTTTGAGAAAGTCAGTCTTTAGGCAAAATAGCCTGTAGCATTAAACTCTATGAAAATGTTCTGTCAGACCACATCCTTCAGATCTAAGAATACGTACCTAACATGTTTGTATTGTGTACTTTTCACAGGTGGGGAGCAGATATACAAAGGAAGTAGATATCTTTCCATTAGGATTAATTTGGTTTGAAATGCTTAACCTATTTGAAACTGGCCATGAGAGAATCCAGGTAAATAATTGGAAAGCTCTTCCATATTTTTGTGCCTGAACATACTTCTTAACAATGCCTACAAACTACATTCACAGAAGTTGAGGTCCCAAACATTCACAGCAGAGGGAAGGGGCAGGACAAAGGGAGTGAGGGGCTACCTCATTGTTCCCATGCATGATTGGAGAGGAGAGCTGATCTTGTGGTAGCAAGCTTGACTTGTCCCCATAGCTAAGCAGGGTCTGCCCTGGTTGCATATGAATGGGAGACTAGAAGTGTGAGCACTGAAAGATATTCCCCTCAGGGGATGAAGCCACTCTGGGAAGAGCAGAAGGTTTCAAGTTCCCTCCCTGGCTTCTCCAAGATAGGGCTGAGAGAGATTCCTGCCTGCAACCTTGGAGAAGCCGCTGCCAGTCTGTGAAGACAATACTGAGCTAGATAGACCAATGGTCTGACTCAGTATGTGGCAGTTTCCTATGTTCCTAAAACTGGTCTAGGAAAGCTGATGAGACCTGTTGGGTGGCATTCTGTGAGAACATAAGAACAGCCCTGCTGGATCAGGCCCATGGCCCATCTAGTCCAGCATCCTGTTTCACACAGTGGCCCACCAGATGCCACTGGGAACCTACAGGCAGGAGTTGAGGGCATGCCCTCTCTCCTGCTGTTACTCCCCTGCAACTGGTATTCAGAGGCATCCTGCCTCTGAGGCTGGAGGTTTGCATAACTTCATAGCCTATAGCCCTCCAACTAGTAGCCATTGATAGACCTCTCCACCATGAAGTTATCCAAACCCCTCTTAAAGCCATCCAGGTTGTTGGCTGTCACCACATCTTGTGGCAGAGAATTCCACAAGTTGATTATGCATTGTGTGAAAATATACTTCCATTTGCACATCCCTGCTGGATCAGGCCAAGGCCTATCTTGTCCAGCATCCTGTTTCCCACAGTGGGCAACCAAATGCCCCTGGGAAGCCCACCAGCACGAAGTATGCCCCCTTTCCTGTCATTGCTCCCCTCCAACTGATATTCAGAGACATACTGTCTCTGAACCTGAAGACAGTGTAAAGCCATCTTGTCTATTAACCATTGATGAGACTTGTTCTCCAGGAATCTGCTCTGAAAGCCATCTAAATTTGTGGTGATCACCACCACCTCCTTCATCATTGGTGTAGCAAAAGTACTGGGAAATGGAGATGGATTGTGGGTGGGAAGTAGCCAATTGGTCACTTGTCTACTGGTCACAGTGGATGCTGGAAATGTATGTGCCAGGTAATGGCAGCTACTTGGCACATTTGTAAATGGCTAAAGAAGTAGCATTGAAGATCAAAATCATAGATGCTGGTATCAAACTGCCAAATGTATTTAACCCTAAGGCAGGTCTTATTCAGTAGCACTATTCTATTGAATAGGGGTGTGCAATTCGGGAATTCGGTGATTTCGGTTTGGGACCTGAACCGAATCACCCCTGTTCTGTTTTATGCCCGAATATGGGCCACCCGAATCACCCTTGATTCGGTTCGGATTCGGATTTAATCCGAATCGATTTGGGGGGTAAAAAATGGGCCCAGGGGCAAAATTTTGGGGTGAGGTGGTAGTGCCTAATGGGTGGAGGCTACCACCCCAATTTCAGGGGGATTGGGCAGAGGGCTGATTTTTTGGGAATATTTGAAGTTTTGGTGACTTGGGGGCAGAAAGTGGATCTGCCCCAAAGGAGTGGGGTGGGCTGGTAGATAGTGCCTAATGGGTGGAGGCTACCACCCGTCCACCAAAATTCACCCCTCTTCCCAATCACTCTGAAATTGGGGACGGGTGGTAGCCTCCACCCATTAGGCACTATCTACCAGCCCACCCCACTCCTTTGGGGCAGATCCACTTTCTGCCCCCAATCTGCCCCCAAGTCACCAAAACTTCAAATATTCCCAAAAAATCAGCCCTCTGCCCAATCCCCCTGAAATTGGGGTGGTAGCCTCCACCCATTAGGCACTACCACCCCACCCCACTATTCTGCCCCAGGCCCCACTTTCTGCCCCAATATGCCCCAAAGACATGAAAATTTCAGAAATTTACCAAAAATCAGCCCTTTGCCCAATTCCCCTGAAATTGGGGTGGTAGCCTGCACCCATTAGGCACTACCATCCCACCCCACTCCTTTTGCCCAGATCCCATGCTATGCCCCCAAACTGCCCCAAAGTCACTAAAACTTCAAAAAATCCCCCCAAATCAACCATGAACCGAATCACCCGAATTTTTCAGGCCCGAAATTCGGGTGATTTGGCTCGGGCCCGAAAAATATCGGGGGACATCGGGGGTGATTCGGTTCGGCCCCGAATCACCCGAAATTGCTCATTTCGGGCACAGATCGTTCTGTGCCCAAAATTTTTTGCACATCCCTACTATTGAATTAAATATACTGTTAGTAAGATTTGGTGTGTCAAGATTGATCCATATATACACGCACATTAATTTATTTATTAACATATAATTTATTAATATCTTTATTATAGGGCAAACTTCATATGCCAACTGTTGATTGTTCTAAATCTAATGCATCCAATGTGCAGACTTTGCTAGCAATTAATGTTCCTTGTGCTGTTTGCATATACACCAGATGTCAGCTTTTTGAGTTGCCTAGAAGTACCTAGAAGTACATTTGTGGCTATAGTTTTGAGTCCTATTTTTTGAATATGATGTATAGCAATTTCCTTGTATCAGATTTTTTTTTTTTTTTTAGTATATTTTGGACAATAATGTACCAAAGTTCAGGGCATATAGCAAAAATGCCCTAACAGTTTTCATTTTCAGGCCCCGTTATATCTATATAAAACTGATATGTGGAACCCCAGATTACTCCATTTTCTTTAGACTTTATGCATACACACCTGATTCTGCTCTTTTATTTTACTTAAACACAAGGGGCATTCAGCTGGCCAAGTTTGGGAAGTTAAGCAGATGCTCCTGCTTTGAATTTAACCATAAAAATAATGACATTGCTATTATTAAAACAAGTGTGAATTTTTTCCCCAGGTGTGGAAGAATATCAGAGAATGTCAATTTCCACGAACATTTATCAAGAACTTTCCGAGAGAGGTATACTACAGTACAAACATCTCCATGGATTATATTACCATTGAAATATTTTTGTTTATTCCTTAATAATATTCTTTTTTATTTTATAGCAATCGCTGATTACGAAATTGCTTTCAATTGAGCCATTGGAAAGACCGTCAGCGACCGAACTTTTGAACATCTTAAAAATTTTAAAGAACAAACCAACCAGCCTATATACTTGCTAATTCTTTACAAAACAATAATATTTTGATAGAAAATTGTGGTTGTGCTTCTGCAGAAATATGAAAATTGACCCAAATCCAAGTGTGTGTGAATGCACAAAATGCTTAGGCCCTTAAATCTGAAGGATGGCCTCTTTCTATATGTCCTACTGTAGCCTTCAAGATATGCTGGGGATAATCTTGTGAAAGAAAAGCATCAATGCTATACTAAGAAACATTCGCTCACTGTGTGAAAATAGCAATGTCTTCAGTTTAGCTAATTCTTACTGCCTGTTATTGTATAGTTATTCAAATTGGCATTTGGAGGCATCCTGCCTCTGAACCTGGAAGTAGCCTATAGCCATCAAGACTAGTAGCTATTGATGGATTTGTCCTCCTTGAATTTGGCTTTAAGTGGGGCTTAGACAGATGCATCCATCTTTGGCTGCTAGTTTTGATAGCTATTGACTACCTCTAGGTTCTGAAGCAGAATGTCTCTGAATACCACTTGCTGCAGAGGAATGGCAGGAGAGGGAGCATGAAGGCATCTCATGGTTCTGGACTTCTCAGAGGTATCTGGTGGAACAGGATGCTGTTTCCCATAGTGCCCACAAGATAGGCCTTGGGCCTAATCCAGCAAGGCTGTTATGACAACAGCCACTCAGTGGAGCAGTGATTCATGAGAAGGCACTGAAGCTGTACACACATTTCACTAAGGAAGGTCAAGCAGCAACATCTGGTGATGCTGGGCACACTTTTCAAGTAAGCAAAAGCTGGTTTGAGAACTTCAAGCACCACTACTGTTTCCATAATGTGAAATTTGCAGGGGAAGTTGCATCTGCAGATCATGAAGTGGCAAGCAGATTCCCAGCAGAGTAGCTGCAGCTGATTGAAGAGAAGGGATACAACCCTGTGCAGGTCTTCAATGCTGATGAGTCAGGCCTGTTTTGGAAAAGAATTCCAGTTGGGTTCTTCATCTCCAAGCAGGAACGAACTGCTAGAAGACTGAGAATAGGTTCATTTTGCCCTCTTCAGACATTATAAAGGGCAGGGGCCCTCTCCTACCCCCAGGGAAGAGAAATGATTTTGTGGTGACATGCATGAATTGTCCCCTTTGCTAAGCAGGGCCTGCCCTGGTTTGCATTTGAATGAGGGACTACATGTGAGCACTGTAAGATATTTCCCTTAGAAGATGGGGCAACTCTGGGAAGAGTACCTACATGCTTGCATGCAGAAGGTTCCAATTCCCTCCCTGGCATCTTCAGACAGGGTGACAGAGAGAGGCTGCTGCTTACAACCTTGGAGAAGCTCTGCCAGTCTGTCTGTGTAGACAATACAGTACTGAGCTGCATGGACCAGTGGTCTCACTCAGTACAGTATAAGACACAGTACTGTACTGAACTGTCCAATACAGCACTGTACAAAGCACATCCCCCCGCAGAAGAACAATCCTAGAGATGATCTGGACTTTATCTTGAGCAGCAGCTCAAAAAGGCACTTCGAAGCACAAGAAACACTCCCCCAAAAAGATAATCCAAAGCACGCCAAATTTCTCCAAGACACACACTCCAACCTCCACCATCAACTCTTCAACGACCCACAGAGCTCCTCCTCAAACCACACTGATATAAAGCACATGCTGAAAGTGAAACTAAAAATTGTACCTGCAAAACCCGTAAATAGCCAAAACCATATACAGCAGAAAATGAGACCTGGCATATGTTTGCCAACCACGAATAAGTGAAACCGCAGAAAAAAAACCCATGGAAAACAAGAGCCTCCTGTACTTTTTCCTTATCCCATCTTTTGTTTTGATTTGTCATTGTTAATTTTACTCATACAGCACCTTGTTTTTTATTAGATACTTAAGAAATAGTACTGGCTGTGCAGATTCAGGGGTGTAGCAAGGTTGGAGTGGGCCCAGAGACAAGATTTTAAAATGTGTCATCCCCCCGACTGAAGCTCAGCTCATGAAGTAAAGAAATCTTAAATGAGGCTGAATAGTGGTAACAAAAAGCATTGTAAAAAGGTTTTGTAAATTGTGAATGATGCAAGTCATTTAATGGTACTAGAGAAAGACATGCTGTTCTCGTAGCTCCTGGTTTTAACACTCACATCAATTTTGGAGGATGAATACAACTGAAGGAAGCCCAGCGGGTGTGTGGTTGGGGGAGTCAGTTATGTGACTTGCCTCTGGGGGGCCCCCAAGGCAGGGGGCCCCCAGATAACTGTCTCCCCTTGCCCTATTATAGTTATGCCCCTGGTAGGGCTTGACATCTCCCCTTGGACTGTTGAAGTTTGCACCTTCCTAGCCAATTTGCAAACTTGCATAAGCATTCGAAAAGGATTTGGTATCTAGGGTCAAAGGAACTAATCTGCAGTTTCATCATGCAATAGTCTGGGCTGATTTCGAGTTAAAGGATTGACTAAACATACACTTTGGCTAAAATCACTCTTAAGTTCCTTTGCAGAACTCTCCAACTTGTTTTAAACCACTCTTCTTTTGCTTGTACTGAAATCTCAGATATATCTATCTTAGTATCTTAATGGTTTTTATTACTGTTCTGCTTATTAAATGTGTAGTTATAGTGCTGTTTTCTATTAGCTGCTTGTTAGAATTCTTAGTAAAGTGGATGAATGAGATTTCTCAGTTCCTTATTTCTTTGGGAAACTATATGGAATACAAGGGAAGGGGAATGTCTTCTCATGCAGAACACCTCCTGATGTTTTACCCTTAGAGCTTCCTAATGTACCATAGATGTGACTTGCTTATTTCCGGAAAGACCTGGCACTGCACTCTGTCCATAGCCCCCTTTTGGGGATGCACATCCTGGTAATCATTGTTATTGCCCACATGAACAACATCGTATGCAGCGGTTCCCAACCTGTGGATCGTGAGATTATTGAGATTACTGCCTGGGGGGGGGGAATAATGTAATAATCTTATGTACCCTCTTATGCATCATATACAGTGTTGTATTATTTGCAATGTAATTTGCTTCAAACATTCTTGTGTAATATAACAATAAATGATTAGAAATAGCTGTTTTTAATACCCCTTGGCAGCAGTTCCCAGCCTTTTTCTTTATGTAGAAAGAAAATGTATACAGTCTGCATACAGCTATACAGTTGTGCCTCTCCAACCACAGGTTTCCCAGTCATAGATTTGAATATCCGTGACTGGGATATCGTCACTGGTCTTTCCAACCATAACCTGAGTATTGGTGGTTTGGCCATTTTTTAAAAAGTGTGTGTGGGGGGAGTGAATCTGTGTTTTGCCTTGTTTTTTCAGCCCTTCCACGATGACCACAACCCCCTAACCCGGTTTCCAGTGCTTTCTTATTGCTAGTCTACTGTGAACTCACCAATCATGAGGTTTTCCAGGAACTGAACCCTCGCGGTTGGCGAGGGGCGACTGTATTGTCATCAAAAACCTATGCAGACCACCAAATAAGCAAGCTGGTTTTTTAAAAAAATAAAATAAAATCTTAACATAGCCTATGGCTTACAGGAGTCAAACACAAATTAAGAGGTATTCAAAACATAGATACTACTAATAATTTATTACATTTGTGGTGGGTTGTGCCTTTAGAATTTGGGTTGTACTGTGCCTTTAAATGGCTTGAAAGTATAAGCCAGCTGAGATGAGTCAGTAGATAAAAAGGGATATATTATTCTGGATATGACAATATTACACAAGAATATTTATGAAGCAAACGGCATTGCTAATAGTAATATAACATATGACACATAAGAGGTACACAGGATTATTATTTTAAAAATTTCCCCATGGACCACCTGCACTACTCTTGCAGACCACATGTTGGGAACCCCTGCCCCTTGATATGTTGGATTCCTGTCAGACAGAGGTTATGTTAAAAATATTTTTAATAGCTTGCTTATATAATGGTCTGCAAAAGCTTTTGATGACGATGTAGTGATTGCCATAAAGGAAAAGGTTGGGAATTGCTGTTGTAATGTGAATGCCAAACACATCATGATTGTCTCTGTGCTTATGGGAATACAACCACCAATAGAGTAGGGCAGATAAACTGTGTGTTCTCATTTCAGATCCATTTCTACTTTTAAGTAAATTAGGCTTCGTATAATTGTGCCATAGAAAATAATTTGATAGGTGTGGGTGAAACATGCCCTATGTTAGTTTGTGTACATTAGCACAGCCACAGCCTTCCCTTTAACATCTGATAATACTGAGCACAATTCAGCCAATCCTGAAACAATATATACAGACCTATTGCTCTTCACACGCTTAACTTCCCAATAAATCATACAGTAGTTTTAAGCACATTTTCACATAAGGTTTGCAAGCAGAACTTCCTCCCTATATACTGTGCATAAGACAACAGCCTTAAGTAAACTACTTTTGCATTTGGGTGAAGCATGCCTTGTACAGTGGAGGAAGATCTCCTTTCCATGGGTTGTACCCCCTTACTTAAGGGCTTATGCAAATCAGGTTTCCCAAAATGCTTTGGGAAGACCCTTCCAGTCCTGTCTTGCTCATGCCCCCCGCCCCCCCGCAACCAAAAAAAAAAAAAAAGTAATTGACTAATTGAAGGCAAGATGGAAAGGCTTACAATACAAGATTACTTTTTACTTTGATACTGTCATTTATGCTTTGGAGGAAGAATTTGCAAGACCAAGAAGGTGGAAACATGTTTGGCAGAGACAGACAAGTTACAAAGAAATATGCATTCTTCAGATGAACTCCAATAACAAGAGGAAAAACTTCTGGCAAAGTTAAACATACACAACAGTAGTGTGGTTTCTCAACATGAACTTTGTGGAAAGTGAATCATTTGGAAATAATGGAAGAATAACTGGTTCATGTGGTTATATTTCACTGGATTTATTATTGTGATTTTATGTAGTTTTTGGATCAGAACTGATATAGTCTCAGATTATTTGTTTTTATTCAGGTTATTGGATAGATAGTGGGAAATAAATACCTGGTTTTCGCATTTAAGATACATTATGATTTATGTGACAGCATACAGAGGGTGTGTTGTTTTGATACTCCAGTTGGTTTCTTTACTACAATTCCTTATTTAATGGTTCATCAATTCACTGATGACACCCAAATCTATTTCTCTATGACATCATCATCAGGAAATGGCATAACCCCGCACCCCCTAAATGCCTGCCCACAGGCAGTAATGGACTGAATGAGGGATAATAAATTGAAACTGAATCCAAGCAAAATGGAAGTGATCATGTTAAGGGGTCCCCTGCTCATTAAGGTCATTGAGAGAGGTCCGTCTCCAGATGCCACTGGTGGTGATTCGGGAGCGGGCTTTCCCTGTAGTTGCTCCTGGGCCATGGAATGTGCTCCCAGTAGATGTCCATGGTTTAATATCTTTACCAGCCTTCAAACGAGCCCTTAAGAATTAGCCAGGCTTATCAATCTTTGAATGTTTTCAATTGTTATAACAGTTTGTCTTGTTTTTGTTGTGTTTATTTTTGTGAACTTCCTTCACCAGAAAAAATGCTATTCAATGCTCTTGATGTACTACTAGTTGAAACAAGGGGGGGGGGGAACCTATGCCCTCAGTTTGCAAGGAAGGGTAAAAGAACTTTGAAGTCTAGCACTTGCCTTTTTTGCTCCTCTCTAGGTGGTCCTCTTGCTTTAAGGGTGTCCAGAATCCCAAATCCTCTTGGTCTAACTCCTGAGCCAGTAATCAAAAAGTACCCTTCAGATACTTGGCCACCAATCTTTCCAATTCTCTGCTACCATTGACCAGAGGCCCAACTGGAGACTTCCTCAGCAGTGACTGCACTAGTTCCACCACCACCACCTCCACAGAGGGATGACTTTGACTCCACATGACTTTGCTCATGTGTGGGTGGCGTCTTCCAAGTATCTGTGGATCATAAGCACCATAACAGATTCATAAGCCTGGGTCATAAGCACCATAACAGAAAATTGTTGTACAGAAACAGAGTTTGGAACTCGCTTTGTTTCTGCTCAACAATTTTCTGATTTCCCCCCTATTCAAATGTCCTCAAAAGCATCAACATGACTCAATCAATTCATCATTACTTCATATTAGAGCAATAGAAACAGTACCCTTAATTGAAAAAATGTATTGGCATATACCCCATTTTATTTATAGTGTTGAAAGCAGCACCTGGTGAGCACCTCAGTCATGGAAGCAACCATGGAGACCCTGTGTATGATCAAGGAGGCCATTCAACCCAAAGACTTCTTGCCTCCTTGGACCTAACAGAGGCACACTTTCATATCCTGATTCTTCCTGCCCACAGATGCTTTCTACATTTCATTTACAACAAAAACAACTTCCAATCAGGACTGTCATCTGCTTCTCAGGTGTTCACCAAAATTCCTGTTATAAGTAACATTTATTTATTTAACATATTTTTATACCACCCAAAACTTACGTCTCTGGGTGGTTTACAACAAGATAAAAACAAAGGTAAAACATTAGTTAAAAACAAAAGCAAGAAATTTAAAACACAACAATTTAAATTTTAAAAAAGAATATTCTAAAAACATTAAAAACAATCAAAACAGTATCAGTTAAAAGCCTGGGTGAACAGATGCATCTTTAAAGACTTTTTAAAAATTGTCAGATATGGGGAGGCTCTTATTTCACTAGGGAGCTCATTCCAAAGCCTCGGGGGCAGTAACGGAGAAGGCCCGTTCCTGAGTAGCCGCTAGACGAGCCAGTGGCAAAAGCAGACGGACAACTCCTGATGATCTCAATGGGCGGTGGGGTTCATGACGAAGAAGACGTTCTTAAATACCCAGGGCCCAAGCAGTTTAGGGCTTTATAGGTTATGACCAGCACCTTGTATTTTGCCAGGAAACATCGGCAGCCAGTGTAACTCCTTCAATACAGGAATAATATGGTCTCTCCTAGATGACCCAGAGACCAGCCTGGCTGCTGCATTTTGGACCAACTGTAGTTTCCGGACTACGTACAAGGGCAGCCCCACATAGAGCGCATTGCAGTGGTCCAGTCTGGAGATTACCAGCAGATGTACCACTGTTTTGAGGTCATCTATCTCAAGAAACGGGCGCAGCTGGAGTATCAGCCGAAGCTGATAGAAGGCACCTCTGGCCACCGCCTCAGCCTGGGACACCAGGGAGAGACTTGGATCCAGAAGCACCCCTAGACTTGTGGCATACATGAGAATCCTGAGGATTCATAGCTACAGTGCAGCCACATTTGGAATACTGCATGCAGTTCTGGTAACTGTATCTTAAGAAGGGCATTGTAGAACTGGAAAAGGTGCAGAAGAGGGCAACCAGGATAATTGGGCCTGGAGCACCTTCCTTCTGAGGCAAGGATACTGTATCTGGGGTCTTTTAGTTTATAGAAAAAAGGCTTCTAGAGACATGAAAGAAGTGTATAAAATTATGCATGGAATAGAGTGAGTGGACAGAGAGAAATTTTGCTCCCCCTTTCACAACATTAGAGCCAGCAGTCAGACCATGAAATAAAGGCCAGGGAAAAACCAACAAAAGGAAGTACTTTTTCACACAGTGAGCAATTAATTTATGGAATTCTCTGCCATGGGATGTGGTAATGGCCACTAGCTTGGATGGCTTTAAAAGGGGCTTAGACAAATACATGGACAGGTCTATCAGTGGCTACTAGTCTGGTGGCTATAGGCCACCTCCAGCCTCAGAGGTGAGATACCTCTGAATAGCAGTTGCAGGGGAGCAACAGCAAGAGAGAGGGCATGCCCTCAGCTCTTGCCTGTGGGCTCCTCGGAGGCATCTGGTGGGCCACTGTGTGAAACAGAATGCTGGACTGGATGGGCCTTGAGCCTGATCCAGCAGGGCTGTTCTTATGTTCTCTGCCTTCACAATCTGCTTGTCAGGGGAACTCAGTCATGCTTAATTGCCTCCAGTACCATAGCTTTCTGCTGAAAATCAAGAAAATATTGTTTCAATCATCTCTGCAACTCCACCATTTTGGATCATGGATAGACACTTGGGCAGTAACTTCAGAAAACTAAAGGTCTTCCATCAGATCAGATCACTCTTCTAAAGTTCCACAGTAGACTTAATAGCACTAACTCAGCTCTTCGGTATGAATATTGTCTTCCTAAATTGCACTCAACAAGATGGCACTTCCACTGCCTACAATGGCTCTTCCTTCCATTGTAGGCTGAGATTACAGCTCAGCACCACTTTCTTTCACTCAAGGGAAATCTGAAATCTCTTTAAGTTGTGGTAATCTTTGGCTCTCTCCAGGGGCATTCCTCCTAAAGAGCGCAACAGGATATGGATTACCACCACAGATTAAAGCTTCACCAGCTGGGGGACCATTGTAGCAACCTCCTCGCTCCGGGAAGATGGATGTCTCTGGAGACCAACCACAGAATCCACTGGTTAGAACTTCAAGCTATTCAACTCACCCTGTTTCTATCATCAATAGCTCACCACCACATCTTAATATGCACTGACAAAACAACAGCCAAAGCCCATATCAATTGCCAGGGTGGGACCAGATCTCAATCCCTCATGCATGAGACTAATCTACTATTTGGTTGGGCAGAACACCACTTAGCTTCTCTGACAGCAGAACAACTCCATGGAGCTACCAGTTTGAAGGCTTGGGACCAGGAACAGGCCAGTCCACCTACAGTCATGAATTTTTCCACTCCATTACTCTCCACTTCTGTAGTTTAGCACTGCTGGATCTGTTTGCTTTCCAAGTGAATCACAGGTTCCCCAGATTCCTCATGATATATCCTTTGTAATGAAGCTAAAGACACAGATGCACTATTAGCACCATGGCTACCAGGATTCCTATACGCATTTCCACCACAGCTCTTCATCGGTGGATCCTTCAGAAAGTTGATAAGACAACACATGCAGAAATTCATTCTGATTACTCCCAAATAGCCCAGGAAAGCATGATTTTCCAATCTTATTGTTTTATTCACCTATCCACCACAAATCATTGACCTCCATTGTGGTCCTCTATTCCTTCCAGATCCTGGTTCCAACTCTGGAGTCTGAGCAGTTGCTCCTAGAGAGAGGTGCAGCTACTCTATGGCAGCCCTCAACACTATCATAAATTCCTGACATCCCTCCATGATATGCATATATGAGGTCACTTTGAGAGCATTCCTCCATTGGTGTAGAAGGCAGCACATTGATCCTCACCAGAGGCAGAACCACCATTGAGCTCCTGGGTTCAAAGAAACCAGGCCACCAACCATGGAAGTGCCATGCGTGCACATGGGCATGGCTCAATCGCTGGAGGGCTCGCCCTTTGGAATGTAGTGCATACCCAGCCAGCATTTGCTGGCTAGGTGCATTTATTTCTCTTTGTCTCCCTCACTGGAGGGAGAGAGATAAATGCACCCAGCCAGCAAACTCTGGCTGGGAATACTCTGGAGGGCAAGTCCTCTGGGTTTTGAGTCAGGCCCAAATGCATGTGACATAATGCGCATGGGGCATCAGTGGCATGTGTATGGCAGGGCTGCAGAGGACAGGCTGCAACACATGCCTCCATTCCCTGGCTCTGCTTCTCAGCTTACATTTGCCAAGTCTTGGCTTTTCTTCAAGAGGACCTAGATCATGGCCTCTGCCCCAATATGTTTAATGGCCAACTCGCTATCCTTTCCTCTATCCTATGACGCTCTACCAAGATTTGTCTATCAATATACCCCTATGTCCAGCAATTTCTCAGGGATGCCCCCATCCTGGCCCCTCCACCAGTTCCCAGATTTCCCACCTGAGAACTTAAGAAAGTTCTCAATGCCTTAACCAAACTCTGAATTAGTGGAGTGGAGAGGTTCAAAGCAAACTCATTTCCTGGAAGGTTTGGGGTTTTTTTGGTGGTTATTACATCTGTAGAGAGTCTTCTCCATCCATTTTATTTCAATCTTTCAATGGACCCTACCTTTTCTCCGGAAGCAACTTAGAGCCCTGTACTGGCCCAACAACAGCTAGGACAGCATAGTTTATCCCTCATAGAGCTGTTCGGGGAAAGTGTTGAAAGGATCCACCTCTCAGTGCTACCCACCACTGTTGAGGCAGTATGGGGCTCTGCTTCCTGTAAAGCAGCAAGTTTCCTGCAAAGCACACTGGAATTGTGCAGTTCTCTGTGGCAATGGGTGCACTGGGAGTGGCTGCTTCTGTGCAGTTCAGAAGAGGTGATGTGCAGACCTACTAAGCCCTACCACTTGGGTACATCTGGTGGAATGGATACCTCCTTCCACTATGTAAGAAAGGAACATTGGACTTATCAGTGAATGGAGAACATCCTGCCCACCCACAATTTCAGGAACTTTACTCCTCTGGGTAGAATCATTAAACAGGTGGCAGAGACTCCCAAGTTCTTATCATCTATTCTTTTATCTCTGTATATATGTTCTCCAGTTATCTGCTCTTATAACCTTGGTGTTTCTGATGCTGCACCAGTT
The DNA here is from genome assembly GCF_027244095.1 of Hemicordylus capensis. NCBI lineage: Eukaryota > Metazoa > Chordata > Lepidosauria > Squamata > Cordylidae > Hemicordylus > Hemicordylus capensis. Next base: position 392,604,683 of record NC_069657.1, on the reverse strand, counting down.
CAGAATGGGAGGATAGGCTTCCCATAGCATTTTGGGAAATTGCTGATTTTCATAACCCCTGGCTCCATGAAGAAAGTGAGATGTACAGTCCGTAAAAAGGACTGTACATACATTAAGAAGAAAAAACCCTTCATGTCAAGTCCAGTGTTCTTTTCCAATAGACATACAACAGATTAAACAGAAAAGTTCAATTCAGCTAGACAGAAAAGCATTTAAAACTAATAACCAATGAAACAGTTCACAACAAATATATTCATTTATGGGTCACGATATAGACATAGCAATAGTTACAGAGGGGTTAAGCAGACACAAACTGCTCTAAGATATCAATAAAATATTGAGAACACAGTTTGGAACTTGACATGAACATGCAAAATATCGTGGCCATTAATTTGGCCAACATTAAAAGCTTAATCAGCCCATGTGGCTGATTCTTTTTGAAGAAATCCCCACTGAGTTCAAAGGGACATCTCCCACAATTAAGCATGCAGGGGATGTACCCTACGAAGAATGGTCTGGTCTTTTTAGCTGCTTTATCATTTTTGTGAAGAGACCATGGCAGTGTTGAAAAAGTAGAGTGTATAACTTTCATATGTAACAGGCCAGGAGTTATACAGGCCCTTTCATAGGACTTCTTTAGTATGCAGAGTTGAAAAGGAGTCACTGGAATAGACAGAAGTTTGGCTAGTGTAGTTCCATTTCTGAATATATAACATTCCACACACACAAAAATCTGTGTTTTCAAAAATATGCAGTCTTCCAAGTTCAGTCCATATCTTTACTTTGGGTATATCTTATGGTATTTTGAAACACAATGTTGCCTTTTGAATTATTCATGATCTGCAAAAGTATCCCCGGGGCAATTTGAAGATAAATCTTCTTGATCTGGAAGACAAAACAGAGCTTATACAAATGCTGCATTAGACTGAGAACAAGCCTTTTGAAGGAAGTGAGACTGAGAAAGTGAGAGGAAGAGGAGGAAAATCAATGCACAACCTGTTGGGTGAAAGGTAGGTAGCACTTGCTTATACCCTATCTTGAATTGTTATCAAGAATTCTAGTTTCTTAGGGCGAGCTTCCTCAGATGCAGCTAACACAAAATCAAGAACTCCAATGGCATCTCTTTGCAAGCAAGCAATTCAAAGAAAAGGCTTTAAATGCAGATATACAGAACTCTGTGACAAACTTTAAATATTCCCAAGGAACTGAAAGCAGTCAACACAATAAACAGATGCACAGTGCCTTCATTACAGAAAGGTGACCAATCCACCTTTTAAATCGAGTCATAGAAAGGAGCAAAGTTTTGACATGGCATTTGGATTTTCTGGCTTAGTTGATTTTTCTTGGTGCTGAATTACAGCATACTGTGTCTCACAAATTATCTCAGATAACGGCTGTGCTACATATCCTGGTTATCAAGTCACATCTGTAATTAGAGTGTCACTTATTAATTCAGCCAGAAGGTAGAAAAGATGACATTCAATTTTAGGAGGTATACATCAGTGGAGCAACTGGAGCATTTTAAATATTTATTGTATTTAAATATTTAAACTTAAAAAAAACTTTTTAGAAGGGGCATTACCTTCATAGGCTGTTCCACACCAGATGCAGTACAGATGCTCTCCTCTTAAATATGCTGTCAAAATGTTTAATTTTTCTGATACCTGTGCAAAACCCAGAAATTAATGGACTTTTTAATATGAAAACTCACTGAAGCTGACCTGGCAATTTGAGAAAGATCTGTGTGCCATTACATTTAGAGATGCAGCATTACCCTCTATACAAAGACTTTCTAAAGTTTGGAAGAGACTAGTTAACAGCAAGATATTGCATAACTATCACACCCAACATAACAGACTACAGCTGATATTTAGAAGAAAATTCCCTCATTTGTGATAGGTTTTTTCATTGCAGCATGATAGCATGTTATTGTAAAGTAATGTTAGACATGACTGAATGAGAGTATGTAGCTGTCCAGCTTAACACAAATAGAAACGAACAAAAATAAAATCAACATGGGCAAGGAAGAATTTTATGTCATAAGGAAACACAAAAGCAAAACTATGATTTTGGCTTAACCATAATACCACCACATCTAACAAGAGAAGAGCTGGACTTGTGGTAGCAAGTATGACTTGTACACATAACTAAGCAGGGTCCACCCTGGTTGCATATGAATGGGAGACTTGATGTGTGAATACTGTAAGATATTCCCCTCAGGGGATGGAGCCACTCTGAGAAGAGCAGAAGGTTTCAAGTTCCCTCCCTGGCCTCTCCAAGATAGGGCTGAGAGAGATTCCTGCCTGCAACCTTGGAGAAGTTGCTGCCAGTCTGTGAAGACAATACTGAGCTAGATGGACCAATGGTCTGACTCAGTATATGGCAGCTTCTTATGTTCCTAACAACTTCTCTTACTATTCCTATCCTGGTGTGTGCAGTTTTAAAGAAGCGACAGAAACAGAACTACAGCATAAGATACTTGTATAGCCTTACTGCTTTAACACAAGTGAGAGGAAAAATGTATAACCAGGTGAGGCAGATATTACACCTCATCCAACAGGAAGCCAAGGAAAATATCCACTCTGGGTTGTATCCACAATTCTTGCTCTGTGAATGGAAGGAGCCTTCATTCACAGAAGCAGAACTGCAATCATGGAGGAATCCCTTCCACAAGTAGAACTCTCCTTCTGTGATAGAAGGTCTCTCTGTTCACAGAAAGAGGACTTAGGATACAACCTAATATCTTCAACTGATCTACCACTCATGTAGTTTTCTGTAACCTGAAGAACTTGCACTTATGGAGCGCAAGGTTTAGGCTACAGTCCCATGTCTTAATCTGAAATATATACAGCCACAGAATGCTACTTAAAACAGTATTTGAACTTACAGCATCATCCTCTTCCTCTTCCTCCTCCTCCTCCTCATCCACATCTTCCTCTTTCTCCTCACTTGGTCTTAACCAGTACCAAACCTCTTTAGGAAACTCAAGGCCCTTTAAAATAAAAATACAGCAATAAAAACCTGTCATCTATTATTACTACTAGGAATATTTATATATTGCTTTTCAAAAAATGTTCCTGAAGCAGTTTACATAGAGAAATAAAAACAAATAAATAAAGATGGATCCCTGTCCCCGGAGAACTCACAATCTAAAAAGAAACATAAGATAGACACCAGCAACAGCCACTGGAGGGATGCTGTGCTGGAGTTGGATAGGGCCAGTTGCTCTCCCTATGCTCAATAAAGAAAACCACCACTTTTGCTCAGTTAGCAGGGGAACTGCCATATCTTTTTCATCCATTCATGAATGTATACCCTTCTGCATGGCACAGAAAGGTATACATTGATACAGCAGGAAACAAATATTAAAAATAGCAAAGTAAAATATGAGAGATTGCCAAACATTTTGCACGTTAAGAAAAAATGCAGGGGGCTGTAACAAGCATTATTTGCAGGTTTGCAATTTTAAGTAGCAAAATACCTTCGACATTAATACTGGAAAGGTTGGCTACAAAATACAACATTAATACTGGAAAGGCTGGCTACACATCTAAGTCGTATGTAGTTCTTACATAAGAATAGCTAACTGCCTACTTCCTTATGGCTCCAGACAACCAAACAGAGAAACTTCTATACATATTATTGTTTATTTTATGCTTTCAGTCAGCTGATGTGCCACAATTAACATGTTTGCATCTGGGGGCAAGCAAACTTGTAAAAATGAGTTTGTGTTTATCTACAATAAGGAAGTGTAGAATGCAGTACCCATTCTGAGCCCTTGGGCCACAGAGCTGCCAGTCAGCCAAGCACATTAAATAAACTTTTAAAAACTCTTACTTTCTGCATATCTAGTTGTTGACAGGCTTTCTGACTCTTCTCAAGGTCCCGTTTTACTTGCAGTTGCTCTCGTTTGGTCTTCATTCTCATTCTGTTAATTTCAAAAACGTATGAAATATGACATAGAAGAGAGTTCTTTGATCAGAATTAGTTGAGATATTGCACATAGTTTTGTGCCCTTATAGGGAGTCTTGCCCAAGTAGAACATTCACTGAAGGACAAACAATAAAGGAGTAACTTTGGAACAAGGGTGGGGTAAACTTTTAAGAATCTGATCCTAAAACAAGTGTAACTATTACAACAGCAAATATGGATGCACACGATCTTTTCCCACCAACCATGGAAAGAGCAGTGTGATTCTGCACATGGGGATGAACCTCCTGGGTGTCACTGATCATTGTCCCCTTCCCTGATAAGCTTCCTTGCACACATGCACTGGTGCTGAATCTGGCCATTCATAGGCAATAGGTAGATTCCAGGCAAAAGTCCCTCAGCTGCCTCTGGCTGCAGCTTCCTTATATACTGGAAAGTTGAGAAGAACGAACTTTGCAAGTTTTCCTGCAAACCTCCCCACCCAACAAAACAAAACCATAACCTGGGCAGGTCTTACTCTCCCTTCCAGGCAAAAGTCCCTCCTCATTGTAAGCATATGTTTTCCCACATCTTGTCTCCAGGCCCTTGCTGCATGGACTACTCACAGCAAGGGAATGAATATTTATCAAGGAATGTTTATTAGGGCTGTGCATCATATTGGGCCAACAGCCTGGATGGCTTTAAGAAGAGTTTAGATAAATTCATGGAGGACAGATCTACCAATGGCTACTAGACTGAAGGCTATAGGCCACCTCCAGCCTCAGAGGCAAGATGCATCTAAATACCAGTCGCAGGCGAGCAACAGCAGGAGAGAGGGTATACCCTCACCTCTTACCTGTGGTCTTCTCTGGGGCATCTGGTGGGCCACTGTGTGATAGGGATGTGCACGAACTGGATCAGAGCTCCTTTTCTGGAGTGCTGAACTGGTTCAGAAGCCCAGTGCAGAGGTATGGGGAGGTTACCTTTAAGGAACAGGGAGGGTGCCCTTACCTCCTCCACCATTCCCCTGCCCCCGTCGGCACTGTCCCCAAAACCAGTGGTGCGGGGCTGCACCATACCTCCCTGCAGCCCCATTCAGCGTCTTACGTGTGCATGCCGTGACACTGAGGAGTAGAAGTGATCTCCTGAGGCAGGAAATTCTGCATGTTGGGTGCTACAGAAAAAGCCCTCCTATGTTCCCACCACAAGGTGGGAGCTTCAGAAAGTGGCATAGTCTGCACACCAAGCATCTGAAGGGGAGTGGGACACTAAATGCAGCAAAGTGAAGCTTGCAAGGGCCTCCCATTATACCTGTAGCATGCTCAGATTAACAGTGGCATTGACACATGGGGGCAGTTTGACAGGATTTATCTAATTATTTCCATAAGCTTTAGTCCACACATGGAGGCAACTATGCTCTGTAGACAGGGAGGGAAGATTCCTGTGCGATTTTCTTAAAAGTTACTTTCTTAAGCAGAAAATAACCTCATTTCCTTGCAAGTTGGCGTTTTTCCTATTTACAACCTTGATCCTAATCATATTCACTAAATCCCCTTGTGTTAGAACTTCAGAACTTGTGCATTTTGTTTATTTAGTCGGAGAATTACCCTATGGGTATATCTTCTCCCACAATGCATCCATACAAATGTCTTTTGCAATTGAGAGAATGTGTTAAAGAATTGTATGAGCCTTGTACATTACTTGAAGAGGTCAGCAGTTTGCTTCTCTGATTGTATTTTCATGTGCATTTTTCTTCTATAGTTTTCCAGATTCTCTTCTGCTTTCCGTTTTTTAACTTCTTCATGGCCAAGCCCACTTCTACCTGTTCCAAGTTGAAAGTACTAGTTTAAACACATTGAGAAGTACTACAATTGATCTAAACAAAAATCAAATGAAGGTATATTTGTCACACACCTGTGGTAATGTTCAGAGGAATAGGCTCCACAATCCCCGATCCTGCAGAAAACGAGAGCATGCTATTTTTTATTATTAAATATATTTATATTCTATTCTTCTTCCAACAAGCCTAGAATGACTTTCATTGGGCTATCTCTTTTTCCCCACAACAATCCTGCAAGGTAGATCAAGAGCTAGCAACCTATCCAAGTACACTCAGTAAGCTTCAGACAAAACAAGGGGAATTTGAAGTTAGTCTCAGTGATTCAAATCCAACACTTAAGAGGTGCTTTGGGCTAGCTCTCTGAGTCTTTCACACACGTGTAATTCCAAACTTTCTCCACCACTGAAATGACTGACTAAGCTGAACACGACTCAGATGTTGATTCAGCTTTTCCTCCACACAACTTTGAAAAGGAAATTTTTAAGCCCTGTAACTCTATAGTGACGTTTGCATCAAACATCTTTTATCTTTCTCCTCAAGAAGGCTGCATTAACTTGATATGCGTAATGTCGGGCTCTAGTCCTGAAGGACAGTTCTATTTCCAACATAAAACATTCCGTTCACATTGATAGTGTGCTCTATCAGGGTTGGAAAATTATTCTTAAGCGCCAGCAAAGATTTCTGGGTCAGAAAGCAATCGTTATTTTAGTGATGCAGAAAATGTGTTTGCTAACCAAGGCATGCTTGTGTGTTTCCTTTCCACAGCTGCCAAAAGCACAGCTTGATCTGCTCCTGATCAAAGGGTTGGCTTTGGCTTTTCCACATCCTGGCACCTGAAGTGACATTCTTGTGAGGAGGCAGGTTTACCATTCCAACATAAGCTGTATGCTGGACTGTTTAGGACTAAATGAAACAACAGAAGCAACTGGTACCCATTTACAGATGCATTTTGAAAACTGGATGCAAAAAAACTCACCACTCTTGCCAAGAGGCTGGCCACTTTTGTAGCCCATCTTCTGAAGCATAGCAAAGCCTTTGTTTTCGTTTCCCAAAGCTACGTTTAAAACAGCATCACGTTGCTCTTTTTCCTGTACTTTTAAACTCTTTTGCCTACTCTTCTCATTAGCTTCTTTTTGTTTCTCTTCTTTTTTAAAAGATTCCTTCATGCGCCTCAGCATAGGCATTCCTGGCCTGATGTCCTGGCTGAAGAACAAAAGTTAAATGATTATCTAGTGATTGAGTGGTGAGAGAAGATAAGACGGTCAACTAAGGACAATTCTGAGAAAATAAAATTTATAATGGCATTTTATGCATGTTTGTTCAAACGTTTCATGATGTTCATCAATGGGGCCTAAAGGTAAAGAGTGCTATCAAGTCAGTGTCGACTCCTGGTAATCACAGAGCCCTGTAGTTGTCTTTGGTAGAATACAGGAGGGGTTTACCATTGCCATCTCCCGTGCAGTATGAGATGATGCCTTTCAGCATCTTCCTATATCACTGCTGCCCGATATAGGTGTTTCCCATAGTCTGGGAAGCATACCAGCAGGGATTTGAACCAACAACCTCTGTTAATCAAGCCATTTCCCTACTGCGCCATTAGGTGGCTTCCCAATGGGGCCTACTCCCAAAGAATTACAACCACAGAAAAGCAAGCTCAACAAATTGATACACTGATATAAATTATATTGTTATAATTTATTATAATGAGCCAGTGTGGTGTAGTGGTTAGAGTGCTGAACTAGGACCAGGGAGACCCGAGTTCCAATCCCCATTCAGCCATGATACTTGCTGGGTGACTCTGGGCCAGTAACTTCTCTCTCAGCCTAACTTATTTCACAGGGTTGTTGTGAGGAGAAACTTAAATATGTAGTACATATTTAAGAAACTTAAATATGTAGTACTCTGGGCTCCTTGGAGGAAGAGCAGGATAGAAATGAAATGAAATGAAATAAATAAATAGTTTGATTTCTATACCGCCCTTCCAAAAATGGCTCAGGGTGGTTTACAGAGAAATAATAAATAAGATGGATCCCTGTCCCCAAAGGGCTCACAATCTAAAAAGAAACATAAGATAGACACCAGCAACAGTCACTGGAAGTACTGTACTGGGGGTGGATAGGGCCAGTTACTCTCCCCCTGCTAAATAAAGAGAATCGCCACATTAAAAGGTGCCTCTTTGCCCAGTTAACAGGGGTATAGTCTCGACACTATCTTTTAGATTATACAATTGCCTTCAAACACTCATCTCCATTGCAATTCTAACAAAACGTATAGTTCCTATGGAACTAATGTGTTTCTCTTCTCTAGCACTGAATTCAGTGAGTGTGAACATGGTATGATATAATCACCACAGGATGTTGTTGTAGATTGTCAGGACACACTGATATTACAGAGGCAAAGGAAGATCATGGTTTACCCCCTCCTGAAAAATTTATGAACAATATGGGTTCTGCAAGGAGTAATGAGCTACAATCCTCCTACACCATTTTTAAGAGCATGGAAATGGCTAAGTGGCACATCAAATAAATGTAGTTCATGTGTTATGTTATGTAATTAACTGAATACCATTCCATCCAACTGAATTGTTTTAGTTGCCCACTTTCCTTGTTTGGGAAACTAGCAATTCCAATGCCAGTTTCTCAAGTCACTTAAACATCTTTCTCAATCAGTGCACCAACTAGTTGGGCTGTAATTATTCAGTTCAGTCAGTGGACCTCATTCATAGGCAAGCATCCTCATCACTCCTCTGAGTCACAAGGCCTGCAATTCAGGACCTGGATGGTTCTGAAAGGCTAATCTAAACCCCTGCTTCATTAACAAGCAGAAAGGTGTAGAGTCAGGTTTGTGTTCTACGTCACTGTCCCCTCTAAGGCGTGTGCACATGCGTTCGCTCACAAGTTTTTGGATGTCTGCTCAGTTCATTTAGATCTCACTCAGGTTGAATCAGGAAGGCCCCATTCTGAATGCAGGTGCGCACACACAGCCTTGATACTGCCACCCAGAACAAAACTCATTCTGTACAGAGAGGGGAAAAATTAGAGGGACCACTGGTCACTGTGCCTGTTTCCACGTTTACTTGCCTATTCCCTGGTTTCGGAAGAATAAGCCAATCCAATTCAGAAAGTGAAACCTAAATTATTCCTGTGCCAGGCATTCTAGATGTGGAAGAGAAGATGACACTTGAGTTTGAGAAGCTCCACCACCAGTGACGAGGACAACTACTGGGAAAGAACCAGTATGGGGGAGAGGGAGAGGAGAAGAGTGAAGTAATCAAGAGTTAGTCTACACAGGGTGTGTAAAAAGAATTGATAGAAAGCAGGTGTGTGTGTGTACATGCGTTTGAGTGTGCAATAAGAATGGTATTGTTCCACTGGCTGTCTTCGCCAGAATTGTTTGAACTATAATGAGAAACATGGAGATTTGTTTGCCCTCATATTAGCAAGATCCTTATGGGAATTCTGAACCTTTCATTGCATATCTGAAAGTCCACAAAGAGATTTTATGACAATCAGTGTCATTAGGTGTCAAAGTATGATAATAAATGTATAACAATAATCTACTTACTTTATATTAATAAAGGAATCAGACATGTAATCCTCTTCTGTGTCATCCATGCTTTGTATTTGTGATCCAACTGCAGTCCTCTTGCCTATAGGTGATATTTTGCCAGCTTTCAGAATGCACTAAAAATAGCTGACTCTGATTGCTAGGAGAGAGAAAAGAAATTTATATTAATACTTAATTATGTAGTTCCTCCCCACTCTTTATCGTGAACCAACGAACCCCTAATGTGGTCTGTGTTGAAGGCTCTCCTGATGCTCTCATTCCCTAAACAGACTCCGCCTGTTTTAACTCTTGCACCACACTGTTTTCAAGATCATGCATCATTTTGGGGTGCACCTAGAAGTCGGGGGCTATAACTTTCAAGGGAAAAGAGGATTCAGCTCCAGCACTGTACAGCCCAGTCCCTTTGCATGTCTACTCGGAAGCAAATCCCACTGAATTCAACGAGACTTAGCACCAAGTAAGAATTCAAAGTGCTGCAGCAAGAATTCAAAGTCACTCATTCTGGGAATTAAAACACTACCCGCTCCGTTATCCTCACTTTCATCTGGCAGCGGACACCCTACCTAACCGCAGCAGGGCTTAGCGGCTGACCCTTCTCCTAGCACCACCAAGCAGCCCCCGAGCCTTCCTGTCGGTGGCCATCACACATGCGCAGGCACACTCCACCGACACGCTTCCGGGGTCGCCACTACGCTTGCGCCGGAGCCGGTGCTTCATCCGCTGCTACCTGTGGAGAGGCTCGGCTAGTGGTCTGCGCTATGGCCACGTCAGGTGTTTTCCCTTCTCTGTCAGTCGCCGCAATTGTCTGCGGCAGTGCGAACGGCTGGAAAAGGTCAGTCTCTCTTGGGTTCTCCCTCTTTTCGCCAGCGAGAAAAGCCGGGAGAAGGGCGGGAGGTGGTTGTCGTGGGGCCCTACGTGGGTCCTGGTGAAGCGAGAAGGAGGAAGAGAGCAACCGTGGCTCCTACGGGTAGGGAGCAGGGTCACCTTAGGGTGGAGTGCCGGCTTCGCGATAGGGTGACGGGAATTGTGGCTTTTCCTGTCGCTATGGAAGCCTTTGTGAAGGCCCGGCAGTTGAGCATATGGAGCTGCTGCCTTATACCGAGTCGGGCGGCTATTGATCCATATAGCCCAGTAATCTCCACTCTGACTGGCAGCAGCGGCTGCTCCATGGTCTGGGGCAGAGGTTTCCGGAGCATGAACCTGGGACCTTCTGCATACGAAGTATATCCTCATCCACTGAACTATGGTCAGTGGGGTTTCAGAGAGTTCAGAGCATGCCTGTCATCTGCAGTTGTTTCATTGCAACATCAGCAAGCTCATGTTTGTTGCTTAAAATGCGCTCAGTAGGACGCTGCCATCAATCCCAACTCTCTGTTAACGTACCTGTGTGATGCACTTTACAAATATTAGAATAAAGTATGAAGATCCAAATTTGTGTGTGTCCCATCTGCACATAAGAAAGCCAGTGTGGTGTAGTGGTTAGAGTGCTGGACTAGGACCGGGGAGACCTGAGTTCAAATCCCCATTCAGCCATGAAACTAGCTGGGTGACTCTGGGCCAGTCACTTCTCTCTCAGCCTAACCTACTTCACAGGGTTGTTGTGAAAGAGAAACTCAAGTATGTAGTACATCGCTCTGGGCTCCTTGGAGGAAGAGTGGGATATAAATGTAATAATAATAATAATAATAATAAATTCCCCCCCCAGATATTCCATTTGTTTGATGGAATGCTAGCGTTCTTGCTGTGGTACAAGATTGAACTTCTTGGTTAATATGTATGGTGCTAGGAAAGCTGGTCCTGTGGTAGCAAGCATGACTTATCCCCTTTGCTAAGCAGGGCCACTCTGGGAAGAGCATGCTTGCGTGAAGAAGGTCCCAAGTTCCCTCTCTGGCATCTCTAAGACAGGGCTGAGAGAGATTCCTGCTTGCAGCCTTGGTTAAGCTGCTGCCAGTCTGTGTAGACCAAGGGTGGGGAACCTTGGCCCTCCAGCTGTTTTTGAACACCATGTGGCTGGGGATAATGGGAGTTGTAGTTCAAAAACAGCTGGAGGGCCAAGGTTCCCAACCCCTGGTGTAGACAATACTGGCTAGATGATTCAGTATATGGCAACTTCCTATGTGCCTTTGAAAACTGTAGCATGATGCTGAAAAATATGATTTGTGGAGCCTGGGGAGTAACAGCAGGAGGGAGGGCATTCCGTCAACTCCTGCCTGTGGCTTCCAGCGGCATCTGGTGGGCCACTGTGCAAAACAGGATGCTGGACTAGATGGGCCGTTGGTCTGATCCAGCAGGGCTGTTCTGATGTTCTGATGATCTTGTACTTTGCCCAGAAACTTATCGGTAGCCAGTGTAGATCTTTTAAGATAGGAGTGGTATGGTCTCTCCGAGATGACCCAGAGACCAACCTGGCTGCCCCATTCTGGACTAACTGCAGTTTCTGGACTACATACAAATGCAGCCCCACATAGAGCGCATTGCAGTAGTCCAGTCTGAAGGTGACCAGCAGATGTACTACTATTCTGAGATAATTTATCTCAAGAAACGGACGCATCTGGTGTATCAGCTGAAGCTGATAAAAGGCACCTCTGGCCACTGCCCCAGCCTGGGACACCAGGGAGAGTTTTGTGTCCAGAAGCACCTCCAGACTGTGTACCTGTTCATTCTGGGGAAGTGTGACCCCATCCAGAACAAGCAGATCAAAATCATCTCCCAAGTTCCAACCCCGCACAATAAGTATCTCCATCTTACCTGAGATTCAGCCTCAGCCTGTTACCTCTCATCCAGCCCATCACTGCTTCCAGGCAGGCATTTAGGGAGGTTATGCTTTCTCCTGATGATGTTGATATGGAACAAAAGATTTGGGTGTCATCAGCATACTGACAACACCCTGCACCAAATCCCCTGATGATTTCTCCCAGCAGTTTCATGTAGATGGCTAGATTTTCCCAGAGTGATTGTTCCTTGGTATTATGTCAACACAGAACTTCCCTAGAAAATTTGCACCACACTATGCAACTTGTCAGCTCCCCCAACACCCACTTGTCTCCCCACTCCCATTTTACCTTTCATGTCCTTGTTCTGATTATATATTTCTTGGATATGCATTCCTTTCAAATATTATATGCAAGAATTGGATTATATTGGATTATATTAATTGTATTTCTAATTCAATTGATAATGGCTGGAAGAGGGCTGATAGGTTAGATGTGAGCAAGATAAAAATGGTTCAGCTGACCTGATCTCTTCTGGATGGAGGTGTATTCCCAATAAAATTCATATTGGATCTCCCTCCCCCCCATATTTTAGAGGCCGAAGTGGTAGCTGTGGCATGGAACACTTTTCACTATTTTAGGCTGCTGTGTTAGTTGCAGCCCTTCCTGGATCAATTTAGATGTGCCACAGTTATCCATTCACATATTTAATTACTGCAAGGGCTCCCTTTGAAAAATACCCAGAAACTTCAGTTTATTTATAATACAGCACCTGGACTGGAATTGACCAACTGAAACATATAAGCAGTATTCAATAAAGCAAAACCAAAAACACCTTCGGTTTCCAAGAGGTATTTATGAGTGTGGCAGCTCCAAATGATCTGCAAAAAGCGAGAGAGTTTGATGATTTGTGACATTCACACCATTGTACTGGTCTACAAAATCATAACTGGGATTAGTGTTACAGCAATATTTAAGAAGAATTAAGAAGGTAACATGTGCCCCTAAGCAGATGGTGAGTTGTTGCCTTAGCAGGCAATAACTAAAATAAGCACAATTAATAAAAGAGGTGACAGCACTCACCATATACTTGGAGGTCATTGTTACCAAATGCCGCAGCTTTTGCTTTTGCCATCAGCCTATGCCGGTAGTGAATCAGAGCATGGAGGACCTAGCTAAAATGTGTTTGTATCTAAATGATTTTGTAGGCCAGTACAGTATCTTAGGTCCCTTAGCTGCATGCATGAGCATCCTGTGTCATACAATTTTTTCTTGCTTTTTGTAGTTCAGTTGAAACTGTCACACCAATAACTATCCCTGCAAACCAGATTTTCTTAGACCTTTTAATACTATGACTCCCTAAAATAATATATATAAAATTACATGATTTTATTACATGACTATAGCTACTGATTTGATTTAGAAGTGATAAATAAAGCACATTCACCTTTTCAATGGGAAGGATTAGCTTGCTTGATGCTACTTAGTTTTTCAAACCTGGGCTTTATGTATGAAACTGCCAGTCTAATTTCAGGCTGCAAGTTTATTTTTAATCACTATTTGCTCTTTATCGTGTAAACTGCTGAAAATTCTCTTTCACACAAGTAAGGTGATGAAAAGGGAATTAGCATTTTCATAGTTTTCTCACTTAATTCTTTGAATTCACACTAAGCTTGCACACTAATCCAAAATCCATGAAAAGTCATTGTTGAGGACTTAAAGTGGTTCTGAAAAGCTGCTCTGATATCTCTGAGGTTCAGGGAGCTGGACAGGGAGAAAAGAACCGCCAACCACCCAGTTCCTCACCACTCACAAAGCCAAGAGCAGGCACAAGAGCTGGACTTCCAAAAAGCTTTTGACAACGTTCCTCATCAAAGACTCCTGAGGAAACTTAGCTGTCATGGAATAAAGGGACAAGTACATGTGTGGATTGCTAACTGGTTGAAAGACAGAAAACAGAGGGTAGGTATAAATGGAGAGTTTTCACAATGGAGGAAAGTAAGAAGTGGGGTCCCCCAGGGATCTGTACTGGGACCGGTGCTTTTTAATTTATTCATAAATGATCTAGAAGCAGGGGTAAGCAGCGATGTGGCCAAATTTGCAGATGATACCAAACTCTTCCGGGTAGTGAAATCCAAAACGGATTGTGAGCAGCTCCAAAAGTAACTCTCCAAACTGGGGGAGTGGGCGACAAAATGGCAAATGCGGTTCAATGTTAGCAAGTGTAAAGTGATACACATTGGGACGAAAAACCCCAACTTCAAGTATATGCTGATGGGATCTGAGCTGTCGGTGACGGACCAGGAAAGGGATCTTGGGGTTGTTGTTGACAGCTCGTTGAAAGTGTCTATTCAATGTGCAGCAGCTGTGAAAAAGGCAAATTCCATGTTAGGGATCATTAGGAAGGGGATTGAAAATAAAACGGCTAACATTATAATGCCCTTATACAAAACTATGGTGCTACCACACTTGGAGTACTGCGTACAATTCTGGTCACCACATCTTAAAAAGGACATTTTTGAACTGGAGAAGGTACAGAAGAGGGCAACCAAGATGATCAGGGGCCTAGAGCACCTTTCTTACGAGGCAAGACTACAACACCTGGGGCTTTTTAGTTTAGAAAAAAGACGACTGCAGGGAGACATGATAGAGGTCTATAAAATCATGCATGGCGTGGAGAAAGTGGAGAGAGAGAGATTCTTTTTCCTCTCACACAACACTAGAACCAGGGGTCACTCCATGAAATTGATTGCCAGGAGGTCTAGGACCAACAAACGGAAGTACTTTTTCACACAACGCATGATCCACTTGTGGAACTCTCTGCCACAGGATGTGGTGACGGCCAACAACCTGGATGGCTTTAAGAGGGTTTTGGATGACTTCATGGAGGAGAGGTCTATCAATGGCTACTAGTCAGAGGGCTGTGGGCCACCTTCAGCCTCAAGGGTGTGCCTCTGAGTACCAGTTGCATTGGAGTAATGGCAGGAGAGAGGGCACGCCCTCAACTCCTGCCTGTGGCTTCCAGCAGCATCTGGTGGGCCACTGTGCAAAACAGGATGCTGGACTAGATGGGCCTTGAGCCTGATCCAGCAGGGCTGTTCTTATGTTCTTATGTTCACAGCAGCACTTCTTTGATCAATAGGCTGAAAAAGAATTCTCTTTTGGGAGACACATGCTAGATCTCAGTTTCTGAGAGAGAATGACCAAAGAAGTGCTGCTGTTTTGCCTGCCCTTGGCTTTGTGAGTAGAAGAGAGCTAGGTGGTTGTCAGCTCCTGTCTCCCTCAAGTCCCCCCTCCCATTCCCATCCCTTGGAGATGTCAGAAAATGCCTTGCCTCTCAACAGCTCCAGCCACCTAATGGTGCATCTTGAATTTGTTTCACAGATATTATTGCCTCCTTCCCTCTATATGTATTTCTGGTTATTTTTCCAGTATTAGTAGAGGTTCCGCTACTGTTAGCTATTTTTTGAGTCTCTGAGTAAACACCTATATCGGGCAGCAGCAATATAGGAAGATGCTGAAAGGCATCATCTCATACTGCGCGGGAGGAACCCCTCCTGTATTCAACCCAAGAAAACCACAGGGCTCTATGGTCACCAGGAGTCGAAACCGACTCAACAGCACACTTTACTTTTACTCAACAGTTCCATCCCTCCTCATCACCCCCTTTAAAGTTGCTTGGGACCCCCGGGAGGTCCTGATCAACAGTCTGAAGAACCCTGTTGTAAACCAAAGGTTCTTTTGCTTTAGTTGAATTTTCTTGGTTTTATAAAGGTGCCACACTTAATATAACAAAGTGAAAATACTGCTTTAGCATTACCAGGTATAATAAAGAGGCAGACATGAGTTCTTGAGTTTAAAACAAGCCACAATTTTATTTGACAAACACGAGAATGAAATATGCTTATATACTATATGGAGAGTGTCCACTTACTGCATTGTATAGTGGCTGTGTTTCCCCCCCCCCCTTAATAAATACATATTACCACCATTATAGCACTAAAAGAGCCCTAGGCAAACATTGAGTTTCATCCCCCAATAACTGGAGACGCAACTGCTTATTTAAAGCTATTTTAAAAACAACAACAATCCTATGATTTATCCCCAGCAAGGCTCGAGAGAGAAAATGCACTGCTTATATGACTCCCTGCTTATTCCAACAACACTCCTGTGAGGTAGCTTAGGTAGCTCTTTACACTGTTGAGCCAAGAGCTTTGTCAGCCTTTCCCTAGCAACCAGGTAGTTGATGGGTCTACCATGGCGATGAGTCTTCTATTGGCTCTAGCAGTAGTTTTTCTTCCTCATGTTCTTATTGCCTCATCATCTATCCAGAGGTCAGAAACGTATATCTCAATGCACATGTGTGCATGTGCGCATGCACACACACAAATTAAAAAATGTGCCTCTGCCTCCTTTCAGTCTAGTTAAGCTGTGAGGTTTCCCCTCCCACTTTTTCTTACATCACAGTTGTTACATGGAATAATCTTGGCTGACTATAACTGAGCATGTGCAAATCTGATGTTACCATATAACCTAATGAGAGTGATTTTCTTAGTTTGTAGAAATTCAAAACATATTTAAGAACATAAGAACAGCCCTGCTGGATCAGGCCCAAGGCCCATCTAGTTCAGCATCCTGTTTCACACAGTGGCCCACCAGATGCTGCTGGAAGCCTACAGGCAGGAGTTGAGGGCATGCCCTCTCTCTTGCTGTTACTCCCCTGCAACTAGTTTTCAGAGGTATCCTGCCTTTGAGGCTGGAGGTGGCCTATAGCTGTCCGACTAGCAGCCATTGATTGATCGACCTCTCCTCCATGAAGTTATCCAAACCCCTTTTAAAGCCATCCAGGTTGTTGGCTGTCACCACATCTTGTGGCAGAGAATTCCACAAGTTGATTATGCGTTGTGTGAAAAAGTACCTCCGTTCGCTGGTCCTAAATTTCCTGGCAATCAATTTCATGGGATGACCCCTGGTTCTAGTGTTATGTGAGAGGGAGAAGAATTTCTCTCTATCCACTTTCTCCACACCATGCATGATTTGATAGACCTCTATCATGTCTCCCCACAGTCGTCCTTTTTTCTAAACTAAATAGCCCCAGGTGTTGTAATCTTGCCTCATAAGAAAGGTGCTCTAGGCAAACTTATTTTGGCAAACTCATAAAAGGCCCTCATACAGAAGATAAACGATTGAAAGAGATCTTTTTCAAAGAAACTGTGGGTTTCACTATTAGTTAACAAATCTCTAGTTGTAAATCTAGCAGGTTGGGAGGGGTTGGGGGAGACCCACCCATGGTATTGCTGTTTCATGTGCACTTTTCATCTTTTGCTCCTCTTAATGTTTCCATGGATAATTAAAAAATGGACACACTTGTTCATTGGGTGATACTGAGCTTAAAAATGGCTGTTCTAGCATGAATAGTACAAAAGGAAAACTGAGAAGCCATGCAAGGTGCAGGGAGGGAAGTTGGATGAAATAACATGATAGAACTCTGTTTTACTTCTTCACTTATAATTCACAGGCACTCCTATGCCTGTGCAATTAAAGGATCTTTGCTGGCTTCCAGTCTGTCAAACATTTCAATTCCACAGTCACGATTCAAGGTGTTGACTGTGACCTACAAAGTCCTAGATTATTTGGGACTAGATATCTGCAGAACCATATTGTCCCACATGTACCTGCCATATGATGAAGTTCCTTAAAGATCTTCACCAGAGACCCTATTCTGAGTGCCCTCAGCTTCAGAGGTTAGCTAGGTGGTGACCAGTGATAGCACCAGTGATAGCACTGATGTCCTAGTTCTGGAATTCTCTCTCCGGGGACACTCTGTTGGTACTACTTCACTAGCTTTTAGGTGTCAAGTGAAGACTGTTGTATTTTATTCTTCCCGACTTGTTTGATGAATTCTGTCTTCATTGTTTTACTGCTGCTGTTCCTTTTAAAAATACCTCTCATTTTACTTCCATTTTATTATGGCTTATATTGTTTTGTATAATTCATTTGATGTTTTAATTTTTTTTAGCTATTTTTGAAGCTTTTACACTAAATGTTGCAAAGAAATGCATTCAACTTAAACTGGTAAATCAATTTAGATATTTTAATGCTAAGTGAATGTCAAACTGGGCTGTAGTAAATATTAAATAAATGATGATGCAAACTGCCTGTGCAATAAATACAAAATAATAAAATGATATTCTATAATATGTTTTTTCTGTTTATATAATAGGAAATAAGTGCCTCTATAGCAAAATCAGCATTTCGCAGCGATGGAGCTTGCTCATAGTTTGTTATTAAATGAAGAGGCTTTGGCTCAAATCACAGAAGCAAAGAGACCAGTTTTCATTTTTGAATGGCTACGCTTTCTTGACAAAGTGCTTGTAGCTGCTAACAAGGTAGGTTAATTTTTGTTCTTTTTTGATCATTAATGTGATTCCTCTTCAATGATATTACTAAGCTGGTAGACAGACCTAGAACCTTAGAACACAGCAACATATTGTCTTGGCTTTTTAGAACTTATGTAATACAGTATACTGCCTCTCTAAGACCTTAACTCTGCTGCTTTGGGACAGGCTGTGATTGGTATGAAAGTGTGACATAGTTCACTAGTTCAGAGTTCTTCTTTTTTACTTATATATATTTTTATCTGGTAGAGCAATAATGTGAGTAGAAAGGCCCGTTGTAAGTCATGAGATGGAAGTTTCTTGTAAATGTATTTGTATCAAAGTGTTTGAGAAATGTCAGAAGGCATTTGGGCAAATGGACCAGTGGGGAGGCTAATATTGGCTTCATCTAACGAAGCATCACATACCATTATTTCAGGGCATCTTAAGAGAAACAAAGACTAATGATGGAACTGTTACACTAATGTAAAAAATATCATAGAAATAAAAATATATCAGTAGGAGTCATCTGAAAGAATTAAGTATTAGTGTGTTAAGATGTAATGATCAGAACAACTAAAATTGGAATTTGTTTTGTTTAACAGACAGATGTAAAAGAAAAACAAAAAAAGCTTGTTGAACAACTAACTGGTCTTATTAGCAGTTCCCCTGGGCCACCTACCCGGAAATTACTTGCTAAAAATCTTGCTGCTCTATATAGCATTGGTGATACCTTTACTGTCTTTCAAACACTCGATAAGTGTAATGACATTATCAAGAATAAAGATGATACTTCTACCTACTTACCAACCAAACTGTAAGTAATACATTGCATGTATAAGAAGTACATTATTCCTAGTAAGCAAAAGTCGTGTGGTCAGATTCTGAGCAGTGATGCCTGAAGAGGTAACCAACCATTTTAGATTTTCTCTTTGGAAAGAACACATGGGTTCTTTCCTATATAGTTATTGTGCGAAGGGAAGGCACTTCAATTTGTGCAAAGGGGGGCTATTTTCACCAATCCTCCTCTCCCTCTGCAGCTGCCATGCTGCATGATGTCCTGCTTCTGAGGGTCCATCAGCCCTGCAAAATCTTATTTTGGAGGACACAAAGGAGCCACAGAAGGAGGGGTGGGACCAGCAAAAATCCCCCTCTTTGGTGAATGAAAGTGCCTTTCATTCCTAGAATAATGACTTGGGATATAGTTCATGGAGTGTATACAATTTTGAAACTTTCTGAGAAATGTATCCACTTGCAAGTGACTAGATGCCATGGCTGCTCCAAGGTATCATTTCCTACCGTTTTTTCCCCTCCCGTTCATAAGACTGGTTCTCAGAAGTATGATTCAATTAAAGCAGGAGAGTAAATAAAAACAGCAGGTGGGTGGTGGTGGTGTTTAAAGAGGTTATTTGTGTGCCACAGGTCTTAAGCCGTTTATTTAGAAGCATGTTTATTGAAATCAATTACTTTTTCCCAAGGAAGGATGCATAGTTCTTCTGTTTTGCTTCTGTCTTATTGATTTTTTGTTTTTTGTTAAATGGGTTTCATTATTGTTAGCCACCCTGAAGACCCCATTGAGTCAGAAAGGTGGGCTAGAAATGTTTTAATAAAAAGTTTGTAATCTTGTAGCATAATTATATGTGTCTTTTTAGAAGTAGTCCCTCTGAGTTTAATAGAACTTATTTCCTGTAATAGGATTGTCGGTAGTGGTTTTAAAGCATTAACATTGGCTCAACACCTACTGCTTGTGAGAAAATAAAACATACCTAAGAAACTTATTCTATTTAATACACGTGTCTTGTCCCTCTCTTCCTCTTTTTTTTTAAACTAAGAGTTTTGTTTAATCACTGCACTGGTTACATGTGACACTTAAGGAAGAGGAGGTGGTGTTTTCTGCACTGTGGATTATATGCAGCCTGAGATGGAGAGACTTCCTTCAATCTTGCTTCTTATGTTTCTAAGCCTAAGCAGATTTATATATGCTTTTGCAATCTAGAGGAATTTCAAGTATGGGGAGGGATCAAAGCGCAGTTACAGTGCACATGCTTTGCATGCAAAAAGTTCTAGGTTCACTCCCTGACATCTCCAGATAGGTCGAGGAAAACCCTGCCTGAACCTCTGGAGAATTGCTGCCAAGTAAGTGTAGGTAATACTGACCTAGATGGATTAAAAGTCTCATTTTGTATAAGACAGATTTATATGTTCAAATGATTCATAGCTGGAATATCACAGTCCTTGTCTTGGACTTTCCAAAAGTCCTTGTTTTGGACTTTCCATCCAAAATGTAGTACTGTAGTTATGACAAGATATATACCATTTTGAGATTAGAATATATTCCCTAATCCTAAAAACACTTACTTAAAGTTAGAACTACTCAATAGGCATGTTATGTTATCTGTTTCAGAGATAATAGCTACTTGTCATTAGACTGCCTTTAGTTGGGGGTGGGGGAGAAAACTTGTTAGTATTCACTGTAACAACAACAGCAAGAGAGAGCACATGCCCTCTCTTTCTCTGGCTTCCCAGAGGCTTCTGGTGGGCCACTGTGTGAAACGGGATGCTAAGACTAGTAGGGCTTGGGCCTGATCTAGCAGGGCTGTTCTTATGTAGTCTCTGAATAAATAATGCAAAGGTGGTGGTGTGTGAGCAGAAAGCACTTTGGTTTGTGAAAGGCAGATTTCCTCTTATACACTGCAAGTCACTGTTCTCAACCCTAAAGCTGCTCCTGAGGGACCTGGAGGCCTCTCCAGAATAGTATGGCTTATGGTACTTAAGCCATGAGTACCACCGGGGCAAGTCATCGGGGGGTTTGGGATAGCATGTGGATGACACCTAGCTCTATTCCTCCTTTCCATCTTATGCTAGGAAAACTACTAAACCTCTGAATCAGTGCCTGGAGCAAGACAAAGTTGCTCCTGTAGAGGTAACGCTCCTCATAAAAGTTCAGACTGACACATTGGGTGGTACCCTGTATTCAGCTTTGACCCTAGATGTGCAGGGTGCTCCAACTGTGCCTATTCCTGGAGAAGTCAGATCATCTGGCCATGATAACACATGCCTTGGCATCATTGTGTCTAGACTAGTACAGTGTGCTCTATGTGTGGCTTCGTTTGGAAAGTTTGAATTAGTTTGAATTACTGTAAAACAGTTTGAAAGAAAAATATGCTTGAGTTATAATGCTTACTACTCATTAAAAACATTACTTTGGTGTATTCTTAGTTGCATCTTCTAAGAACTGCAGGTTGGCAAACCTTGTACTTATTGCATTAAATTCCGTACATTCATACAACTTGTTCATGAGCTCCTAGTGTGCTTTATTTTACTTAGGGCAGCATTTTGAAGTTACAGAAGAGTCAAATGCCAAACTACAGATGATGTTACACTTAATTGCCATCTTTTTTTTACTTGTCACCATATTGCTGCTAATTCTCAGTTGTTACCTATTCATTTCTAAAATTATCTCTAGCTAAAATTACAACGTGGAATTGTCTGAATTCCTCCCAAAGTATAAAGCTGTTTACCCCTGCCTGGAGATACTTAGCTTTTGGTCTGATGGCCCCAGTTACTTGAATGTGAAAAATGGCTACAGATTATCTTGCCTTTTTTGCAGCACTGCAGTGGCTTGTGTTGGAGCATTTTATGAAAAAATGGGGAGAATGCTTGGCAGTTCTTTTCCAGAAACCGTTAACAATCTCTTAAAGTCTCTGAAAAGTGCTGAGGTGAGTGAAAGCAATCTTCTAAAAATATCTGCACATTTTATTCGTTGTTCTTCCATGTTTAGCTAGCAGAAGTTGTCAATCTACAACACAACAAATTTTAAACCATCAAGAACATATACCATATTTTAGGGGGGGAAAGTAGCTAATTTTTGTCTTTCATTTATATAGTGCATATTTGGAAATTGTATCTGTTGCCATTAGTTTACAGTTTATTTGAGGGGGGAAACTTGATATGATAGAAACTAATTTGGCTATTTATTTTGGCAGTTTCTCTGTAGTTGACTGTGCAATTCATTTAGTTCACTTATGCTGCAGTTCCCACAGTTGTCTTGAGAGCATGCGCAGCAGCTGCCAAACTCACAGCTCATTTGACATGCATGAAGGCACTGTTTGTGTTTAATAGATGCACCCTGTGTGTGGTATACATGTGCCTTCTTCATTTTCTGTTAATGGTGATGGATTGACAAAGAGGTTGCTATCAGGAAAACTGTGAAGTTAGCATGTACACCACTGATGTGGGTATGGCAGATTGCATAAAGAATGACTCTGTCTGATGCAACCAGCAGCCCTGCATGCTCCTGAGGTAACTGATTGACAGACCAAATGTGCAAAGTGTTCCACAATCTCCTTCTGGTTTTCAAGAGAGATTTTGTGAAAACCATTTCCTTTATTTAAAAAAAAAAAAAAGGAAACTTTAAACTTTAAAAACAACAACTTAAAAAAACCTAAAAAAACCCCAACAACTTTAAAAAACTTAAAAAAAAACAATCAGCAAGAGGGTGATGTTAACAAGCAAGAAGTGCATTAAGGATTTATAAAAACTAAGCGCCACAATATGTGGTTGGATAGAAACTGGCAAGGTAACTTATATGAGCTACTTAATTTTTTGATAATCTTATTTATGAAATGTTCTGCATTGGTTTGAGTCTCCTGTGCTGAGAAAGATGGGATATAAATTAAATACAATTAAACCTTACTGTTCTACTTCTCTTTACCTCCTTCTCCTGCCCTAGTCCACCAACAAAACCTTTAAGTCACTTCTGTATGCACACATCCCAGTCCTGTCCTTTTCTGTAGTTGTGGTGCTAGCAGAGGTTGGCACTGTAGCAGCCACAGTGGAACTCTGTACCAGATAAATGGGGTAGATTTGGACATCCATGCCCCACTTGCCACTAATAAAGAAAAAAGAACTCCTGAGCATAACTTGGGGCCTTCATGTTGGATAACTAGAAATTATCAGCACTGCACAAAGCCACCATTCAAGGGGCTTGAGTTATAAAAGTATAAACTAGTAGGTGAAGCTGTCATTGACTGGGCAAAGTCATTTTGCATAGATTACACATAGGAAAGTTCAAGAAATTAAATATATTTAATAGGGTTCTTTTATTAATGTTCATGCCAAATGGAAGTAAAAGAACAGTTTTGAATCTGTAGGATTTCAGTATTCATTTTATTGAATAATTACCAAATGTAGTAAATTTGAATCTGAGAAAGATCATCTGCTTCTCTTAGGCATGATGTTTTTGAATTATTGAACTGACTATTGAGTGTTAAAAATCTTTTGGGAACAATAATAGTTAAAAACTGATTATTATATCCAGAACTACTTCTTAAATAAAACAAAACAAAAAACCTTTGTCTTTGGCATATTCCAATGTAAAACATAGTTCATTCAGCCAATTTCAGTGTCAGGACTGTGTATGCAAAATTTGGTGTCTGTAGGTAATTAGGAAGTGTGATTTTCTTTTGCACAAACACACCTACAACACTTCAAAATTTAAAATAGATTTGTGTTCTTTCTTTCTCTGATTATCTGTCTTCCCACCCACCCCCTTTAAATCCCACTGCAATTTGCAGTCACAGGGCCGGAGTGAAATATTAATGAGTTTACAGAAAGTCCTAAGTGGGCTCGGTGGTGCTGCAGCTTCCTCTCACCGTGATATTTATAAGAATGCTCGATCTCTTCTGACAGACAGATCTATGGCTGTGCGATGTGCAGTAGCAAAGGTAGGTTTGTGTGTGTGTGTGTGTGTGTGTGTGTGTGTGTGTGTGTGTGTGCAAATTATGGAGAAACAATTTTTGGTATATTATGCTTCAATAGGTATTTTCAGGCTTTAAACATTGATTTTGGTATTACATCTGGGATAAGCTCTGCTATGCTTGACACAGCAATCATGGCTGCATGTGAGAAAGAATAATTAGTTCACACCTCAATGAAGCACCAGTGCTTGCTGAGATGTGCTGGTGCTGTGGACACAATTGACTAATTTGGCACCAGCACCTGTGCAGAGAGCTGGAGTGAATTTCTACAATCTCCCCTTCCCCCAGAAGCAATCTGTGCCACCCGAAAATATGCCTCTGAGGATTGCACAGCCCTCAAGAGATATATATTTTGGGGTGACACAGAGGACTTCTGGGTGAAGGAGAGGTAATCAAAATTCAGCCCCTCACCCCATGAGCACCAGTGCTGCTTTAGTCTGGAATTCGTCCACATCACTAGTGCATCTCATGAAGTACTAGCACTTTATTAGTCACGATGTCGGCAGTCGTGTAAAGTAGTGTGGGACTCTTTATGCTGGCATCCTATGTCTCTGATACTTGGTATTTGCCTTTTGTATTGGAATTCAAGCTGACACAGTGGGCAGAATGAGTTATTCTTGCTGAAGACGGAATGCTACAGGAGTACTGAAGATGTTTCCTTCTTCCAGGACAGTCCTTTGGGCAGGGAGAGCAGAGCAATCACCCCCAGCTCCGTGCTCTCCCAGGCCCCATGGCCAGGCCCAGTCGCCCAACACTCCCCTTCAGCTCCCCCACTCAGTATCCAGCACACATAGCACTAAAGAATTCCATTGCCTCGCTCCTTCTTTGAGCAAAGAGATAGGTGATTAACCTACCCAGCCCTGCGCAAACTGGTTACTAAATAAGAGGCCCATGTGTGCCCTGATTAAGCAAGATAAGTATTCAAAAAGTGTTGAATAATTTTTCTTTTTTATAGTGCCTGCTGGAACTACAAAATGAAGCTGTGTTTATGTGGACAGCGGAATTAGAAAATGTAGCAACTCTTTGTTTTAAGGCCCTGGAAACCTCAAACTATGGTGTACGAGTTTCAGTATCTAAACTTCTGGGAACAGTTATGGCTACCGCAATTATGCCAAAACAAGCAGCAGGTACTTGAACTGTCCATGTAATTATTGTCCTTTGCTTTATGATTTCACAGCAATAAATGTTTATATTAGTGCAATCTCTTTGTGTAAATATATATCTTAATATATTTTAACGGATCGTCTGTCAGTTAAAAACAAGGTTGGAGGCACCATCCCTGATCAAGTGCTGAGCAGCAGCAGGGTCAGAGGGCTTTTCGTCCTACCTCATTCAACAGCTGAACATAGCTGCTGGGTAGGAGGGAGTCCCTTGACCCAGCTGCTCTAAGCACACAATCATGGACCTTGCTTTTAACGGACATATTATCAGTTACTGGGGGCATACACAGCTCCCGAACTAGGGAAGGAGGCTTCTCCTGCCCTGTTCTTGATTGTGTGAACTGCTATTGGATGTTAATGAAGTCTTCTCATTACTTCAAATGTATTTTGCTTTTGGCAGCTGTACCAAGTATATTTCACCTCTGTTACTGTAACAAGACTGGCCATGGTAATCGCAGATAAGAGTCCCACTAATAACTTTTAAAAGGCTCATATTTTTCTTTGAAGTGATGCGTCAGAATGTGAAGCGGGCGACACTAGAAGAAGTCTTAGAACTCATGGCCACTGGTTTTCTGCGAGGAGGATCTGGATTCTTAAAAAGTGGTGGTGAGATGTTAAAAGTAGGAGGATCTGTCAATCGAGAAGTGAGAGTTGGAGTCACTCAGGTGTGTTTAATCCCACACTCCCCAAACTTTATTTTACCCTTCAATTATTTTCACAGTTTATATGAGCTTGCTTTTATATCTGCCTAGGCAACATGAGCTCAAATAATTATTTCATAACATATGTATATTTAAAGTGTGTTAAATTGATGACTTGAAGCTTTCTAGAAATCAGCAACTTCTAATAGATAAAGATAATCTGGCTTTTAAATTTCATGTGAATTGGATAATTAAAGTACCCTTATTTAAGTTTCCCTCTGTTTTTTAACCCTGTTTTAGAAATGTGAATAAATTCTTCCTTTTTATATATGTAATATATGTATTTGTACTTGCAGGCCTATGTTGTCTTTGTCACAATACTAGGTGGTCAGTGGCTAGAGCGCAATTTTGCTACATTCTTGTCACATGTACTGGATCTGGTTTCTCATCCTCGTGCAACTCAGACTCACGTAGAAGCCGTATACTCCCGAAGATGTGTGTCTTTTATCCTCAGAGCAACTGTAGGCAGTTTATTGGGAGAGAAGGCACAGATAGCTGCTGCCAAAGATATCTGCCAGGCTATTGGTAAACAGATGAAGGTAGTAGGTAAGAGAGTGAACTTGAGTAAATTAGTAATAACATTGTACTTATTTTCAAATTGACTAAATAGATGCAATGAATATACCGGGAAGTTCTATAAAGAATTCTTGTATTCAAGAATACAGATCTTTAAACCACTATTCTGAAAGTTCATTGCTAAACTCTTTTACTATACTAAAGCATATTCCCCATTTAATCCTCAAGCTACCTCAACACTACATTCAGAAAATAAATATAGATTCTATATCTATCAATCTTGGAATCTTGCAGGAAGAATGAATGGCAGATGTAGAAAACACTCTTAATAGGTGGCCTAGAATGCTGACTAGTTTTCAGGAAAGGAAGGAAAGAACCACTGGCCTATATTTATACCCGAAGAAGCTCACTCAGAATCTCTTCAGAGATTCTGATGGGTTGGTTTTCACTTCTTGATCTCATATTACTGTACTAATTAAAAGTGGACTCTCTGTGTTTGATCAACATTGAAGTCTGACTTAATAATCACTTTTCCCTTTTCACCCAAATTTTGGTGGACTCATCAGTTCTCACCTTTGTCTGTTTTGGGAGATTGATGACCTTGTTTTGGTCATTTATTACTTGTCCAAGACTAATGTTTTTCAGATTGGTCAAGCTACTCCTGCTGACCCATCTAAAATACTCCATGGCCTTCTATGTGCTCCTGAGCAGAAGCCGGGGCGGCGGCGGGTGGGGTGGGGGGAATGTGGGCATTCAGCCTTCCACATCCAATTACTTGTACACTGTCTAGAGGTGCACATATCAGGCAGTATAAAACTATGATAATAAATAAATAAACTACTCTCACAAGGCATGAGGACTCAGTCTTCTCAGATATTCCTGCCTGCTGATTCACCACTGGCCCAGTTTGTTTTTGTGGATCAGAACCTTTTCCAGCATACTTTGGCCCCAAACCATACCTGCCTAGCACACTCAGAATGTTTAATTAAGAAATGTTTCTCTTCCCCACACCCACTCTTTGGTAGAAGCAGTTGTGAATGACACTAATATTGAAAATAAATCTGGAGCAGCAGATGTCGCTGCAAGCCAGCACGTGATGGTTTGTGCCCTTCAAGAGCTTGGGAGCCTAGTTCAGAGCCTGAATGCCACTGCATCACCTCTTATACAGGAACCTTCTATAGGTAAGCCATTCAGCTTGAGATCAATTTCCATTTGCTCCTGTATTGTTCCTAGAACTCCTAGAGAATTGCTGCTAGAACTCCTAGAGAATTGTAGCAACTAAAGAGGAGAAATATATACATATTCGTAGTAGTAAAATCCTACAGACTTTATAAGGGTGCAATCCAGAAAAGTGTAGGCCATTTAAGTCCCACTAACTTCAGTGGAAGAAGCAATTCTGGATTTCTTTAATACGTATATACACCCAAAATGATTAGACCACCTAATAAGGAATATAGACTATTTGTGTATACTGTCATGAAGCAGTTATAAATTTTCATTAAATGATCAACAAAGTTCTATCTGTGAACTTACATTTGGGATCTGGAGAAGCTAGTTTTGTTCCTTTATTCAAGGGAAAAGTAAAAACAGAACTTAAAAAATAAACTTATTAAGTAGGATAAATTATGTAGAATTCATGAGATTGGGTGGTATATTCCATTGCCACCTTTTCCCCATGCTGTGGTGACTATTTCTTAGGATTCTACTGTTTTCTGTGTTGCTTTCAGGGCTGCTAGAGACTGTTACTTCAGTTCTTCTTCATCCAAGTATGGCTGCCCGCCTTGCTGCAGCATGGTGCTTGCGCTGTGTAGCTGTGGCCTTACCTTTCCAGTTGACTCCTTTCTTGGATAGATGTGCAGAAAGGCTCAATAATCTGAAGACCTCGCCAGAAGCTGTTAGTGGTTATAGTTTTGCAATGGCTGCTTTGCTAGGTGGAGTACATCAATGCCCTCTAGGTATCCCTCATGCAAAAGGAAAGGTGAGATTGTGAGCACTTAATCTTCATTTGTGTGGGGAGAGGGAGGAGGGTGAAACACAGCTGCCATAAACAGTGTTCCCTCTAATCTTTATAATCAATGAGAGGAAAGAGTTTTGTTCTGGGTGGCAGCATCAAGGCAGTGTGCGCACATAACACTCACACTCTCTCACACTCACACTCTCTCTCTCTCACTCACACACACTAGTTAATAGCTATTGGCAAGCAAAAAAATTCACCCCCACTGAACCTTTAGTTCACTTCTCCTCTGGAATGGAGGGTGTGCGTTCACATATCAGCTAGATTTACTCCAAAGTCCCTGCGAGCTAACGGGGAGCACTCCAGACATGATTCATGGTTTTCATTGCACCTTATAGCGTAGTCCAATTTATGTCTGGGTTAAAAAAATCCACTTTTGCTGTCAGTTTTTTTGGGCAAACTCACAGTAAATCTGTGGTAAAGCCTGGAACATAGGAACATAGGAAACTGCCATATATTGAGTCAGACCATTGGTCTATCTAGCTCAATATTGTCTTCACAGACTGGAAGCGGCTTGTCCAAGGTTGCAGGCAGGAATCTCTCTCAGCCCTATCTTGGAGAAGCCAGGGAGGGAACTTGAAACCTTCTGCTCTTCCCAGAGCGGCTTCATCCCCTGAGGGGAATATCTTGCAGTGCTCACCCATCAAGTCTCCCATTCATATGCAACCAGGGTGGACCCTGCTTAGCTGTGGGGACAAGTCATGCTTGCTACCACAAGGCCAGCTCTCCTCCCTGCTGTCTGGAAATGCTCCAGTTCATTCTGCGATTGTCAAACATCTCCCTCCTCCACTGCCCTTCCCTTGTATGTCTTGCCTTTTTTAGTTTGCAAGCCTGAGAATAGAAGTGGACCCTACCCAGGGCAAAACAAATGAGTGTTTCATTTCTTAGCTTTCAATTAACACAATGTTTGCAATGCAAACGTATCACTGAGGGATGGGCAAATCCCACTGTTTCCATTCTAGAAGCAATTTGGATTTACAGTACTGGGTTCTTCTTCTAGAGCTCTACTAGCTTCTGGCTTGCTATTCTGCATCTGCAAACACATTCTGAAGAGGTGAGCAATGCAGTAAAGGAACACCAAGATCACTATCTGCCTCCCTTGGCCCATATGTTTGAAATGGCAACCTACGCTTCCCAGTATAAGTGCTTCAGGTTTTCAGAATTTTCCAAAGAAACGAAACAAACTATGACATCCTTGACACAGAGAAGGATATTCTTTTTTGTTTGCACCTAGTGATCTTGGAGGAAGAGTTATGTTTGCAATGAGATCCTTGATCCATCATTTAACTAAATCCCTGGTTGTGCTTGGTCTTATCCAGACTGTGTCTTCCTCTGCTTCCAGTTGGATGCTTTAGTATCAGTCAAGAATCCAGCAAGCAGTCTAGGGGAAGGCATGCCTTCTGAGGGAAAGAGCCTGGACTATTTAATCAACTCCAGAAGTAAATTAATTCAGAAGGCAAAACCCCTTGTAATTCCATGCATGCAAAAAAATTTCATGCCCCCCTTGCCTGCGGGGGGGGGGGAGCTGAGGCCACCTCCCGTCCTCCCCCCCCCACCTACCCCCAGCTCCAGTCTCTCTCTGGGCTCTGTCTGGGCTGCTGCCGGGGGGGGGGCTGCTGTGATGGAGTCGCCACCACCTCCCATCCTCCTCCCTCCCATTCTCCTCTGCCTCCCGTCGTCCTCTGGCTGCGAGATCTGCAGCCGGAACTGGAGGAGGAGGCCTGGCCGGGGTGGGGGGAGGAGGAGGAGGCATGGCAGTGACCTGGCCGGGGGTGGGGAGCGCAACAATGATTCCCAACTGGGGAAGGGGGGAAATGGGATGCCAGGCAGTTGGCCAGCAGTGGAGGGCACAGCAGAGACTGCACACGTGCCAGAACCTGCTGCACAGGGGCTTGGAAGTTGGTGCTCGTGCACACAGGCACACTCCTTATAGGGAACAGTGGTCATAAAGTAATATTAGCGGTTTGAGCATTGATAAAGGCTGTGCTTCAAAGAAGCTATAAAGGCAAGAATTGCCCGTGCTGCTATAACTTCTGATGTATTTGCTATAGCGTGCACACACCCTTTTAAATTTATTTATTTTTCACATTTGTAGACCATCCCAAACTTCCGACTCCGGGCAGTTTACAACAACATAATATGGATTCAAAATGAAGACCTTAAAACAATTTAAAAGCAAGCTATTTTTAAACTTTTCCGACTGTCACTTGAATGTTTATGCAGCTTCTTTGGGTTACAGCCAAAACCTTATTCTTCTTCTTTAAATAGTAATGTAGTGTTTGCTGCATTTCTGAGTGACTGTATACAATACAAATAATTGGCAGTGCAAATATTTTATGGCTATGATTTTCTTTTATCATTTCAAAATTGTTTTATTGTGTTGACAGGTGTAAAGCAAGTAAGTAGTCTGTGCTAGCATAGTTAGATAATGTACTCACAAATCCCAAGTTGATTTAGTCAATAAATTATCAAGGCATTTTTTAGAGTATTATCTGCCTTAGTGTTTTATGGCAAGGTATATCACTGTAGAAAACAAATCATATATTTTTCTTATCTGAAAAGGCTTTTAGTTAGTGTCCCTTAGTGTCCCAGAGATATGGAGGAGAAAAATGGAAGTTTACTTTTGAATGAGTTGATACATATCCTAGCAATTAAAGTTTGACATGTCAGCTATTCTTGCATTTTGTGTTAAATCAGTTTAACATTTTGTTCTAGTTCATACACAAACTAGATTCATTCATATGTCTTCCCTTCTTTAGATGGTCGTTAGTATTGCTGAGGATCTCTTACGAACCGCTGCACAAAACAGCAGACTGTCCTTACAGAGAACCCAGGCTGGGTGGCTTTTGCTTGGTGCTCTAATGACTTTAGGTGTGTAAAGTGGCTGCTTTTATTACTGGGTTGTAATACAGACCTTTTATTCTTGATAAGCTTATCTGATTTGCCCTTGGCAGTAGAACTCCTTAATGTGGTTAAATATCCACTACAGATTAGTACAAATCAAATCAGAACCTCATATTTGTCTCCAAGAGAACTTTTCAGCCAGCACTTAAACACTGAACTGTGTCTCCCAGAAAATTAATCTGTCTAAATGTGTTGAACTCTTTTGAAGGGGGAGGCGGGATTACAATGTGACCATAATTTCCTCCTTCTCCTCAATTTCCTGGCTTTTTAAAATATCCAGAAGTAGCAGATGTTTAGAAAAAGACAGAATTTCCTCCTTGTATCTCCTGTCCTTTGATTTGTGTAGGTTGTAAGCATTATAATGGAAGTTGTGCTTTAAGTCTAAAAAACCACTTATGTACATCTAGTGGGACTCCTGCTTTTTAAAAAAATTCAAGCAGCTGCTACAGATGCCACAATACCGGAATCTTTCATGCTCTCTCCCTGCCCCTAAATCCAGATAAATACAGTTCTGTTATGTATGCATCCTTATTCTATACAATGCATGTGGATTGGTAGATCATATCACTTGTTCTAAGCATGAAGAGAAGCCCTGAAAACAATTAGTTGTAAAGAATATTTCTTTAAATTAGCTTTAATTGATTCAGATCTTCCTGGTGTTGAACACTGATAAATAGGTCTTCATTAAAAAAATAGTCCTATTTTAGCAGCATATCAAATGGGAAAATACAGTTTATTGCATTAATATTATTTACTATTCTTGCAGAGAAATGTGCAAAAAGTAATTATAAATGTAAAACATTTATTGGCTCCCTTTCTGTTAAAACTTACTTTATTTACCTGAATCCAAGACTAGATTTTTCCAAGATTTTTGATATTATTAATCGGGAGGTCATCTTAAATTCAGAATCCTGTTTCTTTTGAGTAAATAAGAGCCCCTGGTGGCGCAGTGGTAAAACTGCCGCCCTGTAACCAGAAGGTTACAAGTTTGATCCTGACCAGGGGCTCAAGGTTGACTCAGCCTTCCATCCTTCCGAGGTCGGTAAAATGAGTACCCAGAATGTTGGGGGCAATATGCTAGATCATTGTAAACCACTTAGAGAGCTCCGGCTATAGAGTGGTATATAAATGTAAGTGCTATTGCTATTGCTAGTGCTATAAATGCAGGTATAACCTGTAAGTAACCTCTGCTTTAAGAGGTCATCTTAAATTCAGACTCATCTTCAATTCAGGTTAATACAGTATTCAAAATTGAATAAAAAATAATCAGTTTTTTTAAAGGGTCTGTGCAAAACTAGAACTGCATTTTTATTTTTATTTAGTGTTGAATTGAGTTTGTTGATTTGTTAAAACCCATTGGAACTTGTCTCCTTGGTCAGGTCCATCAGTTGTTCGTTACCATCTTCCTAAAATGTTGCTTCTATGGCGAAATGTGTTCCCCCGCTCTCTGAAAGAGTTGGAAGCAGAAAAAGCTCGTGGAGATTCCTTTACATGGCAAGTAACTCTGGAAGGACGTGCAGGAGCTCTCTGTGGTAAGACGACATCACTTGAAGGTTCCAATACTGTTTCAGTTCAGTTACTTTCAACACCACAACTAGAACGTATAGATTAGAATTTGGCTTGTTTGGAAGATTGAGAAATGAAAAATAAGTGGTGCCAGTGACCCATAAGGATGTGGATCCTGGCTGGGTAGATAGTGAAAACTCATGATACAGTAGTAGGTATTGATCACTGAGCTGAAAAGACAGAGATGCTGAAATATCCACACTGAGATTGGGCAGAAAATGTTTTTGGAACCCTTTTTAGAAAATGCACAGCCCTGTCTGATGTGTGTTTTATTCAGAAGTAAATCCATGGGATTTATACCCAGGAAGTGTGATAGTCTAAGAGTACTTTTCTTTAGGTCCCAGAGTTCAACTGAACACCACATAGTGTAGTAAAACTGTTTCAATCCAGTCAGATATACTGGTGATGTAGGATTTTTTTCTTGCCTTATTGTTTTCTATAGTGTATGTTCTTTTGAATATATATCTACATTTGATTTTACTGTACTTTCCTTCTCTCTTTTGAACAACTTATCTCTAAGCATGAGGCCCTCTCCTTCCTCTGAGGGTAGTATGTACAAAATTATGTCCTTTTGATCTCTACAGTGCTCTTGTTTTTGAATCTTAAGAAATTCTTCACTTTTTAATTTGCTTGCTAATTTGATAGCTGAATCACTTTTGGTATGGAAAGTAATAGCTTTTCCAGTATTTGAATTGCATTACTTGCTGATAGTTGAAACTTGCACACTTACACAGCTGAAGTTTGACTCAGATATTTTTCTTTATTAGCTATGAGGAGTTTTGTTGCTCACTGTCCTGAGCTCCTAACAGAAGATGTCATTCGAAAATTGATGACTCCAATAGAATGTGCTATGACAATGATGTCTCAGTAAGTGTGCTTTTCTGTGTACTACAGTGGTTCCTCCTTTCCAAATTATATGTCCTCAATATAGCCAGAGAGGTCCTTATTTTAAGAGGTTTTCCAAGTAGCTGGAGAGGTTCTTAATCTGGATCGTGATCTGTTGGCATTCATAAGGATTGGGTTCTTCAACTGTGCAGAGACCTCATGGATGGATTAGCAAGCTTCTCATTGTGCCCACTCTGCCCTGCACATGCTCTTTGTTTCCATTGATAGCAGTTGGAGGCACCATTTCCTCAATTCCTTTCTGACTACCAAAGCGTCAACACCTCATTACTGGCTCCTCGGTATCAGAACTGTTCTACAGAAAGAAGTTTGTTTATATTTCCTAACTGAACTTAGGGAGGAGAGCTGGTCTTGTGGTAGCAAGCATGACTTGTCCCCTTAGCTAAGCAGGGTCCAGCCTGGTTGCATATGAATGGGAGACTAAAAGTGTGAGCACTGTAAGAAATTCCCCTCAGGGGATGGAGCAGCTTTGGGAAGAGCAGAAAGTTTCAAGTTCCCTCCCTGGTTTCTCCGAGATAGGACTGAGAGAGATTCCTGCCTTTAACCTTGGAGAAGTCACTGCCAGTCTGTGTAGGCAATACTGAACTAGATAGACCAATGGTCTGACTCAGTATATGGCAGCTT
This sequence comes from Hemicordylus capensis, assembly GCF_027244095.1. Lineage (NCBI taxonomy): Eukaryota > Metazoa > Chordata > Lepidosauria > Squamata > Cordylidae > Hemicordylus > Hemicordylus capensis. Next base: position 392,570,132 of record NC_069657.1, on the reverse strand, counting down.
CCTAACTCAGACTATCTTTGACCATTCTTTTGCTTAACGGACTTGAAATTAGTAAAATCAGGCTTTGTTCTTCTTTAAACTACTTCATAGAAGCCTCAGGGCTCCTCATTTACTTATCCCAATATGGAGGTTAAGAAGACTTTTAAATGTTGTGTGCAGTGTAATGCCAAACTGCCCTCTATCATGACTCTTGCTTAATGTGCCTGGGAGAGCAACATAATCCAGCAGCTTGCAAGATCTGCTGCTCTTTTTCTAAGCAAACACTTAAAAATCAGGCTCTTTGTCTAAGGCGGCACTATATGACAAGGCACTCTGTCCACCAATGCCAAGACCAAGTTATGCCTTGACATTGAGCACAGTGTTGAGCACGATGTTGGGCTTGACATCGTAGGATCAGTCCGGATCTGAGCACGTGTAGTCTAAAACCTCAACTTCATCGATAGACACTGTGTTTAAGCATCCTAAAGAGATTCTTAAAGAGAATGGCATCGCCATAGGGAGAAGAAAAGGAAGCACTCTTTGGAGGAAGAGCATGCTTCCCCGCCACATAAGAAGCATGAAAGTAAATCTAAGATGAAGGATGGCACACCTTCTCCTATGGGTTTACAGGATTCTTGCCAATCCTCACCAATGATTGACAACTCAACACCGAGGGCTATAAAGTCAAGAGTTACTGTCGAGCCTTCATTGATGTTGAGGGCATCAATGCCAAAAACACTTGTCTGCACTGTGTCAACATTGACGTTGACATATGTGCCTCAAACTCAGTTGGCTATGGTGCTACCACATCAAGTGCTCCAACTTTCTCCGGCTCAGATGCCTGTTCAGACTCCCTCAACACAGAAGGAAGGAACGCCTCATCAACGACAACCACCACCAACTCAAGTTGCTGAGATTTGGGATTTTGAGACAGATGAGCAACTGTTTGGAGAGGAGGCAACTCTTGATCAGAATACAGCCAACACGCTGGACTCAACAACTAGCACCTCATCTGGATTGACTTTTCATGGCTTCCTTAGTAGTGGGCTCAACATTGGCCCTGATATTGAAGAAGCTCCAGTGTCCATACCAAAAACACCATCAATGTTGCCTGTGTGCTTTACTTCAGAACAGTCTTTGGTTTCTAGGCCAGTTCAGACTTCGACTCCGCCAGTGGCACCAGCCCCGTCTACTTCTTTTGCCCCACTTACATGGAGATCACCAGTTCAATATGTGAGCGCACAAGGCTTGATAAACCAGCGGGAGATCATCCACACTTGTGGCTTCAGAAACTTAATCTCCTCTATATCACAGTCTGGGCTAGTATCCACACAGCCGAATGCAGCTGATTTGCCTATGAAACATCCAGTGCCTCCAGTAGCACCTAGTGCATCATTGGCTCTGCCATTACAGCCTCCATCACCAGTGTCTTTACCTATACAGCCTCCGGTTCTAAGAGTAAAGCCATGAAAGTAGGAAATTCCAGTGGAACTGGAACTCTTTAGTGATTGCCTGTGCGTCCTCATCAAAATCAGGACGATGGCACACAATACCTTCTAGTAAAGAGGGAAGGAAGATGGACTTAGGGGTCGAAAGATATATTCCACTTCCAGTTTGGCTATAAGGATTGCAAACTATGCAGCCTTCATGGCCAAATATAACCATCATCTGTGGGATACTCTGCTACAGGATTCCACATTCTTGACACCTGAGGAATTAAAGACTGATATAATGACTACATTATATAGTGTCTACACAAAATCCACAGCCATCACTAGACAGCAGTTGAATACATTAAGGCATCTGGCAGAAACAGAATTGTGAGCAATGGCGACTACAGTGTCTGTTCAACAACATGCCTGGCTGAAGTTCACCAATCTCCACCAGGATATGAAAGAACATATTGAAGGTCTTCCATTTGATAGTAAGGGCCTGTTCAGTGAGAACGCTGACACCCACCATGGAGTCATTAGAAAAATAAAAATACACAGCAAAAACGTTCATCTTGGCTGCCACTACTTCTTCCTCTCTGATGTTTACCGGCCCTATGGGCACCAACACACTGCTTATAAACAGCAAGATAGGTGAGATTATAGATGCCTGTATAAACCTTTCCAGAAGAATAAAGAATTGGGTCAAAGGGTCAGGGTAACAAGCTATCTAAGGACCCCACCAAATAGTCTCTTTGATCCATTTCATCGTCCACTGCATCCACAACAACAACCTGCCAAAACTCACTCCACCTGCTTTGTAGTTGCTAATACCATCAAACTGGCAAGCCATGCCCCTGCATGGCAACACATAACATCAGACCAGTGGGTTCTAAGGATTATCATGACTATGGAGGCATCCCTTGCAGGTTGGAAAGTATATTGTGCAAAACATCAGGTGCGAGGTGTATGGACTCAACATCAGAGTTGCCTGCACATGAATTTTGTAGAGCTCCTAGCAGTGTTCATGGCTTCAAAATCATTCAAGCCTCTACTGCATGGCAACATAGTACAGTTTCAACTTGACAACACCACGGCGACAGTGTATCTCAACAAGTGGGGGGAACAGTGTTGCGCTCTCTCTGTGCTCCAATACATATCGGGAGTGGACAATGTGCTGGCTGGCCATCTCAGCCACACGGTCCAACAATACCATCATAATGAGTGGGAACTCAACCACATTTATTTGCAGCAGATATTCAGAATGTGGGAGGTTCCAAGTGTGGGCATGTTTGCCACTGCAAACAAGAGGAAATGCTCTGTTCATAGGCAGGTTTAGGACAGGGATCTTTGCGGGATACTTTTCAGCATCATTGGAAAATGTGAGTTTATGATGGTAATTAAGATAAGTCTATGCATCTTGTGACCTATGCAGCCCAGTGCAGTCCAACAGCTGTTTTATGGTGATCCACCAAAACACCTCTTGGAACTACAGAAAATTGGAATTATCAAGGACTGGACAGACTACTGTGTATCGCTGGTGGGCTGCATTTTACTTTGTGGGTAACAAGTTGTGGAGGCCTAATTTTAAGATTTTAGGATACAGCGCACTACAGAACTTATTTTTACAGTTAAAGCCAAATTGAGTAATCGTATTTTTAATTATTGTATTCCAGCATATACAATGTCATTACATTTCCCTAGTTTTTGTGATATTTACTCTTCTTTCCTTTTTGACACTATAGCATCCCTTCTGTAATTAAGGCTCATGGAGCTCATCTGAAGGCTAGTGCAGCAATGGTCCGACTGAGGCTTTATGACATTTTGGCTTTGTTGCCACCAAAAACCTATGAAGGTAAGTTACTCTCAGTTGTTGGCTATCATTCTTAGTGCTTTGCTTTATGTCCTTTGTTTTGTTCTTAACGATTGGTTCTATATGTGAAATGGAGCATATAACCTTTTTTTTGTTACTTAATTTTACTACTACTTTAAAAATAATTAGCAGCATGTCTAGGAATAGTCATTTTATGTTTCTAAAGGGCAGTTAAACTGCTGATCGTTGCGGGTGATGAGGTGTGGCAATACTGCCCCATAACGAAATGTACTGCTGTGGCATGTTAATTTTACAAAAACAATACAAATGCAGTACTTTTAACAAGTTAATTTTATTAGTGTACAGTAAGTTGTCCTATTGATGTATTACACAGTGTCAATATAGACAGTAAATTATCTTTTGAGCAGAAAATGCAGTGAAGCTCTACAGTACAATTCTCTCTTCCATTCCTTTTTCTTGCTATATGCCTTCACTAAGAGTAGCTCTGCCAAGCCATATGTTGCCTTTGGTCAGGTCTGCATATTCAGTTTTTTGAGGACCAGATCTACTGTTTCAGGGCATCCAATTGCACAAGCCATGTGGAACTGTTTTTTCAGTTCTGTAGGTAGATGAATGTGGGGTTACCGTGGGCTATGCTGCCCCAATAATAATACTGGTGCTGGCTTTCCTCTGCCATGTGATCTCTGTTTTTGAGCTGCTTTTGTTTAATATATTTGTTGAGTAATATGCTGTATAAGAGCAATGTTTTGCTATTTTTTTTCTTCCTTTCTATGTTTTTGCTCTAGGATCATTTAATGCACTTCTTCGGGAGCTGGTAGCAGAATTTACTTTGACAGACAATTCTGCTAATACTACGACATCACTCCTTAGATCACTTTGCCATTATGACGACAGTGTTCTTCTTGGCTCTTGGTTACAGGAAACAGATCATAAATCAATTGAGGATCAGGTATCAACACTTTTAAGAACTCTCAAGACTCTAAGAATGATGGATCTGGATCGTGATCCATTGCACTCATAAGAGTGGCTTCTGCATCTGTGCGGGACCATTCGGGCAGAATTTACTAGCTCCTCAAAGTGCTTAGCCCCACCCCTTGCCCATGGTGCACTTTGTTAATTTGAGTGGGCTAACATTTCTCTCCTCAGTTCCTTTCTGACCGCCATTGTGTTGGCACCTCAGACAGTGAGCTCCTTGGATTGGAACAGTTTCTGTGGAAACAAAGAGAAATTCGCTCAGTTTTCACTGACTTGGACTGAACCAGACTACTCTCTCTCTTGATGTTTTAAATTTTATTCTAAACAGACGGATGGTTTTCTTGGTAGCGACTTTGGATTGTTGGATGGCTAAACTCGGCTTGGACTTGGAATGGACTCTCTGCTACGCTATTTGAGTATTCTGGTTATATCATTTAGCAATAGCAATAGCACTTACATTTATATACCGCTCTACAGCTGGAAGCTCTCTAAGCGGTTTACAATGATTTAGCATATTGCCCTCCAACATTCTGGGTACTTGCCTGCTATGAATACCCCCAACATTCTGGGTATTTGCCTGCTATGAATAAGAAAAAGACCTTTAAACCTTGTCTCCGCTGCAGTACCAAACTCCCCTCAGCAGACTACCATGAACTTTGCCTACTTTGTTTGGGAGAGGAACATAACACCTCTACTTGTAAGATTTGTCTTACTTTCTCTCACCAAACCAGGAAAAATAGAGCCCTACATTTTGCAGGCCGCCCTTTATGATGATGTGTTGCACCCTGGCATGCCGATGCTTGAGTCTCTGGTTGACGCCCCCATTCCTTCGACCTCAAGTACAGTACTGAGGACACCATTGGGCTCAGTGTTGGGAATTGCCGCTGTGCAGTGCAAAACCTTGACATGAACTGCCTCGGCGTCTAGACATGTTTAAGGTGCCTAAGCCGCCCTCTGACTCAACCCACTACAAGCGGCACAAGTCTCAACATTGGGGGTCCGATGCTGAAGTGACTCCCCCTCCTAGGAAACATCAGGAGAAGAGTGCCAGGACTGGGCATGAGGAGACTCCTGCCACTTCGTGGGCTACGCCTTCTCCGACTCTCCAGTCAGTGTTGGTGACTCCTCAGTCTTGTCCTATGATTCTGGAAGTTGTGGAGCTTGACTCTTCCGTGCCCACAACTTGGCACCCTACTTTGATGGCGACACCAAAATACTGGTAATGGCCATGGTATTGACTGCTCAACACCGTGAGTGCTCTCTTTTACCCGCTACGATGCCAGTGCAATCTGTCTCCAGCCACTCTTCGTACGCAGCAAACTCTTTGTCCTTCGTCTTCCCCTGTCTTTTTCAACATCGACGCCAAGGAGGACGATTTGCAAGCCAGCTTGGTACCTGGTGATGCCCACTGTCTCTTGAATATGCTGGATTCAACTAAAAGCACTCCATCGGCATCAACCTTTTATGAATTCCTAAGCCATGGTCTTGACGCCAAGGAGGAAGGAGGAGTGTTCTCGTTACCGAAAACTCCAGGAACTTCACCTTCTCGGGCCCGTCTCTCCACTCATTCCACACCTTTGGCTTTCCAGCCTTTCCAATCAATGCAAACCTCCAGCCCACATCCATGGAAAGCCCCAAGGGACTATGTTGCCACTCAGGGCTTGGTGTGCGGAGGAGGTTGGGGAGATGCTTTGGAGGCACAGCTGCGCCCCCCTGGACTTCCATTGGATTACCAAGAGTATAGATTCTGAAAGTCCCATCACCACCAATTATCGGCTTCACTGGTACCTATAGCCACCCAAGTGACGCTGCTACTGGAATTAGTGAAACTGGCTGCAACTGTGGTCTCGATGTCAACCCAGGTCACTCCATTGCCTACGCCGGCCACTGATGGGATCTCGATGTCGCCCCAGGTTATGCCACTGATAATAGACAACGCTTTGATTCCTAAGCACCCAATTCAGTTTACTTGCATGTCCACACAGACTGTGGAGATACCTAAGCCTCGTTCTCATGAGTCAGCCCACCCAGACAGTGGTCCTTGACACCACTTTGTCTACTACTCAAATGGTCCCTAAGAACAAAGGTTCTGCTCCTTCTGGGCCATGCACCGTAATCTTAATAGATGACTATGATTCTGATTTGTCTTCTATTAGCACAGGTTCCTCTGAACACCCTGACGACCCTCCGCTCAAGATAGTGCCAAGTGACAACATGTCTCCTAATGAGATGGCATCCGTGCTTGGATTGGAGTTAAAGAAGCATACGCAAGGTGTGGATGGTCCTGTCTATAAGTTCTTTAATTCGGTGACTACCACCCAACCAGTGCACCTCTCTATGCTGCCTGTGATCGCCAAGTCTGCTAAATCAGTGTGGACTTAGTGTGCACCTCCCAAATCTGTTGTTGTGGATTGCGCCTTGTCTTCTAAAACTGGCAGGAGACATACCACTCCAGGGGACAAAGAGGGACGAAAGTTGGATGTCCTGGGTGAAAAGGTGTACTTTACCTCCTGCCTGGCAGTGAAGATTGTGAATTACACTGCCTGTTTCACTAAATATGCTCACTCCCTCTGGGATGAGCTTTTCCAAGAACAGGTTGACCATCTCCGGAGGAATTTCTGGCCAAAGTTACCCTCATAACTAGGCAGGAATTGAATAATGCCAAGCACCTGTTGGAAACCAAATCTTGGACTTTGGTGACTGCTGTTCCTTTATGGAGGCATGCTTGGCTTCGCTCCACCGCACTTCAACCGGATATGAAAAATCATGTGTAGAACTTACCCTTAGATGTGAAGGGTCTCTTCTGTGAAACCACAGACTCCACCATGGAGTCCATCAAAAAATAGAAGTTCACAGCTAAAACTTTTTCGGCTCCTTCCCAGACCGTAAACTTTAAATACTGCCAGTAGAAGATAGTACTCCTACAAGCAGATGGACAGGAGGGACTTTCGTAAGCAGTATCTACGCTTCAATAGGAAGCACTTTAACCAGAAGTCCAGAGCCTCACAGGGCACCTGCCTGAAGACTACTGACTTGGGGAAGCAACATCTTTGATCACGAGGTCAATCCACTGAATCCCCTTGTCCAGGAGTCCCCACCATCGACTTCTCTAGAACCTTCCATTTTAGCCGCCCCCAACATGAGGCTGGCAAGTCATGCCTTTGCATGGCGCAACATAATATCAGACCGGTGGGGCACCAGATCTATCAGTCCTCCCATTTGGTCTAGTAACAATGCCCAGTGTGTTTTCAAAGTGCATGGCCATGATCATAGCACACCTCCGGCTGCGGGTTAGCAATTTTTCCTTACATCGATGACTGGCTCCTGGCAAGAAGAATAAAAGATCAGTTAATTTTGCAGGCCTCAACAGTCCTGAGCTTGCTCCAGGACCTGTGCATCCAGGTCAATTGGCCAAAGTCCAAACTCCAGCCAGTGAGCACATAGATTGCATAGGGGCCATTCTTGATACTGAGGCACAGTGGGCATTTCTGCCTGAGGAACGCTTCTTGCGCATCAAGACCCTGATAACCACTTTGATGGCGCAACCAAGACAGAAAGCTCATGAGATACAAAAGCTGCTGAGCCTCATGGTGTCATGCAACTCCACTGTGCACTATGTCAAACTTCGACTCAGACATCTACAGCTCTGGTTTCTGTCAGTTTTCCAGACGAATATGGACAGTGCTCAAATGCTGCTGACAGTTCCTTACCTGATCTTGGTTTCACTCCAATGATGGACAAAGGAAGTCACTCTGCTGTCAAGAGTCCCCTTCCAAGTGCTTCAACTGTCTGCTTGGGTCATGACGGTTGCTTTCCTGCGAGGCTGGGGAGCCCACTGCGGGGATCTTTGAGCATAGGGTCTGTGGTCTCCGAACCAGCACCAGATGCATATCAATTTTTTAGAACTGCTGGCAGTATTCCAGGCACTCAAGTCCTTCCAACCATCTCTGATGGTCAAGGTGGTCCAAATCAGCCTGGACAATGTTAGAGCAATCGCTTATTTAAACTGCCAGGGAGGGACAGTCTCCTGCTCCCTTTGCATGCTAAGCCTGCAAATTTGGAATGGGACCATAGCACAGCAGATAACCCTTACTGTGATCTACATCAAAGGTGGATCACCTTAGTGGATCATCTCAGCAGATCACAACTTTTTCTACAGCAACATGGATGGGAGATCAATCAGCAATACTTCCAGCTGCTATTCAGGACCTGGGGGACCCCAGAAATCAACTTGTTTGCAATGTCTATGAACAAGAAGTGCCCCCAATATGCTTGAGGGCCGACATCGGCCGTAACTCCAGAGGGGATGCCTTCCAATTCAACTAGGGCTGAAAGTTGCTATACATATTTCCTCCTTACCCTCTGTTGAACAAAGTTCTGGCGAAAACCCTGCAAGAGTCTGCAGATTATATATTGATTGCTCCATGGTAGCCCCGGCAGCCATGGTTTCAACAGGCACTCAGACTGCCGAACGGTTGCTACAGGCGTCTGCCTCAGTGCAAGGATCTCCTGGTACAGGAGGGCAGAAGGCTCCGCCATCCTGGCCTGAAAACCTTGACGACTGCCTGGAGGATAGGCTTTTGAATGATATTCTCCTCAACGACAGGAAGAAATCTCCTTGAGTCAACTACAAGAGCAAGTGGGAGCAATTTAGGCTGCATGCTTAGAGGCACAGCTTTCTGCCTCATTCTGCTACTTCTTGCCAAGTCTAGCTATACCTCATGAACCTGAAACAACAGAAGTTGGCCAGCGTTTCCATTAAGGTTCATCTTGCCACTATTTCTGCTCGTCATTCCGGATGAGAACAACAATTTTCTCATATCCAGGCTCCAAAAGATTCCTAAAAGGTCTGAACAACCTCTACCTGCCTATCCAACAACCTACTGAACAATGGAGCCTGTCCTGTCTGCTCTAACAGAGCCCCCTTTTGAACCCATGGCAACTACCCTTCCTAAACTTGTGGCACTGAAGACAGCCTTTCTGTTAGCCTTAACATCAGCTCAGCAGATCAGCGAACTAAATGCCCTTCGTATTGATGTCTCCTACACTAAATTCCATGAGGATAAGGTAGTGCTTCACCTGGACCCTGAGTTTAGGCCTAAAGTGATTACAGACGTTCATATTAACAGTGGCATTGTCTTACCTACCTTCTTCAGGAATTCCATGACAGTGCTTGAGGGTTCACTGCATTCCTTGGACATAAGGCATACACTCCTCTTCTACTTGTAGTTGACCAAACCTTATAGGAAAATAAAATGCCTTTTTGTCAGCTACAAGGGCAAGGTGAAAGGTTTCCAAATTTCTAGACAGACACTATCCCACTAGATTGTGGAATCTATTTTCCTGGCATAAAAGCACCAGAAAGTAGAGCCCCCAAGGATCATATGGGCTCATTCTACCAGGGCTTATGCTACTTCTGCTACCCATATGGCTGGCATTAAGCTCAAAGACATCTGCACAGCAGCATCCTGGTCCTCTGAGCATACCTTTGCGAAGCATTACGCATTGGGCCTTTGTTCTGCAGCTCAGGCCAACTTCGGGAGGGATGTGCTAGAAAGGGTCTTACCTTAGCATACTACACCTTCCTCCAGACTGACACCTCATTAGTCACCCATTTTTATGAGTGCAATGGATCACAATCCAGATAGACAGGTTGCTCACCTGTAACTATTGATCTTGAAGTGATCTGTTGCAATCTTAAGACCTTCCTGTCGACCCCGCTGCAGTATGCGAAGTGACAAAAAGTATGTTTACAAGAATACGTCAGGCGACTTACCTTATTGTACTGTGGTCTGTTTCCATACAATGATTGCATCCAAATGTCGGTCCTTCAGGAACTGAGGAGCCACCCACTCTTATGACTGTAATGGATCATTTCCAGTTAGATAGTTACAGGTGAGCAACCTGTTTATACTATTTCCTCTTTTTCGGGGGGGCGGGGTACCCATGTGACTTTCCCCAACCACAGCTACTAGTTGAGCCATACTAAAACATATAGCACTGTAATCATTGGCATGTGTTCTCCTCATATTTCCAGGCAGAAATTGTGTGAGAATTGGTTTATCAGTACGCTTCTCATGCAATTCATGGAGTTAAGTCATTGGACTTCATGCAGTACTAGTAATTACATGAATGAGCACAGACAACACCCTTCAATGTGAATTAAGAAGATAGATTTTACTCTTGGTCCTTGAAATAATGAAGACATTTGCACCAATCTGCATGTGTATTCACACACAGTGCCAAATAAACCTAAAAATAATCTGCAGAATTACAGGTTCTCTGCTAAATAAGAGTTATTTGAAAGCTCCTCTTTTGGCATTATACTTTCTCTTTTGACTAATGAAGCATTTGTTTGGACAGTGTATAATGTCACGGTTTGAAAGGTTGATCTGTACCATATTTTGTGTTTTGATGATCTATAGCTCCAGCCAAACAGTGCCTCTGGAAGTGGCGCTCTAGAACATGACCCCTCTTCCATTTACTTGCGCATCCCTGCTGGTGAAGCTGTGCCTGGTCCTCTTCCTTTGGGAGTATCAGTCATTGATGCCTCAGTGGCTCTCTTTGGAGTGGTTTTCCCTCATGTTTCCTACAAACACAGGTCTGTCTGCAGCAAAGCTGAGGTTTGATGTCTCATTACAGTGTTGTTCAATTCAACAATGTCAAAAGGTGGATGCTGTTTAAGTTAGCTGGGAACAGTTTGTTCCACATTTGCCATTTTTTTCAGAGCTCACATGTTGCCTTTGAGAAAAGACTGTATTAGCTATGTTATATGGTGCTTGAAGATAACATTTCTGTATGCTTGCCATGCATAGGTTTAATTACCTATTTGTGTGTATAGAAAGAGTTAAATTGGGGTGGGTGGGAAATGTGTTCAAAACTAATTTTCATGTTGTATCTTATTGCAATTAACATAAGCTACAATAATTTTTGCAAATGGAAGGTAATATTCTACAAAAATGGTTTTTGTAACTTGATGCGTATTATGTAGTTTTTGGTATGAGGATTCTATAGGTAATTTACCTGATAATCCCATTTCACCAGTATGCATATTTTTACCAAAGGGAGGGCCTAACGTTAAGCAGCTCAACCAACCAACAGCTCAACTGTTCCCTGTAACAGGGATTCCTGGATATTCTTGACTACTACTCCCATAACCCCAGCCAAAGGCCATTGCAACTGGGGATTATGGGAGATGTAGTCAACAACATCTGAGCATCCCTGTTACAGAAAACACTGAGCTTAGCCACTACTACTGAGCAATGAACAGTTACACCCAGCATAGTTATGGTGTCTCAGTATGGTAGTAGTTTGACAAACAGTTTACTAAGATTTAGTTACATTGTTGGCCAATGAATAAATGCAGACAGTCCATAAACAAGTGCTGCCAGGGAAGTTTTAATGCCAGCCCTTAAAGTGCATAATAACATTGGTCCCATTCCATTTTTACATATGGGTTGGGTACAGATTTAATGCTAAATCATGGTTCAGCAGCAAGTTAAGGAACCTAAGGAAATCACATGTTCTTGCATGCTTCTCTGCTCACACACAGGAGGAGAGTGAAAGCTTTCACTTTAAAACAAACCACCATTCACCATTAGTGCAAACGTGTATCTGTGGTCAGTTAACTAACTACTATGTAGTTAGAAGAAACCAGAGTTTGTTCTAACTATGAACTAATCCCAGTTCCCATTGTATGTATGTAATATGGAACGACAGTTTGTGCAAAAGTGAATGGAAAGGTTTTAACTCTTTCTCTTGAGCAGAGTAAGGGAAGGGGAAGTGAGTGGTTCTGCTGGGCTCATTTATGTAGCACTAAATTGCTATGTCCTGCTATGCTGCCTCATCGTGGCAGGGGAGGGGGGTTCCTGGGAGGGATGAGCGAAGTATGCCAGGAAGTATACTTCCAGTAGGTCACCCAAAGTGCAAAGGTCATCCCAGCTGCCCAGCTAAAGCAAGAAGGCACTTTTATTGGGCAGCAGTAATGTAGGAATGTGCTGGAGGGAGACAATCCCTTCAGTGACAACGACAAAGGCATAATTTCATACTGTGTGGGAGAAGGCAATGGTAAACCACTCCTGTATTTTACCAAAAAAACCACATGGATAGACAAAATAGAATTATTGTCGGTGTAGTGCCGGATGATGGATCCCTCAGGTCGACTGGTACTCAACATGCTACTGAGGAAGAGCTGAGGATCTCTCAGAGTACCAATGGTGTTTATGACGCAGTTAAATTAAAGCCTTTTGGATGTCTAGCGGCTGATGTTGCCATGTGGGAAAAGAAAATCTGAAGCTGCAGAGACAGAATTACAATGGGAACGTGGAACACAAGAAGCATGAATATGGGAAAGCTTGACACAGTAAGAGATGAAATGAATCGACTACAGATTGACGTCTTGAGCATCAGTGAATTAAAATGGACTGGAATGGGACACTTTCAGTCAGAAAATCATACCGTTTACTACTCAGGACATGAAAACCAAAGAAGGAACGGTGTTGCTTTTCATAGTCAGGAAGGATATAGCAATGACAGTACTTGGGGGTTCTGTATTAGTGCGGTCAGTGACTGACTAATATCAATTAGATTTCATGGACAACCCTTTAACATGATAGTTTTTCAAGTCTATGCCCCAACAACTGATGCAGAAGAAGAGAAAGTTGATGAGTTTTATGCTCAAGTCCAGTCTGAAATTGACAGAACATGCAAGCAAGATGTGCTGGTGGTGGTTGGAGAGTGGAATGCCAAAGTTGGAAATGGTAAGGAGGAAAACATGGTCAGACTGTATGGCCTAGGAAACAGAAACGAAGCAGGAGAATGCCCTATTAGTTTCTGCCAATCCAGTGATCTCTTTTCTGCTAGCACATTCTTCAAACAACCAAAGCAGTGCCTATACACATGGACATCACCAGATGGATGGAGTACACAGAAATCAAACTGATTACATTATTGGTGCAAGGAGGTGGAAGACCTCTGTTAAAACAGCAAAGATGTGGCTGGGGGCTGGTTGTGAAACAGATCATGAACTGCTCATGTGCAAGTTCCAAGTCAAGCTAAAGCAGAAAAACAAAGCTATCCAGGTTCCATGATATGATCTTGAGAATGTACCTGCCATTTTCAAGGAGAACATCAGGAACTGCTTCAAAGTTCTGAACCTCATTGATAAGGAACCAAAGGAACTGTGGAATGAAATCAAAGAAGTTGTTAAAGACAAATGTGAAAAGAGAATGCCAAACTCCAAGAAACAGAAGAAAGCAAATTGGATGTCAGAACAGACGGTGGAAATTGCCCAGAAGAGGAAAGAAGCCAAAGTGAAGAAAGATAAAGACCTCAGGAAGAAACTTAATAGGCAATTTCAGAAAGCTGTTGGAAGAGACAAGGTGCAGTACTACAATGACATCTGTAAAGACCTTGAGGATGGAAATAGACATGGAAAATCAAGGAAAGTTTTCCAAAAGATCTCTGAACTCAGAAGGAGGCTCCAACCTCGAATTGGTATTTTAAGGGATGCCAAAGGACAGATAGTAACTGATTCAGAGAAGATCAAACAGAGATGGAAGGAGTATACTGAGAATCTGTACAGCAGAGATATCAACATCCAAGATAATCTAGAAGATATTCCCTACTTGCAAGGAATAGAGACATCATTGATGTCAGTTATCCAGCTGATGCACGCTGGATAACTGAGAAAGCCAAAGAATACCAGAAAGAAGTCAATATGTGCTTTATTGACTACAGAAAAGCCTTTGATTGTGTCGACCATGTCAAATTGCAGAATATCCTTAGAAAAATGGGCGTCCCAAAACATATCATTGTTCTCATGAGAAACCTATACACAGGACAGGAAGTCACAGTCCAGACAGAACAAGGTGAAACAGACTGGTTCCAGATCGGCAAAGGAGTAAGACAAGGCTGTATACTTTCTCCTTCTTTATTCAACTTATATGCTGAACATATACTGAGAGAAACTGGATTGGAAGAAGATGAGCGTGGTTTTAAAGTTGGAGGAAGAAACATCAATAACTGCAGTATGCTGATGACACCACTCTGATAGCTGAGATCTGCAAGCTCTAGTAATGAAAATCAAGGAGCACAGTGAAAAAAATGGAACTACAACTAAATGTAAAGAAGGCTAAACTAATGACATCGGGTACAGCAACCAGCCTCAGAATTAATAATGAAGACATTGAAATGGTGGATTGCTTCTGCCTTTTAGGATCGACCGTTGACAGTAAAGGATCCAGCAGTCAAGAAATACGCCACACACTAGCACTTGGTAGGGTTGCAATGAAGGCCTTGGAAATGATATTTAGATGCCATGACATGTCTATACCTACAAAGATTAGAATAGTTCGGACAATGTTTTCCCCCATGACACTCTATGGATGCGAAAGCTCTTTAAAGAAGCAAGATTAAAAAAGTATTGATGCTTTTGAACTTGGGTGCTGAGAAGAATTTTGAAGATACAATGGAGAGCCAGGAAAACAAACAAATAGATCATAGAACAAATCAATCCAGAATTTTCACTTGAGGCCAAAATGACCAGGTTCAAACTATCATATTTTGGACATATTATGCAAAATCCCAGCTCCCTTGAGAAGTCAATAAAATCTGGGGAAAGTTGAAGGTCGACCAGCAGCAAGGTGGATGGACTAAATTACGACAGCAATGACTGCATCTTTGGGAGACCTTAAAGGCCAAGCTGAAGACAGATCATCCTGGAGAGAATCTATGTATGTGGTCACTAAGAGTTGACACTGACCTGACGGCACTTAATCAATCATCAATCAAACTGCTAAGAACCAGGTACACTGTCATGAGTCCCTTGAAAGAAGGGCAGAATGTACTCTAACACTTGATCTTAGCCAGAAGGCTGAGAAGTAGAATATAATAAACCATGGATTAGCATTACATCTGATCTGGGCCATTGTGACAAAGTCTTCTTGCCAAACAGAGGTGTCAGTTTGATATATCTCACTGTGTGAGGTTTTTACAGGTTCATCTTCTCTGTCATTCATAGAACCTCTGTCTTACAATGTTTTTGTAGGCTACAGATGTTGGATCATTTTGCAGAATGCATCAAGCAGGCAAAAGGTGTCCGTCAGCAAGCTGTGCAGCTTAATATCTTCACTGCTGTTCTCAGTGCATTAAAGGTAAACCTGCTTCATAAAGTATTATGCTGTATTCTGTTTGAAAGTGTTTTTTCTTCTGTAATTAATATAGAGTTAATAATACTGAAATTGTGAAATATTGGTAGAGGGGTGTGTGTGTGTATACATAATTCATTCCTGATCATTATCGTTGTGCTAATATAATTTAGAGGAATTGTGTGAGACTTTAAACTTTTCAGTGCTAAGAAATGTTGGTGATTTGTTTTATAGGAACCATAGTTGCAAAGTATTATATGGCCTTTTAAATATGGGCTTCTGTAAAATTTCCTTGCATTTTCTCTCTTGTTAAAGGGCTTAGCTGAGAATAAAAGTACCTTAGGGCCAGAAGAAGTTCGCAAATCTGCTTTGACATTAGTTATGGGAGCCCTTGACAACCCTAATCCCATTCTGAGGTGCGCTGCAGGGGAAGCTCTTGGCAGAATGGCACAGGTGGTTGGAGAAGCAACTTTCATTGCCAGAATGGCTCAGTACAGCTTTGACAAGTATGTTGTACATGTGCTCTAAGTAAAAGTAGACTCTAATGTTGGTTGAACATTGTCTCTGAACATGAGGCATTCTTATGTTTTTCTTTTTTTGTGAATATTTTTCTGTTATATGCCTACTAAAACTGCTAAACCTTATAAACACCTTGTAAATTGTATATACAAACATTTGTGGACACTATCCATGGTTTTGCATATTCACGGGGGTCTAATTGACACCTGTTTTCATTATACACGGATACAAAAGGGTTAAAACCCATATATCTGTGGTTCCTAGAGGACCGGAAGTGACCACAGACGTCACTTCTGGCCTTCATTTTGTTAGAAGGAGCCATTTGGTGCCTCATTGTTTTAAAAAATAATGATCCCCCCCCCCGCTATGGTTTCGGAGGCATTCCTGTGCACATGTAGACCCCACGGAGCATGGTATAGTAAATAATTTCAATGATTTTCACCTTTTTCCACTATTTTTTCATGACCTTTTAATTTTTTTGTCCGTTCTGGAACCCACCACACCCCTCATTTCCCATAGGCATAATGCCTCGCTACTGATAGTACTAGAGCAACGGAACCCCCTCGAGAAACGAGTTATGCCTGTAGATACTATTTTAGTTCTGAATAACTTAGGAGGGAAGAAACTTGGTGGCAAGAATATATATACAATGAATTGATCAATAAAGAGATTTCACTTTCTCAGTTAGATTTTCCCTTCCTCAGTCCCTTTTAAACAAAAGTTTGATGTCATATTATCTCAAAAAACAATTTTGCACTGAATTTGAGTTTGTTTGGCCTTGTATTCACTACACATTTTACACAAATTAAGCTTATTTTTCTAAAAATAAAATCTTAACAGGTTGAAATCTGCTAGAGATGTTGTATCAAGAACAGGTCATTCCTTGGCTCTTGGTTGTCTCCATCGTTATGTTGGAGGAATAGGTTCTGGACAGCACTTGAAAACCAGTGTCAGCATTCTATTGGCATTGGCACAAGATGGAACCTCACCTGAAGTGCAGGTAAATCAAATAACATAGCCTAATTCACACACTCATTTCAGTACAGTGAAGCCCAAACTGTGGCAGTTATAAAAGGATCTCTCTTTCTCTTTCTTTTGTTTTGTCTTATTATTATTATTATTATTATTTAATTATTATTATTACATTTATATCCCGCTCTTCCTCCAAGGAGCCCAGAGCAGTGTACTACATACTTGAGTTTCTCTTTCACAACAACCCTGTGAAGTAGGTTAGGCTGAGAGAGAAGTGACTGGCCCAGAGTCACCCAGCTAGTTTCATGGCTGAATGGGGATTTGAACTCAGGTCTCCCCGGTCCTAGTCCAGCACTCTAACCACTACACCACGCTGTGGGTAATTTTTTCTCATTTCATTTAATAGGCATGTTGTTGCAATAGTTTTAAAATGAGTCAGCTGCTTTGAGGATGTAGTCAGAGCTCAGAGGAAATGTGGACTTTGTCTGACCCTTAACATGTGAATTATGATGGAGACCACCAATTGGTGAAATGAAACAATGTTTCTCTCACATGTTATGTTTGTATTAGTGCTTGAGCTCCGTTTCCCAGGAGCCTTAAATCATATTGTGGGCCTATGTGGCTCTGCTTCCTCCTCGTTTTTGATTTGCAGGGCAAGAGCAGGTTTTGTACTTGGCTTTTATAGCCAGGGAGAGGGGCCTCACAGTTGTTCTTACAACCTAGAGAGATTAGATATGGATGTATATGAGAGAACTTGTGCTACAGGGGCAAGCATACCTGCCAAAATCCTAATAAGCCAAATATATGACTGAAATATTCATTCTTTTTCTAGACATGGTCCCTCCATTCACTTGCTTTAATAGTGGACTCCAGTGGACCAATGTACCGTGGCTATGTGGAACCCACTCTCTCTTTGGTTCTTACCTTACTTCTGACAGTGCCTCCCTCACACACAGAAGTACATCAATGTTTGGGCCGATGTCTTGGAGCCATAATAACAACTGTTGGTCCTGAGTTGCAAGGTTAGTATGAAAGGCATAAAAATGAAGGTTGCTATCTTTCAGCCAATTATGTGCATGTTACATTGCTTATAACTTTCAGTAGGAATTAAATGTTCATAATGGAACACAGGATTGCATCTTATACTTTGTGAATATAAGTGTGTGTTGTTTTTAACTTTAAAATATGCTCTGGATTGCAGCCTTATTATTATTATTATTAATTTATTATTATTAATTTGATTTCTATACCGCCCTTCCAAAAATGGCTCAGGGTGGCCTTAGTCCTGTCTCCATCTATTTTCCATATTATCTTCTACCTAAGAATATTCCATTTCAAACGACTGGGTCAAATAGTCAGACTAAGGAGTGCAGATACTTTAATTAAGGGAAAGGGGGCATTTTTTTACATTTAATACCTTCTTCACAAAGCCACTTCTTTCTTTGCCCCAGCCAGATGCTCCTGCCCTCTCTTCTCCCCAAATCAATGGGCTCAAATTAGCTCTGATTGAGGAAAATCATACGTCAATGATCTGCTTGCCTCCCCATCTCAGTGTACCATGTGTTATAGAAATAAGTGCTAGTGGTTTCTAATCCTAATTGACGAAGACACTTGATAGGTCAGCAGGCCGTTACAGGGGAATGGCAATCAGAAACTTAATAGCTGTTTCCCCTTCCAGCTGGCCTATCAACTCTTTCACCTTAGGGAGCAGTGCCAATCACCCACAGAGCCTCACCTTGCTATCTTGTAATGCCAGGTCAGTCAAAAACAAATCCATGTTTTGATAGTGGATGAAGGAGCTGACCTGCTATTTTATTTATTTATTTAACATATTTGTATACTGCCCAAAATGCAAGTCTCTAATGCTATGCATTACAGAGATCTGATTGGGGAACACCAGCAGTCCAGTCTGGTCCCAGCTTCTCCCAGCAGAATACTCTGGTGGAGCAGGTGAAATGATGTGGGCAGGGAGGTGGTGTGGCTGTGGTTTATAAGAACACTTTCTCCCTTACAAGGATTCTTGTAGGGGAATTTATTTATTTTGTTTTATTCGATTTATATACCACCCTTCCTAAAGTGGCTCAGGGTGGTTCACATTGCAATAAAAAACACATAATAAAACAATTAATTTTTTTAAAAAAAACATTTAAACCAGATTAAAATTAAAACTAGATATCAGTAATAGCCAGGCTAAAAAGATGGTTCTATATGGCTCTCCTGAAGGCCTCCAAGGAAGATAATCCTCTTATATCCATGGGGAATGCATTGCACAACCCAGGGGTGACAACTGTGAAGGCCCAATCCCAGGTCACACCAGATGAACTGGCGGCACCCAAAGATGGACCCCTCCTGATTATTTTAACAAGCAGTGGGGATCTTGTAGAGAAAGACACTCTCTCAGCTAACACAGGCCTAAGCCATTTGGAGCTTTAAAGGTAATAACCAGCACTTTTTACTTTGCCTGGAAACTAATTATTTATTATTCCATTTTGATACCACTCTTCATTAAAATAATCCCAAAGTGGTTTACAACATAATTTAAACAATGCATAATTAAAATACAAATTAAAAGTACAAATATTAAATATAAAAATATATCTCAATTTAAAAGTTTGAAAACCTATATAACACAGTAACTCACAAAACACAAAGCAGCAGCAGCAGTAAAAACTGTACTCATATAAAAGCCTGGGGGAAGAACCACATTTTTACTTGTTTTCTAAAAATTGATGGAGACTGAGGCGCGGATGCCAGCTGGGAGAATATATCAGCAGCCAGTGCAACTGTTTAAGAACAGGCATAATATGGTATCTCCAGCATACCCCACAGACTAATCTGACTACCACATTTTGAATTAATTGAAGTTTCCAAATTATGTACAAAGGCAGCCCTACATAGAGAACATTTTAGTTGTCCAACCTGGAGGTTACCAGCTGGTGTACCACTGTTTTCAGGTTATTCTCAAGGAACAGGCGGAGTTGACGAGTCAATTGCAGCTGGTAAAAATTGCTCCTAGCTATACCCTCAATCTGAGACACCAGTATGAGATCTGAATTCAAGTGCACTCCCAAGCTACAAACCTGTTCTTTCTTGGGGGGGGGGGTAACCTCATCCAGAATAGGAAATTCCATCCTGTCTTGCAGATTATGACCCCCAACAATGAGTACCCCTGTCTGGCTTGGATTCAGCTTCAGTTTATTCTCCCTCATCCAGCCCATTACTGCCTATAGACAGGCTTTTAAAGGGCTAAAACCATTTCCTGATATTGATGACAAGGAGAAATAGATTTGGGTGTCATCAGCTTACTGATAACACCTTACACCAAATCTGATGACCTCATCCACAGTTTTCATGTAGATGTTAAAAAGCATTGGTGACAGAATGGAGCCAATGGGGGAGCAGCTGGGGGAGTCATAAAACATGCCTCTGGGGGGGGTCTCAAGGCATTGGGCCCCCAGACAACTGCCTCCCCTTGCCTTATTATAGTTACGCCCCTGTGGCTGACCAACTCCAAGTGGTCTTGGAAGAAACTAATAATCTAGACCCATTTCAAAGTGCCTTCACTAGGGAACTGAGAGAGGGAGTGTGACTCTGCTGGTTCTTTTGGATCTCTCAGCAATACCACCGCTGGATGGAACCCACAAGGGACACCGCTTCCCTGGCGAGCGCCCCCGCCATTTCCCTTCTAAGGGATGAGCCCAATTGGCGCTCGTCCTCTCCTCCCCCCCTCGGGCTCCCGGGTGGGTCCTCCTTCAGTTGCTCCCCCCATGCCTACACATGAGGAGACCTGAGCAAGCACCATCCTTTGCCTTGCACTCCCTCTCCCCCTTCCCACCTCTTGTCGTCTTCACCTTTTTCACTTATTTTCCATAAACAAGCAACGGGAAGAAAAGCCCATGTAAACAGCAGCTTCTGTCCCCGTATCTGAAATAGGAGCCTTTCAAACAATGGTCCACATTCCAGGCAAGGATAAATATGCAAAGCAAGCTATAGCCTTCCTCCTCCCATTTGCAACTGTTTATGCTTTGCTGCACTTGCTAATCTTGGTCCCATATCATGCAAAAAGCCATGAAAGGCTCTGAAAAAGACCTGCTTAAGGACCACTCTGAAAGGACCTGCTTAAGCACTGTGGGCCCCTCTTGCTGCTACCGCCAAACCTTGAATGACTTGTGTGATTGTTCAGATAAGTCCTCGTTTTTATGAATTAGCATTTTTTAAAATGGGATTAGTCTATATGCTGGCCTGAAACTGTGTAGTTAACATGACTATCTGAGGTGAGGGAAGTGAAAAGCACTGCAAAAATGTACACATGCTGTTAGTCTTTAATACTGCCTAACTTTTATTTACTTATTAGGTTTAGATGCTGCTCAACTAACCAAAGTCCTTGAAGTAGTTTACAAATCTTTTCAAATCTTTATTTTGTCCTTTTGCATTGCTGAAGAGATACAACATGTAGTATTACTATAAGCAGAACTAGGCTACTGTGTGACAAACTGAAAAGGAAATGCAGGGCTCTTCCTACAGTTTGAATTTTAATATTTTATTGCTAATCTGCAGTGAGGGGCCCATTATAATTAGTGTTTCTAGTGTGTTCTAGGCATTAAAAGTAGCACAAATATATAGTATTCAATGTATATCACTATATATTGTGAAGTGTACATGTGTGTATTCAGTGAAATGTATTCCAGGCAGCATACTTATTTTGAAATATCAGACTAAAATCCTTGGAAGCCTGGGATGTGTGGAGGCCCTGGACTTTGAGCGGCTGGGGGCCCATTTTAAAATCTCGTCTCTGGGCCCACTCCAGCCTTGCTACGCCCCTGCAGCCACCATCCTCTCAATCATGTTACCCAACCATGGGAGGTTGGAGACTGGCCTATAATTATCCATTAACAGGGGATCCAAAGTGGGCTTCTTAAGAAAGGGTCTAACCACCACCTCCTTCGCCCATGGTGTCTGTACCTAAGCCTGGGGACCAAGGATAGATTGGGTCTACTGTTGGTGTACAAATCACCCCTCTATTCAAAAGAGTCCCTAACTGAGCTGATGGACCTGGTTGCAGGGTGGGTTGGCATTTTGGCACTGGAGTTGCCCAGACTGCAGCATTGCCTGTGCTCTCAGTCCTGGTACATTTGGCTAATGGCTAAATGAGCTTGGGAGGCTCTTTGCTCTTCTGTGTCTACTTCTCGACGAATAGAAATCTTTTATAGGATGTGAGAAGAAGATTGTAAGTTGTTTTTTATTCAAGCACCCCCAACCTAACTCTCTGGTGGTGGATTGTGTACTCTCCACTGAGTCAGGAAGAAAACATTTGGCTCAATTTGATAAGGAGGACAGGACGTTGGATTCTATGGAACACAAAATCTGTTCCTCCCTCTGCATGAAAGTACCAAACTATGTGGCCTGTATGGCCACATTCCATTATTCTGTCTGGAAGAGCTTTAAGACTGATATGCAGAATGCTCCTGCACATCTCAATCTCAATTTAAAGAGTTTCTATAAGTCTGCAGACATAACTCGCCAATCTCTCAGAACGTCAAACATCTTACCGAGAGTGAATCCCATACACTCGCCAGTGCCGTTTCACTTCTCAGACATGCCTGGCTCCGTTTGTCCTCCCTTCAGCAGGACATGCGTGATAAAATTGAAGATTTGACTTTTGGTGGAGACGGCCTTTTTGGCACTGAAACTGATGACAACATTGAGCGCATGAAAAAAGTCCAGATTTACTGCCAGTATCTTTACTCCTACTACGCCACCATGTACCTATTCACAACGCTTCTGCAGACCTGACAGACTTAGGGTCCCTTTTAACAGATAAGATCATAAAGACTACTGTTGTTCTTTTGCACAGTCTCAAGAGGAAACCGTTTTTCCCCATGCCCAAAACAAAATCCAAAGCCCAGAGGCCCAGATGTCTCTAAGCAGAACTTTTGACTCTTCTGTCACCTTGCCGATTGGACTTTCTCCTTCCTCTATCTGGCTCTCCCCCCTACTTAACACTCTGTTGTCTCATCACCTCTGTTGCCTGCGTGCTAAGTATCATCTCCCCCAGTTATGCCATAGAGTTCCTCACCCTACCTCCTTTCCTTGGAATAAAACATACCCCACAACACCTACACTGTTAGCAGAGGTTCAGAATCTCTTATCAAAAGGAGCGAAATAACTAGTCTCACGAGAATCCCAATGGACAGGGTTCCACTCCTGATACTTCCAAGTTCCAAAAAGATATGGCAGCCTATGTCCGATTCTGGACCTCCGCTCCCTGAACAACTTCATATGCACCAGAAAATTCCTGATGCTGACTTTGCAACAGCCTGTCCTTCTTATATCAGGGGAGGAATTGTTTGCCACTCTAGATCACATTGCCATCCACCCACGACACAGGAAATATCTACAGTTTACCATGGGGAACCAGATTTTTCAATATACCATCCTTCCATTCAGCCTGTCCACAGCTCCTCATGTGCTCACAAAATGTGTGAGTGCAATTATTGCCCATATATGGACTTGAGGAATATCCATCTTCCCTTAATTAGACGATTGGCTAATCACTTTGTACGACTTGGGCCATGGATAAGATTGAGGTAGATGGTTTCTATGTACAATACATCAATGCCCTTCCCAGCGAAAAGTGGGGTAGACCCAAAGGAAGATTGGCCTTATTAATTGCAACAGGACTTAATGTGAAGATTACCCCCATGCCCTTTCATGCCCAGTGGATGACTGCAGTTTTACAGTCTGATTAATATATACGTAACCCCTCTGTGTAAGCATTCCCAGGTAGGCAGCAATGGCAAAGCCTAAGCAAATATCTAGAGAAATGCATTGAAGCCAACCCCCTAGCTTATATTCTAGTGGGAGGTGATTTCAATGCAAGCATGGGGCAGGATGACACAGCTTTATATACCTATTACCATGCTGTCCCACCAGAAGATATAGGAGATTCCCTTCTCCCCTGCCCCCGCAGGCTGGCCAAGGATGGGAAATACAATTTTGCAGGCCTGTGTTTCGCTGAGTTGGCCAACAGATTTGATTTGTGCATTCTAAATGGAGCAGTAAATGGAGACTGCCCAGCAGAATTTACCTTCTGGTTTGGGAACAGGATGTCAACTGTGGATTAGGGATGTGCACAGAACCGGTTCAAAGAAATTAGATGATTGGCTAATCACCTTGTACAACAAAGCCCTGCTGCTGGATCATATCAGCAAGGTTCTCTCTCTTTTGGACATGCTAGATATCCAGGTCAAAGACAGGTCCAACCTGTCTTCTCAACACTCCTTTCCTTTACATATAGGAGCTATACTCGATGTGAACCTCAAATGTGCTTTTGTGCCGCAAGACCGTCAACTTGCAATCTGAAATATTCTCCACTCTTTCCTCTCCAACCCAACCCAGACCGTGCAATGCATTCAGTGACTCCTGGGCCTGATTGCTTCCTGCATGTTGACAATGCACTATACCAGACTGCATATTTGACTCCTTCAGCTGTGGCTATTGTCGATATTCAAACCCAACATAGATGACCAACGCTTACAACTTATGATACTCCAGCCTGTCTTGCACTCTCTTCACTGGTGGATCTTCCAGAAAACTTAAATGTGGGTCTACCCTTCCACCCATGCCTATGATATCTCTCATAACGGATGTGTCTCTGACAGGCTGGGGCACTCACTGTGCAGAACTTCATGCTTGTGACCTTTGGAGCCTTCAACAGGCATCAACTTCCTGGAACTTCTGGCAGCCCTCCTTCTCAATGGGGCACGGTTTCCAGGTCCCCCTGCAATCTGGCTGTTCAACTCTGGGATTGGTTCATTTGCCACCAAATCTACCACATAGCTCTCCACATACAGGGTGCCAACAACATCTTGGAGGACTGCTTCAGCAGAGAATCCAGCGCTACTTGCCAACATGAATGGGAACTTTATGGATATGTTCTCACCTCTTTCGTCCAACAGTGTGGTACTCCCCGAATTGACCTCTTTGCTACCCAGCAGAACAAAACATGCCCACATTTTTGTTCCAGAGCTGCAATGGGGATAGGGTTTCTGGGAGACACATTCCAGATTCCTTAGACAGGCAACCTATTCCACCTCTTCCCACTCCTATCTAGGGTCTTAAGCAAGATATTGCTCCAAAAAACAAAATGCATTCTTTTCACCCCACGGTGACCAAGGCAGTCCTGATTTCCTCTCCTCTTCTGTCTTTCTCAAGGGTTCCACCATCGTCTCTAACTCCATTTGGACCTCATGCATTAGAACAAAGGGAAGGTCTTTCACCACAGCCTCTGTGATGCTTTTAATGATTTTTTCACAGACAAAAATCTCTCGTATTCAGGCTGAACTGGATTCTACGATTAGGGCAGAGTCTGTTACAGAGGTATCCAGCAACTCCTCTTATGGGGTCAGACTGGATCACTTTCAGATTGTGACTCCTGAGGATTTGGACAAGCTGCTTTGGACTGTGCGTTCTACCACCTGTTATCTTGACCCTTGCCCAACTTGGCTTATTTTATCAGATTTTCAGAGAGGATCTGGTAAACATAATAAATGCTTCTCTGGGGGAGGGGAGCATGCCTCCTTATCTTGACGGGGCTGTCTTTTAGATCATATTTGAAAAAACCTACATTGAACCCCTCAGAGTTAGGCAACTATAGGCTTGTCTTTAATCTCCCATGGTTTGGCAAGGTGATTGAAAGGGTGGTGGTCTTTCAGCTCTAGACAGTCTTGGAGGAAACTGATTATCTAGACTCTTTTCAAACTGCCTTTTGGGCAGGCTGTAGGGCTGAAACTGCCTTAGTCAGGTAGATGAATTATCTCCAGTTAGGTATTGATGGGGAGTGTGACTCTGCCAATCCTTTTGGATCTCTCTGTGGCTTTCAATACCATCCAGCATGGTATCCTGCCGAGTCACCTAAGAGAGATGGGAATTGGGTGGCACTGTTATACAATGGTTCTGTTCCCACCTCTCTGGCAGATTCTAAATGACATCGCTTGGAGACTGCTGCTCTGCAAAGCATGAGTTACTGTATGGACTTCCACAAGGCTCAATGCTGTCTCCAATGCTCTTTAACATCTACATGAAACTGCTGGGAGAGATCATCAGGAGATTTGATGCAGGGTTTTATCAATATGTCAATGACATCCAAATGGAGTAGAGAGTGAGTGAACAGAGAGAAATTGCTCTCTCTCTCACACATTACACTAGAACCAGTGTTATCCCATGAAACTGATGGCCAGGAAATTTACGACTGACAGAAGGAAGTGCTTTTTCACACAGCCTGTAATTAATCTATGGAATTCTCTGCCACAGGATGTGGTGATGGCCACTAGCTTGGATGGCTTTAAAAGGGGCTTGGACTAATTCATGGAGGACATCTATCAGTGGCTACTAGTCTGGTAGCTATCAGCCATCTCTAGTCTCAGAGGCATCTTGCCTCTGAATACCAGGTGCAGGGGAGCATCAGCAGGAGACAGGGTGTGATCTCTGTGGGTGTCTCAGAGGCATCTGGTGGGCCACTGTGAACAACAGGATGCTGGACTGAATAGGCCTTAAGCCTGATACAGCAGGGCTTTTCTTATGTTCTTTTCTATATTGCCAAATCAGCTTCATCAGGAAATGGCATAACTTCCCTAAATGCCTGCCTGGAGGTGGTAATGGGCTGGATGAGGAATAACAAACTGAAGCTCAATCCAAATAAGACAGAGGTACTGACTGTGGGGGCAGACCCAAGAGATGGTCTAGATCTGCCTATTCTAGACAGGGTTACACTCCCCCCTGAAAGAACAAGTACATATCCTCAGAGTGCTCCTGGATCTAGAACTCTCTCTGGTTTCTCAGGTTGAGGCAGTGGTCAGGAGTGCTTTTTATCACTTTTGGCTGATACTTCAGCTACACCCATTTCTTTAGGAAAATGACCTTAAAACAGTGGTACATATGCGAGTAACCTCCAGGCTTCACTACTAGAGCCAGCGTGGTAAAGTGGTTAGAGTGCTGGACTAGGATGGGGGAGACCTGAGTTCAAATCCCCATTCAGCCATGAAACTAGCTGGGTGACTTTGGGCCAGTCACTTCTCTCTCAGCCTAACCTACTTCACAGGGTTGTTGTGAAAGAGAAACTCAAGTATGTAGTACACTGCTCTGGGCTCCTTGGAGGAAGAACGGGATATAAACGTAAAAATAATAAAATAATAATAATAATACTGATCTTCACTACAGGCTTAACTATAGTATTGAACTCTTTGTGGGGCTGTACCTACAGGTGAAACTCGGAAAATTAGAATATCATGCAAAAGTCCATTAATTTCAGTAATGCAAATTAAAAGGTGAAACTGATATATGAGACAGACGCATTATATGCAAAGCGAGATAAGTCAAGCCTTAATTTGTTATAATTGTGATGATCATGACGTACAGCTCATGAAAACCCCAAATCCACAATCTCAGAAAATTAGAATATTACATGGAACCAAGAAGACAAGGATTGAAGAATAGAACAATATCGGACCTCTGAAAAGTATACAGTGTACTGTGCTTGATTGGCCAGCAAACTCGCCTGACCTGACCCCATAGAGAATCTACGGGGCATTGCCAAGAGAAGGATGAGAGACATGAGACCAAACAATGCAGAATTGCTGAAGGCCACTAATGAAGCATCCTGGTCTTCCATAACACCTCAGCAGTGCCACAGGCTGATAGCATCCATGCCACGCTGCATTGAGGCAGTAATTGCTGCAAAAGGGGCCCAAACCAAGTACTGAATACATATGCATGCTTATACTTTTCAGAGGTCCGATATTGTTCTATTCTTCAATCCTTGTCTTCTTGTTTCCATATAATATTCTAATTTTCTGAGATTGTGGATTTGGGGTTTTCATGAGCTATATGCCATGATCATCACAATTATAACAAATTAAGGCTTGACTTATCTCGCTTTGCATGTAATGTGTCTGTCTCATATATCAGTTTCACCTTTTAATTTGCATTACTGAAATTAATGGACTTTTGCACGATATTCTAATTTTCCGAGTTTCACCTGTAGTCCAGAAACTATAACTGGTACAGAAAGTGGCAGCCATACTGGTCTCTGTGACAACCTGAAGGAACCTTACAAGACCAATATTAAAATAACTGTACTGGCTGCCGATATGTTTCTGAGCAAAATACAAAGTGCTGGTTATTACCTATAAAGCTCTTAATGGCTTGGATCCAGGGTACTTTAAGAGAGTGCCTTCTTTGTCATGAACCCTGCTGCCTATTAAGATCATCTGGGGAGGTCCAGTTACGATTGTCACCAGCTCGTCTGGTGGCGACTTAGGACCACACCTTCTCTGTGGCTGCCCCTGGACTTTGGAATGCACTTGCTGCCAAAATAAGAGCTTCTTAATCTATGACTACTTTTTAAAAGGCCCTTAAGACACACCTGTTTTCTCAGACTTTTAATTAAATTTTAAACTAGTTGATATAATGGCGATGCAATATGCATGATGGATCTGCTACAATACTTCTCTCCAGACCTTTTTTAAAAAATTGCATAAATAAACAAAATAAAAAGGTCTGGAGAGAAGTAAATTTTAAACTGTTTAATTGTTTTGTTCTGATTCTGTGAAAGTGTTTCAATTGTTTTTTATTCTGTTTTTATATTGTAATTTGGATTATGTACACCACCTAGAGATACATATATCAGGCAGTATATAAATATAATAAATATATAAAAATCCTGCTGTTAAGAAAACCCATTTCCTGTTTCCTGCTAAGACAAGTTACAGAATTTGTACTAACTAGCAGTAGCTTTCCTTGTCCAGGCAATTCAGGGGCAAGAAAGGGGGAAGAGAAACAAGTCCAGGTTTGGTAGTTCATCCAAGTTTGGTAGGTTCCAAATGGAAACCATCATTTTCCTCCATGTTATTTATTTATTTGTTTGTTCAATTTCTATACCGCCCTTCCAAAAATGACTCAGGGCAGTTTACACAGAGAAAATAAATAAATAAATAATTTTCTTCTGAAGGTTAGCACTGTGTACAACAAAGGGGGGTTATATTACAATTGTAAAATTACAGATTGTTTTATTAGTACACTTCCAAGCATTTTTGTTTGTGGGTTATGGTAGAACCATCTTTATTTGAACCATGTTATCTGGAACTTTAAATTCACTATGCAGCACACCCTGCCCCCACCCCCCGGTCCCACTCAGTAGCTTCAATCAGTGTGATTGTGTCTGAATGGTGCTACTGTTTATCTCAAACATTGGTTGAGATTCATGTCATGGGGTGAATGAGATTGCATTAAATATGTTTAAAAGTAGACTTTTAAAAGAATTGGAAGTGATTCCTTCATTGCACACCCAAGCCCCAATAACGACAGGGCACAAATAAATTGGAAGAACTAGGGCCACTTTATTGATTGAATTTACAAATAACCTCCAATGAGGAATATACTAAATAGAGCGTGGGTACCCCCCGCCCCCATGTGGGTCAGGTGGAGGACTGCCCAGAACAGGGTGAAGGACTGGGTTCTGATTCAGCCTGGCTCCATGTGTTGGGGTTTGTAATTATTTAGCAAAGTGCCAACAAAAGAAGCTATCCACTCCAGTTACAGAATAGAGTGCAGCGTGTAGTTGTTGCAGCTATTTAAAGAACATGCATGAAGATTGTTGTACAATCTAAATACTGAGTTGATTTATTGGTGAAGTACCACCTAATGGTGCAGCAGCCAGTGGGGAAATGGCTTGACTACCAAGCCGGAGGTTGCCGGTTTGAATCCCTGCTGGTATGTTTCCTCGACGATGGGAAACACCTATATCGGGCAGCAGCAATATAGGAAGATGCTGAAAGGCATCATCTCATACTGCGCGGGAGGAGGCAATGGTAAACCCCTCCTGTATTCTACCAAAGACAACCACAGGGCTGACTGTGATTGCCAGGAGTCAACACCAACTCAACAACACACTTTACTTTACATTGGAGATAGGAAAGACATATTCTATCTATCAGCCACATAATGAATAAGTAGGGGGAGAGAGAGAGAGGTTTCCATCTTCACTCTAGGAAGAAAGGGACTGACTCATTACAGGAAGTATCTGAGGAGTCAAGGCAGGGGTCATAGAGTAGAGGCAAGCAGGAACAGGTAAGGAGACCCTCACTAACTACCTCTACTCCCAGTGCCCCTAGTGGTCATTAGGATAGTTGGTGCGAAAGATCGATGCACTGGAACTCATCTCCAACACCATGTCCGGACATCATCACAACTGCAAGGTTTATCCCCACTGAAGGGAGGCCAGCCTGCCCCACCTGACCCTGGCCACAAAGCACTGAGTGGTGGGCCCAGCCAGCCTCCGAGTAGGGGCAGATCCCAGCCCTAGGGCTGCAAAACCTGCAAGGGCTGTTCCTTGGCTTCCCACTCGCCTTAATCGGTCCTCCAGTCAAACACCAATATGAGACAACCTACCCCAACCTGCACTCTTCTGCAGAGTGAACAAAACAGCCCAGACAAGGAAACCCTACTAGGAGAATCAGTGAGAAGTAGGCAAAAAAGGCCACCCCCCTCAGCGAATCAAGTGTGACCCAAAAATTCCTACTTGGCCCAAAAAGGCAGCCATATAACCATCAATGAAACGGGATGGGCAGGCGCCTCACCACAGAGCAACTGAAAATAAGTGAAGGGGAGCTGAACGCTTATGCAGCTACTCCCTCGCTCTGATTGGCCGGCGACCATCACTTGCCAGTGGAACAAAATGTCAACTCCCGTGGCCATCCATGGGGCCTGGTGCACAACTCCGCTCCCCGGCTTATTGCAAAGGGCGGCAGTGTGAAGCAGTTTTACACAAGAAATGTGAGTAATTGCTTTTGTATATACGGAGAGACTAGCCAACGCCGCTCAGAGCATCTGTGTGCTCTTTGGGGCCAGCTACCTCTTCTCCCCACCGCCTTCTGCCCCAGTCTCTGGCAGGGCCCAGGCTGCCGGGCCGAGTGCTGCCATCGCGGCTGGGCCTGCTGCCGCTTTGCCTCTGTGGCTGGGCCACTGCAGCAACCAATTCTCCTGGGTATGCCTCAGCCACCCAGTGTCGCCTGCCGGGCTGAGTGCCGCCACCATGGCCGGGCCCACCGCTGCTGCCTCCCCTCTGTGGCCGGGCTGCTGTGGTGACCAATTCTCCTAGGTGCGCCTTAGCCAATCAGGCACCTCCGCCACCCAGCCAATCAGCTGGGCGCCAGGACGCACATTCCAACGCTCACCCAGGAGAATTAAATATATAGATTCTGATAGGTGTTGTCTTATAATGAAGCTGCTTTCAGGTTCATTTCTGACTACTTGGTAGAGGTTGGTGAGAGACATTTGGTTCAGGTCAAGAGACGAGCTGTGAACCTGTGCATAGGGTTACAGTTTTTGTATGCAGTTTAAATTTTGAGAACCCCTTTTAGGGTATGTGGCTGTTTGTTTGTTTGTTTGTTTGTTTGTTTGTTTGTTTGTTTGTTTGTTTAGTGCATTTTTATACCGCCCTAACCCAAGGTCTCAGGGCGGTTCACAACAATTAAAAACAAAACATTAAAATCAATTAAATATTAAAAACAGCTTAAAACAAATCAATAAATAATCCAAAATTTAAAAAGTTAAAAAGCTAAAAGGCCTGGGTAAAAAGATTTTAAAAGACTTTTTAAAAGCTGCTAGAGATGAGGAGACTCTTATTCCCACAGGAAGCGCGTTCCAAAGTCTCGGGGCGACAACAGAGAAGGCCCATCCCTGGGTGGCCACCAGACGACATGAAGGTAGCCACAGACGAGCCTCCCCTGATGTACGCGGTGGATGATGGGGATCATTCAGAAGAATACGCTCTCTTAAGTACCATGGGCCTAAGCTGTTTAGGGCTTTATAGGTTATAACTAGCACTTTGTATTTTGCCCGGAAACTTATTGGCAGCCAGTGCAACTCCTGTAATATAGGAGTTTATACATTTAAATAAATACGACTGTAATTGTGACAAAGATAAAACTGTATAAATGTTACAAAATTTGCTTTGATAATTTTGTTAGGCAATGGAGCCACCATTTCCACCATTCGCTCCTCATGTCTGGTGGGATGTGCAATTACACAAGATCATTCCGACTCTCTTGTTCAGGCAGCTGCCATTTCCTGCCTTCAACAGCTTCACATGTTTGCACCACGCCATGTTAATCTCTCCAGTCTCGTTCCCAGTCTTTGTGTGAGTATAAGACATGTTGCTTCTTTATTCAGTTGGTGCTATAAAATTGTTTCATATCTGGTATTTCAGGAGGGAAAAGCTGGGGGAGTGGGACACATCAGAATGCTCTGGACAGTTATATATTATTAAATTCTTCACCTGACAGCACTGTGACGTTTAGCTATCTTATTGCTTCTGAAGTGTGTCATGGAAAATTCTCCATTCTCTCTGTGTGTGAGAGATTTTGAGCTCTGAGAAATTCTTGTCCTTCAATATCATTAGTAGAATTCCCATCATAGGAACTGGTTCATGACACCAGGATGAATGTGAAAGGGAAGACTACTTGACTTGGAGAAAGTTCCAAAATCAAGATATCAGCCAATCTGCTTTGACAAATATTAATTTTAATTCTTTTAGGAAAACTTCAGGATGATTTGAATATATTTCAAATTCTGCTACAAGTTTATGGATATTTTAGATATTCATAAAGGCTCAGTGTTATATACCTGACCTTTCTTGAAAGTAATTTTAATTTGTGTAGCATGTCAAAATATCAAATCTGTTTTCTTCTCAATTTTTAGTAAACCAGCAACTGAAGAATTACTGTTTTAAGGAGTGTTTTCCCCCTTATGGGAAGAAATGTACTGTTCTGTGTACAACTACCTTTCTGTCAAGGAAAGCTATGAGACTGCTAAATTATCTTGAATATAAAAATATTTAGACGAACATTAGGAAGAAAATGTTTACTATAAAGATCTGAAAGTGCTTGTTTCTGAGAAACATATTTTGGTATGCTATAAACTGTGCCTTTTATTCAAAAACAGCAGCTCTTCATGACTGATCATGTGAACTTCAGCTGCTTCTTTTTCTTCACAAAACTGTCATTCTACTGTCTTTGGCAGCTAACAACATCCAAATCTGTTGTAAGACTTCAAAAGTGTTCAGCACACAACAAATTCAAAAGCTTTGAGTGAAAAAAGATGAAAATGCCAGAAATTAGGAAATACTTGAGTACTTTTGACCATTGATGAAGTAGTGCTTGAATTGATTCATATGACACCATGTTCCATGTGTGATGAACCCTCTGAAAATAGTTTGATTTAAAACTACAACTAAACAACTTTCAATAGGCATTTCTCAGACTGTAAACGTTGGCTGTAATACACACGAAAAGTATCCAGCTTTGGCTGAGGTGTGCCTGTTTTTTAGTAAGGTTAATTTCTGTTATAAAATGTAGCTTCTGTTGAACATCTAGATTCCTGGACTGGGCAAAAGATCAGTTCTGTAAATGAAACAGCATGGTTGAATAAGTCTGAACCGTATAATCCAGTGTTCTCCAGTGCTTATTAGAGTGATATTCTGCTCATGTGCCCCCTTCCATTCTATTTTGACAGGAATTTTAAAATCAACAGGTTTATTTTGCTTCATATGTAAATAACTGCTTTTTGCTTATATACTGATTGCTTTAATGAAATAGGAACTTTAAATTGCCTAGATGATGATGTTCATTAATCAATAATAGCTATGGATTTCTTGAATGACAGCAATTTTGACAGGTTTGTTTATGGCTGTGGCTACAGGTTCACTTATGCAGTTCTCACCTGCTACTTCGACGGGCTGCAGTAGCATGTCTGCGGCAACTTGCTCAGAGAGAAGCGGCGGAAGTATGTGAATATGCCATGAGTTTAGCAAAAAATGCCGGAGATAAAGAAAATAATGGCATGAGTAAGTTTTGTTTGTATACATTCTCTTTTAAAAATCAAACAGAATAGTCAGCACTGTCAACATTGTAGGTGCATTTCCATTGTAGGCGCATTTTTGCATTTACTTCCTTTTTAAACATAAAAGTTGAATCTTGTCTGACTTCATAAAAACAGTCATGGAAATTCTCTTCTTCCAGATGTTGAAGATTTGTGGTGTTAATTTTTTACAATTGTCTTGGTTGGGCTGTGGAAAAGCTCACTACTGAGCACATGCCTTGCATATATGCAGGGCCAAGTTTGATTCTAGAGCCAGTGTGGTATAGTGTTTCGAGTGTTGAGCTAGGACCAGGGAGACCATAGTTCAAATCCCTGTTCAGCCGTGAAGCTGACTGGGTGACTATGGACCAGCATTGTTGTGAGGATAAACATAACCATGTATTTGTGTTGGGGCTTCTTGACTTTAGTTGGCTAAAAATAAAGTAGATGAGGAAAAGAAGACAATTTATCTATTTTTAAAAAGCCAGTTCCCAATTCCTGTCACACTCTAGTGTGACCAAGAAGCAGAACCTAGGATGGGGTTATACAGACAAGGGTAGGTGGGCTTCCTGACTCTGGGATTCTTGGAGGAATAGTGGGATATAAATAAAAATGAGTTAAAACTCTCAGCATTTGAATTAACTTTGTTTCTGTGCAGCAGGACTAGGAAAGAACTGCCCAAGATCTTTGAGAGCTGAGTTCAGGGCCCACTGTAAGATTTGATAGTACAAGGCAGAGGGACCTTTGCTGTGACTCTGCAGAAAGTAGTTTTTTACATCTTCAGTGTATGATGAGTTTTGACTGAATGGCCTGATTCTGCTATCAACTTGCCTATTGACCAACGAGACTTTTTTAGTTGGACCAATTCATGCATATATAGATGTACGTAGCATTTTAACATTATATGAATAGAAAATTGCCTGTCAAAATACTGAACAATTTATTTTATATAAATAGCTTGAGGGAATATTTACCAACTTCGGATGAATAGAAGAGTTTAAAAGATTGCAAGGCAAGGGAATGCAAATGTCACATTGAATTTAGATAGATTTCATGGAAACGATCTAGACCTTGGTCATACTTCAGTGAAGTAAAACCTAAGTACTTGCAGCTTAATTTACCCACAAGCATTCCTTTTCACCCTTGGTATTCCCACTCTTCTTATCCCTTTCCTCCCTTGGTTATTTCCAGTCTGTTGAAATTTAGATCATTAGCCTCATGGATTAGGGACTAGCCTGCCTTTCTTTCTTACATTGATCTGTCACTGTATACTGACCGTATAATATAAAATAATAACTGGGAGTTCTTCGACGTGGTCTCTGTGCTTTATACAAATGGGCTTTGCACCTGCGCAGAGACCTCGTCAGAGCTTTCCAAGCTAGATTCTATTCTTTTGGCGGTAACCCCGCCCGCCTGGTATATATGCGGCTGTGTGGGCTTCGCTCCTCAGTCTTCGTCCGTGAACAGATTGACACCGTTGCAAGCTTCTTTGCTAGAGTCTCACTTTGAGTAAATATCTTTCCTCTTTTATTACCTTTTCAACCCGATTTTGTTTGTATTCTTCCCTTCGTTAGAGTTTTTATTTTACCCTCAGTCTCCCCCCCCACCCTGCCTTGCCCTCTGGGCTTGCCGTTGTTCGCCCCCCGGGCAGCTTATGGCCAAAACTACAAAGTTCAAGCGGTGTGTCCATTGTAGGGCCAAGATCACCTCTACGGTCGGGCACCAACACTGCTTATTTTGCCTCGGAGAAACACACAAGGTGGACTCCTGTACTCATTGCTCTGTTTTCACAAAGCAAGCCAAAAAGAACTGCGCCTCTAGACTAAAATCTTGGCTTTGGGAACAAGTCTTAAAATCTTCGGACACAGCAAAGTCTAGCTCTCTGGTCTCCGCTACGAACATGCAGGCAGCAGCTAGCGGTTCTCCTCCCGCTCAGGGCTCACAGCCCGTTTCTTCCCCTTCTGGGCTTGCTGTCCCGACACCCGAGACTAACTTACCGGTCGATCCCGTGGCTCAGGCTTCGACCTCAAACCTGGGGGACTCCTCGATACCGTCAAAATCGGTACCTGATTCGAAGGTTCAGACGATGAAACTTGTGAAAAAGAAAAAGAGAAAGAAGAATCGGCGTGAACGGGACTCCAAACGGCCTCCCAAAAGAAGCCCCACTCTCCCCCGCACCCTCTTCCCAGGAAGAAACAAAAGGGACTCATAACCGAAGTCACCAATACCGACCGCCATGTCTGTCTGTCTATCTATCTATCTATCTATCTATCTATCTATCTATCTATCTATCTATCTATCTATCTATTTCCAATTCACAGCACACAGCTGATCTATCCCTGTATTGAGATCATTGTAATGCACTTGACCATAGAGTAGCATCCTTAGATTTAGTTCAAGATAAATTCTTTTTAAGTCCAAAACTGTTGACAGATCTATGCTACTATCAATTGCTAAAAAATTTTTTGTGGATGCCTATATTTGACATGTATAGTTTCCTCCTCTCAGTTTCTAAGTCTATTAAATGTTACTTTTACTGCTTCAGGTTATGTAAAACAAGCTGAATTACTGCCATTGTGTTACAATTATTTTAATTATATAGTTTAATGACAATTATCTTATACTTATTAGAGAGATCTTAGATACTGCGCTATTATTACTTGTTGCTTCTGTATAAATGTCTTTGCCCCTCTTTTTGCAGATATTAATCCTTTTGCTCCAGGACTTGGCTCCCGGAGGGATACTCATGGCCGCCATCAAGGCATTAACATTACAGAGACTGGACTTGAGGGAGTCCTTTTTGGAATGCTAGATCGGGAGACTGATAGAAAGTTGTGTTCTGATATTCATGATACCTTGGGACATATGCTTTCATCTCTGGCAGTGGAAAAACTTTCTCACTGGTTAATGTTGTGTAAAGATGTCCTTGCAGCATCCAGTGGTAAGTATCTGAAAATGGCCATGTACATTACCTGCAGCTATTAATAAATAATAATAAATAAATAAATAAATAAATAAATGTTGAAATTAGCTAGCTAATTGACTCTTATCCTGCCTGTGGAAGCCCTTTAGTTAGAAGTCCTTTTCTTTTAGTTTACACACTGCTCTTTCTTGAAGCTCAGGATGAATGATATCCTATTTTCTAAAATATTAAAATGTGAACTATGATACAATAAAGTAATCTCCTTACTGCTTAACCTCAGATAACAAATGTAAGCCCAATTTAATATGATCTGGAAGATGCTTGGGCTTTGGCTGAAACTTTTGGAAAGGAAATTCTTCAATTGTGCCCTTATCACAAATAATATGTTATGAGAGTGCTTAATATGTATTTATTATAAATACCTATACCCTACACTTCCATTTATATTAAAATAATGTTCAAGGTGGTTTATAAATATTAAAACATAGCACAATATGATTTTTAAGAAGAAAAAGAAAACAACAACATCTAAAGAGCAGTTCAGCAGCAACTTAAAATATCACTTAAAGCAGCAGATATAGCACATCAGACAGGCTGAAAGCCTGCTAGAATAAGCATTTGTCCATGGTGTTTAAACATTGACTGAGAAGGGGCAAGATGAGCCTCCCTAGAGAAGCAGTTCTGAAGACTGAGTACAACCACAAAGGCCTTATCCTGCATCCCAGGTAGATGAGCTTTAGATATTGGTGGAAGGCAGAGAAGGGCCTTTCCAACAGATCTTAGCATGAGGGCTGTTGGTTTGTTTGTTTGTTATATGTGTATATCACCTCCAACTTACATCTCTGTGTGATTTACATCATAAAACAAATTAAGACAAAAATTAAAACATTATTTATTTTTATTTATTTAACACATTTGTGTACCGCCCGTCGTCTTATAGGACAAGGCGTATCCTTCAGGTATCCTGATCACAGGTCATTTGGGGTTTTAAAGGTGAAAAACAGTGCTTTGAATTGTGCTCAGCAATAGACTGAGAACCAATGCTTCTTGTAGCAGGGGAGTTGCATGATCCTCATATCCTGTTCCCAGGGGCGTTGCTTCAGTGGAGACAGGGGCACAAGTGCCCAGGGGCCATGGGTTTCTGGGGGCTGTCAGCCAACTCTCCTGGCCCCCTCTCCTGGGTACTCAGCCTCAACTCATGTCAGTGACTCTCTCCAGCAACCATGCCAGCTTGGTGAGTCAGGGCTGCCCCAATGCCAGTGAGGTGGTCCCTTTTAAGGCATGCCTCGCTGTCATTGGGGCAGTCCTGCCTCACCAAGCCACCACAGTGATATTGTCAGGCTGCGTCAGCTCGACTGGAGAGTGGCACAGATTTGAGGGGTCCCAAGAAATAGGCACTACCTGTTGCTTGCTGGGGGGGGGGGTAGGGGGGCAGGGGCACCTTCTACTCCTGTCCCAGGGCTCACTCCAACCTTGTTATGCCACTGACTGTTCTCATCAGCAGCCTGGCTGCTGCATTCATCTTGGGTATTGTGATAAGACATAAAAAAAGAAAACAGTTCTACACCTTGTTGACCCTGTGTTTTTTGTTCTAACTCCTTTATCATTTGCAACCTATTCTAATTGAAACCTTTTTTATGGAACCTAGATCTCATTTAATCCAGTGGAAGCCTAATCCTCTTGGAATTATGTATTGTTGGAAACAACTACTTTTCCAGAGTTAGAGAGGTCCACTTATAAAGTTTTTCTAGGTGTTTCTTTTAGGTAACAGTATCAGTAGTCTTCAGTCATGGAGTGATTTGCAAACTCACTGCCATAAAGTTTTATAGGTTATTTATGAGGTGCTAAAACTGTCTTCTGAGGGTTATTTATGAGGTACTAATATGCAAATAAAACCTCTGCAATATTGGTCTGATGATTCCAGTTTCTTCTAGGAACATTTGTAATAGAAGTTTCTCCTTGGAGCTAGAGTGTGAATCAGGCTATTGACTTTTCCTGAATTTTATCATCTTATGTAAGACAGTGCTGTGGAATTGTACTAGACTCCTAGCAAAGGTTTTCTGTTTTCTTTTCTGAATATACTGCCCTGCCAACATTTATCATGGTGGATTGTGTGTGTGAGGGGGTGAGATTCCATATATTCATTTTAAAAGGTGTTTATGCATTCATTTCTTACCATATCTCTTTAGAGGTCAGTACATTCATGTTTGCTGCTAAACACCAAGATGCTTCAGATTGTTAAAAGGGTGGTGGTTGAGTAAGTCAGCCACATTCCTTGTCTTGCATTCTTTCTTTCATGTGGGCTTGCCTCAGTGCAAGAATGCCAGGTTTGTTATGTTAGTATTACAACATAACTTATTTCTGTCTTGGACAAGGTTTATTTATTTTTTTATGTTCTCAGTTGCTCTCACTGCTTTCATTTGTAACTGAGACATAGGTACTGAGGTCTTAACCCTCATCCAGATTTTGGGGTGGATTTCCACCCCCACCTGCATAAAAGTGTATAAACAAGCAAACTACTGCACTCCCAGCTGTGCTCTTGTTGTCAAACTCTTGCCTGCACTCTGGTACATGATATATCCACGAGTATGGCTCCTCCCCATTTATATTTATGTTATTAATTATGTTATTAATAAAAATATGACACAGAGTAGAAAACTACTCCAAAACAAATGGGCTTTCTATGGTGGGGTGGTTTCTAACCCAATCCCATGTTAAGTCAATTGGGAGAAAAAACACCCCAGAAATGAATGGAATCCCTATGTTGGAGGTGGTTTCTATCCCATTCCTGTGTTCAGTCTAATGGGAGGAGAAAAATAAGAAAACCCAGAAATGAATGGACTTCCTATGGTGGAGTGGCTTCTAACCCATGCCAATTTTAAGTTCTTTGGGATGGGGAAGAGGACACACTGTTTTGGGGTTTTTTTTTACATTTCAGTTTTGTTTCCCTTGATGATGAAAGTTTTTCAAAACTAGTCGGGTTAGGGCAGATGAGATCAATCCCTCCCACAATGTCAGTGTGGTGTAGTGGTTAGAATGATGGACTAGAACTGGGAAGACCCGAGTCATCCCGAGTCAAATCCCCATTCAGCCATGATACTTGCTGGGTGACTCTGGGCACTCCTCTCTCAGCCTGACCTACTTCACAGGGTTGTTGTGAGGAGAAACTTAAGTATGTAGTACACTGCTCTGAGCACCTTGGAGGAAAAACAGGATATAAAATGTAAACATTTTTTAAAAATTAAAACATAATAATGTCAGATCAAGTGTTTGGAACAAGTAAAGCATTTGGAAGCATTTGACCTTGCAAAAGCACAGATTTTAGCCAGCAGAACAAAGCCAAAAGGATCACAACAGTAGCAACCACAACAACATGTCAGCTTCAGTAAGTCTGGCATCAGTGGATCAACCATCTCTGGACTTCTCCCATTTCTCCTAGTGGGATACAGCCCAGAAAAGCAGAGGTGGGTGGGTGAGAGCTTGGTTCTAGGAGGAGAGAGCAAGTAGATGTAGGGATTGAATGTGTGGCTACTAAACCTCACTCACCTGCCAGTGATGGTACCAAGATAATGGGTTCCATGAGAAACAGAAATGACAAAAGGTGGTCTAAAAGCAGTCTATCACTTTTCCACTGCACAATGGTGAGGTGGAGGCCAAACCAAGAGTAGTTTAGTCCAGCAGGAGGAGGCTATGAGTGAAGCAACTCCCTCCCCTGCAGTCAGTGTGTGAGAGTGTGTGTGAGAGAGAGGGGGGAGGGGGAGCACAAGGGTGAGGAGGGGAGAGAGCACACGGGGGAGAGAATGAACACACGCCACCATGATCCCTGAGGGAGGAATCCAAATACTGCCTGAAGGTTCTGGAGAGCCAATGCCAGTCAGAGTAGACAGTGCTGCTCTAGATGGACCAGCGGTCTGATTCAATAGGCAGCAGCTTCCTATGTTGTGCTAGAAGCACCTTGACCTAACAGAACTGAAAGCATATCTTGGCCTGCTAGTCCTGGCTGGTGTGTTTCACACTGCTGCAGGACTGTGTGCAGTACATTTGGGGTCCTGCTATTTCTGTGTCTTGATGCAGCTGAGATTATTTGAGGACATCACAAGTAATTTAAGGTTTGATTACAAAGCCACATGGCAGGCAAGAGGACTGATTGCAAGGAATCTTGACCTCGTTTGTTCAGGAACTGCAGCACATCTACATTCCTGGGTCTGCCTAGCAGTTGATGAGCAGCTGTTTGGTTTCCAAGGTGCTGTCCCTTCTGGCAGCACATGCCAAGCAAGCCAAAGAAGTATGGTTTGGAAATATGGTGGTGCTGTGATGCAAAAACATCCTACCCATTGATGGAATGTTTACCTTGGGAACCAAGCTGAATGACTGCAACAAAAGTTGCACAGCAGTGTGTACAGCCATGGAACAACTCTTGAAGCTGCTTCAGGTGAATCGCCCCTCTACATGCACTCCAAAACCTGTTGACATGCATTTAGAGGGGTGATTCAGATTAGCATCCCTCTCGCATGGTTAAAGGATGTGCCAAGAGCACATTGGTTCATCCACCAGTGACATCAGGGCAGGTGCATTCTTGCCACAGACCTGATGTTCTCGCATGTGCAGGGAAATGTTCATCTGGACCTGTCCTCAGAGAAGTGTGGTGAGGGATAACTTTTCCCCAAGTGTATAGCTGGCAGAGGCTCTCCTGAGCAAGCGATTGACCTTTGTAGGCACTATGAGACACAACTAGCCAGACATACCCCAGAGATGCAACCACATTCACAAAGAGAAGCACTGTCATCTGTGTTTGGCTTGGATGGGCAGAAAACATTGGTATTGTGTGTACCCAGGAAGTTTGTGCCCACGACAGCTGACAAGAAACCAAGCAAAAGATGTAATGATTATGGGTGACTGGCCTGTAGAATGCACTTGACCAGTTCCCAGATTGCCTTTAAGTTAGTCACAGAGTGTCCTTTCAGCTGAAATGCTGAAAACTGAGATGTTGAAGTATGGCTCCTCATTAGTGTGGGGTTTGAAATGTTCATTTTCCTTTGCTAACAGCTCACATACTCAGCAAGTCGTGCATCTACACAGAATGCCATGGTTGGAATGTGGTGGTCACCGGTGCTTTCCCCTGCAGTGAAATGTTAAATCATTGTGGATTCTCTGGCCTGAAAAATCTGGGTGGCATCCAATGTAACTACTCAGGAGTAGGAAGGCCTGCTTATGTGTAAAAAATCATGACTTCAGATGAGGGTTAAGTAACAATATTTGGCAAATAATCTTCGTAAAGATCTTCCCATTCATGTTTTGAAATTGATTTTTTTGCGCTACTTAATAAAAACCTGTTTTACTAATATTGTTTTAGCAACATTATGTATACTTTTCTAAACAACCTGGCTGTTTTATTGGAAAGCTACTCAAGCATATTGTCAAACTGGTACACATTCATGTACAGCATGTTTCCTTATAAAACTTCCGATTTGTTAAGATCGTCAACAGAGTCACCCCTGCTAACTAAGCAAAGAGGCATCTTTCAAAGTGGTGATTCTCTTATATTTAGCAGAGAGAGAGAGCAACTGGCCCTATCCAACCCCAGTACAGCATTCCTTCAGTGGTTGTTGCTGGTATCTGCCTTATGTTTCTATTTAGACTGTGAGCCCTTTGGGGACAGGGGACCAACTTCTTGATGTATTATTTATTTTTCTATGTAAACTGCTTTGAGAACTTTGGTTGATGAGCGGTATGTAAATAAACCAATGAGGTTTAGAAATGTTTTAGATAAATAAATAGCTCCCTTGTGTTTCAGACATGAGCACTACAGCTCCCTTAGGAGGCGAAAAGGATGAAGAATCAGAGAAGAAAGATGAAATGGATGATGATATCATGTTTACGACACTGGGTGAAGAAGATAAATCAAAGCCTTCTGTAGCTCCTCGGTGGGCTACACGAGTATTTGCTGCTGATTGCCTGTGTCGGATCATCATGCTTTGTGAAAATGCAAACAAAGCCCACTTTGACATAGCTCTGGCCCGTTCTGCCAAGCTTAGAAATCCTACAAGTAAGAGAGGCTGTCTTTCTGTCTATCTTTTTTCTTTTCTTCTTCTTCTTCTTCTTCTCCTTCTTCTTCTTCTCTTTCTTCTTTTTCTTCTTCTTCTTCTTCTTGGTCTTTATTGCTTTCTAGCATAGCAGCTTAGGAATAATTTTAATGAGCGTTTATTTCGTTGTCCTTTTTGCCTTGTCCCAAGAATAAGATATCTAAGCCCCTTATCTCAGTTTATCCTCACAAATATTTGCTGGCGTGGTTTAGGTTGAGAGGTTTAAGACTGCCTAATAAGGCTGCCCAATGAGCCTCCTATCTGAGCAGGGATTTAATGATAAGTGTGTGTTGGTCATCTGCACTTAGGTTTCAGATGGCTTTTTGGTGCACACTTGCTCTTTTACAGCCATACCTTCTGTCCTTTGATTGGAATTCTGATATTTCTGTTATCAAAGATTGAACTTGAAGCCACCTGCAGTCTGCAACTAAGATTGCTTTGAGCGATAATTAGCCTGCAAAAAACTGTTGAACTCTTTCATAGTAATATGGGAATAAAAGGAGTTTTTCAGTTATGTTTTGTAACCTAAAAACTAGACTACTGTAATGAGCTCCCCTTGTAAACATCTGGAGGTTTCAGTTGGTATAAATCCCAACAGCTTGCCTCCCTTCTGAGATATGTCGTCCTCTTGTATTATTTATCTCTGCAGCTGTATTGGATGAACACAGTTGAATTCCTGGTGTATCAGTGGCTGTTAATTGTGATAGCTGATTGGAGCCTCTGAGTTCAGAGGCAGTATGCCACTGAATACCAGTCCTTGTAGGGTGTAGGCTTTTGGCTTCAGGGACTTCTTAGAAGCTTCTGCCTAGCCACTGTTGGAAACAGATTGAAGTTCCAGATTTCTGTTCTCACATGTTTGGACAAAATGTATAGCTTGAAAGCATTCACAAATATTTAGGTGATGCTCTTACAAAGCAAGATAAGAGCTTTGTAACAGTTTTCCATTCCCCCCCAATGAAAATGACATTAGATGTGTTTTTATGACTGCATTTTAAGATGGGGCAATCTATTGAGTTATTATGCTGATACGGTCTCTTGAAACTCAGCAAATTATCTGCAAGAATCCAATGTAAATTGAATA
Source organism: Hemicordylus capensis (assembly GCF_027244095.1). Taxonomy (NCBI): domain Eukaryota; kingdom Metazoa; phylum Chordata; class Lepidosauria; order Squamata; family Cordylidae; genus Hemicordylus; species Hemicordylus capensis. The sequence goes on along the minus strand of NC_069657.1, from coordinate 392,526,275 downwards.
AATTCAGCTCAGATTTTTAAAAAAGTGTTACAGACAGCAAAGTCCTTGCAGAAGGTTTTGCAGAAAATCTGTTGACATGTAACTGTTCTAATTCTTTTCTCCTCTTTGCACTTTTTTCAATAGATCTGTTTTATTATCTGAATTAAGCTTTTGTTTCCAAACTGTGGGTGAATTACTCTTTTAATCCAAAATAACCAATGGCTGAATCGTAGCAGTGATCACATGCTTCACAGTGAACAACAGGCATTGCGGGCTTGCAAATTACAGTTTAGATGTTCTGTGAATCTGAGCAAAACTCCATTTCATTTCCTAAAAGCAATCCTTTTATTTCCTTTTTGTCCTTAAGGAGAATAGTTCACAAGAGCTCTTGTCCTTAAAACAGCACTTTTGCTCAGTTTTTGTAATTTGCTTTATATCAAATGTGAATATTCTGATGTGAGTGAAAAACATGGGTGTGTGTTGGGGGAGGGTAGGCATAGAATCACAGTTGATTTTTGAAATAACAAGTGCTTTTCTTGCTTCTATTTTTAGATGACCTTCTAGTGCTTCACCTTTCTGATCTTATCCGCATGGCATTTATGGCTGCAACTGACCACAGCAACCAACTTCGAATGGCAGGTCTCCAAGCATTAGAAGACATTATAAAGAAATTTGCTGCAGTTCCAGAACCAGAGTTTCCAGGCCATGTAATTCTAGAGCAATATCAAGCTAATGTAAGCTGATCTTTATTTATGCCAGTTTAAAACCCATTGTGGGGGGAAATGCCCCTCAGTTCATTGTTGTCTTGCCTATATAAGATATCTGATTCCCATGAATAGATCCTGTTGGCACAAAAGCTCTGTATTGTTCATGCAGCACTCTCGCATCTTTTTGCTGGTTCATTTACATGTGAGGCTTTACTGGAAGATCAACTCTTTCTCCCTAGAACATCAGATCTGTGTTTTCTCCAATTGTGCTAATGCTATTTACCTCACAGCAACAGTTCCTTCTCCTTCAATCTTCTCAGCTTGCCAAGCCACACCTGAAAGGTTCTGGAGGTTGGAGTAGCCAAGGCCGATGTGCTCCAGCTATTGGCTCACTTCTCCATGATTAATAGAATTGCACAATCTGTATTGCTAGCAGTTGCAATTTCTAAATGAAACCTGATTAACAAAGTAGGAGCTCTTCATAGATATGTTGCTTCTAAAATCAGATATCCTTTCTCAGTTAAAAAAAAGAGAGAGACTAATAATCTGAACAACATTTACATATGTCATGTATACTAGCTACAAAGCTTAATTATTACACAGTGTCTGAATTTTCCTTTCAAGAGCTTGGTTATGAGGAATGGTTTTTCACATTTGTCTTTCTTACATAGGTTGGAGCTGCTTTGAGACCAGCTTTCTCTCAGGATACTCCTTCAGACATAACAGCAAAAGCTTGCCAGGTACAAAGAGAAATATTTTAACTTGAATAAGGGCAAAGTCTTCTAGTTTAGGATATTGTATAATGTGGTGATGTGCATTAGGATTATCCTAAAAATATATAAGGTTGGATAATAAGTTCTTTCTGTGGAGGGAGGGATGCATGTGTTCATTGAATACAATTTTTCTTTGGACAGCCATCTCCTGTTGAATGAAGATGTTGTTTACTGGCTCTTTAAGAGTGGAGTGTGCTCAAAGCTTTTTGTGGTTGATTGATAAGAATGTGAAGGAGGTTCACAGTGTGGCAGGAGGTTGCTTAGGGCATGGGTTGCCACTAGAGGTGTGCACGGAACCGCCAACTGCGGTCTGGCACTGGGGTGGGGAGTAGCTTTAAGAGCGATGGGGGGGTTTACTTACCCATCCCGCTGCTTTCCCGCTCTGGCGCCGTAATTGCAAGAGTAATTGGGGCGGCAGGATCCCTCCTTGCCGCCCCTTCCCCGCTGTTACTGTAAAAAAAACTCCCGGTAGTCCTTTGCGCATGCGCACGTCACAGAGACATGAAGGACGCAAAGGATTACTGGGAGTTTTTTTACAGTAACAGCGGGGAAGGGGCGGCAGGGAGGTATCTTGCTGCCCCAATTACTCTTGCGATTACGGTGCCAGAGCGGGAAAGCGGCGGGAGGGGTAAGTAAACCCTCCCGCCGCTCTTAAAGCTATCCGCTCCACCCGAACCGCCCAGGTCCGGACTGGTCCGAACGATCCGGAGGCCTTTACAATGGTCTCCAGACCGGTCCAGGCCCATCCCTAGTTGCCGCTGAATCACAGAATTTGTTCTCTAGCCAGATGGGGTTTGTGATATCTATGCCTCTGCCTCTCTAACCCTATATTTGCATTTTATGAATTTCCTGGTGAGATCTTTTACAGTCCCTGCAGAAGAAAGCAGTCTTGAAGCATGCAAGGATCATATAGCTCATTGCCTTATCAAGAGCATAAGAAATGTAGTCCTAGAATTGGCAGTGGCTTGCCCTTCCCTTAATTGCTCCTTTGTGCTGATTTGTTGTTGTTGTTTACACAATCAGACAGGTGTTATTGACTGGTTTGTTTTATACAGACATCGAGTCCTTCCTAAGGACCTGGGATGACTGGATTTTATTATCAGTGTTGTTGCTGTTATTATAGATATCGTTGTAGAATATAGGCTGTTCCCAGTAAAGTTGCTTTTTGTAATTGGCTGATGGTGATTTCTGTGGCCTCTGTGGTGTTGAGGTGCTCTTCAAATTGTTTTGGAATTGCACCAATTACCACTGGGATTATTTTGGTCTTTTTCTGCCGCAGCCTTTCAATTTCAATTTGTAGATCTTTGTATTTTGTGATTTTTTTTCTATTTCTTTTTCTTCTATTCTGCTATCCCCTGGTATTGCTATGTCAATTATTTTAATTTGTTTTTCTTTCTTCTCGACTAGAGTTATATCTGGTATATTGTGTGGCAGATGTTTGTCTGTTTGTAGTCGGAAGTCCCATAATATTTTTACATCTTCATTTTCTACAACTTTTTCAATTTTATGGTCCCACCAATTCTTGGCTACAGGTAGCTTGTATTTTTTGCAGATGTTCCAGTGTACCATCCCTGCTACCTTGTCATGCCTTTGTTTGTAGTCAGTCTGTGCAATCTTTTTACAACAACTGATTAGGTGGTTCACTGTTTCATCTGCTTCTTTACAAAGGCGGCACTTGCTGTTTGTTGTTGACTTTTCAACTTTTGCTCTTATTGCATTTGTTCTTAGTGCCTGTTCTTGTGCAGCCAGTATTAAACCTTCTGTTTCTTTCTTCAAGTTGTTGATAATAATAATAATAATAATAATAATTATTATTATTATTATTATTATTATTATGTACATTTTATATCCTGCTTTTCCTCCAAGGAGGCCAGAGCAGTGTTCTTTAAGTTTCTCCGTACAACACCCCTGTGAAGTAGGTTAGGCTGAGAGAGAAGTGACTGGCCCAGAGTCACCCAGCAAGTATCATGGCTGAATGGGGATTTGAACTCGGGTCTCCCTGGTCCTAGTCCAGCACTCTAACCACTACACCACGCTGATTCATATCAGTGCCAGAAGAGCAGCAAGCACCACAAGCTTTGGGCAGGTCTCCTCCATTGCTCAGTGCCAGTACTTGGGAGAAATGTGTCCTCTGCTCCCAATAATAACTTGCTAACAGTTGATCACAGACAGTGTAGTATATTGCAGTCATCATAATGTTTATCATCAAAAGAAGCTGCTCTAGATCTCTATGAACAAGTTTCTTAAAACTATTGCTCAGGAAATATTCACTTGATGCAATCCTTAGTTCTTGTTTAAAACTTTCTTGATCCATTTTTTTTAACCTAATTTATCTTGTCAAATATCAGCCAACATCCTGACTAATAAAGCAGCAGTGCAGCAGTTTTGTGTTCTAAGGCTGAGGCAGTACAGGCAAGGAGGAAAAACTCTCCCTTTTGTTCTGCAGCTGCCTGCACCACCTGAAAATAAGTTGCTGAAGCAGCAACAGAAGGAAAGGGAGATTGTTTTTCCTCCCTGTGTGTGCTGCCTCAGCCTGGAACACAACACTGTTGCACCTGCACTATGTTAGCCAGATATCAACCATCAAAATTATCCCATCTTATTCTTGCAACAATCCTGTGAGGTAATTTATATTGAGAGATAAGTGACTGGCTCTAGATCACCCCATGAGCTTCATGGTTGAGTGAGGGATTTGGACTGGTCCAAGATAGACATGCTATCAGATACAGCATACGGGTTTTCAGTATGGTAGAATGCGTTCTATAAGGTGTTGATTATTATTTTCCTTTTAGGTATGTAGCACATGGATTGGAAGCGGAGTGGTAAGCGACCTAAATGATCTTCGGCGTGTTCATAACCTCCTTGTCTCTTCCCTGGACAAAGTGCAAACAGGAAAAGGGTCCTCTAGCCAGCTTTACAGGGAGAGTGCTACTACTATGGAAAAACTGGCAGTACTCAAAGCCTGGGCTGAGGTAAATGTTTCAGAAGAATAGTTATTCTGTATCTGCAGTTATTTATTTTAACTTTTCTGTGAACTGTGCAGTAGCTGAAAACACTCTAAATAAATTCATCTGCTATAAACATGCCAATGATTTGCAAGTTAATAGAAAGCACAATAGAAATTGAACTACTGTAAAATTTCCCATAACCTACATTAGATTTTAAATGCAAGGCAATCTCTTGAGGCTGTTCTGAAGAAAGTAAGGTAATGCATTAACCCCCTCACTGCCCCAGTGCTAAGAAAGGTAACTTTCTTTGAGCTGAAGCAAAGCATCTGTTGTGGTTGGATGCTTATTCCATTTTTCCTCTCAAATGTCTCATGCAACAATTTTGAACAGGTTATTTAATTTCAGCATTATTGTATTGCACTAAATAACAAAAAACTCTGTAAAGAAGTTATATCAAGATAACATATTTTAATATTAAGCCATCTATTTATTACATAGAATTTCAGTTTGCATAAAAATAGAATTGTGAACCGGCATTATCCAGTAGGTGGTTGAATTTAGACCTGGGAAGGTCTAGCTCAAGTGTAAACTTGCTGCTGATTTTAGATGTCACTTATCTCAGCCTCCTTCCCTACAAGCAAAATGCTTTAATCATCAAAATAGTGATTCACCATCCAGGATTGTTGTGAAACTGTAGGAAAATCAATTTGTCTACTAAAAAGTGCTGTAGGGAAAGAATGAATATTCTTAATTTCATTAGTTAGTGGCAGGAGGGCATGTTCAGTAATAAAACAAATAATTATGAGGGATGTGCAGAACGTTCCAATTAGACATGGGCTGTTTCGAGTGTTCCAAGCTCAAAACAGAACACCCATTAAAAGGGGGGCCTGTTTTGAGCTCAGAACGACCTGTTCTGAAGCGGAACGTTCCAACCCATTCTGAGTGCAATTTTTGAATCCAGAAATGGTACTCTTCTGGCCTCTGCACAAATGCGGTGGCCATTTGCATGGTCAGTATCACCAAACCACGCATAACCACCATGCATGCACAGAAGCCAGAAGAGTGCCATTTTGGAATCCAAAATGGTGCTCAGAACAGGTTGAAACATTCCAACAGAATGGGGTTGTTCCGTTGGAACAACCGGTTCAACCATTTGTTCCGACGGAACATTCCATGCATTTTGCGTTCTGTTCCCAGCTTAGGACGGAACACAGAATGCGTTTCGTGAACACTCCATATGCAGTCCATGCTGACTTGAGTAAAAAGGGAGAGTTAATTTACAAAAGTTCTCATTACCAAGACTGAGCAGTTCTGTCTAATCATTGAGCATGGATGTTATCTTTGTTAATGACTAATAAATTACAATGAATTAAGGTAAATACATATTGAAGCCATTTATTTCTACCTAGACAAAGAAATTGCAACAATTTATTGAATTCATTTTGTTAACTTCCATAGTTGTATATTTCTTCTGAATCTGCCCCATCTCATAAAAAGTTAGCACTTGGTTATTGCTTGTACATACCAGTTTGTAGAGACCAGTTTAGCTAATCAGTGTGGAATTAAATGTTTTTCATAATTGTATTTAGACACTTCATTCACTTTATGTTCATTAGTATTGCATAAAGCTATTGAGATCACCAGTCAAGTTGTTTATAATAATCATTGTTGGTTCGGGGGTGGGGTGGGCATGACTCCAAAGCATAAAGCTGTTTTTAAAAAGCTCAATGAGATATTGGTCACAAAATTAAGCACCCTGAGAATATGAAGTTGCATTGTTAGAAAACGGTTTCCTAGACCCCAGGGACAGAGCTGTAATAGTGCCAATGAATTCAAAGAACCTGGTGTGCCCAGTGTCAAGGAGCCACTGATACCCCTTGCCCAGGCCATGGCCACTGCTACTGCTGGCCACTTCCTTTTGCCGTCTTTGCTTGGCTGCACCCATCCTCCTTCCATCAGATGGGTGCCCAGTGGAAGGAAGATAGACGTAGCTGGGCAAGAGGCCAAAGGAGGTGACTGGTGGTGGCAGCTGTAGGTGGCCGGCGGCTGCGGGAGCCTCAGCCTGAGGAGCTCAGCGACCCCTGCTCTGGGGAGGAGTGAGTGGAGGTATGCTTGCACCTAAGTGCACACACAGCCATGAGGGGCGCCACTGCGAGTGGGAGGGCCACCTGTGTTCTGAATATGGGCTCATTCTCCCCTCACTATGCGCCTGCCTAGAACTTATGGCTATTTAAATCTCAGGGTGGATTACAATTTAAACCTAAACCTAAACATCATGTTAAAACAAATTTAAAATTAGCACCAATAAAACTTTAAAACATCATAAACTAAGAGCATGATAAAGTAGGTGTATTTTCAAAAATTGCTTAAAAACAACCAGAGATGGGGGTGGGGGTGGTCTAATTTCATTTGGGAGTGTGTTCCAGAGCCCTGGGGCAACCCTAGGGAACGCCCAGTTTTGGAGTGCCACCCAACGAACCCGTGGTAACTGCAACCAGACCTCCCCCATGCTACAGAAATTTCATCTTTGACTCACAATTTGAGCTACATCATGACGCATGACGGTGCATATTTAACCTACTTTCTGCATAGAACGTACCCTTTTGAGTTCGCCTTGCTGTTCATGCGTCTGTCTGTCTGTGTTCCTGTCCAACAACTTCACAATGCCTGCACCACTTTGTACCAAACTTGGTACAGATGTTGTGCCACATAGCGACACCAGAATGGTGTGGTTTGTGAGGACATGTTGTAAATCTGTTGGCACGGCTCACCCAACAGGATTTACGATCCTTCCAGCTCCACTTCTGTGAGTCAAGATAGAAATTCTGTAGATAAGAAAGTAGCAGCTTAGCTGCACAGACGAAAGCGAAGGATGACTCTCAAAGATTAAGTAGTATAATTAAAAATAAAGTCCCCTTGAAACTAAACTAGGTACCCCCCTCTACAATATCTGAGCAATAACTGAAATAAAGGAGCAAGGAAAGAACAGAACAAGGACAGGCTGAAACAAGAAAGGTTGAACAATTCTAAGCACGAGGAACACTGTCTACGGTCGGCAACGTTGCTGACAGTACCATCTTTGGAACAGCGTTTGCTTGATATAGGGCTCGAGATAACCAGCAGCCAATCAGGCTTTCCTGACTCAGCATTTCTATTCCCTCTCCTGTGAGATCTTGCACCTGCGTGTCTCCCACTGAGCCTTTCTCTTGAGACGTCTTCTTAACACAGATGATATTCCAGCTTCCTCTCGATCGGTCTCCTCAGCCCTCATCTCTGCCAGCTGTTCAGATTCCTCTGTCTGCTTCCGTTCCACCTCAACTTCAGAGTCTGTTCTCACCTCCTGCTGTGCTTCTGAGCCTGCTCTCCCAACCAAATTCCCCCGCTCCTCCTCTGACTCTTGTGACTCAGAGGTCTGGGCCATGACAGAACATCCTGTACCCTGAGCCAAGATGGCAGCCACACAGAAAGTAGGCTTATCAATTCACTGCTGAACTGTTTGATCTGGATCATGATCCATTGAGATCCATAAGAATGGGTACTGATCCTCTCGCAGTGAAATGGCGCAGCTCCTTGAGGCGTCTGCACCCTGCCTCCAGCTCAGTACTATTTAAGGCGGGCCAGAAACCATGTTCCTCTGTTCTTTTTCCACCGCTGTTGCGAACAGACCTCGTGCTGGCACTCCTCATTCGGATTAATGCTGAGAGTTCACGAGTTTTGAATGAATGAATGAATGAATAATCGGATTGCCTCTTCGGTTATAGACTATGGAATGGCTTGACTACGACAGCAGTGCTACAGATGACAGAATGGACTGGGAAACTGACTATGGCTGAAGAGAAAAAAATACCTTTAAGAGGTGTGAGGGCTGCAGCACAAAATTTGCCTCAAAATACCTCCATGACTTGTGCCTTATTTGTTTGGGTGACGGGCATAACGTCTCTTCGTGCAAGATCTGTTTGTCTTTCTTGAAGCAAACGAGAAAGAATCAGGCTCTTAGGCTTCATGCTACAATCCACAATGATGTATTGAGCCCATCGATGCCGGGAGAGCCCCTCCCATCGACGTTGATGTCGACATCGGTGTTGACACAGAGGACTGCTCCATCAAAACAGTTAAAGCTCTCAGCAGCATCTTCGACTTTTAAGACTTTCAAGAGCCCTAAGTCTCCCAAGTTTCTCAAATGGGAGCGCTTCAGCAGGGCATTCAAAGTCGAAAGGAAAAAGGTCATCTAAGGAAGACTCCACTTCGGCACCTAGACCGAAGAAAGGGAAGACCATTGACTTCACAGGGGACTGAACCCCCTCTCCATCAGGTCTACAAACTATTGAGACCGAGCACCCTAAGATGCCAATGTCAAGAGAATCTCTTTACATCAAACAGCTGTTGACGCCGAAGACTTCGATGTTGAGAGCAAGATCAATTTCACCGCTGCCTACACCAGTCCAGTCATCTTCACCAACGGATTGATGTTAAGATGTTCCATCGACACCGAAGAGTCCAATTTTGACATTGCCTGACACAAGTCAAGTTCCTGCCTCGATGTTGAATACTCCAGTGCTGTCAGTGTCGAAGCAAGTCTCTTCAATATCAACCACCTGCATCGACCTTCAATCTCGAAGATGGAGAAAATGATAGACACACCAGTTTGGACCCAACTACAGCCTGAACTCTGCTCTCCATCCTGGATTCAAGTGCAAGCACACCTTCAACAACTACTTTTAAGGGGTTTTCTGCCCCAGAATGAGGAACGCCTGCAGAAGATCTGACAGCTCTTGCTTCTGCTACAGAAACTAGAAGGAGGATGTCAAACCACCAATATTCATGGGCACGGAGCTCACACAGCCGGTGGTTGGGGGCGTCCCGAGGAGCTAACCAGTTTTACCTGAAGCGGTCTGCACAGGTGCAGAACCCACTATTTATGAATTTTATTTTATTTCATTTATTAAATTTGTATACTGCCCTTCCAAAAATGGCTCAGAGTGGTTTACACAGAGAAATAATAAATAAATAAGATGGATCCCTGTCCCCAGAGGGCATAAGATAAACCCCAGCAACAGTCACTGGAGGTACTATGCTGGGGGTGGATAGGGCCAGTTACTCTCCCCCTGCTAGCTAAAGAGAATCACCACATTAAAAGGTGCCTCTTTGCCAAGTTAGCATTGGAACACTACCAGATCAGCCCATTGCACCTCAGCCTCCAGTATGCTACGCACTATCTGCTGCCCACCTATCAAGTACTTCTTTGTAGCATTCATGCAGTTTCTCTCACCATTCTGCTGCTGCTGATACCTTGACTTCCGCAGGCATGGGGATATCTTCTCCAGGATTCTCCTATGATTTTCAGGATAACAGAAAAACAGCCCAACCTAAATTATATTACCCACTAACCTCTTCTCTTGCACAGGTTCAGCCAGTTCACACTCTGGCCAGCAGCAACATCTCCATTTCTCAACATAGACCTGCTCCAGTAAATAAGTCAATGGCAACTCAAACACATACTCGGCCATCTTCACGTTTGATGGTATCCTCTACCACTCAGATGATGGTCCGTGACCCTAAACCAAAAAGGCCCACGGCAGAGACACAAACTCAATCACAAAAAACAAGTCTTCGACTGAGACACAGACGCTAATCCCTACGTCACCTACACAGTCTTCCTCTGAACACCATAGCTCATTGGATTTTGAGTCTAATACTGATGACCCGATCAGCCTAGCTGACCGTACCTGTTGACATGCCTCCTGTCACACATACCTATCCTAAAGAAGAGCTCAAAGCTTATCATTTACAAATAAAAGAGATGGCTGATGCCTTGGGCCTGGACTTAAAGTCTCAGATAGTTACCATTGACTCTGTCTATAATTTTATGGTAAAATCATAGTCCACACAACTGGTGGCTTTACCGATACTTCCCGTGAGCTCCAGAGCAGTGTGATGCTCATGGGAAGTCATACACACTTCCACTCCTACATCTAAGAGATTAGACAGTTCAAGAATCAGAAAATACTTACCTTCTGAAGCACCCAGCTCCAAATTCACTAGTCATTGACTGTGCAACATCCACGAAGTTGGGAAGACATCACACCACACCTGGGGATAAGGAAGGTAGAAAATTAGACCTCATGGGCAGGAAAATATACTCCACGGCTTGCGTGTCCCTCAAGATAGCTAACTACTCCGCCTGCATGGCCAAATATAATCACTGCCTGTGGGAAGACCTTCAACAGGATTTGGATACGTTATCGCCAGAAGATTTTAAGAAGCAATTCAAACAGACCATGACTAAATCTTTAGCACTCACACACCAATAACTCAGCATGGTGAAACATCTGGCCAAAACTGAGTCTAAATCTATGACTACCACTGTGTCGATAAGACAACATGCATGGCTTTGCTCTTCTTCATTACAAAATGATATGAAGGAGAAGATTGAAGGTCTTCCATTCAATGGAAAAAGTCTCTTCAGTGAGGAAACAGACTCAACCATGGAGAAGTTTAAAAAGTCGAAATTCATGGCAAAGACCTTTACGTCTTTTTCTTCTTCGTCTACCTACACTTCAAGATATAAGTTGTATTCTAAACAAAGGCCAACTTTTAGACAAGACAGGAGGGACTTCAAGAAAACAATATTGACCCAACACTTCCTCTATCAGGTGCAATACCATCATGGCATGCAACCAGCTCCACCAGGTTTGCGACCCCATTGTTATTGCCAGCGACCAGTTCTATGAAGCTGGCACACCATGCCACTGCATGCCACCATATAACATTGGACTGCTGGGTCCTCAAGATAGTTTCTATGTGGTACTCCATAGAGTTCAAGATGATTCCGAGATTCTCCAGGGTAAGATTCACTCAACCAACCCCTTCACTGAAGGAAGAGGTGAAGGAGCTTTTAGCAAAGGGTGCAAGTGGGTGCACAGATGGGAAGATTTTCCTGGTATTTTCAGATATCAAAGAGAGGAGGTGGAATCCAACCAATTATGATTCTCCACCACTTAAACAAATGTGTCCATGTGAAAAAATTCCAAATGATAGCATTGTAGGAGATCTTACCTCTTCGGTATCAAGAAAACTGGCTTGCAACGCTAGATCTAAATGATGCCTATTTTCACATTGGCATCAGGAAGGCACATAGAAAATATCTAAGATTCATCGTGGGAGATTAAGTATACCAATACAAGGTATTACCCTTCAGCCTTTCCTTTGCCCCCAGAGTATTTACCAAGTGCATGGCAGCAGTGGTGGCTCACCTGAGAAGTCAGGGCATTGCAGTCTACCCTTATTTGGACAACTGGCTGATAACATCAAAAGACCAAAATGAGTTACGTTTTCAGACATTATATGTGTTAGATCTCCTCCAAGACTTGAGAATCAAAGACAATTGGGGAAAGTCCCACCTAGAGCCTGCATGTGTTATAAGCTACATTGGTGCAATTCTAAACATGGAAAAGAGATGGGCATACTTAACCCAGGAGCACTACAACTCGGGATGTGCAAAAAATTCCGGGCACAGATCGATCTGTGCCCGAAACAAGCAATTTCGGGTGATTCGGGTCTGAACCGAATCACCCCTGATTCGTGCCCAAAAAATTCGGGTGATTCGGGATGACGTCTCTTTGAATTTCCCGCCTTTTTGCCTCCATTGATTTGAATGCAAAAAGGTCTGATATGTTGTCAGCTCGAATTTCGGGTCCCAGGGGCAAAATAGTGGGGTGGGGTGGTAGTGCCTAATGGATGGAGGCTACCACCCAAATTTCAGGGGAATTGGGCAAAGGGCTGATTTTGGTGGAATTTTTGAAGTTTTAGTGTCTTCGGGGCAGTTCGGGGGCATAGCGTGGAATCTGGGCAAAAAGACTGGGGTGGGGTGATAGTGCCTAATGGGTGGAGGCTACCACCCCAATTTCAGAGTGATTGGGCAGAGGGCTGATTTTTTGGGGAATTGTTGAAGTTTACACGTCTTTAAGGTTTTTCCCCATAGAGAAGCATTGAGGTGTCAGCAAATGTATAGCTTCACATGGGGGGCAAAGGGGTGGCCTAGAGCAGTGTGGGGTTGGTGGTAGTGCCAGGTAGGGTCAAGGAAGTGACCTGAATTTTTTCAAAGGATTTGGGCAGAGGGCTGATTTTTGGGGAATTGTTAAAGTTTATGCGTCTTTAAGGTTTTTCCTCATAGGATATACATGGAGCTTTCAGCAGCCCCATAACTGCACTTGGGGGGTGCTGGGGTGGCCCAGAGCGAGTGGTAGTGTAGTGCACATAGGGTGCCAACCACCCCCATGGGTTTCTAACCCATGGGGAACAGGGTTCTGTTGTTTCAGAGGTATTCTGAGTGTGGATTCTATGATAGCTAATGAGATTTTCAATGAAACACCATGAATCCACTCTAATTTGCTATCATAGACTCCTATGACAGCTAAATATTACACTCAGACATGTTCATGCTATGCCTGACAGCATGGCAAATAGGCTTCTATCAAAGATATTGCTTAACCAAAGAAAACCTTCTACAAGACGTAATTACTTGAGAAAGTGGCTGTGTTTAAAAAATTATGCAAGAGCTAGAGGTTTCAACCCCAAACAGGCTACAATCAAAGAAGTTCTTCTCTATCTGACAATCTTGAAATCTCAGGGTTTGGCTAATATGTCTCTGCAAGTCCATCTAGCAGCACTCTCATCAAAACACCCTGGTTGGGAAGACACAACACTCTTCTTGCACCCTGATAGCAGAGCTTTTCTAAAAGGCCTCATGAACTTATACCCATCTATTTGAACTCCGGTGGAACAATGGAGCATATCATTGGTTCTCTTGGCCTTTACGCAAAACCCTTTCGAACCACTGAGCACTGTTTCTATCAAATTAGTAACTTTGAAGACAGCCTTCTTTATAGCCATAACAATGCTAAACGAGTTAGTGAACTAAAAGCTTCTCGTATAGACTCGCCTTTTGCCAGGATTTATAAAGTGCTGATGTGTATGGATCCTGATTTCCTTCCCAAGGTGGTATCAGATTTTCACCTTAACCAAGATATTGTCCTTCCAACATTCTTCAAGGATCCTTCCATGCCTTTGGAGTGAGCTATGCACGGGAGGAGAGCTGGTCTTGTGGTAGCAAGCATGACTTGTCCCCTTAGCTAAGCAGGGTGTGCCCTGGTTGCATATGAATGGGAGACTTGATGTGTGAGCACTGTAAGATATTCCCTTTAGGGGATGGGGCCGCTCTGAAAGAGTACCTGCATGCTTGCATGCAGAAGGTTCCAAGTTCCTTCCCTGGCATCTCCAAGATAGAGCTGAGAAAGATTCCTGCCTACAACCTTGGAGAAGCTGCTGCCAGTCTGTGTAGACAGTACTGAGCTGGATGGACCAATGGTCCGACTCAGTATACAACAGCTTCCTGTGTTCCTATGTTCACTCCCTAGATGTGTGACAAGCCTTTCTATACTACCTAGATCAGAGGTGTACAACTTAAACATCCCAGTGGGCCAGAACCAACCATGACCTGATGCATGGGGGCCAAGGTCAATTTTCAGCACATTAATTATGACATTAAAATTATCATTAAAAATATTAGTGAAAGCAGTTTTAGTTACTCTTCAATCCCTCCCCACATTAACAGATCCATACTTTTAAAGCAAGGATAATGGCCAGAAAATAGGCCTTATTCCTGTCAAATCAGTGGGGCACCTGGAGTGTGTGCCAGACCAATATTAATGCTCAGTCCTCTTCCCTTCCCTCCTCCCTAAATTGCTGTCACTTTCAGGCTGCAATCATAGGCATGCTCACTGGGTACACTGTCTTTCCAAGTAAACACGCAAAGGATGGCCCTGTAAGGCAGTTTCCAGCTCCTAAGATGCTGCAGGATACCAGAGGGCCAGTAAAAAAGTCCTCATGAGCCAGATCCGGCCCCCAGCGTTGTGCAAGGCTGACCTAGATCACACAAAAGGTCTCAGGACCACCAAATGCCTTTTTGTCACTTACAAAGGTTCGGCTAAAGGTTCTTGCATTTCTAGACAATGAATGTCCTACTGGAAAGTGGAACTAATTATACTGACTTATAGATCACAAAACATAGATCCTCCAAAAGCTGTCAAGGCTCACTCCACTCGTTCCTATGCTTCATCTGCTGCACACTTAACTGGTGTAACGTTTAAGGACGTTTGCAAAAACGTGGCCCACAGAGTTATCATTCATCTAACACTACATCATGGACTTATGTTCTGTGGCTGAGGCTAGCTTCAGGAGAAGTGTTTTAAAGTGGGTGTTACAATGACTGCTGCTGCACCCTCCTCCAGAGGGAGCTAGCTAAACATCCATTCTTATGGATCTCAGCATATCACGATCCATATAAACAGGTTGCTCACCTGTAACTTATGATCTGGTAGTGATCTGTTGCTATCCATAAGATCCTCTCGAACCACCCTACTGCAGTAGTGTTCCACTATGAGCATAAAGAGTGTGCATGCAGTAGGTTTCCAAGAAGTGAACTCACAAACTAAAGATGATTGTCTTCATTGGTGGTTGTCCAAGAACTGAGGAACATGGCATCTGGCCCACCTTAAATGGTACCACTCTGGAAGTGTGGTGCAGACACCTTGAGGAGCTGTGGCATTCCACCGCAAGGATTCTGCACAGGCACAGTACCCATTCTTATGGATTTCTACCAGATCATAAGTTACTACCAGATCATAAATTACAGGCAAGCAACCTGTTTTTTTAAACAATGCCGCATGCACACAGTTCTGTCATACTACTGCCTCTTATGGGTAGAATACATTAATCTTACATGTAGGATATTCTATTTGTATTGTGTACACAGCTAGTAATATTTTGCTTGGATCTTTGTCTATAGGTATATGTTGTAGCTATGAAGATTAAAAAAGAAGCGGAGACTAAACCAAAGAAATCGCTAAAGAATGGAGGAGATTATGATGAAGATGATTATAGTACAGTAGATGAGTTGCCACCAGATAGTTTAATAACTCTCGTGCAACCAGAGCTTCCCACTCTTAGCCGTCTCTGGTTAGCTGCACTTAAAGATTATGCTCTTCTGACTTTACCAGCTGAATTTGCGAGTCAGCTTCCTCCAGATGGTAAGCAATGCCATTTTATTTAAATACAATTATTTTTATATATTTTTATAAATGTGGAATACAGATTGAACCTTACATGACTAAGTTTAGTAAATCTCGACTTGTCCCATACATTTGCTTCTCTGTAATGAATGTCCAGTTGTGGCATTCCAGATGAAACATGCTCACTTGGCATTAACCTAGAGTTCCTTTGCTCAGTAACTCATCAGACATGACAGGTGTAGAAACCAGCATCCCTGACCCCATAAACGGGTTCTATTACTACTATAAACATTTATATACCACTCTTTGACCAAAGTTCTCAAAGCGGTTCACATAGAAAAATAAAAACAGGGCTGTTTCACATGCAAGTTCATCACTTGACGTTTGCAGCATCAAGTGGCGACTTTTTATGTGTGAATCACAGATCAAACACCACAGATAGTTTTGTATTTTTTCACATTGATTCACATCACTCTAAACAATGCTTTTCATGGCTTGGTTCACACATTCTTCTGATAGATGTGTCATCAAGTGTCGTGCATGTATGTACATATCATCACAAGTTGCCATATTTTTTTACACCAGGTGATAGACGTTGCTAGTGAGTAGTCATGTGAAGAATTTTTAATATACATAATTTTGTGACATTTGCCTTGCCCTTGCTTTCAGTTTGCACAGATGTGTTGATACAAATCCAAAGACGTATACTATATTAGCAAAATGTAGTATATGCAGACAGGCAGACTGTTTATCTCCCTTTTATTCCGACCACTCCTGTTTTAAATGTAGTATAATGTTTTGGCTTACCAGGTGGAGCATTTTACACTCCAGAGACCATTGATACAGCTAGACTTCATTATCGGAATTCATGGGCTCCAATTCTACATGCAGTTGCACTGTGGCTAAACAGTACAGGATTTAGTGCTTCTGAATCAACAGAAGATGCATCAACAGCAACACCAAATCCACAGAAACGTGCTACATCCATTATGTTAAACCCAGCACCTGGGACCCCACCTACCACCAAATCTTTGCAGGAGATTAACAAAGATAGAATGCATTTGATTTTGGGTAATATTTTGCAATGATGGTTTAGAATTCTGTAGCAGTATGACTAAATATCATCAGCTAGAAATAATACCAATTTTAATGGGCCATAAGTTTGCAGTGGTATCAGAAACAGAACTATTCTAGCTCTCAGGGAGGCCCGAGTCTTTGTATTTTGATGCTTGAGAATCTTGACTGGCAGGGCCTGATGGCTACAGCCTTACTATGCATAGCCATGTGCACGTAAACAGCATTAAAATTTACAAAATTAAATTAATAAAATTAGTTTTAGACAGCATTAAAACCAGTGTTTCACATATGCATAGAAATTTGTAGGAGTATGCAATGGGTTTGATCCAGAGAAGCATGAATGGAGTTCCACTCACACAACAAAGCTTCCCTATCCCTTCCTTCTCATTGCAGCCCTTTGAAAATCTGTTCTTAATAGTAGGGGGTGGGGCTCCAGAATGGTATGGATTGGGGTGTGAGGAGCTGTAGTGGGAGATGGCAATTGTTGGACATTGGAGGGGGTGTCATCTTAAGTAAGTAGAAGTGCCTATCAAATCATACTAGCCACGTTTTGGATCCAACCCAAAGTTTTTATAAATGCCTTACAAAAAGATATATTTTGTCTAAGAACCTAAAATAATTTTGCTTTTCAGGTGTTAGTATACAGTTCCTCTGTTCCCCTCGAACGGAAGAACCTGTTGAACATGTTACATCCTGTTTACAAGCACTGCATACTTTGTTGGATTCCCTTTGTGCTAGAACCCATATTGCGGAGGATCAGGTATAGTTATTGAAGGCTCTAACTACAAACTTCTCATTGTAGATCTATTTTAGTGTGTAGGAAGTAAACAGATTGTTTACTTAATATTACTTGATATTACTTAATATTACTTAATATTACTTAATAAATTTCATTTAATTTTAATCATAGGATGGAAAAGGTTTATGAAATTTTGTAAACATTTAATCTATTTAATGTCTTGTACTGATATTTTCTCATTTTAAGAAATGATTATGGATTGCTGGCCTTACATATGATGAGAAGCAAGTGCTTGCACCTCTCTCGCAACCCCTCCCATCATGCTGCCCTCTGCATGGTCAGATGAGGGGTGGAATGTCCAAATTGCAGCTACATATTGTGGATTAGTATATCAAGCACACAATTAGCAGCAATTTGGACAGTGACCATCCAACCAATCCACTGAAATCAAGAGAATAAACTACAGTATAAAATTTGAACTTTCCAGCCCTCTAACTCAGTAAATACCAACTTTGACATTCACCGCAAATTAGAGTGAACAAGAAAATCAATAAATACTTGTCATAATCTAGTTAAAAATAAGTTAGTAGGGTGAATTATCCATATAAGGATTTGAATTATATTGTAGTCAAATGTGCTCTGGGAACTGTATGCTTTTAAATAATTAGTGTCATTTCTTCCACATTAGTAGCTTCAGCATGGTGGCTTTAGTATTGTGATAGAATAACTATGGAAATCTTGTTTTTTGGGAACCATTGTCTCTGTTCTAGTATAAACCTCTTTGCCTGCCTTTAAAAGCTTTTTGTTTTATTTTGGGTTTAGGAAACATCAACTTCAAAAGAAATGGCAATTTTCAAAAATCATGACAGATACAAAGTTTCTAGCTCACCTATCTTTCATGAACTTTAATATAGTCCTCCCACTTGAATAAATTTCATATTGTTGAGGGTTCATTATTTATTCCTTCTACTCTTAAATGTGTATCTATTAATGATTAGACGGAATGTGGAGATCTGGCTTTCTTTTAAAACTACTTATCACAAATGGAATTTAAATGAATAATTTGTCTGGCAATTTTAAAACATCTCTTACTAATTCCAAATAGCTTTCTTGCTTGCTTGCTTATTTATTTAAATGAATGAATGAATGAATATACCGCCTGATTCTGAAGGCGCTAGGCTTAATATTTTACAAAATATTTTGTATGCAGATTAAATGAGATGTTAGAGGAAATAGGGTAGCATATTACAAAAGTATTTATTGTCTGGAAATCCACAACTTATATTCAATAACTGTTTTTAAAATATTCATTTGTTGACAATAGCTCCTTGGTGTTGAGCTCCTGAGCGTGCTGCATCGACTCATGTTGACCTGTGATCCTCCTTCCGTCCAACTGCTAGTTACTGGAGTTGTGCAGCAGATTGTAAGAGCTGCTCAAGATCATTTGCAAGAAAAAAGAAACACTCTGAGTAAGACATACTTGTTAGATCTTTTTTTTTTTAATCACACATTTTCCATCTGGAGAAATGATGAAATATATGAGTGTGACGTTTTAATTGTGGAATTATGTAAAATTGTCTCCTCCATATTATATGCTCTGCTCATGAAAGGCACCTCTGTCCAATTTCCAGAAATTCTTAATTTCTGCAAACTAAGCTTAGAACTCTTCTCCGACTTCTATCCTGTTTCCACAGTAATTATCTGTGCAGCCGCCCCCTCCATCTTACTGCCTTCTAGATGGTCTTCGGACTCTCAAAATGCTTTTTGGAGGGCATAGGGGCCTGCCTTTGGGATGAAGGGGTGGTGAAGTTGACTTCCTTGCATTTGTGGCTCTTTGGATACAAGCCATAGCTCTTATGGCAGCTACCAGTATAATATAACAATTAGACAATAGAACACATGAAAATGGCAAGAACATTTTTGATTCCAGTCTATTATTTTGGCAAATGAATTGGGTGTCAAAGTTACTACATAGTAGCTTATCCAGGGAAACTATCGTACTGCCTGTTATGTTGACTGTTATGCCAAAAAAAACCCAACTAACCACCAACCCAAAAAACAAACCAGTGTTTATGGATGTATGATCGGTTATTACATGCGATATACAAGCAAGACAGTTTAAAAGAGTGAAACTTCTATTTTTTCTTCACCAGCTTTCCTTCACTGTTTTTGTTGTAATCTTTCTACCACAAGTGGTTTTGGTTTATTTTTTCTGTGCTTGCTTCCCTACCCCCTCTTGGATTATTATTCTCAGTTTACAGAGAGAAAACAAGTGCAAAATATATTTGTAAAGTGAATAAGTGTATTACAAGTGTAAATACACTCTAGAGCTAATCTAAATCGATTCATTTAATGTGCATTGATGCATTTGTATGATAGAAGGAAGGCCAAATTCTACCAGTTTTGCTTGATTTTATTTCTTATAATTTAATAAAACCCTTCAAGTAAATTTGGAGGGGGGGGGCGCATAGGTACCTGCAATGAGAACAAAGAGGCCAGAAATATCAGTTGCACAAGCAGAGTTCCCATTCGTTGTACTTTGGATACAACCCATTTTATCACTATATTTATACTTTTTTTAAAAAAAAATGAATAATTTCTAGCCTTTTTCATACTTTGTCTATAGTGAATTTTATATGGTGTGACTCTATCTATCTCTATATGCTGTTTCTTGTGTTTTATTGCAGATGAAGAAGAAGTAAAAGATAAAGACACAAGCACTATGTTGGGCGAAGGTGGAGAAAGTGGGGGTCTTGTGCCAGGAAAATCTCTTGTATTTGCTGCAATGGAGCTACTAATGTTTATCCTAGTACGACACATGCCACATCTGAGCACCAAAATGTCAGACTCACCCAGTCATATCTGCAGCAGAACCCAGCTCCCAGAAGAAAGTGCTCGTCTTGTGGCTGCCACTGTTGCCATTCTGTCTGACCTGCCCACACTCTGTTCCCCAGCTGGTAGTGTCATAAATCTTTCTTAAGATACATGTGTTTTGCACAAAGTAAAGCCTGGACATTGAAATGAAAACATGACAAGTTAAAACCTGGAAAAGAATGTGGAAGAAAAATGGGGTGGTGGGAGGAATTTAGGAAAGTGCCACAGACCATCAGCAGAAAGTTGTCAGAACAAGCCCTAGTCACTTCAGATAGAAAGAAGGGGGGGGGGGGCTTGCATATACACTCATATTCCTTGAAAACTAGTGCAAGTAACTTTTTTCCTACATTCTCAAGCCTCCAGTCAGTGCTCCTCTATAGGCTGTGCGTGAAATGCGATTTGGATGCTGAATCATGTTTCGAGCACATTCCTACTGCTCTGTAACTCTCAAATGAGTCTAGGCAGTCTCAAGAGGCCAGTGGGTTTCAGTGATCAAATGATATTTCCTCCTTTTAATGCCCCAGGATTTAAAGGGCTACATTCTCTTCAAACCTCTGTGCTCATCACTTTCTGCAGAATAGCACCAGCTGCCTGCATCTTCTGTTCCTGCCCCCTCTACTTGCTAATGTGTGAGGTCTCAGTACTTTGTAATGTGCACAAAGTGCTTTCCCTCCTTACAAAGGTCTCTTCTTTCTCTTCCCCAGATTCACCCCAGACTATCTCTCCTCCACCACCCCCCCCCACCCCCCAGTAAAACCTTGCTCAGAGCCTTTTCCCATTTCATTAGCTAACAGCAGAATGTTAGGCTATCAATTTCTCAGGCTTGCTTCAGTTGAGTATGCTTGAAATATGCTCACTTCTATAAACTATACAGCAATTATTTGTCATTTAGGGGACAGGTTTTGACCCAATTCTTATTTTTCTGCATATCTGCACATTCAGAGAGTGTGGGTCCAGAGCATAAATGAGTTTGTGCTAAGTGCCTTAACATCACAACCGCCCTGAGCCATTTTGGAAGGGCGGTATATAAATCAAATAAATCAAATAAAATAAATAAACTTCGCAAGACTGCTATTAAGATAGAGTTATTTGTACAGCAGCAGATGTATGATACGTTTGTATCAATAAAAGAAGGTGATACAGTGTGGCAGGGGGACATTTCTATAATTTCTGGGGGGCGCTTATATTTCATGGTGGTAGTTGGGTTCTCCCAAATAAAACCACATGGCTCTGTGGTCGACACCAACTCAACGGCACAACTTTACCTTTTAGTTGGGGCCACCATAAATAGCAGCTGCGAAGCATCAAACGCTACATTTTGAAATCAGAAGCGGGGAGAGGGGGATCTAAATATAACCCAGTGACTTTGATGGGCACAGGTATATCTGTCCTTGCAGGGGCCATCTTCTTCTTTTCTGTGGGCTGGGCGATGCTCATGTGTAGCAAGAGGCATTCCACAGCAGAAGAAAACAAGGAATCCTTGCTCATATGGAGCACTGTGGTCCTACAGAATTATGGATTGTGCCAATTTCTATACCATTCTATTGTTATAGTTAACTGCAAGGAAAGTGTTTTATTTTTCAGGATGCATGACAATATTGCCCACCGTTCTATTTCTAATAACACAAGTATTGAAAGAAACTGCAGTAAAAACAGTGGGAAACCATCAGGTTCCACCACCAGTCACTGCAGCACTTCAAGGACTGAAAACTATTGTAACTCTTTCAATGGCCATGAATGAAGAGATTCACAAACAGTGGACAAATCTTATCCGCAGCACCCTTGCTTCCATCTTAGAATACTCTCAGCCAGGTAATCTGCTTATAATCACTGGAGCTACTTAAAAATTAAGCAAAACTAAATGGTTCTCTTATAGGTAACAACTTTAATGAATGTATAGTAATTTAGATCAGTAGAATTATAAGAGAGGAATTAATGGCACATCCAAACTATTTTGAGGTAATGGTGCTGTTCTGTAGACTACAGGATCTTCTTAATGCTTTAAAAACCTCAGAGTGTTGCTTTTTTACTCTTCCACATGTAGGTCTTCTCTTTATTATGTGCAGAACAAATCTGACCAAAAAGCTTTCTCCCACACACACAAATCCCACATATTCAATTGGTATTTCCTGTTTGTAGAATGTAACTTTCAAAATCACATAGGAATCAGTAAAGTTGAAGACTGTTTTTCACAAACCTGGCAAGATATCTCTCCTCAGTGCAAACCATTTCCAGACTACATTATAGTTTTCTACACAAAATGATTTGGCTAGAAGGTAAGTGCAACAAGAGATTGTATAATCTGACATAACAAAAGGTTTGTGCGTGTCTGTCCATCTTCAGTATCCTTTTCCTGCTTGGGAATATCTTAGCTACATTTGCTTGCAAAGCAAATTCCAAAGCCTTTTCGGTATAAGCTCTCAGATTGTTTTCATTGGATTTTTTTCAGAGGCCTCAAAGCCTGTTTTGGATGAAGTAAGCATGCTTACAGCTATTGCACTCTTCCTTTGGTCTGGAAGCACAGAAATAATTGGAGTGCAATCATTACAGAACGGCTGCATGAACAGATTCAAAACTGCACTGAACTCATCTGATCCTTGGGTGAGTGTTTCATAGATGATGAATGTACTGTCATGTTCATCCAGCATTAATTAAAAATTAGATTAAGATTTTAATGTTTATGCCTCTTTTCCACAAACAATGGTGATCAAAGAAGCTCACAATATCTCCAAACATTCAGAAAACATATAAATAAACACTTCAGCTCCAATCAATATAGCAAAAATATAACCATCTTATTATAACAATATAAGCAAAATTCATTAAAAACAAGGATAAAATATGAAAGCAGTGTCAACTTCTTTCCCTACTGGAGGCTTCAGTGGTAGAGGGGAGGGGGGTTCTAGTAGCACCCAGGTTCTTCTCTCAAATGACTCCATGTGGCTGGCTCCTCTCCAGAGAGGCCAGCCATCTGCCTTAGCTCTTCTCCTTGAGCCCCTTCCTACAGTATCACTTACATTCCCACCACCCAGTCCCTAGTTCTCGCAAGGCGTTGCCCTGGCCCAGGTCTCGTGAGGACTTCCTTGCTTTGGCTCCAACCAGAGCTTGCGGCATTGCCCTGGAAACTGAACGTGCAAGACTTGACACATGTAGATGCATCAATACACAACTCTCTCTTGTCAAGAACTGGCCAGAAGGATGTCAGTCAGTTCTGTCAGGTCACCTGGTCTCTTGCTGGTCTGTGAGTAGGTCTTCTGGTCCTTACCTTTTCATCAGTAGTTGGGGTACACCATGGAGCAGTGTCTCCTGATAGCATCACTAACAATAAAATCAACAGTACATCAAATACTAGTACCAGCACAGCAAGAACAGATACAGGTGGTAGCTAAATAGCAAACTGATATTACCTCACCCATCTGGAAACTTGCATACTTGCAAGAAAGTTAAGCTCCTAACAAAAAGTGCTGAGGAGGGAGTGCAAATCCCCCAAAGCCAAACATACTGTCAGTTGCTGATGTGCCCCTCAGCAACTAACAGAGAAGACCAAAGATGGACCCAACCTCACCTTGTGAGCCTCACTCTTGTTTGAGGGAGATCAGAAGATGGTAAAAAGGATGGACCTTGTTGCAACCCCAGAAAGCATAACACCCAAAAGGGTTGATCTCCTTTGATTTCCCCCCGCTTTGGGAGTGACTACTGTCTGTAGTGGGCTCAGATGAAATATCCCATCCCCTGAAGAAGTCCAGGAGGAGGGTCTATCTACCAGCTGATAGTTCCCACATCATCCTTCAGGAGGTTACCATATGTCACTGGATGGTAGAGGCCCTGGCAACACAGTGTCCTCTCTCAGGCTTCCAGATATATCTGGTGTCACACTCTAACTGTGTAATGTTGCCCTCTTTCACCTTCTGTTTCAAATATTGCAGCATATAATAGAACAGCTTGAGGGAAAGAAGGGAGGGGCTAGAACAGCTGCATGCACTCAGCCTTCTAATGGTGCTTACAAAGTCCTCCTTCCTTACCTCTCTCCTTCTGAATTTCTTGAAGAGGTACATTTTGTTCTGTTAAAAACCTACATGTAGTCTAGTCTTCTGACTTTATATTATTAACCTATGGCTGCACACATGTTAAAATATGAGAATTGTTAGTTCATGATTGGTTAATGTAGCATAAAATTTTAACAAGTGGAAAATACCATTTTACCCCAAATGTCAGGCATTGGCTTTATGCTAGTGATGCTTTCTTACAGCTTCTTAGAGAGACTTGAGTTCACATTTTTAATAAACTGGTTGTTCACAGTCTCAGTACTTGTACTTGTCTGACACACATTTCGGCGTCTAAGACAGAATCCTATAGAACAAGGTGTGACTAGTAAGGTGCACAAACCATCTATCCGTCCTTGCCTTTTGGGAGGAATGTCACAATACAAATACAAGAACAAGTTCGTAATACAGTACACCACCATCAATCAATACTACATATTGCTGATGAGCAGTCACGTTGGCTAGACTGCATCTAGATCCTAATCCAGCAAAGGAATCCATGTGCAGAAGCTGTTTCCGCATGGATTTCCCTTGCTAGTTTGGGTTATTTAAGTGTATAAATCAGGCCATCAAGTATGCAGTGCATAGCTTGTAGTGCAAAATGTGTGTCCTCTGTCTTTTTGAATTGTAAGAGAAGCTTCAGGTCCATAAGAACAGCCCTGCTGGATAAGGCCCAAGGCCCATCTAGTCCAGCATCCTGTTTCACACAGTGGCGCACCAGATGCTGCTGGAAGTCTACAGGCAGGATTGAGGACATGCCCTCTCTCCTGCTGTTACTCCCCTGCAACTGGTACTCAGAGGCATCCTGCCTTGGAGGCCGGTGGTGGCCTAAAGCACTCGAACTAGTAGCTGTTGAAAGACCTCTCCTCCATGAAGTTATCCAAACCCCTCTTAAAGCCATCCAGGTTGTTGCCTGTCACCACATCTCGTGGCAGAGAATTCCACAAGTTGATTATGCATTGTATGAAAAAGTACCTTTGTTTGCTGGTCCTAAATTTCCTGGTAATCAGTTTCATGGGATGACCCCTGGTTCTAGTGTTATGTGAGAGGGAGAAGAATTTCTCTCTATCCACTTTCTCCACACCATGCATGATAGACCTCTATCGTGTCTCCCCACAGTCTTTTTTCTAAACTAAATAGCCCCAGATGTTGTAGTCTTTTCTCATAAGAAAGGTGCTCTAGGCCCCTGATCATCTTGGTTGCCCTCTTCTGCACCTTTTCCAGTTCTACAATGTCCTTTTTAGTGTGATGACCAGAATTGTATGCAGTACTCCAGGTGTGGACACACCATAGTTTTGTATAAGGATATTATAATATTAGCAGTTTTATTTTCAGTCCCCTTCCTAATGATCCCTAGCATGGAATTGGCCTTTTTCACATCTGCCAACTAATCCATTGATCCCATTATTCTGTCTAGCTATTTTGCAGAAAATATGCAAGAGCATTACAGAGTAGTCTCTGTCCTGCTGTAAATGTCCAGTTTTAAGAATGCACTGTACATGGGGTTGGATGCCTTGATATTTTTGTGAATTTGCCTGATCCCTTTTTAGAACAGGGTTATTCTAGGTTATTTGTTGTTGTTAACCTGTCAGTAATGACCAGATCTGGATCGTGATCAGTTGCATTCATAAGGAATGGGTTCTGTGCCTACACAGGGACCTCGTGGATAGATTGACCAGCTCCTCGAGCTGCCTCCAACTGCCCTGCATGTGGGTCGTGCTTCCGTTACCTTTGGCAGTTGGGGCATGCCTCTCTGTTTCTTTTTTGACCGCCATTGCCTCTAGACCTTGAATCTGTTTGCTTCTCGTAAAAATAAAACTTGAATAAAACTTGATTGTCTCTCAGTAAACTGACCTTGGAAAGTAATACGACCACGTACTGGAACTTCGACTTGGACTGAAACATGGACACGGCTTTGGATAATGCATAAAATAACAAGACAAAAAACGGAAGTCTCCCCCGGACTTGTCTGGGGGATACTTGGAACAGGCAAGAAGAAGAGGAAGAAGAAGAACGGCAGAGAGAACCTGCAATGGCGTCTAAGCCTCTAATGAAAACAACTCCTCCAGTGAAAACGACTTTTAAATGACTTTTTAAACGAAGTGCCAAGTGAAACTGCTGTCAAAGGACAGCTATGAGGCTTGCTTACTATGCCTGGGGGAACAACATAACCCAGCGACTTGTAAAATATGCTGCCTGTTGTCCAAAAAAACACTCCAAAAACCGAGTGTTGAGATTGAGGGCAGCTTTATACGATGATGCTCTCCAACTGCCAACTCCGAGACCTTCGACATCATGGTCAATGTCAAGCTCACCGACGCTGAGGTCAGTGTTGAGCCCATCGACACAGAGACTTACAGATTTGAGGTCGGTGTCGACAGAAAGGGACCCCTGGATGTTTCGGTGGACTCTGCAAAACTGATTCGAAAGCCACCAAGGAAAAAGAATTTAAAATACCTGAAACTGTCGAAAAGAGATGGCATCGCCACAAAAAACACAGGCATCCCAGAAAGAAAACAAAGAAAACGCATGTTAGAAGTGGAACTCCATCCCCAACGGGCTTGCAAACTGAGGTGGAGGAGTGGGATTCCATGCAGCAGATCATACCATCGCCTTGGGTGCAGCAATCACCTACTTCGCCGGAATCTCCATTGGCATCGATGTCTACATCGGCACCAACCCCGAGGGAGGTATTTAAGCAGTTTTAACCTTTGACATTAACTGTGTTGGTCTGATGCAGCGGAATGTCATTGACTCTGGCACAGACTCCTATTCAGTCACCGGTGACAACGCAGACTTCGCAAGCCACATACCAGCTGGAGGACTATTTAGACTTTGGAGAAGGAGCGGCTGCTGAACACAAGGTGGCATTGGACCTGGAAACAAAAACGTCACTCATGGCCACTTTGGAGTCCAGTGGGAGTACACTCTCGGGCTCAACATTTAAAGGTTATCTGGTCTTGATGCCGAGCGCGCTACCGAGGATGCGATGCATACGATATCGAAGACCCCCTTGATGTCCTCAGCCATCGATCCCGGTGCAACTGTCTATAGCTGTTCCACTGCACTTAGTATCGGCAGCAACTAGTCCGATAGGTCTACTAATGACTCAGGCAACTGACAGACTGGAGTTGGCCAGGTCTATAACCATGTTTGTGCATCCAGGCACAACCTATACTCCATTTGCATCACCCCAACCTTATTCTTCTGCTGTAGGATCTAGCCAAGTTGCCCATGGCTGTGGTTTCCGCCATAACCCGCCTGTAATTTACCCAGCAGATTATGTTGAATATAAGATTTGGGAAAGCTCAACAGGAGGCACTACGTCAGCACGTAGCATCAGCATGTAGCACCACCACCGCAGAGTGACCTAGTATGGGTTACCCAGTTCACGACCACAGCAAGCCAAACCATGGCAACCCAGACGTATGCTTCAAACTTACCAGTAAAACCAGTGGACCGATCCGCTAGGAGACCTCATCCATATAAAAGCCCGCAAGAGCTGCCTTCTGAGGAAGGTGATGATGATACCTCTTATGCGTCAGAAATGGAGGAGGAAAGCATTGTTGAATCCTGCCCAGTAGAATCGGATCCTTCAGTTGAGGTCGCACCTAAAACTTCTATTTTGCCAACAGAGGAACTTAAGGCCTATCATGCACAGATAAGAGAGATGACAGAGGCGTCGGGCCTTGAGTTGAAACAGCCAGAGTTGGATCTTAAAGATCCAGTTTACAACATGATGGTGAGGGTGACGTTATCCCATCCATTGTCTCTTCCCATGCTCCCTGCAATAACAAAGGCAGCACACTCAGCGTGGGAGGTTTTACAAACGTCTACAGCCACATCAAGGAAACTGGAGGGGCTGTATCGTATACAGGAGGAGGAGAACGCCTACCTCAAGCAGCACCCGGTACCAAACTCTGTTGTCGCAGAATATGCATCCTCTAGAGGAGGACAGCAACATACTACTCCTTCGGAGAAGGAGGGAAGAAAACTTGATGTTTTGGGTCGGAAGGTTTATGCAACTTCTAGCTTAGCAGTTAAAATTGCCAACTACTCAGCCTGCCTGGTGAGATATGGACACCATCTCTGGGATGTCCTTTTCCAGGACTTGCCGACAATGTCCCCCTTGGAATTGCAGGATAAGTTTGTGCAAACGTATGAGAAGGCTACTGTTGTAACCAGACATCTGCTCAGCACATTTAAGCACTTGGCAGAAACTGAGTCACAGGCTATGACCACTGCAGTGACCCTATGCCTCCATGCATGGCTGCAATCCACGAACCATCAGCAGGAGACGAAAGACAGAATAGAGTACTTACCATACGATGGAAAGGGACTATTTGCAGAGTCCACTGATACTACCATGGAGTCATGGAAGAAGTCAAAATTCACCATGAATTCTTTCATGGCGTTGACGTCAGCACTGGGACAATCATCCCGCAACTGCATGTATGGAAGGCAGCAACATTATCCTTCCTATAGGCAAGACAAGAGAGAGTTTAGGAAGCAGTATAGGCCTTACCAACTGCCCTATGGACAGAAACCAAAAGACCAGAACCAAAGCAGAGATCAATCTAAGCAGTCTTTTTGATGGTCCATCCACTGCACTTAAAATCGACAATGCACGCTTCAGCGTCCAAGGCTCTTTGCAGAAGTGACGTTAAGGTGAAAAACGTTGAAGACTGTGTTTTTGGTGGCAATTACAGTTGTATGAAGAATTAGTGAGCTAACAGCTCTATGGGTGGATAGGCCATATACTCAACTATTCCTGCATAAGGTCGTGCTGTGCCTAGACCTAAGGTGTTCAGACCTAAGGTGATAACTGATTTCCATATAAACAAAGATATTGTCCTACCAGCCTTCTTCCAAAACCCAAAATCACCATTGGAGCAAACCATGTATACCTTAGATATCCAGCGGGCACTGTTGTACTATCTGGAGGCTACAAGGGGCTTTAGGAAAACAAAAACAGCTTTTTGTGCTATATAAGGGTTGGTCCAAAGGCATGCCAGTATCAAGACAAAGGCTATCATTCGAGCTATTAAGCTGGCGTATGATGCTCAAGGTGCACAGGCTCCAAGTACCCTCAGAGCCCACTCTATGAGGCCCTATGTGGCCTCAGCTGCTAATCTTGCAGTAGTGACATTGCCAGAGATCTGCAGGGCAGCAACGTGGACGACACTCCAACCTTTTATAAAGCACTATGCACTAGACCTCCGTCAGTCTAGAGAGGGAGCATTTGGACAGAGTGTCTTGAAGCAAGTCCTGCCTTGATACCCACTGCCTGAAGGGGAGCTGGTGGATCACCCATTCCTTATGAATACAACGAATCACCTCCAGATCATCTGTTACAGGTGAGCAACCTGTTTTTCCTATGTAGTTTGAATATCCTCAGTGAATTATTTTAAAGTTATACAAATCTGTTCCAACTAATTCGTTCAGATAGCTGATAAGACCATAGTAAATGTAATTTAATGACAAAACTTTTTCAGAATTACTTGAATTGTCAATTCACCCACCTTAGGTACTAAGGTGTTTTGGTTTTTGTTGTCTTTCCTATGATGGATATCTTTGCACTGAACTAAATGATGCAAACTGAAGACTGGGATCACTATATCTAGTAGGATTTTAATCCTGCTGTTTGAAAGGCTTCTGGGTAAAGAATCTGAAATTTCTAGACATAAATAAGTGACGGCATCATTGTTGTCTGTCTTCTATATATTTTAAATTCAGTACTAAGTAAAAGTATTTCCTTATAATTTCATGAGTGATTGTTACATCAATATTTTTTCTTTATACAATTATCATAGCTTCGTTGCAAATCATAAACTAATACAACAGTGTTTTGTATTACTCTGATTAGGTTCAAGCCAAGTGTTATCAGCTTCTACTCTCTGTATTTCAACACACCAATCGTGCTCTTTCAACCCCATATATCCATTCACTGGCACCAATAATGGTTGAGAAACTAAAAGGTGTAGAGAAGAATCGCCCTAACAACAAGACAGAACTTTTAGCAGTCCAGGAAGGAATTAGAGTTCTTGAAACACTGGTTGCTCTTGGTGAGGAGCAAAATAGTAAGTATTGGGGTGCGTTGCCTAAGAACATGTAGCAATTTCAAAATCAAGTATTCTTCCCCAGGAATCAGTTGTCTGAACTGATACAATGAAAGATTATCATCCTAATCAAGCAATTTGTTATGGATATGAGTTCTGATGGGAACATGGAACTTTTTCACTTACTAGAGTTTACCCATTCGTTTTGGTGGAGGAAGTAAATGGGCATTCCCTTCGCTCATGGATGGATATTTCCATTAAAAAGAAAAAGGCAGCCTGCATTTGCAAAAGCTCATATGTATTTTGGAGTGTTTGTGGGATTCTGGAACAGGGCATATGTCTTTGCAGCAAGCAAATCATGGGCGAAACTATAATAGGGCAGACGGGTTCAAGGAACCCAAAGCAACCTGCATCTGGGAGTTAACAAGCATCCAGGAGGAGTTGCTGAGCTCCCCACTCTTCGCTCTGGTTGGCCAGGGCCCCCGCCAGCTGCCTTATTTGGCTGCTGAACCAGGCTCATCCTCCTTCCATTGGTCAGGCTCCTGTCCAATAGAAGGAGGGTGTGCACACGCTCCTGATGGGCTGATGGAAGGAGGTTGCATATTTGCTCCCATCAAGCCCGTACACCCGATAGGCCTGAAAGCCAGGTGGCCGATGGAAGGAGGGCACGCTTGTGCTGCCAATGGGCTGATGGACAGGATGGCAGGAGGCAGCCGGTGACAGCAGTGATGATGGGGGTGCCACATCGGCAGGTGGCCAGCTGGAGTGGGGAGTCAAGCGTAGGGAATGTGAGTGAGGAGTGCACATGAGCACATGTGCCACCACGGCGGGGGGTATCACCATGAGTGGAAAGGCTACCCTGAAGCAAGTTAATATTATAATGGCAGAACTTTTTTGTTGTTGTTGCTACTTGCCTTAACTAAAGCGACAATCCCATGTCCCTATAATGCTATGTTAATTCTTGTACCTGTTGTCAACAAATTGAAAGTACATATCTAAAAAGAATTGCCTCCTCTTCTCCTGGTTATGTGTTGCTAAATGCAGTTTTATGCTATATCAGTCCCCATGGTAACAGTGCACCTTATGGAGCTATTTCACTCTGCTGGAACTGAACACAGTGTGAAATTATGAGCGGATCCTAAAAATAGTGCTTTAGCTCTGTTGCTGAATCTTTTGGATTAGTATTAGGGGAGAAAATAGAATATTGTTTTTATTTCTAATTAAAAGAAGGTCATGTGAGCTCATGTCCAAATTTTATAAACCTAATTTTTGTTGTGTTTTTGTTGACATTTAGGAGTCCAGTTGCTTGCTCTTCTTGTACCTACTCTCATATCTTATTTGCTGAATGAAAGTGCTTTCTCTTCTGCATCCATGGTATCAAAAGAACTTCATGAGTTTGCCCTCCAAGACTTAACTCGCATTGGACCCCTCTATCCTCATGCCTTCAAGACAGTAATGGGAGCAGCTCCTGAACTAAAAGCACGACTGGAAACTGCAGTGCGAGCAAGTCAAGCAAGCAAAGCAAAGGCAGCTGCCAGGCAACCACCACCCACAGTACATTCCACTCCAACTATTAAACTCAAAACTAGCTTTTTCTGATTTATTCTTGTTGAAACCAATCATAAAACTGATACCAAGCAATACACCATTCCTTTTGTGCTGCTGTAGAGTGCACTGTGTATTTTGCATTGTCAAAAGCTGTCCACTAGAGATTTATGTTCCTAGTTGTGTGTGTGATGACTAGAACTCTGTGCATTATAAAGGATGTCATGTTACCTGTATGTACATAGATTTTTATGAAATGGAATATGTTTGATCATGCATCCAAACCTGTGTTAAACTATCTCCTATAACAAAGTGTTTTATGCGGTACTTGATTGTCTTTATTTTTAGAATGCTATAAATGCTCATTCTCAGTATGTGAATCTAAAATCTGGATAATTCCATCAGGCAAGTTCATTGAGATGTGTGAGAAGGAGAGGAGGAAATCAGTGTTCATTTATTGTTTAACATATCATTTAACATTGGGAGCCTTGAGTGGGGTAAATAGATCTTTATATTTTAAAAAGGGGGTAAAGTGTCAAATCTAATTACCCTATTTTGCACACACCCACACATACACACTCATGTTCCTGAGAGCTAAGAGGGTTAATTGGTTGCGGCAAAAACAATGATGAACCTTCTGATTCCTCTTTAAAACTACCAATATTTGTGGCATATGCTTTTTTCAGCCCTCTCTGATACATGATATGGTTAACTAAGAGAATAGGTATATAACCTGGCAATGAGGGATTATCGCTTCAGTTAAAATCATGTAACTATATGTCATATAAAAGTCATTATAAAGTCTCTTAGCCTTCTGGCTGCATGCCCCCAAAGGGAGATTAATGGCAACTGCTCCATGTAATCAATATAATATGTTTATTACAACATATATATCCCTCCTTTCTATTGCATGACTCATGTAGATCAGTGCCACCATCTGTATTGTACACAGAGTTTCTAGGCTGCTTCCACATACCCAGAAGTGTGAAAATTCTCTATGCCAGTATTTCCCAAACCTTTTCATCCTGAGGCACACTTGTATTAAAAAATAATCATAATTGGGTCACACTGTCCCCCCAACCCCAACTTGGTGGGGGGCAGTGGAGTTATACAATATTTATTTATTCTTCCATCATCCTATGTTATCTTATATAATCCTTATTCTTATTTGTAGCTGTCCCTTGTCTCTCTTCTGGAGCTGACTCATCCCATAATGCACCAGAAGGCCTGTGTACCTCCTGGTGCATTAGGGGTTCAGCCAGCTCCAGATGTGGGTGATTTAAATTTTCTCACTTTTGGAGCTGACTCAAAGTGAGTCTGTGTGGCCCACCAGCCTGTACCCTGCATGACTATGGGAAATGCTGCTCTGTGCAATGTAAGTGATCAGTGTAGACAGCCACTCAACATATTATGCTTCGGATAGGTGAACAGTTGCCACATAAATGCTGGTTTAGACAATCTCTCTCTTCCTGACATAATATACACAAAACCTAAAATGCAAATATTTTAGTGAAACTGCCAGAAGTACTGATCTAAAAGCAAATGAAAGCAGGAATAGTAGTAGAATTCACTTCTGTTCATTGTGGCAGGTGTTAGTGTCCTTGTAAGAATGTGTGAATTACCACAGTGCACATAGCATTTTGAGTTTTTCTGGGAATTGGAAGTATGGGGAGGGAATGGAATAGCATAAAAACTGCCCCATTGATCAGCCAAAGGTCTGTCTAATCTAGCAGTCCTTCCAATAATAGCCGGTCAGTCATCCATCTGCCTCTGGGGATACTTGTAAGTGTGACATTATGACAACATCTATCCCCTGTTTGTTTATTACATTTATATGCTGCTCCATCCAAACAGCTCTGGGCGGTGCACAACAATAAAAATAAAACCCACAAATCAATCTTTCGTAAAAACAATCATTACAGAACAATTTAAAAATCATAAAACCATAAACATAAAAATAATCATTACAGAACAATTTAAAAACAGCATAAAACATTTAAAACAGTTTAAGAACCCTGGAAGGTCAGGCCAAGCAGATAGGTTTTAAGGGCTCTCCTAAAGGCTAATAATGAATTCAAACTACAGATTTCATTCATACTGTTGTTTGTCCTTAGCATATGAATGTGGAAGTTCTATTTAGCTTACATGGGTAATGGATGTTTTTTATAGCTGTATGCACTATGTAATTGTATAATCCTTTTTGAAAGGTTTCTGAGCTAGAGGTCTGTAAGACCTGATCGAAGCAAGCATCTGCGCATTTTCTAAAAGACTTTTAGGAAAGCCTTCTAACAATTTTAGGCAGTGGGTTACAATTTACTATTGCTTTTATTTTTATTTTATTTATTAAAACATTTTTATACCGCCCAGAACTTACATCTCTGGGCGGTTTACAACAGAATAAAAACAAAGTAAAACTGTCGTTAAGACAAAAATGAGGGGGTGGGGGGAATATACACATTACAACAATTTTAAAAATTTAAAATAATATTTTAAAACAGCATTAAAACCATTAAAACAACATTAAGTAACTTTTACTCTTAGAAGTTATCCCTTAAATACCCCCCCATTTGTCCTCTTCTGCATTATTACAATACTAGCTGGGCTGGGCACAGAGCATCTGCGCCTCCAACCGGCCCACCCACCACTGCTATTCCCCACCACCAGCATGCCCGGCTTTCTGGCTGGCCGGCCGCTCCCCCTCTCCCTGCTGCCTGCTCCCACCACCCCGTGCTTTCTGGCGGGCCGCTGGCCAGGCCGCTTCCTCCCCCACTCCACCCCACGCTTTCTGGCTTGCGGGCTGGCTGGAAAGCTGGCCTGCCACCTCTTCCCATCTCCTCCTCCTGGTGGGTGGCTGGGCCAGCCCAGCCCACCGCCACCTCCTCCGGCTGTCCGGCGGCTGGGCCTGGGCCAGCCTGGCCCACCCCCGTCACCATTGTCTCCTGTCCCCGTCACTATCCTTAAGCAGCTGCTCTCGCGAGAGCTGCCACACATGAGATTAGCGACGGGTATGTTTAGGAGAACTGAATATATACATAATGTTTAAGATGAATTGGACTTCACTGGTGGTGAGCTTTGGAAGCAGTTGCAGAAGCTAGTGTTGGATCTGATTCTGGGTGTTCCAAGAATATAAATTGTACTCTTACCTACTATTCAGCTTTGCTAAATAGGATAGAGCTTTTGATTGTGTTCAGAGTGCCTATTTTGTCCTTCTGAATCCACAGTAACCTGTGGGAGTTCAGTATCTAAGACAGGACTGCTGAGCTCAAATGCTGAATTGTCCAGGAAAGCTTGAGACTTGATACTCACTCTGCAAAAAATTAAGCCATTAGCATATTAGTAGTATCTTTATTACAGTCTCTGACCAGCATAACACAACACATACAGGTGTTTGTTTAATTATTTTATTTAACATATTTTATACCACCCAAAACTTAATGTTTATATACATACAAGTATCATATTAAGTATTTAGATTACATTTATCCTATTAGTAGCCAAGATCTGTATCCTCATCACCTAGCCTCCTATCTGATAATGGATGTAACAATGTAACTCGTATAACCCAATAGAAACTACAGTGTAACAAGACATGAGCTATATTTCCAGTTACCTTTGCCTCACAAGGGCAAAGCCACTCTTGGTAGGGAGTTTTATTATAGCTACCCTCTAAGATAGCAGATGGTAAGGTATCCTTCTATACCCCTACTTTCTTGCTGATATGGTTTCCTATTGCCATCAAATATTAGTTATTGCATTTTAGGATACAGCTATAGTTGTGACCAGTCTCCGCCTTCTACAGAACAAATGAAATTCTTTGGACCGCTGCTTACAGAAATCCACACTCACTTTCTGAAATGAGAACATAGGTAAGCTATGGAAGTGAAAATGACTGATTCTCATATAAACACATTGCCCAAAGGTTAGGGATGTGCACAGAATCGGTTCCATGCACTCCCAGGAGGGCAGGAGGCAGGGAGGGTGCCTCCTATCTGCCCATCCCTGCCTCACCACTTTTCCCTCGCTGGCACTCTCCCCAAAAGCGTGGGTGTGGGGCTGCAGTGTTCCTCCTGCACACACATGTTGGCCATTTGTGTGGCAACACTCAACAGGGCTGCAAGGAGGAAAGTTTACCCCCTTAAAGTAACCCCATCCCGGCCTCCGAACCAGCTCGAATGCCAGCACTTTGAACTGGTTCAGCGCTCCAGAAAAGGAGTGCCAAACTGGTTCCATCCACATCGCTATTAAAGGTATCAACTGGAGATAATGGGGAGAGCTAGTTCTTAGCACTGCTCTGCCAGAAAGTTCTCAAATTAAGAGAAGTGACTCCTGCCCCCCTAGGACTAGTGCCCAAGATGATCCATGAAGGGAAAATTCACAGGCTGATACTTCATTTCCCTTTTTCAGTTATTTGGTTCTTTGTCAAAGCAGGAAAATAGGTCTACTATTTGGTTACAATTCAATAACTACTTTTGACAGATTTTTGCCAAACACAATACAACAGCAACTTGTATGCAAGAAAATAAATACTATAATAATTAAGTGGATTCACTTGGACTATATGAGAGAGTTCTGATGTCTTTCCTAAAGCAATTAAAGAAATGAACTTCAGCAATGGAAACCACTTCGTTAGTCAATAGGATCCATTGCTTCACAAAAGGAACTTTGCTTTCTTTAGGTAAAATTAGGACAGAGCCCTTAAGTTAAGGGTCTGTCCATATGCTCATTCTGTATCCAACACTGAAGTTGTCTGCACTTTCAGAGCTTTATATGATCTTAGACAGAAATGTTTTCATACTACTCAATGAGAACTGTCTGCAAGCCTCATAAATTACGTAAGACCAGTCCTCCAAGTTATGGATTGTTCTGCAGGGTAGGGCTGTTTTGTTGTCATAGATGCCAGAGCTGTTTCCAGTAATGGTGTGGGAGTAATCAAATGGCCGTATAACTAAAACTGGCTAAACAAGATTTCTGTTTTTGCGGGGAATTTTTGTAAACCAAATTTATGTGACTTAATTCTGAAAAACATTCGTATCCCTGAAAATTTAAAAATGAAATGAACTTTTCAAAAACTGGCCTGCTGAAAGTGTTCTGTGACAAATTGTAACTATTTATTTGTGACCCACAATAGAGACAAGGAAGTACAGAAGAGATTGGTGCACATGGTGCTGCTTTGAAAACTGGTGGTAACTTTATTATATACATAAAACTACACCCTAGCTTAGCAAAGAATACATGGAAGAGATGGAAACAGATATGGTTGTCATAGCAACTCCTAATACCAGAAGACTTTAATGGAAGGAGAGTGCCTCATGACAGGGATGGGCTTTATTATGTTCATTTTGTTCCTTCTGGTTATAGGAACATTCCAGATCCTGAAGCTTTTATGGTCCCCCACAAGCTTTAGGGACATACCATCCTGCTATGCCTTAACTCTTCAACACCAAGACTACATACTACTGACAATTAACAAAACTAGTTGTGACAGCAAATGAAAAGCCATCCTGCTTAATGGAGGATCAGATCATTTTGTGAAAGTTGCCACATGTAGATGTTCATTTTGTTTTTGGTTACTTTGGGCTATGATTAGAGCCCTAATCAGGCATTATAACTCTGGGTACAGTGGAACAGGTGCATGCTGGCTAGCCACATCCCTCCATAGCCACACCCTGCTTTCGCTACATTCAACCCTTGTCTGCAGAGGGTTTTTTCCTGTTTTGAAAGCATGGCCATTCTGGAACCATGGCTGTTGGAGTAAAGTCTCCCTGGCTCTACAAGCAAACCCTGAATGCAGGGAGAAGGGAGGGCACGTTTCTTTTGCTGTACCCAAAATTATAATGCCTGAATAGTACTAAATCCATCTAGTCCAGTCTTCCATTTATCCCAATGGAACTACACTAGAACAAGTAACTAGAAGATGTCATGCTTAACTCATGTCTATGCTGGCACAAAAGCTCAGGTGAGATTGTTTAATCATTCTATTTATATACTGTCCTTCCTAAAGTGGCTAAGGGGGTTTACATTTTAAAAAACACACATAATAAATCAAAATCAATAAACATTTGAATCAGATTAGAATTAAAACTAGGTATCATTAAAGGCCAGGCTAAAAGGATAGTTCTGTATGGCTCTGCTGAAGGCCTCCAAGGAAGATAATCTCATATCCATAGGGATAATGTTCCACAACCCAGGGGTGACAATGGAGAAGGCCTGATCCCAGGTTGTCACTAAATGAACTGATGGCACCCAAAGATGGACCCCTCCTGATGATTTTAATGAGCAGTGGGGATCTTGCTGAGAAAGGTGCACTCTCAGGTAACCCAAACCTAAGCCATTCAGGGCCTTAAAGGTAATAACCAGCACTGTATACTTTGCCTGGAAACATATTGGCACCCATCCTGATGATCTTAATGAGCGATGGGGATCTTGTAGAGAAAGGCGCTCTCTCAGGTAACCCTGACCTAAGCCATTCAGGGCCTTAAAGTAGGGTTGTGCACAAAACCGGGTTGCCCAGTTTGGTTAGAGTCTGGACCGGAGTCAAACCAGATCAGGCATGTTCAGTTTTGTGCACCCCAACCTCCCCGCCCCTTGTTTGGGTTCAGGGGGTTCACAATTTTAAAAAAAACTTTTTAAAAAAGAATTATAACTTGCCACCGCCGCTCGGGAGGGCTTCTCCAGACCCGGCCACACAGAGGCCCATTGGGCATGTGTGGCAGTCTCCAAAATGGCCGCCACAACAGAGGGCAGGCCTGGAATGGGCCAAAGACCGCCCAGACCTGGTGATTTGGACTTTAATGGAGGCCAGCAGGGGGAGGGGGAACCTCTGGAGCCACGCACACACATGGTCCCATAGAAGCCCTCTGGAGTGGCAGCAATGAGTTATATTTCTATTTTATTTTTTTAAAATTAGAACCCCCTGAACAAGCTGGGGTGGCAGTGGATGGTTCAATATCGAGCCATCAAACCAAACTGGTTCAATGTTGAACAGGTTCGGAATCAAACCTGTTCACACATCCCTACCTTAAACTACTTTGTACTTTGCCTGGAAACATATTGGCAGCCAGTGTTTAAGAACAGGCATAATGTGATCTTTCTGGGATACCACAGAGACCAATCTGGCTGCTGCATTTTGAACTAAATGAAGTTTCAAGACTATGTACAAAGGCAGCCGTATATAGAGCACATTGCAGTTGTCCAACCTGGAGGTTACCAGCTGGTGTGCCACTGTTTTCAGGTCATTTCCTTCAAGGCATGGGCAGAGTTGTCAAATCAATTGCAACTGGTAAAAAGAGCTCCTGGCCACAGCCTGAACCTTGTCCAAGAGCACTCCCTAGCTGTGAACCTGTTCTTTCTGGGGGAGTGTAACCTTGTCCAGAACAGGAGGTTCTATCCCATCTTGCAGATTATGACCCCCAACAATGAAAACCTCCATCTTGCTTGGATTCAGATTCAGTTTATTATCCCTGATCCAGCCCATTACTGGCTGTAGGATGCTATTTAAGGGGCTAACACATTTTTCTGATATTGATGACAAGGAGAAATAGATTTGGGTGTTGTCAGCATGTTCGTAACATCCAGGACCCTGATGACCTCACCCAACAGTTCCATGTAGATGTTAAAAAGGTGTTGGTGACAGAATGGAGCCCTGAGGAACTCCATATAGTAGCTCCCGTTTAGAAGAGCAACTCACCGAGTGCCACCATCTGAAATCTTCCCAAGACTTAGGAGCAGAACCACTGTAAAACAGTGCCTCCTATCACCAAACCCCTCAGGCGATCCAGAAGGATACCATGGTCAATGGTATTGAATGTCACCAAGAGATCCAAAAGAACCAGCAGAGTCACACTTCTTCTGTCAATTCCCTGGCGAAGGTCATCTATCAGGCCACGCAAGGCCTTCTCAATCCCATAGCCCACCTTTAAGCTAGTTTGAAATGGGTCTAGACAATTGGTTTCCTCCAAGACCACTTGGAGCTGGTCAGCCACCACCCTCTCAACCCTCTTACCCAATCATGGGAGGTTGGAGACTGGCCATTATTAATGTACATTAATGTTAACATGCACCCTAATGAGCAACTTGTAAGAATGTATTTATATATTGAAGGTTGGCCATCCGTCTACAGCCACTGTAGGCCAAAATACATATGATTGTAACAGACCCATTTGCTTCAACCCAACCCTTCCTCATTCATATATAAAACACAGGGTGTGATTTTTAAAGGAAAGGGGGTACATGATTGAGAATATATGTAACTGTTTCCTACCCAAACCTTAGCTCTTTTCATTTGTCCACAGTCTGTCCTCAGCCTAACTACAACACCAAAAGTGAATTTGGCTGGGAGAAAAGTGCCTGAAGGAAAAGGCTAAGTGGAGAAAAGGCTAATTGGCATGGGGAAGGCTCAGCTTCCTTTGCACACACACACACACCACATACCCTTTTTGCACTGTGTTGCACAGTTTAATGTAATGTGAGAAGATGTGAGTTTAAACAAACACCATCACATCTAGTTTAGCCCTTAGGCTTCAAACTTCATGAAAGCAGACAGATAGAGACAAACAGGGATTCCAGACCAGAAGCCTACAAGCATAGGTGCATTGTTGCTATGAAAAAGGGTTCATTGAATGACCTTATCATGGAGGAATTTATTTTTATTTATTTTTTTGAAACATTTGATATACCGCCCGCTCCGAAGACTCTGGGCGGTGTACAAAAACATGCAAAACAAGACAGCATTAAAATTACATTCTAAATAAAGCTAAAGTAACTAAGGGGGGGGGGATAGATACACTACAGGGTAAAAGCCTGGCGAAAAAGAAAAGTCTTCAATAAAGATTTAAAAATCGACAAAGAGAGAAGGAGCTAAATGAATCTGCAGGGGAAGGGAATTCCAGAGAAGTGGGGAGGCAACCGAGAAAGCCCTTTCATGGGTCCTAGCTCCCCGAACCTCTCAGAAATCGGGGACTGACAAAAGGGCCATCTGACCAGATCTGACTAGACGGGATGTAACTGGATGGGAGAGGTGGATCTGTAGGTAAACAGGTGCCAAACCCTGCAAGGCTTTGAAGGTCAAAACCAGGACCTTAAACTGAACTTGGTAGCGAATAGGCAACCAGTGCAATGACTGCAGGAGAGGTGTTAGCCTGTCATATTTTCTGGCACCCATAAGTAAACAAGCCGCTGCATTCTGGACCCACTGTATCTTTCCGATCGTCCTCAAAGGTAACCCTAGATAGAGGGCATTACAATAATCTAGGCGGGAGATAACAAGGGCATAGGTCACTGTCATTAATGCTTGCAGATCAAGGTAAGGGCGTAATTGACAAATCAGATGGAGCTGGGCAAAGGCACTTCTGGCTGCAGCCTCCACCTGCTGTAGGGATGTGCATAAAACCGGTTCTCCCGGTTCGGTTCGGGTCCGAACCGGGTCCGGACCGGACCGGGGTGGTTCGGTTTTGGTTTTGCCAGACCACCCCCCGGTCCGGTTCGGTTTCGAACCGGTTCGGATCCGAACCGAACCGGTTCGGATCACAAAAAGTGGCTGGTTTTGAAGGGGACATTGTGTTCTACCTGCCACCCAAATTTCAAGTCGATTGGACCTTCCTCTGATTTTTTACAAATTTTTTTCAAAAAATAAATTTTTGCCCATAACTCACAATGTGGAGCCCTTAGGGGCAAAAAAGCTGGGGTGGGTGGTAGCCACCCATGGGTGTCCTCCACCCCAAAAATCCCAAGGCAATTGGTGGCTCCTAGTATTATTGGTGAATTTCTGAAGAAAATTTTTTTTCCATTGGCTAGAATGGGGGTTTGGGGCTGCCCCAGACCCACCTCTGTGGGGTGGCAGCACCCCCAAAGTGGGTCCGGGGCCATGGCAAAAATGCCCTCAGTCCCTCCCAGCAATCCCCGTAGAGATAGGAGTGATGGTTCTGTTGTTTTTCTGAGGTATTCTGAGTGTAGATTCTATGATAGCTTATGAGATTTCCAATGAGACACCATGAATCCACTCTCATTTGCTATCACAGAATCCACACTCACTCACTCAGAACACCTCAGAAAAACAACAGAACCATCACTCCTATCTCTACGGGGATTGCTGGGAGGGACTGAGGGCATTTTTGCCATGGCCCCGGACCCACTTTGGCGGTGCTGCCACCCCACAGAGGCGGGTCTGGGGCAGCCCCGAACCCCCATTCTAGCCAATGGAAAAAAATTTTTTCTTCAGAAATTCACCAATAATACTAGGAGCAACCCAACAATTGCCACCCCATCTTTTTGGCGCCTCTCTCTGGGCGCCCTAACACGTAACACCTAGTCAGTCCATCTTAATGCCTACCTACTACCACCACTCCTATCCAAGCAAGTAAGAGGAGGACACTCAGAGAGACAACACCCACTCTCTGATCTAACAAAAAGGCCACTGCTGTGCTGCCTGCCAGCACAGCAGCAGCAGCGGAGCAGCACACTAAGCACAAGAGCAGCACACACAGAGAAGAAGCAGGAGGCGGAGCAGCAGAGCAGCAGACCTGCCGCTCTGCATGATGGGTGACGTGATGCCCAAAGAAACCACCGCCTCACTCAGTGCCTGCCACTGACTAGGCCCGACAGACAGAAGCCAGCCAACCTGCTCTGCTCTGCTCTGATGCTCCCCATGGATGATGCACACACACCCTACATCTGCATCCCAATGACCAGACCAGACCAGACCAAGTGCGCAGAGTCAGCACAGGCCAGCAGCCACCAGCCCAGCAACAACAACAGCTACTACTGCTACCACCACAACCAGTGTTGCCGCTACAATAACATTCCCAGTCCAGTCACGCGCGCCACAGCCTGAGCCTAGCACACAGCCAACAGCTGCTGCCAGCCAGTGCCTGGCAAGCCCAGCCAACATGAGGAGGAGAGAGCTAACAAGTAGACGGCGCACGCACATCACCAACCCATCACGACGGCGCAACTGCAAGGGGAGAGGGCACAATTACAGGCAGGAGGAGGAGGAGGAGGAGGAGGAGGAGGCGGGCGAGGCAATCCTAGCACAGATTTGAAAGTTTAAAATCCACCAGGACATCTTCTAGAATCTAGACTTCTGTTTTTTCTACCACCAGCTGTAGTGTCTAGTTAGTCAGTGTGCTGTGCAGCTGAGCTGAGCTGAGCTGAGCTGCATGTGAGGAAGGGTGATTGTAGCTAGTTCTTTAGTTTCAGCAGACTGAGCATTGAGCATGGGCAGTGGCCTTGGGAAGCAACACAATTACACGACACTCACCTGCTGCTGCTGGTTCTAGAAGTTGCCTCTTCTCGTCTTCACCTCTTCGTGTGTGTGTGTGTGTGTGTGTGCAGTGAGTGCATGCCTTTTGCCTTGCTGGAAAGAAATGCTTCTCTGGTCCACCACCACATATCTGCTCAAGGACACAGAGGCCCAAGGCAGAGGTGGTGGCACCAGTGTGAGTGCATGTGTGCTGGTGGTGTTTGCCACCACAGGTGTTTTGTGTGTGTATGTGTGCGCTGCTAGC
The DNA here is from genome assembly GCF_027244095.1 of Hemicordylus capensis. NCBI lineage: Eukaryota > Metazoa > Chordata > Lepidosauria > Squamata > Cordylidae > Hemicordylus > Hemicordylus capensis. The sequence goes on along the minus strand of NC_069657.1, from coordinate 392,482,961 downwards.
TAGGAGGGGGGAGGGAGGCAGGGAGGGAGGCTGGGAGGCAGGGGGGAGGAAAGGGGAGGGGGAGAGGGATGTAGAGGGGATTGAAGGGGGGAGGGTCCGGCTCAGAGTTGGTCAGCCACATATTTGTGCACACACGTGCTCACGTGTGTGCTTCGGTGGGAGAGACCAGACTCTCATCATCTGCCAGACCGGGGTTGGGGGCAGGTGAGGCGGTGGTGGGCTGGAAGGGAGGGAGGATGGAAGGTGGTGAAGAGGAAGGGGAGAGGATGAGAGGGGAAGGATGGAGGGAGGCATGGGGGGGAGGAAAAAAAACATGTAGACAGACACACACCACACTACACACAGAAAGCATCCACACACAGAGACAGTGCTAGACATCCATTCACACAGACAGACAGACAGACAGACACACAACAGGAAGAGACAGACTGAGCCTGCACCACACACACACACACAGACCCAATTCCCCCCCTGCACAGTTATCAATCAATATGTTGTGTTGGCAGCCAGTTCATTGCTATTCTGATGGTTTTGGGTTTTTTGCCATCAGCCAACATCAACAGTGACCACAATCAAGATGAACATAAGATGATAATAATTCATTCGTTTCATTTCAAAAAATCACCCAATCATTTTCTCCATGTAAACCAAGCCCCCCACACATGATTTCTGGTGACATTTTCAATAAAATCAATTCATTTGGCATTCATCATTTTGTTCTCCCTTTGTCACCTTTTTTTCTTTCTTTTGCATAATTTTGAGGCTTGATTTTGACATGGGGTTTTTAAAGAAAAAATTATTTACATGTTTATTTACATACAGTATTTACATATCTACACTGCATTTTTGAACGTATACCCGCCGCTGCCGCTAAGTCTAGTACTCCGTGGGCTGTGCTACTTTGGGGGGGTGTGCCGTGCCCACGCCAGGTCCCCAAATGCTGACAGGTGGATAGATAAAGGGCCTGTGCTGGTCAGCATTGGGTTTCTTTTTAGGTGGGCGTGGGCATTGTAAACATCTGGCCAGTCGCAGCACTACAACTACTACTACAACTGCATCTCTGTGTGGGCACACTACACGCTGCGACTGGCTGGCACGGCTCAGCATCTGTCACGTCAGCTCAGCTAGAGGTGGAAGGGGGGAGGGTAGGGATAAGCACAGAGTTCGAGCCAGGCAGGTGACCAACCATGGGGCAACCCACGGTAATCACTCGCCCGTCTCAAACTGCAGCTTGGGGTAGCCCAACAGGGGGAGGTTCACCTTAAGGAAGACCAGCTGCTCCACCAGACCAGGGTCCAAGCGGGAGCGAGAGGGTGTCACCACGTCCCCGGCACGTGAAAACACCCGCTCGCTCTGGACACTGGTTGGGGGGCAGGAGAGGAGGCGCACAGCCACCACCGCCAGGTCCGGCCAGACTTGGCGGCGGCTCGCCCAGAACTGTGCGCAGTCCACGCCGTCTCCCTCCACAGGCTCCTCCAAGTACTGCGCAACGCATTGCTCAGCACTGGAGGGGGGCCTGGCAGGTCGAGCCTCCCGCATACCAGGCATGGCGCCATAGCAGAACCGCTGAAACCACTGGGCGGATCTCGAGTCGGTAGCAAATGGCTGCTGCGATGGCGCCGCCTGGGATGCCGCGCTGCTGGACTGGGAAGAGGGAGGGGAAGGGGAAGCTGACGCCGGCTGGCTGCCCATGCTGCTGCTGGGTGCGGGTTGGGCCGCGAGGGCTGCCCCCGCACCACTACCAACACCCTGGTCTCTGCGGGCCCTAGCGGCCTCCTCCTCCCTAACCTTCTCGACCAGGATGCCCTTCCACCTGGGCAAGTCGTCGGCACTCACGGCATTGCCCTTGAGGGCTGGGTGACAGAGACAAGCGAGGACATACTCCTCCCTGTCTCCCAGCACATCAACGAGCCGCTTGTCAACCCCAGACCTCAGCCTCCCAGCCAGAGCATGACCCTCTGGCGTGGTCAGAGAGATATGGAGTCCACCCATCAGCTTCTCGAGACCAACAGCTGTGGGCAGCGCCTGGCTCAAGGGAGTGGTGTTGCCACACAAGCCCTTCGTGGCAAGCTGGAAGGGCTCGAGTGCCGACACCGCCTCGGACATCTGCTTCCACTCTGCGTTCGAGAAGTCGCAGACATCCAAGGACTCGTCCCTCGCCAGGGCGACAAGGGCTCTCTCCTGCTCCAACAGGCGCTGGAACAGGAGGAAGGTGGAGTTCCACCGTGTCTCCACATCCGTAGGGATGAGATGGCGAGGAAGGCCAAGGTCATCCTGCTTCTGGCGAAGCAGTCTCCTGGACTTCTCGCTGCGGTGGAAGTGGGCGGCCAGCTTGCGGGACTTATCCACAAGCGTGGCCGTGGCAGCAACAGCACCTGCGATGGGGCGGGCCCCCTTCTCCTGGGACGCCCTCAGCTCCTTAAGGCCAAGGGCGTCCCTGACGGTCAGATGGAGCGTGTGTGCCATACACCGTATGTTCACACAGTCCATGACTGTCTCGACAGCGGCGGTAACGTTGGCTCCATTGTCGGTGACAATGAAGCCGCGGGAGAGGTGTGGACACCCGCCAATCCACTCCTCTATCTGGCGGTCGAGTACGGCCGCCACCTCCTCCGCGGTGTGCCTCGTGTCCATCGTCTCCACGTGCAGGACGGCCCACCTGTGCCGTAGTGCATCGGGAGCCGCGCCGGACCCGGAAGCATCGCCCGCGGAGGTCCCCTCACTCTCCGGTCCCCACCAGTGGGCAGTGAGGGCCAGGAAAGAAGCGTGCATCCCACTGACACTGGTCCAGAGGTCAGTCGTGAAATGCACGCTTGTCCCGGCCGGAGCTGCACGCAGCTCGGCCGACACGAGCTCCCTGCACCGGCGGTACAGGGAGGGGACCACGTTCCGGCTGAACGTCGTCCTTGAGGGGATGACGTATTCGGGAGCCAGGTATTGGAGAATACGGCGGAAGCCGTTGTTCTCGACCACCTGAAACGGCTGGTCATCGGTGGAAATCATCTCCCCTATGAGGCGGGTGAGGTGATGATGGTCCACGCGAACAATACGCTGGCTGCCCGAGGACTGCGTCCACCGCTGGACGGGCAGTGTAGCCTGCCTGCTGGCTGGCACACTGCCGCTGCCCGCCCTAGTGGCAGATGCACAAGGCGCACTAGCGCTGCCAGCCTGTCCCCTGAGACCTGGGTGGTGACGCTCTAGGTGTCTCCACATAGGCGTCGTACCCAGGTGCGCAGGGTCCCTTCCACGGCTGACAAGCATCCTGCAGTGGACACAGCGGGCGTGGAATGGGGCATCTTGAGGGACCTCAAAATGCACCCATGCACCACTGCCCTTGGCCTCCTGCGCCCTGGGCGCCGTCCTAGGCCGTTTCTCGCAGGGTGGCTGCAGTCCTAGGGGGGGGCGGCCGCCGCTGCCTGCCCACTGCTGCCACCCAACCCGCCCCTTCCGCCCTCCACAGCGGAGGAAGGGCCCGGCTCAACTGGCATCGGAGAGGCAGGCCTCTCCTCCACCACCTCGCCAGACCGCTCCCCACCAGAGTGTCGGGCTTCACGAGGGGGGGCCCCACTGAGCGGCGAAAGGATAGGGGGAAGGGGCCCCAGAGGGAGGGAGAACCTGGCTGCATCGCTGCCAGCCGCACGGTCCTCACCGCCCTCTACCTGCTCTTCCAACTCCACAGTCTCCTCCACCTCAACAACTGGCGGTAGCTCAGCAGCACCTGGTGCCGCCGGCGAGGAGGGACCCGCCACAGCCCTAACAGTGCCTCTGCCTCTGCCGCGATTGGCGGCAGCAGGCGTGGGGAACTGAATCCTGCGCACCAAAGATGGGGCCGGAGCAAAGAATTCTCCAATGGGGAGAACTGGGGTGTCCTCAGGCTCCCCGCGTCCTCTCCCTCCCCGTGCCGTAGGCGCACCCCGCACCTGGCCTCTCCCACCTCTGCCTGCCAGCCTTGAGCGAGCCCTGCCCGCCACACGGCGCTCAGACATGCTGCTAGGTCAGAAGGAGGGAGACTTTAGGAGGAAGGCCAGACAGGGTCAAAAAAATAATTTGGAGGGGCTTAGGGGCCAAAAAAAAGGCAGCTGATTTGGAGGCGGCGGGGGGGAAGTTTGTTTTCAAAAAAGGAAGCCAATTGGGGGGAAAGGAAGACTTTTTGATATGGGGGGGGGAAGCCAATCGAAGTGAGGGGGAGGGTGTCCTTTTTGAATTTGGGAGTCAACCACCAAACCAATTGGGGAGATGGGTCTGGGAGGGGTTTTTTTTAGAAAAATAGGGGGTTAAAGGGTGGAACCCCGGTGTGGGAGGGTGGCACGGGCAGTTGGGTGGAGTAGTTGTGGTGTGGGTGGCAAGTTTTTAGCTTTTTTTGGGGGGGGGAGTGGATGGGGGGAGGGCACAGCACCTACCGGGGGTGGGGGAGGGATGCAGTCAACGCTTGGGAACCTGCAGATCAAAGGAGGAAACCCTTATTTAGTGAACTGGAACACAAAGTGTGGGTTCTGGGGGGTGGTTCTCAAGTAATGCTCCTGTGGGGGGAGCATCAAACTCAATGCAGCCTATTTAGTGACTCTAAATTGCACACAACCAAAACCAGAACCCAGTCACACCAACACAGAGGTTGAACCCACCCACTCTGTGACTCTGCCTGCCCAATGCCATGGCAAGCAAGCAGCAGCAAACACTTGATGGCAGCCTCATGGATTGAACATCATGATCATCATCATACGTGTGTATTGGCCCAGCATGTAGTGGCAGCATCAGAGCCCAGCCAGGACCCCACTCAGACTGCCCCAGAGGCAAGGAAGCACTCTGGCATGGCATGGGCCCAGCATGTAGTGGCAGCATCGCATCAGAACCCTGGACCCCACTCAGACTGCCCCAGAGGCAAGGAAGCACTCTGGAAGGCACCTGTTCAAAAACCACCTGCAAGACGCATGCAATGCAACGCAACACACAGCAGCAATTTCTTTACTGGGCATGGGCATGAAGACACAAGTTTTACAACAGTACATCTCCTCTCCAAGGTTCCCTCCCTCCTCCCCACACCCAAATGCATTTCAGAATAGGGGTGTCCCTATTTAAAACCGCCAGCTAGGGAGAGAAAGGGGCAACAAAAGGTGCACAATCGCACACGCACTAACCCCTCTTCTTCCGGTCCTTCTCCTGCCGCTCACTGCTGGTCACGGATTCGCCGCCGCCAGCCAGCCACCCTGGGCTGAGACACAGCAGGGCGGCCGCACGAGGCACACAGGCAACCGGGGTAGTTCAACAACGATGGAGGGGCAGAAGTGAGGAGACAACACTATTTGTGTCGCTCAACTCACCCCCAAGCAGAGACAAAATCAACCAAAAACTATAAAAAGAAAAAAAAAAACCGATGGCAGCCGCCAGGTGGGTAGGCTACTGTGTGTGGCTGCAGCTGTGGGAGAGGAGGTGGAAAGTGAAGGGGAGCAGAGAGAGAAAAGACTAAGAGAGAGAGAAAAGAGAGGGGGGGCAGGGACAAAGAGAAAGAGAGGAGAGAGAGAGAAAAGAAAGAGAGAGAGAGGAGAAAGAGAGATGAGAGAGAGAAAGAGAAAGAGGAGAGAGGAGGAGCGCAGCGCAGCAGGGAGGGGGGATTCAGGTGTGGGGGGAGGACACAGCAGTAGCAGCGGTCCAAAGAGGTGGGGGGAGCAGAGAGGGTGTGTGTGGTTGGGGGCTAGTGTGTGGCAGGGGGCCTGGGGTAAGTGGAGAGAGTCGGGGGCAAGGAGAAAAAGAGGTGGGGTGGGGGGAGCAGAGAGGGTGTGTGTGGTTGGGGCTAGTGTGTGGCAGGGGGCCTGGGGTAAGTGGAGAGAGTCGGGGGCAAGGAGAAAAAGAGGTGGGGTGGGGGGAGCAGAGAGGGTGTGTGTGGTTGGGGCTAGTGTGTGGCAGGGGGCCTGGGGTAAGTGGAGAGAGTCGGGGGCAAGGAGAAAAAGAGGTGGGGTGGGGGGAGCAGAGAGGGTGTGTGTGGTTGGGGCTAGTGTGTGGCAGGGGGCCTGGGGTAAGTGGAGAGAGTCAGGGGCAAGGAGGAAAAGAGGTGGGGTGGGGGGAGCAGAGAGGGTGTGTGTGGTTGGGGGCTAGTGTGTGGCAGGGGGCCTGGGGTGAGTGGAGAGAGTCAGGGGCAAGGAGAAAAAGAGGTGGGGTGGGGGGAGCAGAGAGGGTGTGTGTGGTTGGGGGCTAGTGTGTGGCAGAGGGGTGTTGGGGGGAAGGGGAGGGGGCAACAACAAACAGCAAAGGAGAAACTGGAACAACTCGGGCAGCAGCAGCGATTAAGCTGGATGGGGTGGTTGGGGGAGGAGCTGGGCCTGGGCTAGGGTAGGGTCTGGGAGGAGGGAGGGTGGGGGGGGAGGAGGAGGAGGAGGGTAGCAAAATATATAAAGCAATATATATCAAGAGAACACAAGCCAGAAGTTTAAAAAAAAAAATTAAAAGAAAGACTATAACCAGCAGAAAAAACTTGGGGGTGGGGGTGTGGGGAGGGGGAACCAAACACAGACTCTGAGGGGGGCCACTAAGTGAACAGAGACAATGAAACCACAATTGCTGCAAATTAATAATAGCAAATGAATAAGTGGAACCAAGCAAAGAAAACTGGACTCGGTTTGGCAGCAGCAAACTTGGGAGAAGGCTGGATGGGGTGGGGTTGGGGTGGGGTGTGGTTGGACTTGGAGGGGCAAGTTTGGAGCAGGGAACCAAAACTGATTATATGGGACAACAAGAAACAACAACAGAATCCTCTGGGGGTGGGGGGGAGGGATTCAGGGAACCAACTCGCAGGGCAGCAGCAGTCAGCAGAAACAAACAAAATGGTACAATTTAAGCAAAACCAGCAAGCAATATATAACTGAAACCAATGGAATGCAATGTGAAAATCAAAAAGTTGGACAAAAACAAGGCAGGACAAAGAGCAATAATTAATGGAAGAAGATTTAAAGCAATGAGGATGCAGTGGGTGGGAGTGGGGGAGGGGGAGGGTAGGCCCAAAGGATGAGAAGGGAAAGGGGGGGGAGAAAAGCAGACAGACAAGGAACAGGGAAAATTGGGGGAAATTTAGAAGAAAGTAAAGTGAAGTAACACACAGTATACAGACAAGAGACAGACAGAGAGAGGAGACACACAGAGAGTCACAAAGGGCAGGTGGACAAAGGATTAGACAGAGCACACACAGAGAGACACAGGACACAGTCAGGACTCACAGAGACACCAGAGCAGCCAGCAAAGGGCAAGCAGGTCTCAGAGATGATCCCACAACTGCAGCCAAGAGAAGTTTCCAGAGAAGAGGCTTGGGTTTATATAGGTTTGAAATTCCCTCCTTTGGGAGCCCCCACCTTTGCACTCCCCCCACGGCCAACAGGGTGCCAGCTCTCAACAGTGCAACAGCCAAGCAGCCTACCAGACCAAAGGACTCATTCTGGCCAATCAAGGATCAATAGCGCAGCCAATACAATGCCTGGAAATAGCATCACAAAATGGATGCAAGGAGGAGCAAAAGTTTCGGGAAGGAGACACAAAATGGAGGACACACTTGGAACTTTAAAGAGACACTCCAGAGACTCAATTTCATTCCCGAACCGGTTCGGGAAACCCGAGCCGGTTCGGTACCGAACCGGCTCGAATTCGGTCCGGCTCGGTCCCGGAAGGGCCCGATTCGGTCCGGGATCGAGCCGCCGGATCCGGACCGGTTCGGACGAACTGGTCCGGATCCGAACCGAACCGCACATCCCTAACCTGCTGTTCAAGCAGGAGGTGCAAATCCAAAAGGACCCCCAAGTCATGTACAAGCTCTTCCGGGGGCAGCACCACCCCATCTAAAACAAGGTTCACATCCAGCTGTTGGCCGGTACGAGGGCTGAGTAAGAGTAGTTCAGTCTTGGTGGGATTCAGTCTGAGCTTATTTTGATTCATCCAGACCTTAACAGCTTCCAGGCATCGAGTAAGCACAGAAACAGCATTTCCAGAATGGTCTGGGATGGCAATATACAGCTGAGTATCATCAGCGTATTGGTGAAATCTCACCCCAAACTGGGAAATGACCAGTTTTATTTCCCTGACCCAGTGGCTCCATATAGATGTTAAAGAGGACAGGGGCAAGAACTGAACCCTGGGGGAGTCCATAAAGGAGTGGCTATGGCTCAGAGCATCTGTCCTCAATGCAGACTGACTGGACACGCCTGCTAAGGTAAGAACGGAACCACTGTAAGACAGTGCCCCTGATACCCAACTCACGCAGGCGGTCAAGGAGGATAGCATGATCGATAGTGTCAAAAGCCGCTGAGAGATCTGGAAGGACCAGGAGAGGGACACTACCTTCATCAAGGTTCTAAAGAAGGTCATCTACCAGCGTGAGCAATGCTGTCTCTGTGCTATGCCGAGGCCTGAAATCCAACTGATAAGAATTAAGATAGCCAGTTTCCTCTAAGACCCTCTCAAGCTGGGCACATACAACCCTCTCTAACACCTTCGCTACAAAAGGGAGGTTGGAGATCAGCCTATAGTTGTCAAGGACCTCAGGGTCCAGGGAGGGTTTCTTCAAGTGAGGGCGAACTATTGCCTCTTTAAGGGCTGCTGGTACGAAGCCCTCACTTAACGAGGAGTTAACCAACTCCCGTAGCCAAGAATTAACATTCCTACCAGCTGTTCTAACCAGCCAGGAGGGACAAGGGTCCAAGCAACATGTTGCCGCACCCATACCCAAGAGAATTGTGCCCATATCCTTGTCAGGGTCTCAACCGGACTTGGCTGCATGCTGTCGACATATAGTGACGAATGTTGTTTTTCAGGAGGGAGTAGATGACTGACAACGTGATATAAGTGCAAGCCACGAGAGCGCCCAGAGAGAGCAAACCACGAGTGCAAGCCACGAGAGCGCCCAGCTGGCAGGGATTTAAGGCTTATCAGCCCTCTGCAATAGGCGTTTGCTTTTCCTAAGAGTCTCTAATTGATCCCTGCGTCTCGTGACACGCCGCTGTTGGGGGGTCGGCGGGGGTTGGTTACATAGCTCTTCTTCCGATTGGTCTTTCACGATTTCTGCTGCCTCAGGTTGTTGTGCCTGCTCAGAGTCATTATCCACAGCTGTTTCATGAATACTGACAGCTGGGCTCTGCCCCTCAGGCACCCCTGCATCGCCTGGAAAGTTGACAGCTTCCCCTTCCTCCTCGCTGTTGGAGATCGAGGGCGTGACAATCCTCGACCAACTCAAATGTGTCCCATATAACATCACAGGGCGGAATCTCCTCTATCTGATCAGATCCTACAGAAGTAGAGTCCAACTCTAGCCGAAGGTGGGTGACTTTATCAGCAAAGAATTGAGCAAATTGATCACAGCAGCCTGATTGAACATCTACTGGCTCCTCTCTCCTAAGAAGGGAGTGGGTAATCCGAAATAAGGCCGCTGGACGAGAATCAGCTGATGCGATAAGAGCGGAGAAATGGTGGGATTTTGCCACTCTTATCGTCCTAGAATATTCCCGAATATAAGCAAGTAGTCGTATTCGGTCATCTTCGGCACCAGTTTTCCTCCAACGGCATTCCAAGCGTCTTTTGGTCTGTTTCATCTCCCTAAGCTCCTCAGAGAACCAAGGGAGCTGAGATCCATGAACCGTAAGCGCACACTTGGGAGCAATTTCATCAAACGCCCTCGTGGCCTCGATGTTCCAAGATTCCACGAGCTGTGATGGAGAAATGCTTACCAGATTGCAAGGGATGTCCCCAAGAGCCTCCTGGAATCCAACAGGATTGGTTTTATTATTAATTATTATTAATCATTAAGTATTAAAAGTGTTAATTATTGTTAAAAGTATTATTATTGAAAGTGAAGGAAGACTGAAAATGGGCTGCACAGCAGAGGGGCCGTACAAATCACGGAGCTGGAAGAAACTGGCTGCCGCCCCCTCCCACCGCTAGCTGCAGCATTTTGTTTGCCCCCATCCCTCCCTGCAGCTGCCGCTGTACCCCAACCTGCCACTGACAGCAGCATTCTTTAGAGGGAAAAAGGAGAAACTTTGCCCTCGCCCCCCCTCCCCACAGCCACTTCTGCTGCTGTGAGCGGCATTTATAAAAGAAAAAAGGTAAAAGAGTGGCAAAAAGCTTAATCCACTCCTGACTGTGACAAACAGTATTTTTTAACATGTGGGGTATATTTATGCAAATATTCAGTAGCAGAAACATTTCAACACGCAACTTAACATATTCCTTTTCCACACTGAGGGCTCAAAGTGGCTTACAACGTGAAACATACAGCAGCACGTCAGAAGTCATTAAAGCCCCTTTTAACTGGGAAAAGAGAAACTTTTTAAAGTGGTGGGGCTCTTAGTGGGCGGATGGCAGCAGTCCTTTCCAGATAGCATCCCTCTGGAGGCTGTTGCTCTGGTCTCCCTTGTGTTTCTTTTTTTACATTATGAGCTGCTATGGAACAGGAACTGTCTTCTAATTCCTTTTGCTATATAAACCGCTTTGAGAACGTTTTGTTTGGTTGAAGAGTGGTATATAAATATATGTGGTATATAATGGTATATAAATATAAATAAGGTATATAAATATAAATAAATACTAATAATATATTTTATTAAAACCTAAACAAAAATTGAAAATTTGCAACTTACAATAAAAGTCTGCAAAAAAAAAAAAAAGAGAGAGATTTTCTGGTTTGAGAACTTTCGTTGAAAAGTGATATATACATAGTCGTAGTATTCGTGACAGAGAACCAATCTGTAGCTTGATACTGCACGGATTGTAATTTTCCTCCTGTGACCGATTACAACAGTAAATCCAGAGGCTTCCGCCCTCCTGTCCTACACTTAGTATACCTCAGAACCCGGAAGGCGGACCAGGAACTACATTTCCTAGCATGCCTTGAAGCAGCCCGCCCATAACGCTTTTTAGAATTGTCCCTAGCGGGACCCGGTAGCAGCCGACGGGGGCGGCTGTCAGGCGCTGACGGCGGACAGGACGCGCCCAGTTTGTGGCGGCTGCCTCCACTGAGACGCGGCTGACTGGTTAGGTGCGGGACGGCGACGACGACGGTGGTGGCGAGCGGGCGACAGCGACAGCAACGGTGCTAGGGGCTGCTCAGGCCGGGGGTCTCCGGCCGCGAAGACGGCTCCGGCCATGGACGAGCAGGCGGGGCCCGGCGTCTTCTTCAGCAACAACAACAACAACAACGCGCTGCTGCTGCCGCCACCTCCGGGCGGAGCCGGGCCAGGGTTAGAGCCGGGGGAGGCAGCGGCGGTTGCCGGCGGCTCCTCGGCTGTGCCGGCTCCGGCCTCTGCGGCGCGGGCTCAGTACAGCGTCCCCGGCATCCTGCATTTCCTGCAGCACGAGTGGGGCCGCTTCGAGGCCGAAAGAGCCGAGTGGGAGGCAGAGCGGGCGGAGCTGCAGGTAGCGTCCTTTCCCTTTCCTTTTCCTTGGGCTGGCTTGGCTCGCCCGTCTCTCCTCCTCACCTGTAGATCCTGCAGATCTACGTAGATGTGGATCTCTACTGCTCCCTGGCGCGCTCCCTTTCGGGATCTCTGGAGTGGTTTCAACAGCTGATCTCAGAGCTTCAGAGGCGCCTCCTTGGGGCTTAGCGCCAGAACATCTTTTCCTTCAGGGTTCAACCCTTTGTGAAGCAATAGTGTGCTTCTGAGCATATGCAGAGTGCGACGTACCTGTGAGCATATGCAGATTCCCCACAGAATCACCTGTTACTCTCTGTTAATTAGTTATTACTGACTTCTTGGTTTGCGGTGGATGATTTCCATGTTAGAGGTTCTTGGTGTCAGTCCCTCTCCTGAAGAGATGGTTGGGACGACTCTGACAGCTGAGCTGACTACTTGGATCTGCCCTGCCTTCAGCCATGGGGAAGGGGAAGCAGAAGCACTTGATGCCTCTCTATTATGACTTCTGTATGATTCTCAAGAGCTAATATTACTTGAGGAGAAATGGTAGGATATGTTTTAACCACTATTGCCAGTATTACTCCTTGATAAAAGAATTTGTTGCTTTATTACCAGAGATCATATGTAGAAGTCTGACACCTTTAGCCAATGGATATGTGGTGTGTAGGTATATTTATATGGTGACTCTGCCTTGGTGCAGGCTTGGGCATCTGTGGAACTTTTTCCAGGGGTAGGGGCAAAGGCTGCAGTCCTATACAATCCTTACAGCTGCAATCCTTACAACTGTCTCCCCTTGCCTCTCCCTTCAGGCTCCCATGGTTCCAGAGATAGCAATAAGAAGCTATCTTAGTCTAGATCATGGTGATAATGCTTAGACTGCAGTCCTGTGCACACTCCCTGGGGGTACTCCTCAGGTAACTCCATGGAACTTACTTTTGAGTTAGAACATTAAAAGCACTCATTATCTCAGAAATCTTTACAACAGCTCTGTCATATGTACAGTATCATCTTCCTCTTTTAGTTAGCAGCCTGTCACATTTGTTGGTCAAGGGTTTTCTTTCGGCATCACCACCCATCTTTCTACAGCTCCCCCGTCTCCCATTTCTTACTGAATCTAGTGAAGTATTGTTGTCCTGTAGAAGTCAACGGAAGCCATAGCTGCACAGCTCTGTCCCAGAGTTTGTTTTTTGATCAAATTAGACAGAATGTTGGGATGGAATATTGGCTTATTGCAGGGGGCTTTTTGTGTGTGAGAGTGGTTTGCCTAAAGCCGCTTACTGTGTTCATTCATGGCTCAGGTGAGACTTGATCAGAGAACGTTTTGGTCCACATCTTAGCTGCTTCTCTACAGTAGTTCACTAGGGTGCAATACAGATAGCCACCCTACAATAGGGTGGCCATCTATAGTAGTAACAGCTGTGCTTCACAGCTTTAGCTGGTGTGAGAGGCACTCTTACCAGGTTTGAGTATTAATAGAGATAGCAGATCGTAAATGGATCGTGGGAATTGCTGTAGCAGCGTTTGTAAGCCACCTTGAGCAGCAATGTTCTGGAGGGAGAGATAGAAATATTTTAAATAAAGCATTTGTGAATCTCATGAATTTCAGAGGGAGCTCTTTGATGTGCCATGTGTGAAAAATGTTATATTAAATTAGTATGGATGGCAGGATAGAAAGATATGTACATACGTAATCACTTTGATAAAAAAATTGGATGATGTGTTGGAAGTATGGGGTTTGTGTATGTGGACTAATACAACAATATTGTATGGAACAGTGGAATAATACAATAAGCCTTGTGCTTGAATTCTGGAAAGGATTGTGAAGAACTCCTAGCTTTTATGATTAGAAGCTTTATCTTCAAACATACTCTGGACTATTGTGGCCTTCATCAGATTTTTCTCATGTTGGTGGTTTCTTAAAAGTGGTGAAGGTGTACATGATTAAGTATATTACATCGGCACAAGGATGCTGGTATGCTTTGCATTCCAGGTTGTACAAAAAGCCACCAACCTATCTTGAGCTCAGTATAAATATTAGATATAAATTGGGCCGTGTGACTTTTTGAGCTTTAACATGAACTTTTTTTAGGCAACAGTCCCTGTGCATGCTTTCTTGGGAATAAGCCTTATTGAATTGAATGGCACTTATTTCTGAGAAAACATGCTTAGGATTCACTACATGGTACTTGTTGAAAAATGACAAAAAAGCAAGGCAATGGTGAAATTTAGGGCACTAAACTCTATTTCCCATTAGCTGAGTTGCTAATTTTTTGGAACAAGTAAAGCATGCTGAAATGTAATTGTTAGCTAATCTTACAAGATCATCTCAGCTGTTGTTCTCCATGAGATGTTAGTATGTCATTTGAATTACAAATAGGGCAGATCCCCTTCATCCAAATCTTAACATGAGGCCTGAGTTTCATTAGCAGTGCAATTTGAAGGGGAAGGCTAGCCTACCAGCCTCCTAGGCAATTGGTTGGAAAAATACTCCAGGATCAATTACAGATAATTCTAGTTTAGATGAGAGCTAGTAGCATTTGTGTATACAGAGCATATAGTGGCAGATTTATGTATTTATTAGCTAATAGGAAGACTCTTATGTTTGTGCTGCTGAGTATGTTCGAGATTCCCCTCTCCATCTGTTCTTTTCTTTCTTTAAACTTTTTTTTTTAAAGCACACGTGAGAATATACCTTCCTATTTCCTTAGTGCCACTAGTTAAACTTATCTTGAGTCAAGTACTTGTCACCAAGGCAGATAAGTAGTGACAATAGTGAAAGATATATTGTCCTATGATTCTATTCTCTGTGTTCACAATCAATGGCTGTATCCTTAAAATAACTATTGTAGTTGTAGTAGTAACTGCTAGCCTACCTAAAAATTAGGCAGAAATTTTCAAAATTTAGGGCATTGATGATTATATTAATATTTAATGTTAATTAATTCATTAAGTAAATTGAATTAAATCAAATTAAAATGGAATTATTTAAAATGAATGTAATTAAAAGTAAATAAACGTTTGAAGTCACTGGTTGGTCCTCAGCCCTCTCCCTCCAACTTTCTGCCCTTTTTTGGGGGGGGGGCAGCAGTAATGGTGAAGAAGTGGTGCGCTGATGCAGGTGCAGCAGTGCTTGCCTCCTGGCTCTGAGCCGCTTGTCCTGGTGCCCGAGCCGCTTGGGGCCTTCCTAGACATCGGGTGGCTGCCGCCGCCGGAGTGGGGACGCGGTGGAAGTAGACAACTCACTTCAGCTCCCAAGCCCCTCTGCCTATGCAGGGGTCAGGAGCTCTTGAGAATGAGGGCATGCACAGTGGCGTAACTATAGGGGGGCTGGGGGGGCACGTGCCCTGGGCGCCACCCCGGCGGGTCATGTGGGGGGTGCCAAAAAGTGGCTTTCCCCCCGCCGCCCCCCTGGATCGCCCGCCAAGTGTGGCGGCGTGCGTGCGGCTGCAATTCGGCAGCGGGTCACCCGCCGAGTGCGGCAGTAGCTGGTGTGGTGGCTGGCGGCATCCCATGGCCTGTGTAGCGGCGGCGCAGAGTGCAGGCAGTGACACCGAGCCGAGCGGCCCGGCGTCGCTTCCCAACTGCACAGGCGCGCCTCGGCGGGCGAACCGCTGCCGCCACTGGTGACCCGCCGCAACACCGCCGAATTTCCGGCCGCCGCGCCGGGCCAGGTATGTGGGGGCGGGGGGGCGCCATTTCAGGGCCATAGCTTGCCCTGGGCGCCGTTTCCCCCCGGTACGCCACTGGGCATGCATGCTCCCTAATGGCGAAACAGGGTGCATGTGTGCCCTCATTCTCAGCCTGTTCCTGGCCCCGGCAGAGGCAGCGGGCTTCAGGAGCCCAGGGCAGCAGGAACAAGCAGCACTCCTGCTACCCACCCTCCTGGGCTCCCCAGCCCTTCTGCCTCCATTGGGGCTAGGAGCAGGCTGAGAATGAGAGCACACATGCACCCTGTGTTTCCATCAGGGCGCACGCGTGCCCCCATTCTTGAGGAGCTCTCGGCCCCTACGGAGGCAGAGGGGCTTGAGAGCTGAAGGGAAGTAAGCAGGGGGGAGGTGAGTGGTGCCTCACAGCAGCAGCACAGTAGCCACCCAACAGTTCAGGAGCCAGGGCAAGTGGTGCCAGGAGGCCAACGATGCCACACCTGCAAACAGCACGCAGTTTCATCACCATTATTATTTAATTTATTTTTCTATGTAAACCGCTTTGAGAACTCTGGTTGTAGAGCATTATATAAATATTCTTCGTCATTGTCGTTGTTGTCGTCATTCCTGCTGCCCTCCCATGGGGCATGAGTGGCGGTGGTCTACTTCCACTGTGGGCCAGCAAGAATGTGCGCATGGGCTGGATCCAGCTCATGGGGCCATATGTTGTGCAGCCCTGCTCTAGAAGATCCAGTTCAGTGGAGGATGTAGACACTGTGTAATGTGCTTATAGAAACAAAAGTGTAATCTCACATTCTGCCCACCTCTTGATGTGTATTGAGGTATCATGTTAGGACATCCATGGTCGGCATGATGTACCCCATTACTTTTAGAGCCATTACTCTTGGTATTCAAAATCTATGCATACATTCAGATGTGCTTGAAGAGTGTGTTAACAAAGTGGCTCTTTATTCTGTTGTATCAGATCATGTCATATCTACCTGTTTTGTTGTTAGGAGCGCAAGTAATTGTGCTTCTTGCTTAGGTTCTTCATCGTCTCTGTCTCCTTCAAGATGTTCCTTGCTGCAACCAACAATTTGTTTGCCCATAAGATGGGGGGGAGGGAATTACAAACTGTAATGATCCATATGATCAGGAATTAGAGCAAAGTGGATGCACAAGCCAGTCACATGTACCTATTGTTGCTGCTCATCTAATATCCAGTGTTGCCCTTAGTGAAATACATACTGCAACTGTCAAAATCCAGGTTGAACAATTCCATCACTTATACAGGCATCCACTGTTCAGCCCGGATTTTGACATTTACATATTTCACTAAGAGTAACACTGGATGTGAGCTGAGCAGCAACAGTAGGTCTCTGATGGACTGGTGCATCCAGGTTTTCTGCTTCCTATATAATGCACAAAGAGGGGAGTCTTGTATCTCCTATATAAGCTTGTCCTGTATGTTTGTTTTGTAGTTCTGCAAGAGCATGTGGGATTTAGTGGCGTAACATTAATGGGCCTCAGTCTAGAGAATTTCTTCCCTTGTTTGCCACACCTGACTGGGGTTCAGATTTGTGTTTTTGGAACAGCAACTTCCATGTTATATGGCAGATTGTTTGAAACGTAGAAAGATTCAAAAGCTGATATGGCATTAGGGTCAAAACTTTCACTAGATGTGCAGAAGCACCTAGTCCTCTTAAAGTAGGAAGTAGTGTTGTTTCCAATTCCTTCTGATTGGAAAAAAACTTGTGAAGCTGTGTTAAATACGAGTCATGCCATTGGTCCATCTAATCCAGTATTATCTATTCTCAGTGACAGTGGAGATGCTGATCTGAGCCTTCTGCATACAAAGCATATGTTCCACCTCTGAGCTTTGGCCCTCTCCCCTATTTGCTGTAGTTGGCCCACTACCATCCATTGCAGAAGGATATTCTTTTGGATTAAAGCATGTCATGGACTAAGGCTATTATCCATAAATAAAATGTGGTAAAGCAATAGCCAACATTGGTCTGGTTATTTTGAAAGGTTTCTGTTGGAGTTGCCATTAACTCTCATAGGATTTGTTTGCATGTGTGCATGCATATATGTGCATCTGCGTGTTCTGTGAAAGTGCATTAGATTGGAAAGGTGACATCAAAAAGTTCCTCATCTCTAGGAATAGCAGCATTTCAGATTGTAAGCAAGCAGATGGTATTTTAAATGCAGAGAGTACTGCTTGTCTCGCTGCTTTGCTATCACACTGTGATACCAATGTGTTTGAGAATAGTAGGAGATTTAAGTAGTCTTTGGCCACATATGAGTATTAATTTTAGTCTAACAAGCCAAAAATGTTATTGACTGCTGTTATTTTCTCAGTGTGAGAAATATACACCCCTAAGGCTGAACTGTGTACTCATTACCAAAGTAAGACCGCCTTTATTCCTTCTCAGACTGCTCCTGTACACAATCAAGCAAAGAACGACTTCCTCTTTTGAAAGCAGAACAGAAGAAAACATGCATGGAGTAGTGCTTTGTCTGTGTGAATATAGCCTTTGATTTTCTGTATAATTTCAGATTATTTTAATATATGTGAACAAACAACCTTTTGCAGAAATCTTTTTCATAAACTTGTATGTGGAAACAAAACATATTTCCAAAATCTATAAAGAACTGATAATGTTCAAAATGTAAAAGTTATTTTGGCTGATGTTTTCCTGTGCTTTTTGAGATAAAATGGCAGTTTTCTAAAGGTTTGGTACTGTTTGGAGTGTGCTCTCTCTGCTAAAATTGCCATATGGTATTCATTTCCATATGTATGTTAGGATTCAAGTAGTACTCTTCTCCTTATTGCAGTCATGCACAGTATAAGGCCTGGGTGGCAGATCCAGCCCATGGGGACTTTTTTGCTGGCCCACAGGTAAAAATATCCTGCAGCAAGAGCAGGTGCCGTGAAGAGCTCTTGACCTGCCCTGCTCAGTGCATTTGGCCACTTGACACCAGATGTTCCCTGCTCCTAGGCTAGAACCACTGACACCATCCGTCTTTCTCCTCCCCTTCCCCTGACTTCAACTCTCTGCCACCTCACTTTCATTAATATTTTTAATAATTTTAATGCAATAATGTGCTGAAAATTGATCTCAGCCCTCACACACCGAGTCATGGTTGGGTTCAGCCCACCAGGGCATTTGAGTTTGCACCCCTGCATTATTGAATGATTTAGTATTCACCTATATTTATATTGTGATGTGGGTTGTTAATTGCTATTCAGATAAAACTTCAAAGGCCCCTAATTTTCTTGGAAAGGAACATGCAAGTATTATATAGGAGCTGTATGTCACATGTAAAAACCTACAGGAGGACAACTAGAATGGAATACAGTGAAAAATATTTCTTCTATATAGTTTGGATAACTGGCTGTGCAAGATCATCTCATCAGTATATGAACCATTTATGTAGCCATTTATCTGTTTCCTCCCTATAGTCTTTTGTCAAATGCTTTCTCATTATTATTGTTTTGCCACTGTTCCCCCGCCCCTAATCTAAGAAGGTTGATCCCTATATAGAAAATAGACTTCCATGTCTGCTGTTGATGTGGTTATAGAGACACACCTCAATTATTTTATTGTGGTGCTCACTCTAGCCTTATTGAATTGGTGAGATATCAGCGGAGATGCCATCTCTATGTAGGCCACGAGTTGCTAAGCGCAATTAGATTGGGACCTTTGTCTTTTTTGAATTAGTCCCAAGATCTGCTCATTTTTCAGTTCTGTAGTTGACCTCTTTGAGAAATAGTAAAGCCTGTTGTCTGGGAAAGGCCCTGGGGACAGAGCGGTGACACAGGTACTGAGTTTTAAAGGCAATGGAAGTTGAGATGAGCCACTAGATAGAGTAGCTCCTCCGGATGTCTTTATAAATGCTGCTCAAGGACTGATTTGGTGCTCCACACTTGCTAATGATCTTTGCTACAACCTGAGGAGTCTGATATTCTTCCTTTATTTCCAACATTTTTGCTGCTCCCTTTAAAGCAGCATGCTCTGGCTAGAGCACACTCTGAAATATGTATTGATTTAGAATGCAAACATATATGATGCCCTTGTGTCTGATCTGCAGATCACAGTGTATTATCTCTTGTAACTTTGTTTTTATAATTAATGCCTGTTGTAATAATACCATCCTCCTTCAGGCTGTATGTATAGTGTGAAAGCCAGCGTGGTGTAGTGGTTAGAGTGCTGGACTAGGACTGGGGAGACCTGAGTTCAATCCCCATTCAGCCATGATACTAGCTGGGTGACTCTGGGCCAGTCATTTCCCTCTCAGCCTAACCTACTTCACAGGGTTGTTGTGAAAGAGAAACTCAAGTATAGTACACTGCTCTGGGCTCCTTGGAGGAAGAGCGGGATATAAATGTAGTAGTAGTAGTAGTAATAACAATAATAATAATAATAACAACAACACTGACAAACAACATTGATAGCATCCAGAAATGTGACACACACACACACACACACCCGCATTGCATACTTATTGCTGCAATGATTACATAAAGAGAACAGTTATGCAGACGTGTGTGTGTGAGAGAGAGAGAGAGAATGTGCCTGTAAACCCTTGGCCAAATTAGGACTCTAACTTGGAAGGATAGTATAGTGACAGCATGATTAGGAGGGTAAATGCGTTCATAAATTAAATAGTCTGAACTGTTCACTTGTACAACAACCTCCAAGAGATGAGATGGAAAGTATTTATGTATTTTCAAGAAGATATTTAAAGTGGTGGGTCTGTTGCTTGGAGAAGATTATGAAAACTGTAACAGGTGACAGAGAAAAGGCAGAACTCCTTAACACCTATTTTGCATCTGCTTCTCCCACAAGGCAAATGTGGCCCAGTGGTAAGAGATGCATATATTAAGAAAGGAGGGAAGCGCACCTCAAGATATGTTAAAATATGCTAAAAGAACAATTAGTTACCTTAGAGTTTAAATGTCCAGATACAATGGAATTATATCCCTGGGTACTGAAGAAACTTGCAGGTGTAATCTCAGAACCACTGTCTGTAATCTTTGAAAACTCCTGGAGAATGGGTGAGGTGCTGGAAGACTGAAGATGAGCAAATGTAGTTCCTGTCTTCAAAAGAAGGGGGGAAGGAGGTGCCGGGAAACTACAGACCCATCAGCTTGATGCTGATACCTGACAGTATCCTAAAACAGATTAGTAAGCAGTCTGTGAGCACTTAGGAAAGAATCAAATACTAGTAGGAGCCAGCATGCATTTGTCAAGAACAACTCATGCCAGACTAATCTCTCCTTTTCCAACAGTTACTAATTTAGTAGATTATGATACTGTGGACATTTCAGCAAAGCTTTTGGCAGAATCTCCCATGATATAAAATCCCAGATTGGTAAACTCTGGGTTAGATGATGGTACTATTTGGTGGATTCACAGCTGGCTGAACAACTGTACTCATTAATGACCCCACATCATACTGGAGGAAGATCCTGGGTGGAGTGCCACAGGGCTTTGTCCTCGGCAAAATTTTTATAAATGTCTTGGAGGGGGCAGTAGAGGAAAAGCTTATCAGATTTGTTGATGACATGCAGCTGGAGGGATTAGCTAATGCCCTAGAAGACAGAGTCAATATTCAACTCAATTTGGGCGAGGCAAAGCCAACAAAATAAAGTTCAGCAGAGATAAATGTAAAATCATGTAGCTTTGAAAGAAAAATCAAATGCAGAAGGATAGCATGGAGGAGACCTGACTTGGCAGCAGCACATGTGCAGGGGACCTAGATGTCTTGGTGGACCATGAGTTGAGCACGAGCAAGCAGTATGATGCAGCTGCTAAAAAGCTAATTCAGTCTTAGGTTGCGTTAACAGAAGCATAGTGTCCAAAGCATGAGAAGTAATTGTTCCACTCTATTCTGTGCTGGTCAGAGCTCACTGGAAATAATCTTTCCAATTCTGGGCACCACATTTTAAAGAAGAATGTTGATAAACTAGAATGAATTCAGAGGAGAGCAGCCAAGATGGTGAGGTTTCTAGAGGCCAAGTTGTATGAGGAACAGTTAAAAGGGCTGGGTATGTTTAGCCTGGAGCTTTCTCAGACAGCAGGCTTTACTGTGGGTTTAATGAGAGGCTTTACTGGTAATTCAAAATTGCTCCTCAAAAGCGATGCAAAATGTGGATTTTTTTTTACTCCGTATATATTAATTCTAACATGCAATGAAAAACCCCAAATTGTGTGTGAAGTGCTCCCTGATAGCTCACAGGGACTGGGGCAATTCCGCCCCCCCATGTGTGAACGTACTCTCTCCATTCCAGAGGAGATGCGAACTAAAAGCTGGGTGTGAAAAACTTCCTGGAGAAGAGAAGACGAAAGGTGTATGGTAGCCTTCTTCAAATGCAGTCTCTGAAGAGCTGCCACGTAGAAGGAGCAAACCTGTTCTCTGTTTAGGCTAGAACCAAGGAAGCAGATTTAGGTTAGATATTAGGAAAAATTTCCGGTATGGAAGAAGAGCTATTTGACAGTGGAACAGTCTGCCTTGTGCAGTGATGGGTTCTCCTTTTTAGAGATTTTCAAATAGAGGCTGGACAGCCAGCTGTCAGATATGCTGTAGTGTGGGGCTCTACATCTTTGGCCCTTCTGCAGATATTGGACTACAACTCCTATAATCTCCGACTGTTGGCCTACTGTGGGGCTTGATGTCCAAAAACTGCTGGAGGGCCAGAGTTGTGCAGCAGGGCTGTAAGGGTTTCCTGCACCGAGCAGTGGGTTGGACTAGAAGACCTCCAAGGTACCTTCCAACTCTTAACAAAGTCCTTAAAGCAGTTTACACAGAAACATAAAGAAGAGGAACCATTGATTGGGGATTTCCAGTGTGAACTCTCATTAATCCAGTCTTACCCTTAAGTGCTAGTCACATCAGAGTGATTCTAATTGTGGAATTATGTAGAAGGCTTCTGGGCCATGACAAAGTTCTGTCTAGGTTTTGAGTGGGCTTAGTGCAGTGTTCCCAGATAAAGCATTTACTCTGAACTGCCATTCGTTGTTCACTTTTAACGGAACAGCTACATGACATCAGTAAACTGTTGTTCTCCCATGTCTTCCCAGACTACTTCTGTTTCTTTTGGGAACTTTGTTTGACTTTGACAAGAACGGAATAGCAGCACCATCCTGCCCACTGTGGCGAGGCAAACCTCTGTTAATTCTTTAGTGGTGCTCAAATCTTTCACACCTGAAATACTGTATTTCTTAAAACATTATGATAGCATCAGTACATTATAGTAGCATAATGTAGACAGGACATTGTGGACAGCATCAAGATCTTGCATATGTAATACCTGAAAGACAGCATTCTGAGTCTCATGGAAGCAAGCAGACCATGAAGAATCAAGACATGAGGATTGAGTTCAGTTAAATATTGTCTGTGTTTCCCAGTTAGTGCATAAGTCCAAGGAAGGCTGTGGTAATCAGTCTCTGTGCTTTCCTTCATGCTTTCTTCTCTGCAAAAAGCTGAGCATGGACACATTCTTTGCTATTTATGAGCAGATGTCCATTTCCAAATCTTGTGTCTTAAAAAAATAGGTTCAAAACTACTTTGGGAGTAGAAATCTTTTGGGACCCTGGGCATGTTTAAAGTGCAGCAGGTGCTGTTGCTGTGCAACTAGTGTATGTGTGCCTGCCTGCCTGCCTTAAGGGGTGGTAAGGTAGAAGGGATATGAAGAGCTGTGTGCCGCTTAGCTTGACATACATGTGTGCAGACACCTGAACGTACATGCAACCTGATGTTTGAATAGCACTAAAGTCTATTTCTGAACAACTCCCATAACAATGCAGTTTGTTTTGAAAACAAAACAGCATAAGATATATTTGGGCCTTGTAGCTGTGATTGAATTAGTATTTTAGTTATTTATGTATGTGTATTTGTGAACTTTGGTTGAAAAGTAGTTTATAAATATTGGCAGTAGTAGTTAATTATTGAAATTATATTGTTGCTTTTTAAGATATGCTGTCATTTTTATTCTGAAAAATTATCTCATTCCCACCCACGCCCCGTATTAGACTGAGAGGCGTGTGGTAAATGATTTTAATTGTTAGCTGATTTGATGTTTTAAATGTTTTTAATTGTGAACCGCCCAGAGATGCAAGTTTTGGGCAGTATAGAAAAATTTTAAATAAATAAATTTGCCACTGTGGCTAGGGATTATGGGAGTTATAGTCAAAAAACAGCTGGGGTGGGGGCGAAGTTGAGCAGGCCAGGTTTTAGATAGATTTCACCTTGGTTTGGTGCTGTTGAGTGAGGTTGAGCTGGAAGAGCTATAGCAAATGGGTTCCACCCATGGGGAGAGATTTTAATATCTCTGGTTCACCCTGCCTCCTGGTTTGGGTCACTTAAGAAATTGTCACAACTGACTCAGAATGTTGACTTCCTAGCCAAGAAGACTTTGCAAAACCTGTTGGTGGTGATTTTAAGGGAGTGTATGTGTAAAACTGAATGTTATAAACTGTAGGAGTGGCTGCAGAACAAGCTTATGCATCTTATTGGCCCTAGTACATTCCAAAATATTAACATTCCTTTTATTAAAGTATTGTTAAATATTCCACTGGTAACTCTTGGCTCTGGCCTCTTTTGTGTGACCAGACTCCTAATGGCTGGTTCAACATAGCATATGTGTGTTTTAAACATTCTACTAACTTCAGTAACTGTGAGAGTTAGATTACAATGGGTAAAGGAATGTGTTTTCTGAGTAAGGACTTAGCCTGCTGCATATCACTGTGCTGCAATGCTGTTGCATGTGATGTTGCACTGATTATGCTTAAACTGTCTTCTCAAACTAATGATTATAAAACCAACAGTAAGAAAAGTCGGTGGTTTTGTTTCTATGTGTAGTGAAGAGCTATATATGATTGTATAGTGTTATCTGTGATCTAGGATTCTTTGTTCTTGCTTAGTGTGGCAAAATGACTTTAAAAACCAATCAAAATCCACCAGCACTGTCCTGAAATGAATGTATGATAAACTTTTAAAATCCTATATGTAACCCTTTTCTCCTCTCGCTAAAGAATAGTAAAGCACTAACTCATATCACTTTTGCTTCTTATTCTGTCATACTATTCTGGCACCCTCTTCTATCTGTGTAAGGCATCTTACTACCGAGGAATTCACAAGTATTTCTGTTGGTTGAATGGATGTGAAAAGTGCATATGCCACAGTTAGATTATCAAGCTTGCCACTTTAACCCTTGTTAGAGGTAACTATTAGTAAATAAGGGTCTTTAAGCTAACTATGTTATGGTGCAGAATGTTGAATAATCACTTAAATTTCAATTCTGCTTTGTCTCAAGGACTTGACTAATATTTCAAATACAAAGTTATCAAAAACTCTGTTATGGAACTGTTGTGGGAAACAAATGGTTTTCTTTAAATATATCTATGTTTAACATTTTTTCTTACAGGCCCAAATTGCTTTTCTTCAAGGGGAAAGAAAAGGACAAGAAAACCTGAAGAAGGATTTAGTGCGGAGAATAAAAATGTTGGAATATGCTCTTAAACAAGAAAGGTACTGTGTTATAAGTTGACAGTGTATGTTACAAATTATTGATTATGAATAAAAGAAGTGCGTATCAGACTTGGAAAAGCAAAACACTTTTCCAATTCTTGGTTGTCTTCTTGCTACAAAATTTTAAGTCATGAAATAGCCTGGTACTATATTCAAGTTTTCTCCTTTACCATTCAACAGAAGCTTCATATGTTACAGGAATTAGCTGTACTTGCCATGCATACTAAGGCATAAAATTTGTATGTTAGCTGTTCTATCTAGCTTCAGCTTAGCCCTGATTTGAGTCAGGTGGCAGGAAACCGTCTTTCAAGTTGTTTTCAAAATCATGGAGAGCAAAAAGGAGAAATGAATGTTCAGTTTTGAAGACAATACTTGAAGAAGATAGCTGTGAGGGTCTTGACTTGACTCTCAGTACACATTACGCTAGTTCCTTTTCAGGTGTACTGGTTATCGGTTTGTTTCTGGGTGCAATTCAGTGTGCTTATGTTAACCTTTGAAGCTCTGTAAATCAAGACTTGATTAATCACAGGTGCCAGACAGCCATGGTGTCTAGAAATTTATCCATGGGGCCTAGTCTGGGATGTTCAGAGGTAGAGCTATTTAATAACATTTTTATTTGTCTCAGGCAGCTCTGTTTCTGTTTCAAATATGTTGCTTGTAGAGGGGAGAAACTTAAGTCCTTTGCCTTCTCCACGCTACAATGTCTGTCACTATGTCTGGTAATTCCCGCCCCCCCCACAAAGTGTCCATTGTCTGGACACTTTGTCTTTTTCCCCAAGTGTCCATTGTCTCCCATATTTTTGGGCTGGCTGCTGGATCCACAGAAAATTTATCAAGGCTTGCTTTAAACAATATGGAGCCAAGATAATTGAAAGTATATGTGTTTTCCTGCAGGAATCTGACTGCCACATAAGGATGACTTGGGAGGTCCTCTTGCATGTGTTGTCTCCTTCAGAGGTGCATTGACTGGTCATGTGAGGTGGCTGTCCCTAAAATGTGGAACTCCCTGCCTGGAAGGTTTTCCTGGTCCCCCTCTCTGGGGTACTTTGGTGGCTAGGAAAACATCTCTTATTACTCGCGTTCTCTCTATTTGTTTTCCTTTCTGTTTTGTATCCTCCATAATTTTTTAATTGTGCTTTTATATTGTGTATATATTGAATATTGTTTTAAATTGTGTTATGTAAGCCAGCTTCTTTTTGGGAAAAAAGTGGTTTACAATTTTTTAAATAAGCAAGTGATACAACTAAGTATAGGGACAGTGCGTAAGGAACTCTTCAGTTGTAGTTTCCCCTGATATCCGTGTGTGTGTGTGTGTGTGTGGCTGAGAGAGAGAGAGAGCGCCTCAGTGTTCTAAATAATGCTTCACATTTATATTCCAATTTCAAGTGCTGGAAAAGGCAATGAAAAATTCCCAGTACACTTAGACAGCTGACCAGTGCACTTGTTGATAAAATGATATTGACAAATATGCAATCCATGCTGCAATAAATCATTCAAGCTACTGTATTGATGTCATTTGAGCGGCTCATTGGTGACATGTAGTTGACTAGCATTGGGTTGGGAAGTGCCTAGGGCATAATTAAATTAGAATTTTTAAAAAAGTAATTAGCCTAGAAAAAAGACTGAATGACCCAAACAGACTGTCAAGATGTATGAAATGTAGGGTGGGAGATAAAAATTACTTGGCACCCTTCCTGAAAACTGTATTCATTGTTTTCAGTGGTGGTGATAGTATAAAATTCAGGAGTTCAGACTAACTGAGAAAAAAGCCTGGCACTGAAACTTGCACAAAGACCCTGAGGGCAGCTTCACAGTGTCCCTGATTCAGTGAGCTTGTTGTTACTAAGTTCCTTTGAAAGTGGAGGGACTTAAATTAGTAACTACTAACTTGCTCTGTTAATTTAAATGGAACATGCAGCCAGTCCTGTTTACTTGAAAGTAAATCCCTTGGATTTTACTTTTCAGTATGCATGCTTGGGATTGCAGCCTTCATCCAAACTAACAATCCATCCCTACACACAGTTGGTGCACCCAAGTCCATTAACTTGAGTGGGCCCAGGTCATCTAATTCTGCATAGGATTAGGTTCTAGCTTCACCAGGGCTAGTATTCCTAAAACCCACATTTACTGCAGGAGATGAAACACGTGTGCTTGTTACATGTCTGTAAATGGTTTTTCTACCCCTGTGCTGGAGCTTATCAGTAGTGGGATCAGTCACTGAGCATGCTCGAGACAGGCTAGAAATAATTGAAAACTACTTCCTCCTGCCAGAGGGTGCCATCTTCAGTTCCAGTCCTGTCTGCTCAGGGCTCGCACACTGAGCATTTTTGCTCTGTAGGAGTTTTGGATAGCTTTTGGAACTAGTCCTTCCCTACCCTATTTTTCTCTATTAGAGTGCAAAGGCGGGAAGGAGCTTGCCTTAGGCCATTGGTTTTTTCCCATTTTCCAGCCTTGGCAAACAGCTTTTCTTTTCTGAACAATTCGTCTGACTGGCTTCTATTTGCTTTCGTTTTTGCTGTGCTTTCAGTTTCGTTTTTGCTATTACTCTGCAATCAGTATCCGTTATGGAGCTCACCCACGCTGGAGAATTGCTTGATGGATCTCTTTCGGAGGGGTCTCTTTTCCCTGATCAGACTCCCCAAGCCTTGTCGCCTATCCCTTCTGCGCCCTCGGCGCCTTCAACCACAGCAGCCATTCCCACCCTGACAGAAAATACTTGTACTGGACCACCTCCTTTTGGCCCGTAAGGCGCCAAAGAGATCTAAGCATAGTAAGGAGGCTAACGGAAGCAGGATTTAAAAAGCAAAGAAGCTTTTGGCTTCAGTGTGCCTCAGTGAGCACCTGCTTATTCAAGAGGTATGCAAGGGGACGAAATCGCGCTCTAAGGAGCAAAAGACCAGAAAGGGGAAGGATGACCATCACCCGGTGTGTGATCCCCATTGGCATCTCACAGCATCTCCCCTGTGGTGGTTGTTGAGGGGGAACCGGCTGGTTCGCGCAGTCCCCCCACACACCACCCAAACCGCCCAACGGGAAGCGGAGAGCCTAAAAAGCTGTTGGGCTTGAATGAACAGGGGGATGCTGCTTTGGGTGATGCTTTGCCATTGGACTGACTGCCAGCCAGTGGGCCTTCAGGTAATACTGCTCCCCTTCCTCTGGGTCTGCCCCCCCTTCCTGCCCATCAGATATAGCCCACTGGCTAAAAGATTTTTTCACTAGGGAATGCCTGCTGCTTATTCCTCAGCCTCCTGCTCAGCCGGCACCTTTGTGGCCACCTCGCCCTTCTCCAGTGGCGCCTGCTTTGCCGGCCCAACCTCTGCCCCCCAACAGACACCTCTCATCCTCCTCCTCAGACTCCAGTCCAAGGAGGGAGGCGATTCCACCACTCAAATGAGGGTGTTTTGCCCCCAAGCTGCTCAGACTCAGATGCAAGCAGTGCCATCCTCTGTCTTCTTCCTCTGGTTTGGATGCTGAACATGGGGGTCCCAAATGCCCCCGAGGTCCCAGAATACCTGACCAGCCAGCAACCCCTGTGGACTCAATGGTCCCCCCTATTCTCCCTGTACCAGCCCAACACTTATATCCCTTGCTGAACCTCCCCCACCCGGCTCTCTCCTGAATCTTCCTCTGATTCTGATTCTCACATGCCTTTGAATCCCACTGAATCAGGTAGGGAAGAGGGGGAGCTTTCAGAGGAAGAAACCACTCCAGTGGTACCTATTTCCTCCCGTTTTTTTCATCTACAGATTTCGATGTCCTCTTATCTAAGGCTAAGTGGGCAATTAATGATGTTTCTCCAGCAGATGTGGTGCAACGTTCTGAGCTAGACCAGAATGTTTTCCTTTCCTCTTCGGGTATCTTGACCTCTGTGCCCTTCTCATCCTCATTTAAACAGGTGATGTTAGCAGAATGGCAAAACCCAGCTTCCTGTAGACCCATTGATTCCTATCCTAGGAAATACTATACCCTGTCACCTGAGGTCACCTCCTTGCTGTCGACACCCAGGATGGACCCATCCATTGTTCAAATGGTTTCGCTTCTGAATATTGAGAGCTAGGAGCAGTTAATGTCTACAGAGGACAGGAAATGTGATTTATTGCTTAAGAAGGCTCATGAGGCTTTCTCCATGGTTATTAACTCTATTTTTGTGAGGGCCTCCATTTTGTGATCCAAGCAGTTAGCCACCTTAGTAACCCCAGAGAATTCTAAATTGAGGCCGGGCATGAATAAAATGGCTAAGGCTGTGGCTTTTTTGGCAGATTCCAGTCTTAGCCTCTGGGGTAGCTTTACGCAGAGCTCTGTGGCTCAAAGGATGGCAAGTAGGTTCTAAATCTAAGATTGCATTAACAGCCTCTTCCTACTCAGGCACTAACCTTTTTGGCCCTTCTCTAGATCCTGTCCTGGTGAAAACCAAGGGTAAAAATAAGACCATGCCTACCACCAGAAGATACTTCCTGAGAGGGTTTCACAACCCCAGTCATCCCTTTTGGAACCAAAGGCAGTTTCATACCTCTTCCTCCTTTTACTCAGAAGATGTCAGACACACCAACTTTAGAGGCTCTAGTAGATACCAGTGGAGACAACGATTCAGGGGCTCATCCAGACCACAAGGAAATAGAGCCCCCAACACTACTGCTCACTATAACAAGCGACAATGACTCACTGCCTATAGGGGGCAGACTCCAGCAGTTTGCTCTCATGTGGCTGTCCACAACCCAGGATCAATGGGTACTCGACTCCGTGTCTCGGGGTTACTCTCTGGATATATCTCTTATACCCCATGACTCCTACTATGCTACCTTGCGCTCTCTCCGAATAGAAAAACAGCTTCTGATAGACGCTGCGGTCCAACATCTTCTCAGATTTGGGCGATCGAGCCCGTTTCTTGGACACAAAGATGATCATGCGTTTACTTGCTTCTCTTCCTGGTCGCCAAAAAGGATGGGTCCTGGAGGGCAGTGCTGAACCTCAAACGCCTCAACAAGTTCACCAAGAAGAGGAAGTTCAGAATGGAGTCTCTGCGATCCATCAAGCAGGTGATACTCCCAGACAACTTCCTTGCGTCAGTGGACTTCTCAGAGGTATACCTGCATATTCCTATTCTACACACAGAAAGTTCCTACGTTTCTCCTACAGCAGCCTCCATTATCAGTATTGGGCACTCCCATTCGGCCTTGCGTCAGCGCCATGGGTATTCATGAAGATAATGGCAGCCCTCACAACCCACCTTTGCCTGCAGGGGGTGTGCATTCACCCGTCTCTGGATGACCTTCTTATCAGGGCCCTGTCTTTTCTGGTAGCACTAGAACATGTGCAGCTCACTCTGAAGTGTCTCAACGACCATGGGTTTGTCGAAAATCAAGAAAAAAGTCATCTGCTAACTGCATAACCCCTGCTAACTTGGCAAAGAAGCACCTTTTAACATGGTGATTCTCTTTATTGAGCAGGGGGAGAGTAACTAGCCCTATCCACCCCCAGCACAGTGTTGCTGGTGTCTATCTTGTGTTTCATTTTAGATTGTGAGCCCTTTGGGGACAGGGAGCCATCTTATTTATTTGTTATTTCTCTGCATAAACCGCCCTGAGCCATTTTTGGAAGGGCAGTATAGAAATCGAATAAATAAATCTGCACCCCTCACAGTCACTACAACATCTAGGAGCCGTCTTCCACACCATTCCAGCAACAGTGACTCTCTCTTTCAAAAGGATGGTCAAGGTTGTGTCTGCCATCTTCCCACTACTTTGTGCCACTTCAGCAGATCTGATGCAGCTAGCTCAAATTCTGGAGCTGATGATTGCTGCCATTGAATGTACCCCCTGGGCCAGATGGCATTCTCTCCCCCTTCAATGGCTCCTTCTGCCATTCCAGGACACCATCATGTCAGTGGCTCACCAACCAGTACACCTCTCAGGTCAGGTCCAGAACTGATTCCTCTGGTGGCTCTCCCTGGCACTGGAGAAAAGGATACCACTCACGGAATCGCAAAGGATTGTGATTATGACAGATTCCAGCCTCCACAGGCTGGGGAGCGATCTGCGAGAGCCTTCCAGCTCATGGTTCCTGGTCGAAACTGGAAAAGAAATGGAACATCAGCCGCATAGAGCTGAGGGCAGCCAGACTAGCTCTCTTACATTTTCTAGCCTTAGTATGGCAGGCATGTTCTTATTCGGCCCCACAATATCACCACCAAGGCCCACAAAAACTGCCAGGGGGTCACCCACTCCAAAGGTCTGATGAAAGAATCCAATCTCCTCTTCAGCTGGGCTGAGAGGCATCTTATTTCCATAACCATGTAACACCTCAGCAGAGTGGCTAAGCCATCAGTCAGTGGATCCATCGGAATGGGGGTGGCACCCTCAGGTCTTCCATCAAATCACCACATGCCTGAGCCCTCCTCTAGTGGACCTCTTCGCATCTCCTCTCAGTGCCCAAGTGCCACAGTTTGTCTCCAGGTTTCTGACTCAGCAAGCGGAAGCCACGGATTCCCTCACATCTCCATGGCCCTGGGGGGCTTTCCCGCCAACACCTATCCTCCACAAAATTGTCAGAAAGCTATGACTAGAAAAGTGGAAATTATTCTAATTGCCCCACACTGGCCATGATGTACGTTGTTCGTGAACCTGATCAACCTATCAGTTTGCCCTTGATGGTGCCTTCCTCTCTGCCCAGACCTTTTGTTGCAAGGACCCATATATCACCCAGACCCCAAGTGGCTCCATCTTTGCACATGGAGGTTGAACGCCAAAATTTAGGCAGTAGAGGATACTCTCATCAGCTTCTGGATACCATCTTAGCTTCTTGCCGCCCTGCTACCCAATGCATCTACTAGGGCACCTGGGCAGCCTTCTTCAGATGGTCTCATAGAAATCACATCAGTCCAATTTCAACAGGAGTTCCTGAGGTCCTGGCCTTTCTCCAGTCGGACCTGGAGTTACAACTGAAACCATCCACCTTGAAAAGACAAATCTCAGCCCTAGCTTCGGTCCTGGACATCTTGGATCCCGGCATCCAGTCACTACACCCCCACATCTCGTTTCCTCAGAGGGGCTTCTAATTTGCTGCCTCCTCCAGTTCCTCATTTTCCATCATGGAACCTCATCAAGGTGCTGAACTCCCTCACATTTCTGCCCTTTGAGCCTCTGAGCTCTATTCCCCTGAGGATTCTCTCATACACAACCATTTTCCTGGTGTCCATCACCTCGGCCCACAGGATTTCGGAACTGGGGGCCCTATTGGTGTGCAAGGAGCTGTGTCTCTTTCAACCCAATGAACAATTCTGAGATTGGATCCGATCTTTTTGCCAAAGATCAACACGGTGTGCCACTGCTCCCCAGAGCTTTCCTTTCAATCCCATAATCTAGGCCATAAGGTATCTAAGCACGTTGGCGGGGCCTGGATTAGGGCTTCCATTAAACTCTCCTATGAGTCTCAGAATTTGGCTCCCCCGATGGGGATTACAGCCCACTTTTACCCGTAGTGCTGCAATGTCTGCAGCCTTTATCTACTCAAGCCCCTTTGGCTGATATTTGCAGGGCAGCTACTTGGTCTTCGGCCACGCCCTTTATCCGTCATTACAAAATTCCCTCCTTTGCCTCATCTCAGGCAGCCTTTGGCTGTAGAATACTACAAGTAGTCTGAAACATCCTCTCCCACCCATGTCTTCAGGAGTACTGCTTGGGCATGTCTCACTACTGATGAGCTCCAGCACAGGGGAAAAGGGAACATTGGTCTTAACTGTGAAGGGTTCCTTTCCCCTGTAGTTGGAGCTCATCAGGCCCTCATGGATGGTTTTTTTGTCTGGGAGTGTCCTCATTTACCTTTTGTATATAATTGGATGGGTTAGGTTCACTTTTGGGTGAAGGCAGCTTCCAGGGTTTTCAGTCGTAGAAAGCCTACCTTCCATCACTATTTCTCTCTAACCTTTCCACTTTTCCTTTGCTTGAGTTTTGGTTTCCTTTAGCAAAGTCTCAGCTGTTATCACCACTCTTCGCGTCAGTCCCAGAACAGGGGATGGCGCCCTCTGGCGGGAGGAATAGTGGTCAATTATTTCCAGCCTGTCTCAGGCATGCTCAGTGACTGATCCCACTACTGATAAGCTCCAGCACAGGGGGAGAAAAACCATTTACAGACATGTAACAAGCTACAGGGAAAAAGAACCCTTTACAGGTAAGACCAATGTTCCTTTCTACATAAAAATGATTATCCATGTAGAAAATAAGTTTGGTAGTTCAAAACACACAATGTTGGAGACCACCCCCCCTTGCAGGGGCTTGTGCATTTCCTGGCATTTTCAGTTTTGAATGAATCATTTGAATGAATGAATCATTTGAATGAATGAATCATTTTGTAATTTTCTTCTAGTTTAGCTTTTTCTTCCCTATAAACTACATATTTAAAAGGAAAAATACAAAAATTAGGTGAAAACTATAAATGTCCAATCCTTACAATGATCATTAATGATCAAGAAAAATGTGACATAATGTTTGGCATTCAAGTAGTTGAGCTATATTATCAGCTAATAACAGTAGGTGATATTCTGTTTTGTAGTATTACTTTACGAGGACTGCACCTAGTTAGCGGATGAGTAAAAGCTTTTGTTGATTAATCAGTGAGGCCAGTTTGAAGTGATGAAAAAAGATTTCAAATGGTCTTTTGCAAGATAAACGCACGTTTTATTTTTGAGGCTAACTTGTTTCTGGTGTAACATCATCTTGCCTTCTAGCAATGAATATAGCTTATTTAGTACATTGTATGTATTTAAACATTTGCTTAAAGATCTCAAAAATCACTTAGATTGAAGTGTTGGAAGTACTCAAGTGTACATGTTGTCCCACTTTCCCACCACTGCAATCCTGTGAGGGAAGGATAGGCTGAGAAGAGTGAGTTGGTCAAGCTTCCAGGTAGGTTTTGTGGATGTCAGGGGATCTCAGTCTATCTTTCTGGCCTAAATCTGGCACTCAGCACCTCACTGGCTCTGTGTCTGCGTTTTACATTATCATTAGGAGTGTTCTGTGTTCATGTTGTAGAAGGCTTTGGGTTGCAGCAATTAAGTAAAACCCTAGGCTTGACATTTCTGTTGCATTCTTTTCTGTGCAACTTAATAGTTTGATGCTCAAGCTCTAAATGCTCAAGACAACTATTCCTAATGATCTGAGAACACATTGCCATAGTTAAATAACATTTTCACCTATGTTCAGATGTCCCTCTAGCAGGGTTCTTATTTGCCCAAGTGAACTTGCAAGCTGGCCAATCAGTGTTCCCTCTAACAGGGATTCCCAGATGTTGTTGACTACAACTCCTAGAATCCTCAAGCAGAAGCCATTGCAGCTGGGGATTCTGGGAGTTGTAGTCAACAGCATCTGGGAATCCCTGTTAGAGGGAACACTCTGACCAATCTTCTATCTATCTATAATTTGCTAAGACTTACCCATGGCAGCTCTCATGAGAGTTCGTGAGTGAGCTGCTGGGAGGGCGGGGGAGGAAATCGACAGCAGTAGCGGTGAAGATAAGGCTAACGGGCAGGCTAGTGGGTGGGTGGGGAGAGAAAGCGGCAGCGGGGGGGGGAGGAGAAAGCAGGTAGCAGGTTAAAAGGTGGGTGGATGGTGGGGGTGGGGGTGAGAGGAAGTGGCAGGCAGTGGCCGTGGCTGACCAGATGGGTGACTGGAGAGAGAAAACGGCAGGCAGGGGGGTTCTCCCCAAATCTTCCTATAATATTGATAGTTCTAAGGCTACCACCACCACCCACTTATCGACAGAGTTTAAATCCCCACGCTGGGCTTGGGTGGAATTCCCAGGGAAACTCTCCTACTTTTGCTGCTGAGAAACCTTCCACGTGCAAGCTTACACGTGATGAGAAAACTAACAGCTGCTGAGCTCCTGAGGCGTGTGTGTGCACCAGAGTGAAACCCCCTTCCAGCCTCCTTTTTTTCTAAGTCAAAAATCCAATCAGAGAGTATTTTAAAATGCAAAGGGGGGGGAAAGCTTTACTATTCAAAATACTATAGGCAGCTTCCGTCTGTGGCTCTCTCAGCTTTTAGTTACAGGTAAACAAAAGCAATACTCAGTGGTTACAAGAATACTTCAAAAAGCACCCCAGATGATATTGGTGCGGCACACTAAAAATCGTGGTTACCCAGTTGCAAAGAACATGGATGTAAGAAAATACAAAAACACCTTTAAAAGTTTAGAGTCCTTTGGAATGCCCTAGCTGGATGGGCGCAGGATTAGTGTAGTTATGTTACAGGTAAACAACAATAGAACAGTTTCAGGGATATGCAAAACACACGAAATAAATATAAGTTTCTAGCACAAAATCTAACAAACTGTTCCCTATGCTGAATCCCCTTTTCCTTGGAAACTCACCCAAATACCTGATGAGAATCAAGCTTCCTGCAATCCTGTCTTTCAAGGATCTACAGAGGTCTTTCCGTGAGAGAAATCTCCAGGCTAGCTTTTGACCATGAGGGAGCAAATCTCCATTGCTTCTCACTAAGCTTTCCACCTGTGCCTCTCCCACCTCCAGCCTAGCTGCTTCTAACAAAGAAACTCTTCTCTTTTTCCTCATGGCTTTCTAGGTCTGATTGGCTGATCTCTGGAGTTCACCAGCCTGTCATTCAGGACAGGGTTCGCTTCTGGTTACCTCTTTATGGGAGGGGTGCCTGATCACTACAGTGGGGCTGAATCATCCACATTTCACTCTGCAGAATGAGCCATTATTAAGTGTGTGTGTGTATAAATATATAAAATAAAATTTAACAAATTTATATACCGCCCAAAACATGTCTCTGTGCATGTTTGATAACAATTTAAAAGTTATCATAATGTTAAAACAGTTAAAAACTGTGAATCTGATTAAAAGCCTGGGTGAACAAATGTGTCTTAACTGCCTTTTAAAACATTGTCAGAGATGGGGAAGCTCTTATTTCAACAGGGACCACATTCCAAAGCCTTGGGGCAGCAACAGAGAAGGCTCGTCCCTGAGTAGTCATCAGATGAGCTGGTGGCAACTGTAGAAAAATGTTTCCAGGTTATCTCAAAGGTTGAAGAAGATTATGGCTAAGAATACATTCTCTCAAATACCCAGGGCCTTAGCCATTTAGGTCTTTACAGGTTGTAACCACTACCTTGTATTCTGCCCAGAAACTTATCAGCAGCCAGTGTTGCTCTTTCAACACAGGAGTAATTTGGTCTTTTCAAGATGACCCAGAGACCAACCTAGCTTCCTCGTTATGTACCAACTGTAGTTTCCGGACTGCACACAAAGGCAGCCCCACATAGAGCGCATTGCGGTAGTCAAGTCTGGAGTTTACCAACATATGTACACCGCCTAGAGATGTACACATCAGGTGGTATAAAAATATTATAAAAATATGATAAATAAATATGTCTAAGGTCATTTATCACAAGAAACGAACGCAGCTGGTGTATCAGCCAAAGCTGATAAAAAGCACTTCTGGCAACTTCCACAACCTGGGACATTAGGGAGAGGTTAGCATCCAGAAGCATCCACAGACTGCATACCTGTTTCTTCTGGGGAAGTATGATCCAATCCAGAACTGGCAGATCAAATTTGTCTCCTGAGTCCCAACCCTGCACAATAAGTACCTCTTCCTTATCTGGATTCAGTTTGTTTTTTATCCCTCATCCAGTCCATCATTGCCTGCAGGCAGGCATTTAGGGAGGTTATGTCTTCTTCCAATAATGTTGACATGGAGAAATAGATATGGGTGTGTCGTCGTCATACTGATGACACCCTCCTCCAGTTCTCCTGATGATGTCTAGCGGTGGTTTCATGAAGATGGTAAACA
This sequence comes from Hemicordylus capensis, assembly GCF_027244095.1. NCBI lineage: Eukaryota > Metazoa > Chordata > Lepidosauria > Squamata > Cordylidae > Hemicordylus > Hemicordylus capensis. The sequence continues at coordinate 392,446,589 of NC_069657.1, read as the reverse complement.
ACATTGGAGACAATATTTCATAAGGGACACCTTATGAAAGTTCAGATTTCAAAGAGTAACCGTCTCCAAGTGACACCATCTGGAATCTGCCCAAGAGATAGGAGCAAAACCACTGCAGGGCAGATGCTACAGAAGGATATTATGTTCGATAGTATCAAAAGTCGCTGAGAGATCCAAAAAGACCAATAAGTCACACTCTCTCTGTCAATTCCCAATTGGAAATCATACATCAGGCCAACCAAAGCAGTCTACACCCCAAAGCCAGTGTGAAATGGGTCTAGATAATCACTTTCCTCCAAGACTGCCTGGAGTTGGGAGGCCACCACCCTCTCAATTATCTTGTCCAGCCATGAAAAGTTGAAGACAGCCCTGTAGTTGCTTAACACTGAGGGATCCAATACAGGCTTCTTCAGAAGAGGTCTAATGATTGTCACCTTAAGACAGGAAGGCATCCTGTCTTTCCTCAGAGAAGCATTTATAATACATAAAATATAAACCTCTACAACAAACCCCCTGCTAGATAGTATAAGCCATGTTGAATAAGGGTCAAGAGAACAGGTGGTAGGCCGCACCATTCCAAGCAGCTTGTCCACATCCTCAGGAGTCATAAACTGAAACTGATCCAATCTAACAACATAAGAGGAGTTGCTGGACACTTCCACATCAGACACTGTAGTGATTGTGCTGTCTAAATCCAATTCAGCCTGAATATGAAAGATTTTATTCACACACAAAAATCATTAAGGATATCATAATGGGCAATTGATGATTCCAGATTCTGATTCAAGGAAGGGGGAAACGCACTAGCCCTCTCACAACCCTGAACAACTCAGGTGGATGTGAATTTGTGGATGCAATAAGGCAGAAAATAATAGCTTGTTTGCCACATGTATTGCCTGAGCATAGATTTTTCGAACATTGTCTATGTCATAATCCGTTGGATTCGAGTTGAGTCTTCCTCCACTCCATTTCAGCCCCTGTAGATCTTATGTATACCTGGGGTCAATTTTGAAGCAGGTTGCTTAGGAGCGATAATGTCTACTGCCCTCGTGAGTTTGCTATTCCAATTCTGCACCAGGGCATCAACAGGATCATAGGAAGAGCCAACACAAAATCCTATTGGATCCAATAACCTTCTCGGGTGGATCATCCTAATAGGTCCCTCACCTCTGCGGGGGGTGGGATGTGATCATGAGTCCAACCTTAACCAGATGGTGGTCCATCCATGACAATGGGGAAATCCCAGGAGTCCCCACCCATGGAACACTGCCCTGATCAGAGTAAAAGACCAGATCAAGCGTGTGACCAGCAACATGCATTGGTCCCAAGACCACTTGGTATAGGCCCATAGTTATTTATTTATTTATTTATTTATTTATTTATTTTGAAACATTTGATATACTGCCCACTCCGAAGACTCTGGGCGGTGTACAAAAACATGCAAAACAAGACAGCATTAAAATTATATTCTAATTAAAACTAAAGTAACTAACGGGGGCGGCGGGATAGATAAACTACAGGGTAAAAGCCTGGCAAAAAAGAAAAGTCTTCAATAAGGATTTAAAATTGACAAAGAAGGAGCTAAACGAATCTGCAGGGGAAGGGAATTCCAGCGAAGTGGGGCGGCAACCGAGAAGGCTCTTTCACGGGTTCTAGCACCCCGAACCTCTTGGAAATCAGAGATCGACAAAAGGGCCACCTGACCAGATCTGACCGGACGGGATGTAACTGGATGGGAGAGGCAGGTCTATAGGTAAACAGGTGCCAAAACTCGCAAGGCTTTGAAGGTCAAAACCAGGACCTTAAATTGAACTCGGTAGCGAATAAGCAACCAGTTGTCATGGTCACTATGAACTCCTGAGCTGCCCCAGACCAATTGGTTCTGGTGAACATTCTGAGTGAACATTGAAGTACACCACCATCATCACAAGCCTGAGGGACTCCAATGCCAACCCGGAGCCAAGTCTGTGAGCTTACTTAGGGACTCTGTTGGGCAGCAGAGTGATCGGTACACCAGCAGAAGTCCTGGTCCGCAAACCCTGGTCCGCAAACTTAAGTACACATATTCAGTATGGTCAGACACTTCAACAGGGATCCTGGCAAGGGAAATGATGCTCTTATAGATAACATCTGTAACATGTCTATAAGCCACTCCACTTCCCCTCCCATGTCCCCTCATCTGCTCCTCAACAGAGTACCCTGGAGGGAGAAGATGGGACTAGACTTGGCCATCAGCCTCCTTCAACCTAGTCTCTGTGATACATACCAGGTCAGCCCCTTTGTCCATAATCAGATCATGGATGATTTCTGGATTATTCCGGACCGACCTGGCATTACACGGGAGCAAGGTGAAACTCTGTGGGTGGTTGGCAATGCTCCCCAAGGTCAGAAAACTGTCAGGGCAGCCAGAAGGGGAAACAGCTATTGGTTTTTGACTTCCCTTCCCCTGTAATGGCCTGCTAACTTGCCAACATTACTTCTTCTGTTCCCCACCACTACTGGAATAGCCTCATCATAATTAGTGGATGTCTCTCCATCTCCAGACAAACCCAGACACATCATAAACCAGTCTCACCCAGGACTTAAGACATAAGCCAAAATATAAGATGCCCACCCACTCACCACTACCACACACACACAAGTTCCTGGGCCAGGAGGGCTGGCCCTCATTAACCTCGAGTGGCTCCCCCAAAGGGGCAACAGAAATTTGGGGCAGCATACAGATTTGATAGATACATAAATAAATAGGTCCACAGTTGTCTACTCTGGACAGGTGGAGTTCTGGAACTGCTGAGTCACATCAGATATTTCTATTGCATTTTTAACATCCTAGACACTAAAGTGCAAACAATTGAGTAGGAGCACAAGTTTAATGTAGCTGGTTCTGAATATGCTGGTGTTTCCTAAACTGCGATTGGCATATCTTATCCCCCCTCCCCTTAATTAAAAGTTGACCTTGTTGGAAGTTTTTCTGGGTGATAATACATCATGATAATTCCTTAAAACAACCCAGCTTTTATATGCCAAGTTGACAACCAGTCCTGGACATTTTCATACCTAAAATACTATATCGTAATCTGAAGATCAGTAACTTATTTGTATGTAGACCTTTTGAGTTATGTTTCTGGTTATTGTGAGACTGGAGCCTTCTCTTGAGAGAGATCCTGCCTCAGTGCTATTCCTGGCAGTGTTGCTTGTTTATGTTTCTTGGTCTGGCAGCAACTCCTAGTTTTTCTATGGATGTTTGGCAGACTTGCTAAACACAGCTGGATTGCATTTTTCAAGTCTTTAGATTCCAGGTTTAGCAGTCAAATGGATCCTTTTTGTAGGAACTGAGATTAATTGTTCATAATTCATACATGCCAAGCATATCTAAATGACAAATAATAGACTGGCTTATTGTTCCTGGTGTTTAAGGAAGAATGATTTAAAGGCGTTTCCAAATATATGTTTCATTGTAGTGGAAAAGAGTGGGAACAAAATATTTTTATAAACTAATCTTTAGAGAGGAGGACAGGTAGCATTTACACACACTAATTCATTTTTTAATTTCTCTTCTAGAGCTAAATACCACAAGTTAAAATATGGCACAGAGCTGAATCAGGGAGACATGAAACCTCCCAACTATGATTCTGGTAAGAATTGATTTTTATGGAGAGAACTAATTAAAACTGAGCAGAAGACAAAGAGCTGTCATTTTGTGAACTATACTGATGAACATGACGGTAGCTGGAGCAGGGTTTAGGAATCTGAAGCAGGCAACAGGATTGCACATACCTTTCCCTCTACTGGCTGTTTCTTTGTATGCAAATTGCTCTCATGTTGTTTATTTCAATTTGATATTAACTTCTGTTGCTGTTGTCCATTGCTTAAAATGAAACTGAACATGCTGTTAAACTCACTTTGAGAACTTCTTAAATTTAGGAGTGGATTTCTCCTCCACAGTTAGCAAGCATCACACAACATTGTATCTGGGTCTAGAAGTACAGGGGGAATTTGTGTGTGGAAGAGGAGAGGAATGGTATATGCATAATGTTGTGCCCTCTAATCCCAGTCTCTAATCCCTGGCATCAGTGTTGAACCCAAACTGGCTCCCCAAAATAAAAATAAGTAGTTAACGTTGAGTGATTTTTGAATTAGTCTGTTTCTCAATGATCATTGTAGATACCCAGAAAAAAAGATTGAGTCAGACTATCTAGAATATAATTTGTTAAATAGGGAGCCACGCAAGTCACTTAGATGGAACTAGTAGGGAAAGTATTCTTTAATTTTTTACAGATATGTAAAAATAAATTTATGGTACTTCACTTTTGGGGTAAGAGTTAATCAGACAAAAATGTTTATCTGATCAAGTATAGTAATCAAACATATTTTTCTTGTATCTCTGGGGAGAAACTATCTCTCTCTTGGAGGTGAATGAATTACTGAAGCTTTTCTTAGTAACCAGCTGAGTGACCAAGACTGAGCGCAGCTGTAATTCCTTTGGCTCTTATCAACAAACAGGGGAAGTGCTGCCTTTCTGCGCTGTCATCTACTATGCTATGGAACTTAACTGGGAGAAAGAATTATTGATGTAATCCTTCAGCCTTATTCATTGCTTTCAAGTCTTCTCTGCAAATGTGTCTGGGTTCTGATTAAACCCCTAGGCTAACTGGACAAAGAGGCACGTTTTAAAGTGGCAATTTTCTTATATTTAGCAGGGGGAGAGTAACTGTCTCTGTTCAGCCCAACATAACACCTCTCCAGTGATTGTTGCTGGTGTTTCCTTTGTGGCTTTAAAAAACAACAACTATGAACTAGCAGACGTGGTGCACAGCATCTGAGCCGCTTCCTCCCTCCCTTCTACCCCAGTCCGTTCCCCATTCCTTCCTCTGCTGTTATCTCCCCCCCCAGCCCCCATGCCCGCCACAACAGCCCCATTTGCTCCACCAGCCTCCATCTGGCCATTTTTGGGAGCCCGCCACCACCCGCCGGGCTGGGATCCTCTCAGCGGTGTGGCTCAGCCGCCCGCCACCTCTTCTATGCCCCATTTTGTCTCGCCCCATTTTGTCTCCGGCTCCTGCCCGTTTCTTCCCAAGGCAATGTTTGGAACTCTCACAGGACCTCATGAGAGTTCCAGCAGGCATCCAGATGCGTCTCGACATCCCCACGGAATTCTCTACTGGGTCAGCTGTAAGATAATTAAATATATAGATCCTTTTGGATCAGGGAGCCATTTTCTTTCCCCCTCTTCAATATATTTTGTTGAACTTCTTTTAAAAACTGTATATACCGTAGAATAGTAAATCAAGACTGTGGCATGGGCAGATGCTAACATTGAGAGTAAGCTGGGCCCTTTATTTATTTGTTAGATTTCTATCTCGCTCTTTCCAACAGTTCAGAATGACATACAGCATTTTAAAAATTAATAATTATATATCCTGAAAGGGCTTACAATCTTTAAAAAGAACAAAAACCCAGAAAGTTTTAAAAGGGAAAAAACATTTGGAGGGAAGAGTCCAGAAGGTACTTGGACCACCCCAGGCTAATGGAGGGGCTTTGCCTTGTCATCCACTGCAGCCTGATGGTAATGGCTGTAGAGGAGGTCTTGGTTTTTCAAGCTTTATACTTTAAGTTGGCAAACTTTATACGTGAGACCTCTCAGGCTCACTCAGAAAACTGAATCTTGTTATGAGTGCAAAGCCATGAATTGTACCTGGTCTCAGCTCATGTTTTTTAGTGGGCAAAAATATGTTTTCTAAAATAATAGGTATTTCTAGAAATGTATGAAGACTGCATTCATGTTAGGTTATTTCATTTCATCTCATTCTTAAGCAAAGGGGTGTAATCTATGCAGGAACAGCACTATTGATAGGGAACATATCTGTAGAATTCTAAAGCTTCTTATTCATCTTTTTAATTGTCTATTTTGCTTGGGTGTGTTGCCCATTTATCAAGCAAATTGCTGCTTTCAGTGCACATTGTCCTTCTCTCCTGGGTGGGATGATAGGAAAGTTCTGTCATGGGGGGGAAAGCCCCAGCACCCGCATATCCTACATTCCCAAGCTGTCAAATAAAGGCATCCAAAGTTCCATAATTTTCTGATTGCCAAAAGCAGGTCTTCTTGCCAACAGTAGGAAACATATTTGAAAAGATGGAGCAAGTAAATTGATGCTTGAAATTTATCAAAATATATTAATTTCTATTCCAAAGCATTAAGTGTCATGTATGTATGTCCTCCAATGCTGCATAGGTCCTTGAATGTTGCAGCAGTTATTTGTGCAAGGCAATAGGAATTTAATGTACATGGTAGAATAATGTCAACTATTGTTTTGTTTCTTAAACATACAGTAACACAAGACGTTTTTTGAGAAAAGGGGACCAAAAGCAGGGTTGGTGGCAGGGGCAACAGATGCTGAGTTGACAGTGAAGTGTTTTCCAGTCTGTGTTTCACTTGGATTTTGACAGTTTGGAATACTTGGTCACTGATTCAACATAGATTTGATTAAACTGAATCTCCTGGCTATGCTTTTATTGTACTATGCTTTTTATTGTACTGGCTATGCTTTTATTGTACCATCTTGTTTTTTGTTATGTAGATGAAGGGAATGAAACTGAAGTCCAGTCACAGCCAAATAGCCAGCTAATATGGAAACAAGGACGACAGTTGCTCAGACAGTAAGTGCCCCCAAAGTTGTAGCCTTTTCTTGCTTGCTTTCATTGTTTCAGGAAATTATTTTGTAGTCTCTCATTCTTTGACAAGGTCAAACAAAGTGCAGTCCTGAAAATAACTTGCTTCCTCTAACGTTTGTATGCCAAGACCAGTATTTTTCACTGGAACAGCCTCATCCTATCCTTGGCTGTAGGTGTTTTGAGCAGTACAAAGACTACACGAGCAACCTTTTTGAATCGGATGGAGCAAAGCTGGAAAGCTCGGTCCTGCTTCATGGAAGTGGAAACCTCCTCACTACAACTTTTGGCTGGCCCAAGATTGAGCTGGTGGGAACTATATAAAATATGCCCTGTGTGGGGTGGGTGGGCATAGCAATGTTGTGACACAGGCAGGATAAGATATTTAAAACTGAGGAACAGTGTAGCAAGAACAAGTTGTTCTAGTAAGAACTAATCAGCTTACTTTCCTTTCACTGTCTCCACAACTGGACTAAATTTGGTTCAAATTGAGGTCCACAAGTTAGGTCTCTTGCACCTCAAATGTTCATGCATCTGCCATCTTAGATTGGGGTGGATGACATCCTCACAAACTACGTCATTGAGGTGTCCCTATCAGTGGTCCCTCTATTTTTCTTACTCTCTGTGCAGAATGAGTTTTGTTCTGGGCGGCAGTATCAAGGCAGTGTGTGTGCACCTGCATTCAAAATGGGGCCTTCCTGATTCAACCTGAGTGGGATCTAAAATGAACTGAACAGACATCCAAAAACTTTTGAGTGCGCACACGTGCTCATGCCTTAGAGGGAACAGTGGCCCCTATGTGTCCCTGAAGCTGCAGCAGATTTGGTTCAAATTGGTTAAGTGGTTCACAAGTTAGCCCACTTGCGCCTCAAATGTTTACGCATTCGCCATCTTGAATCAGCATGGATGACATCATCACAAGCTATGCCACTGAGGTGTCCATGTGTGTCACTCACTGCAACTGTACCCAGTTTGGTTCATATTGGTTAAACAGTCCACAGATTAGTCGCTTGTGCCTTAGATGTTCATGTGGCTGCCATCTTGAATTGGAATGGATGACAACATCACACACCACACCATTAGGGCATCCCTATGTGTCCCTACAGCTGTAGCAAATTTGGTTCAAATTGGTTCACAAGTTAGCCCACTTGCGCCTCAGATGCTTACGCATCCGCCTTCTTGGATTGAGGTGGATGACATCATCAGAAACTACGCTGTTGAGGTGTCTCTATGTGTCCCTACAACTGTAACCGATTTGGTTCATATTGGTCCCGGTGTTGCGAAGTTGATAGGGGGGAACACACAGACACACACAGAAAGCCGGGTGATTTCATAAGCCTACTGGAAAGTAGGCTAAAAATGGGATGGGGCTTAAAGGGTTTAAGCCATGACATACTTTATAGAGGGTACCACATTTAGGAACTCTGTGCTGTCATAAGAATGGGGCCAAAGGGGCTATTGCTGGTCTCAGCCTTCGTCTCAGCCTTGAAAATGACACTTATACAATGTCTCTGTGTCTCTAGGCTTCTCAGCAGTTTGAGCACTTGCAGTGCTAGAGTAAGAGAATTAGAAATTCATTGCACCAGGAGCCTTGAATTTGCGAGAAGTGTCTGGGGGTCGGGGCAAAACTCAAATGGGCAAAAGTACTTACTCCTCTTGATCTTCCCAATAATAATTTGAACATTTTTTTTCTTAAAAAGTAAGGGGAGGGGGAAGCTTAAAGCCAGCTTAACACATAGGATATTTTAACCATGGTTTTCCAGTATTAAACATCTGAAATGGAAACTAAAGTAGTAACTTTAGCAGTAACTAAAGCCAAGTATGTCCTCCACATACTCTTTGATGTGTTAATCTATGTGAAACAAACATTATTGTAAAACAGTAGTCAGATAAAAAGGGATAAACACAAGGGAATTATATGAAGCAGAATAGGTGATTGAGACGATGGGGATAAAAAAACCCATCCAAGATGGATAAAAATCATGTTTTGTTTTGTTTTTAATTAAAACATTGGACTTTTGTATTTGAATCAGGTTTTTTGGATTTTTTTTCAAAGTTTCCATTATAAGTTTTTCTCTTCTTCTTATAAAACTTTCTAGTGATCAAGATCTTTGTTTTTATGTCTTCAGCTTTGATTTGTGCAAATTTCCCAGAAATCTTGCATGTAAAAGCCATTGGGCAGGATCCATACTAAATTAATGATGACTAAGCATAATTGAAATAAACAAGGCAAGTTAGTCATGACTGAATTATTAATAATGATGAACTTATCTGGATTCTACCTACTGTATTTATGAAATAGTATTGTGATTGAAAACTCTATGGAGAATTTTTTTCCTTTTAGCAGATGTAATGAATAACGTATTGTGTATACACTGACAGCAGAGTTCTTTGCTTTTCTTGGGGACTGTAGAGACTGGTACTGCATGCAAGAGACAGTCCTCTCTGCAGCTGGTAAAAGATGATTGGTAAGCCTGTTCTGTCAGCACACAACCACATTCTTCTTACCACTTCACTGTAGATAACATCTGGGAGTATTGTAGCCATTAACATTAGTATCTTTGCTGATTCCTGAGCACCTGACATGGTTTCTTTTCATATAGATATCTGCAAGAGGTTGGATACACTGACACAATACTGGATGTGAAGTCAAAACGGGTACGAAGTTTGTTGGGCCTCTCAGGTGATGGTCCAGACAGGGAAAATGACAAAAATCAAGAATCGATGGTGAATGGCACAGATGCTGAGATTAAAGAAAAAGTGATGATTGGGTAAGTGTTTCTGACAATGTGTGGTCCTTAACTGTGAAATTGCTTTTAAAAAAGTAATGTGTTTTACATTGTCAAAGTCTTTAAGGTTGTGTTGTACATGACAGTATATGACATTCCCACAAAGAGCTGCATGCTGGTGAATTGTTTGTGTGTCTGTATATATATCTATATATGCATTCTTTTCCCTTCTATTTTTTAAAAAATAGAACTATACAGCAAGTATTTTAAAAATTTACATTTGTCTAGATGTACATTGTCCAGCAAAATTTGTGTATGTGTGACTATACTCTATTAGATTACACTACAGTCATCAGACTCACAATTGTTAGATCTGTGACTTATCTGTTTTCTCTAGAGAGAGACAGAGAGATGAGTTGCATCCTAAACTTCTGTGAAGTGCTGCTCAGAAGTTGGACACTCCTTTTGCTCATGGAAGGAGACGTTGCTTATGCAAGGACCGATGATGGAGTAGCGCTTTGCAAAAAATCAGGATACAACCCATGTATGCTGCAAGCTTTGAAAGGGAATGCTATGCTGTGAGATGCAAGATGAGTGCTACCATCTCCTGAACTGTCATTACAGTAATTCACTGCATTACCATAATATAAAATAGTAGGTAACTTTTAATGATAAGTATGTTTACAGCAGTTACAAATAGAAATGGAAAGGAATAATGAATTAAACTGTGCATATAAAGATCTCTCTATTCAAGCACTCTATTTTATAGAACTCTCTATTGCTTTTTTGGGGGGGGGACAACTTGATGAAAATGAAATTTTTATTTACTTTTACCAGTGCAGTTATAAATCGGCAAATGCAAGTACAATGCATAGGGAAGCATTTTAAAAGAGCAAATCTTCTATTATTTTCTGTTCCCTAAGCTGATGTAAAGGTGGCCTAGTGCTTCTGTAAAGAAGAATTATTTGTTCTGCCCATGGAACATTCTACACAAGGCAATGTATTTGCTAATGTACAGATCCCAATGAAAACTTTGCACTCAAGAGCATCATGTGGACTTAGGATGCATCCTGGAAGACTTCAAGCCCATCAATGGAATTATTTTGATAGCTTGACATATAATTCTACTCACATATATTTCATAATGTTTAATGAGAGAAATGTTGCACATCTTCAGATCAGCACACTGGTTTTACAAAAGATAAGTACTGCAGCTCAGCATGGAGGAACTCTGCAGGGGATACTAAAAAATTAACTTTTTTATTAACATTTAGAGTTTCCCGTGCGTGCTGTGGATGTGAAGGATGCTCTTTTACTATTAACATTTTTGGCAGAAGAAAAACAAGTGAATGAAACTGCTTTATCAATTTGGCATAGTCTTGTGTGGTATACCAATTAGTGTTCCGTTTAATCCCTGCTTATATATTTTAATGTTACTTTCCCCTTGACAAGTTAACGTACGTACATATTTTTTGGGACTGCATTATCTGACGATTGATGTACAATGTGTAATAATAAAACAAGGCCAAAAATATTACAACAGCATTGTTGTAAGCAGTCTATACATTTCTTGATTCAGGCAGTATGCTTAGTGTGATCTTTCAGCAACAAATGCTTTGGTTTTTTAAAACATCGAAAATTTTACCTATATTAAATATATTTTGAAGGACACATGTTGATATTCTGTAACCATTTATCTAATATGTTTCATTACTGATAAAGATTGTTAATTATCAAAATGTCAGGTTGGCAAAAAAAGTAGTTCCTGTTTCAGGTTTTATTTATTTTATTTATTGTTAAATGTTTATACTGCCTTTTATTAAAATAAACTCAAGGCGGTTTACAAAACATTTGAAACAATGTAAACTCTCTTAAAAACTACATAATAAGAATTAAAATGGAATATAAAAATACAAATCTAATTAAAAGTTTAAAAAGCATGTACAGCATAACCATAAGATAGAAAGCAGCAGCAAATAAAACACTCATTTAAAAGCCTGGGTAAAAAGCCAAGATTTTACTTGCTTTCTAAAAACTGTGATGGAGTCTGGGAAGCAGAGGCCTACCAGGAAAGCATTCCAAAGTCTGGGGGCAATGACTGAGAAGGCCTTGTCTCGCATATACAACAGGCGAGCCTCCTTCATTTTCAGCACATGGATCAGGGCCCCCCCTCTGATGACCTTGTTGATCCGGCAGAAACCCTTGGGAGCAGGTGGTCCCTCAGGTATTTAGGTGTTTAGGGCTCTAAAGGTAAAAAACAGCACTTTGAATTGGACCTGGGAACATATTGGCAGCCAATTTAGCTCTTTCAAAATGAGGGTAATAATGGTTCCAGCGGGCAGCACTGGATAGCATCCAAGGTGCTGCATTTTACCCTAGCTACAGTTTCTGAATATTCTTCAATGTCAGCCCCATACAGAGCATGTTACAGTGATCCAGCCGTGACAGTGATTGAGGTGTGGGTGACAGTGGCCAGATCTGCCTTCTTGAGAAAGGGACGCAGCTGGCGCACTAGCTGAAGCCATGCAAAGGTACTCCTGGCCAGCGTCTCCACCTGAGCTTCCAAAAGCTGTATCCACAAGCTGTGCACTTGCTCTTTCAAAGGTAGTGCAACCTCTTCCAGAACAGGTAGAATTTCCTCATCCCGATTGGCTCTTCTACTGACCAATAGCACCTGTGTCTTGCCCGGATTCAACCTCAGTTTTAGCCCACATCCAACCCATCACTGCCTCCAGCCCCCAATTCAGGACATCCACTGCCTCCCTAGCATCAGGAGTTGATACAAGTACTATAATGACAGGATATTACAATACTAGTAATTTTATTTTAGAATCTACTTTTTAATGCAAAATTGAAAGTAACTGACCACTTAAAAGTTGCATTTTGAGATTAAGACTGTGCCTAATATTCTCCAGTATATATTTTAGCTGCAAATGAGAAACTTGTGGGGTGGGTAGGGAAGTTGAATTCCCTCACCGCCCTATGTTTACATTTTCCACACTTCTTTGTTAGTTGTTGCTGTTTAGTTTTTGGTGCCTTTCCCCCCTTCTCCTGCTACCTCTTATTCCTGAAATAATAATACCACTCGGTTAAGGATTGTGTTGTAAATGTGATGACATCACATATACAATCAGATCTGGCTATGCATTGACATCACTAAACCAGTTCAGGGTGTGGGCAGTCTTTCTTGACCTCACTCTGAATGGTCTTTCTGGTAATACTATTTCATAATCTAATTTTCAACATTCACAGTCAGTATGTGTTGTGATATTTGTGCTTACTTAGGCAGTAAACTTAAATTGCATTTAAAACACGTTGGTAAGTGTTCCAGGTTTAATTTGCATTTATTTCTTGGGCAGCTTGTGCAAAAAAGAATTTAGAATATGCTGTTTGACACAGCGAGCACATCTCCTTCATGTCTTCGGTTCCATTCACATGTTCTTGGAAGTACATATGGGTTTACCTGTGGTGGGGAGCAGAATTGCTTCTCATGTATCTGCCCTGTATCTTGATTAGCCTCATGTTCACATAGACACCGTGCTTTTATACAAGTTCAGTGTCCAGCACACAGAAGTCTCATTTGTGTGATCCTTACCCCTGAAAATTTGTGAGGCTTCTCTGTGCATAGATTTCATTCAAATGTTACATCTAGTGCATGAATGTGAGGTAGTCATACCTGAGGCACAGTGTAGGGATTTTGATCTTGTTCTACCACCACATGTAAACATTTCCAAGTATGTTTTGAATAGAGCTGTAATGTGATGTTTCTACAATATGGTACTAGTTAGCTTCAGCAAGGTATATGCTAATATATTGTTTGGTGTGTTTCCTACACTAGAATTCTTCCTCCTGTTAGTATTTTGGTTGATATACATGGGGAAAACACACATGTCTAGATCTTAGATATGGTAGCCTGACAAAGGGCTTCACTGAACCTCTTGTAGAGTTTCCCAAAATGACCCTGACTGACCTGACATCAATAATAACCTCTACAGCCTAGTCTGCCTTACTGTCACTCTTGTAACTCCTTTTATATTACTATGTAACCTAAGTTATGTAGCATATTGCAAAACTGCATGGCCTCTGATTCTGATGCAGTCTCCTATTACATTTCAGGTTATGCTTCAAAAACCGTTTGTGAAAATGCAATGTAGAAATAATGCAACTTGCCCAATCTGTCTGTAGCTTTAGCTGAACCTTACCTAGTAGTTAGAATCAAATGCAAGACTGGTGGAGTCTAGGGTGTGGGGTTTTTGGATTTCAATGAGTGTCTCCCTTTACCTTTCCCACTCTAGTTCTAGCACCGCAGCCACTTCACAAATTCTCTGTCCCTAAAGCATAAAGCTACTGAAATTCTGGATCTAGCAAAGTGTTATGCAATGTTCATAAATCTTACTTGGAATTTTTCACTTTGTACTGTGCTTTAAAAAAATACATTTAATAATTTGCTATGTGAGTGAAGATGACATCCTGTTAAGTCGTCTTAGGAGCTTTCAGAAGTGAGGTGTTTGGGGAGCTATTGTGGCTTCAGTTATATTCTTCTCTCTAGATTTCATGTTTTCTGTACATGAGGGGGATATATTTCAGCAAGTGCATTCCTGTTTCAAGTATGCTAATGTGATCTAGAAATGAAGATTTTTAACAATCTGTTTCCATCGGTAAAGACATTATTTTCCAATTGCAATGCAAAAAACTCCAACTAAAAAAGAGGATATCAGGTACAGGCCATAATTTTTTCATGACTGTACTTAGTAGTGGAAGCATTGGCTACCTATTGAAATATCATGGATTCAGAACTCATTTTCAAAAGTAATTCTGGCAGTATGTGTATGTCTCAGATATAGACAACTTTACAGTTTGTCTATATTTAAACACTTTACAATTTGTCTTTACAGTTTTTACAGTGGTTACCAAGGCTGAATCCACCAGGCTTGAAGTTAAAGCCTGGTAAATAAATATAAGATGTGCTATAGATAGATAGACAGACGGAACAGAAGCAAGTAGAGACAAAACAACTTGTGTTGCTGTTTTAATATTTTATCTAGGAAACCAGATTTGACGGACTCTGCTTCCCTGCTAGAGACATTTAAATTCCTTGAAAATGCTGCTGCAGAATTCAGTGATGAAGATGAAGATGATGATATTGATGGAAGAGAGAGGACAGTCATGGACACTTCAACGGTGGGCTGAGAACTCTTAAAAGCAAAACAGGGCTTACAGGGAAGCAGTCCTAAATGTCTTGATATGACAGAACACTTGCATGTAAACATGTCCTTGTGTGGACGAAATGCAAGGACTTAATTGTAACACATTCATTTGAAACTCAGTCTGACGAAAATGCTTGCTACAAAATAATTCAGATTCTCCTATAAGAAGCATTTCTGTAACCTGAATAAATTGTCAGTCAAGCAAGCGTATGCACACCAACGCTTTGTAAAACCTATTCTGTTTCTGCTAGTTGTGGGAGAGAGAAAAGAGCTATGCTGCAAGTGTACTGAATTCCCCATCTCCTGAACAGTTAGAAGCCCTGCTTGGCTTCCTTTTAGCTGCTGAGATTACATTTGTGCAATGTATCATAGATTACACACTGCTTTCTTATGCTTATAAAGGGTATATCATACTTGAGTCAGTATGGTATTTTCAGTTGGATTTAAACTAAAAAGCAGTGCAGGCACTCTTGCGTTCTTCCCCCCACGCCCCCATCCCATGCTTGAATTTTACCTGCTTAAAGCAGGGGAGAAACAACTCTAATGTGATTATTTGATTTCCGTTTTTGTCCATTATAGATTGTAAGGAAAAGGGTGCTGTCTGATAGTAGTGAAGACAGAGATACAGAAGAAGCTCTGAAGGAGTTTGATTTCTTGGCTACATCTGATGAAGGAGATGGAGAATCCAGAAGTTCAGGAGATGGTACAGACTGGGGTAAGTTAAAATGATCTATCATAAATTCAGAAACTGGATTAAGGGCAAAAATCTGTCATTATTTATGTTGACATTGCAATATCTTTAAAGGAACCACTACTGTAGTATTTTTGTTGTTGTTGGATACAAGCCTTTCCAAATCCCCTTCTGAGGTTTTATTAACAAGATTGATACAGTATCTCCTCCTTATACTTGGAATTAGTTGCAAGGTGTGACAAACAATATTCTGCTCTATAGGATAAAGATTGATTTTATTGTATTGGAATATTAGAAAAGCGTAATATAAAAATTGCTAACTTTTTGAACATGTAGTAACTATGCAATATTGTATAGATTGGTTGTGACCCAAGATAAAAGGTGGCATAGTATTAAAACACTTTAAGTTGCACACTTGTCATAATTGTACATGTTGATTTTGGTCAAGAAAGATGGAATAATTACTTCAGTGATTAATCTCATTATGATATCACCAAGTCATAGATCAGTCTGCCTCTTGATATTTCTCAACATTAAAGCCCTTTCGCTCAGAGTGATTGGCACATATTCCATTTTGACATTAGCTTTTTAACTCCAAACAGAAAAAATGTAAAGTTGTGAGTAGGGAAGTAGGTTTAAAAAATGGCAAACATGAGCTTATGCCAAGACAGAATGATCAGATGTGAGTCTGACATGCAAGGTCAGACTCCTGAACTTTTCCTGAAGCTAGTCCGATCAATATTGTGCATATGCACTTTCTTCTTCATAAGCAGCTATGAAATTTTTGTACTCTTATCCTTTTTCTTTCTAGTTTTTGTCTATATTAGTCGCAGTGATCTATTTCCAAACTGAGCTTTATGTGTGGGGTACTTCCCATTGTGGACAGAGGGGAAGGGCACTTTTTGGCAATTTCCCTCTTCCCTCCGCAGCCACCTGAACTTTTAAAAATATGTCCCTAAGGCTTGCGGGACTCTCAGGGACATATTTCCAGGAAGCAGAGGCAGCTGTGAGGACCAATGGGGAGCATTTCCTGAAAAAGCCCCCTCTCCTCCATGTCTGTACAGAAGCATTCCGCACATGCAGTTTCAAGTTTGGATGTAGGCTGCTATATCTTATTCAATTAACCTTGTGTTTTTCACTTTTTAATGTACGTTATTTTCACTTTGGATTCTTTTGACATTCTATACTGTACTCTTCTTCCAGATTCCTTAGGCAGATACTTTGAATTAGGATTTAAATTGTGCCTTTATTTTATTTTTTCAGTTTTTGAAACATTTATCATACTAATCTGCAGAATTTCTTACAAGCTTATGCAGGGGTCAAGAAATGTTGGCTCTGTTCACCAGCCAGACACACATTTTACTTGTCAAGCTACATTGGTACATTGTCAGGATTTTTTTCACTTGTCAGGTATCAATTATCACAGGCAAGTAGACCAGTGGATTTCCTGAGCCCTGAGCTTATGTTTGTGTTCATTTGATGTTGGTCTTTGAAATGGTTTCTTTATGTTTTTCTTGTTCTTACTACTTTTACTTTGTACTCCTGCTTTGAACTCTTTTGATTCCTGGTACACTCCCTTTGTCATGCTTGTCCCTGATTGCTTCTGTTGCAGTTAGTTATTTGACTCTTCT
The DNA here is from genome assembly GCF_027244095.1 of Hemicordylus capensis. Lineage (NCBI taxonomy): Eukaryota > Metazoa > Chordata > Lepidosauria > Squamata > Cordylidae > Hemicordylus > Hemicordylus capensis. Next base: position 392,429,662 of record NC_069657.1, on the reverse strand, counting down.
GTTTTATCCTTGTCATAAACTCCGCATCTATTTCTGCCTCATTAAACCAACTGATACATCTGTTGCTCCCTAAGAAACCACTTTTTACTTTTTCTCGCAAGCATTTGGATTTTGTCATCAGCATCTTGTTGAACTTTCTATGCTCCATTCTGTACGTGTCTGGCTACATTTATTCAGTTGGCAAAGATGCGAGTGTCTCCTACTATTCAGCTTGAATCCATGGTCTTCAGTCATATGCATGTTTGCTTTGAAGTAAGTCCCACTGAATTCAGTGAGCTTACTCCCAGGTAAGTGTGCATAGGATTGCATCCTGAGAGAAGGATACTGTGGGTCAGTATTCATTGATGGAAGACAGAAAATGTATATGGAATCTTTTAATGTATGTGGATTTAATAGAGCAAGATTTGATTCATGCAACAGTAGGAGTTTCTTTTAACACACTTTTCAAATAAGTTTCTTAAAATAAGTAAGCCACTTCAGTGTCTTCTCCTATATGTGTTACCACATAGGGTGTGTAATTAAAGGTGAAATTGAGTCAAGACAAGCCAGAATGGCAATTCTGCAGAACATTTATATGGAAAACAGTTATGGCAACTGTCTCTCTCCCCCACCCTCCATTGTGATCTGCACAAAATGTGCTGGTGGCTGCAGGAGGAATGCTATTTCACAGGGCCTGGAAGAAGATGGCAGCCGTGTTATGCACCTGATTGGAAACCCCTCAGCTGTTTGGCACCAGAGGCATGGAACACCAAACCCTGCCCCTCTTTAATTAGCTCCCTGGTGTTGGGAGCAGAGGGTGCTGCCAGAGAGCTCCATATGTCTTCATTTTAACTGAAGCAAATCTTGTGTAAGCAAATGGTATGCTGCAAAAAATCTCCCCAAGTGATGAGTTTAGTCTGAACTTGGAAAATACTTCCAAGATCATTGCTTCAAATCATTTGAGAATGTGTATTAAGGGTGCTTCCAGATAGCCTTTGGCAAGTATTGGGCATACTGAATTGTCATGTCAAGACTGCTTTCTCTCACTTGCAAGACATATGGAAACATTCCAGTCTAAATGGACTAGAAGGGTCAATTCGCATGGCACACTGCAAATCAGTTATTATAAAGTGCTGCCCCCACCCCAATTACTTGGTACTTCTTGGAAGAGGTACCTTACCCCACTTTGTGTTGCTGTAGTTGAAGGAAGCTGCCATTTGGATGCAGTCTAAGGCACCACATCAACACAGTCTTTATTGGTGTAAAGTGTGATTTGTGGAACCATGTGTTACAGTGATGATTTTGGATTTTAAAAATATATAATGGGGAAAGAAAAGTGTTATCCAGGATTTTCTCAACTCCTGGTTTCTGTGCCCTCTACTATCTCTAGCTGAAGTGTCATTTGCACTGTTTGAATGAAGTAGATGCTCTATGATATGTTTGCAACTCTTGAGCACCACAATTGAAAGAAAGTATATGTGCACATGAGGGAGGAATATCTAGACTTGCTGTTCTGCTACCATCTGGTACAGCAGTGTGTCCAATTTCTCACGTTTGAATATTTTGTCATTTTAAGCTGTCTTGTTCAGTGTATAAGAAATTGAGTCAAAAGCAAGCACGTATAGACAATTAAGTACCACAAAAAGGAATGGAAAAGCTAAAACTAAAAAGAAAAACTTTCCACTCAGACCTGAATAACTCCTGTTGGGGACAGGGACTGGACATTGACTCAAATTGTTCAGGTTTTTTACTTTTAAAGTTTTGAACAAGTGAATAGAATGACACACTTGGTAACAAACCAGACATGATATGGTTATAACTCATATGTCTGCTCCATTCATGTATAAGCTAGTGAGTAGGAAGGAATCTTCCTTTAGCAGTCAGGAGAACATGCAGGAGTGGGGGGCGTTAGACCTTCCCAAGGGCATTACCTCCCCACAGTCAGTTGTCCCAGCCACTCCTCTTTGTTTCTGGCTTCAGTACCAGAAGTGAGCAGGGAATGGAGAAAAATGGCTGGAACACTGGACTGAGGGGAAATGAGGCATAGGAGGAGGAAGAGTTCAGGGCTCTGTGCCGTGTACTCCTTTTACTGTTTAAGTAAGGTTCTTTCCCACTTTCACTTTTTATATGGGAACAGAGCAGATGTGAAAAGAAACGTCATTGCATCTAATCTGGTCGACAACTGCAGCACTCTTAAGTTGTTGATGTAAAATAATGTAAAGATCAGCAACTGCCACTTCCTTCAATACAAATTAAAAATAAATAAATGACATAAAGAGGATGTTTCATCTGTTTTACTTTATCTAGAAAAGGAAGACCAGTGTCTCATGCCTGAAGCCTGGAATGTGGACCAGGGAGTAATAACCAAACTCAAGGAACAATACAAAAAGGAGCGCAAGGGGAAAAAGGGGGTGAAGAGTAAGTGGAAAACATTGCACCTTAAAATCATAAATCCCGCCTCTTTCACTTCACCAGTACTATCTTTCTTTCAATGTTTTCCTCAAACTACTTACTCTTTTACTTTGCTGCTCCTGACTGCTTTCCTGTTGTTCACCAGTTATCAGGGGTGGAAATTAATGGTACTTAATATTTAAAGGTGCTGGGGTAATATTATTTTTATTCAGCAACAGTAGGGTAAAGGGAAACACATTTTTAAAATAGTATTAAACATTTTGGTGATCATGGTGGGGCGGGGGACACACCACTTCTTGCTAAGGTTTGTCCAAACCAGCTGATATTTTCATGACTTAGATCTAATTAGCAATATCACAGAATGATTGTGTAGTCCACACTTCATGTATGATCTGTCCTGATGATCACTATATTTTTTTAGGTTATTTGCGTTGAAGTTAATACTTCAATAAAGCAGTACTAATCTCCTTCCCCCCCTTTAATTTTTAAAGATGATTTGGCACATATTTGCCATGGACATTATAGCTAAGCTCCAAAAAACTGTTCTTTCTGTGTGCTCAAGGAAGTTTTGTATCTTGAATAGCAATCCCTGATGCTGTATGGCCAAATAGCTTTTAAACTGGAGAGAATTGAAAAAGCTGTTTGTGATGTTGTGAGTGTACAGAGGCCCGGTAACTCCTAAAATCTTGGTTCTTTTACTTTCCTCTGTTAAACTTTTTTCTGGGAGCCAGGAGACAACTCCTCAACAGGGCTGTGTTAAATTATATACTTTGCAATCTCATGCCTGCCCCTTTGCTTTTTTAAAAAAATCACACATCAGAGTTGTTGGAGTATGTGTTTTTGATGGGGGGAGATTGTACAGCAGTCTGTGTATATTTAGTAGTATATTAAAAACAAAACAAAGTGCCCATAGTTCTGGGATGAGGAAACATGTGAATTCTGCAGACCTGTAAAGAACAGGAGATGAAATGAGCCAAGCCAATGTATAAAGAACTGCAACAAATGATATTTGGTCTGGACACATCCTTAACTAGCAGTGGAAGACAAATTAATTTCTACCCCTGTTTGTATTTAATGTTCGCTACATGCAAGTCATGCTGTCCTCATAGTTTGAATGCAGGGCTCGAAATGGAAAAAAAATAAAATGAGGCTGCTAGTAAAACAAGTCCATCCATATCAAGCATTAACTTATTCTGTCAAGTGCTTTTTTTAAAAAACCAGGCAAACAATTGGAGCCATATTTGAAGTTAACTTTCTAGCCCTTTGTATTCATACTCCCCTCACCTGTTACATCATTTAAAATATAAATACATTATGTGAAAAGCTGTGCTCAACATGTGCAATTCAAGCCATTTAGATGTTTAGTATGGAAGCTGCAGGTTTATATTTCATACACAAGTTGTGTTAGAATTCTTGTAGGAATTATATGAAACCACTGCCCCATTTGAGGGGTGTAGTTGAGAGTGACTGACATTTTGCAAGCAGATGCTTAATTTTAGATACCTGTCACTGTCAGTGTGTTTGCAAAGTCTATCTACAGTGTTAGCTTCTCTCCATTATATACGATTACCTTGTTAATTACTAGTTCTTAGTATATTGCAGAGGTTATATGTATGACATGTTATACTGCAATATTAGCTCTATTAAGGTCACAGATGAAAAACCTTTCAGCTGATAAAAATTATAAATAGATCACTGTACCAACTGGAACAATGCTGTATGGTGCCCTGGCAGTCTGGCACTGGAGGGTGACCTATAAATTGGTTTGCTAAACGTGTGTGTGTTTGTATTACACAACTCTTGGGTAGTGTTAAGAAGGTACACTAAAATAATTACATGGGCACAATGGCAAAAGGTACACCTGACAATAGAATTTGCATGATGAGGAATAACTGGTGTCATTCCTCAGGCTTGTTACTCAGATCTTGGTGGTATTATCCATCATATGTCTACAAACCTGATGTGCTCTTCACATCAGCTGGATGGGGGTAGGGTCCCTTCTGTGACCATGATACTCACCCATGATGTGATATCTGGGAAGTTGTTTTTCTTTTCCCTGAAAGTCATAAGGAGGTTCTTCCAGAAAAGAAGATGCAGGTGCCCCTTAAAATCCCTTGAGAGCATGTGTTTTTTACTGAAGCCACCCTGTTGAAGCCAATTCCCTGTATTCTACCACCTTAGTATTCATAGTGAAGATGAATAAGTTATGTAACTAGCATGTTCAGCAGTAGCAGTACTGTCACTATCTACAATCCAGTCGTTCAAAACATCAGTCAGAGGTTAATCACTCATCTGGAACTATGTCTGTGACCTCCAGGAGGCTATTTGCATTCAGCTTTGCTGCAAATACTGAGGCTTCTGCCACTTATCCAGAGAGACTAGACAATAAGTGTCCTCAGGACCCATTCCTTTCACCCATTTTGAAAGTAATGCATACATTCCTATTTCCCTGTATGGTCCTGTAGGGGTGGACCCATCCACTTTCTCAGCTGTTAACATCTGCTAGGAGACCTATTTATGAAAGCATTTGACTAGATTTCCATTCGTGAACCTAAGCCAAGGTTATCTCTTGCCCTTCCTCTACATCGCAAGTAAGTATATGCCTCCTACAAGTTGAGGTTCACTTTATAACTACAAGCTTGGCAAGAAACTCCAAAAATAAATGTTCTGCAACTTAATTGCATAGAACATGAGGCCAGCCCCTGGCACAGGACTCTGTGGCACTTTTGGATAGGAGCCTTTAGGCCTGGCTATGGCAGAATAGACCTGCTCAGCTTCTTATGCTAAACACTGCCCACTAGCCATATGTTTTAGCCTGCCAGATATTCAATATTAATTTCTTATGTCTCCCTGCCTGAGACTGTCTACCCAAGTCTGAGACTGCTCCCTGCCTGAGACTGTAAGACCTGGGTGGTGTCAAGCACTTGGCAGGTTATAGTATCTAGGTGGTGGGCTGTCTTTGTCTTGGTGGGCAATCAGTTGTTGTATAGGCCTGGAATAGAGGAAAACTAAGACATGTGACTGCATGGAAACAAATACTCACTAGAATAGCACCGTTGGTCAAACAAACAAACCAAAATTAGATTAGTTGTTCCTCTGTAGATTATAAAATTCCTCCTTAAAATCACTGCATAGAATTTTCTGAGTTTAAGAGTGAAGTAGATCGACAAGAGTAGTAGATGAAAGATTAAAATCCTGCTTCCCTCTAAAAAAAAATCAGTCAATTACTGTTGCTGGTGGGTTTTTTTAGGTTATGGATTATAACTAAGTAAAGTCAAGTAGCTTTTTGCCATTACAGAAATTAAGCATGATTAAGGGCAAACCAGTAGTGGAAGAGATGTCCATCCCGTATAATCTGTAGTTTAAAATTATGATCAATTTGTCTATTAGACAAGGGAGGGATTAAAAGTGGAAATGTAGGGGTTCAGGGACATTGAATATTCAGCTGTATATAATTATTCTAATTATTTAATTAGTAATGAATGTGCATACCTCTAGAATTGTGTATGTTTTTGCAAATATTAATGTCAGTTGATAGTCTTGCAAAATCCTGTATTATTTGCCTGAAGCAAATGCTGTATTAGTTTGACAGGTTATGATTTAGAATTTTCATCATTCTGGCTGAGTTTCCATAAAATAGTGTTTTTGTGATTTTGCAAGACAAGTCCTTGTGAAGAGTATTAAGCAGACCTATGTTGAGATACACTGAAGCTGCCTAGAAATAGCTGTATTATTTACTAGACTAGGAAAAACGGTTATGGACTGTGGGTAAGATATTTTCCCATTCTTAATTAAACTTACAACAGGAAAAACTACCGAAGATATGTTTCAGCCTCAGTCCTATATAAAACAGTCAAAACAGGGATGTGGGAAAATGATGGAGCAAAATACAGGTAAGTGTTGAGAAGGGCATGGGTCTTCACCACATGTAGCTTCAGGAAGAACAAAACAGTGACTCTTGCTTGATTTCGTTTTTTGTTTTGTTTTGTTTGTTTCTAAAGTAATTGTTTTATTGTTTGGATTGTGGCACCACAAATAAAGCTACAGTACCACACACGATTGATTTTGTGAAAGTTTCAAAACTTGTGCACAAGAATTTAACTCACAAGTGTTTGCAGTCTTTGGAAAAGTTAAAAAAGAATTGTTTTATCATTTGCTGTCTTGGTTGGATGTGTTTTACATTTTCATGCAAGTCCATAAAGTGAACAAAACTGTGTGTGCAAAATCTCAGTTGCTTTTATCACTTCCTTTTCCAAGCACTTCATTTCATGCTATAAACTTACAGCTGGAAGTCGGGGCTCATTAACTTGAGTTCACATTTTCACTTAAGATAGCATCCATTGTCGTCGTCATTAGAGGAATAATATATACTTAATAGAAGTAGCATTATCATAATATTTATGTAAACCTTTCCCCATTTTTTGTTTTGTGTTTGGCCAGGGCCCAACAGGTCAAAACTACAAGATATGCTTGCTAACTTAAGAGATGTTGATGATCTGCCCTCCCTGCAGCCCTCCGTTGTGCCACCCACCAGACCCAGTACTTCACGACTTATTGAACAGGAGATAAACAGAACTGATGAAGGCAAGTGCTGTATGTGCATGCATGTATGTTGTGCAAATGTACATGAATATGTAGATTTAAAATGATTTATACTTTCATATTTTCTTTGAGTATCTAAAGGTTATTTCAGATGACTATTTTCAAATAGGAAAGTCTCTTCTTAGTTTTTTGTGATCGATTTTTTTACATGAGCCAGTATAGTGTCATGGTTAAAGTGCTGGACTAGGACCAGGGGGTCTTGCCATTTCCTGTTGGCTTTTTGCTTTTCTTGTGTAGTTTTTTCAAAGTCCTTGTTTATATTTCCAGAGCAAGAGTGTCTTTCACTTTAAAAACAAAAGAAGTGAAAAGGTTATCCTTGGTGAAACCAGGCTACTTCCCCTCCCCTGGCCTTATGTGGGGAAATGAAATAATACTCATATTAATATTAGTGGTGCTGGATTGTAGCTAGTAGTATGCTAGGAATACTCCTGGAATTTTTCTATCTGAATATGGTTTTAGTAGGTTCTTCAACATAGTCTCTGTCTTTTACACAAATGGGCTATGCACCTGCGCTGAGACCTCATCGGAATCTAACAAGCTCAGTTCTCCTGCTTCGGGCAGGAACTCCGCCCCCAGCCACTATATGCGGCTGTGCCACTCCTCATCCCCTCAGTCTTTCTTCATCCGTGCTTCAGTGCACATCGTGGAGTCTGCAGCTCGGAAACAAGTAGGATTGAGATATCCCTTGTTGTTTCTCTCTCTGCTTCTTTAGTTTCTTAGCTTTCTCTCTTGTTTCTTTATTTCTCTCGCGTAGTAGCATTTTTTCTTTAGCGTTTTTGTTTTTGTGGGTTCCCCCTTCCTTGGAGCTCCAATTCCAGCTGGGATGGAGCGCAGTGGCCAGCTGGCCTTCGGCGTTTATGCCAGGTACTACGAGTGTATCTGATGCGGATCTAAGATCCCTTTCCCCGATACTCATGCCGAGTGTCTCTTGTGTTTGGGGGAATCCCACATTGTTGAGACCTGTTTGCATTGCCAGCAGTTTACAAAACAGGCTCACAAAAATAGGGCTTCTTGACTGCGTGCAGTTCTGTGGGACCTGGCTCTCTGTTCCTCAGAAGCCCTATCATTGAAGCGGTCCATGAGAATGGCTTCATCTGTGCAATCAGAGTGTGCGGTGTCTGCTCCTGCGGAGGCCGAAAACCTGGCTACGGTACTGATTCTGGCATCCTCTGCCATCCGACCATCGGTGGCTCCGAGTGAACCAGTGTGATCTGAGGACCTTCCTCAGCATCAGGCGCCTGTGGTACCGAAGTCATCCCTGAATACCTCAGGATTGGTATTGAAAATAAAAAAGAAGCTGAAATTGCAACGTCATTTGCCAGCGGGTCAACATCTCCCTCTGATACCCAAGAAGAAGAGGGCTGAAGAAGTTCCTGCATCAGAGGCCTCTGTGGCCAAGAAGGCCAAAGTGCACAAGTCATTGGTGTCGGTGTGACCTAGCTCACTCATGGCTGTGAAGTCAGTGGACTTGGCCCCCGATCGGGCGAGATCAAGTAGAGGATCGGTGGTGACTGATGAACCCGAATATGCTTCGTCGGAGGCGGAAGCCTATTCATTCATTCATTCATTCATTCATTTGATTTCTATACCGCCCTTCCAAAAATGGCTCAGGGCGGTTTACACATAGAAATAATAAATAAATAAGATGGCTCCCTGTCCCCAAAGGGCTCATAATCTAAAAAGAAACATAAGTCAGACACCAGCAACAGTCACTGGAGGTACTGTGCTGGGGGTCGATAGGGCCAGATACTCTCCCCCTGCTAAATAAAGAGAATCACCACGTTAAAAGGTGCCTCTTTGCCAAGTTAGCAGGGCAAACCAGCAGAAGACGCATAGTTGCTGCCTAGGCGTCAGTCGCCCCCTCGGAGACACCAAGAAGCTCTCCCTCCTAGAGACCAAGGTGCTCATTAGGACGTGGAAGAACTCTCCTCGACTTATAGACAGGATTGATCCTGGGACCGTTGTGATCATTCATACCTGGATTGATACCAGACACCAGAGTACCAATCTCCTTTGGTGGAAGCTGAGTCTTCTTATGACATGTGGTGCCGGGACTCTGGATTGTGCGATCGATACCAGGTGGATTATCGATCTGACTACTCTGCCTATAATCGACCCCATTATGGGTCCCGTTATTTGGAGGGATCCACCTTTGGGAGGGCTGCAGTAATTAGGGGTTGGCGTGAGCCCCCCTCACACTTGGAAGAGAGGCCGTGTTCCCACTCGCCACAACACTCACCCCAAACTGCCCTCTTTGGTTCCAGTGATGACCCAGGCTACCACACCTACCCGTGAATTGCTGGCAGAACTTTCAATGTGGGTACTGGACATTCCAAGTAGCAAACCAAAGGCTCCCCCTTGGTTCGGCGCCCGTGGCACAAGACTCCTTTGGCTCCCCAGGAGCCCAAATATGAGAGTGATGCTAGCTCCCAGGACTCGGAAGTTGTTACTCTGGGTTCGTCCCTGCTCGACTTACAATCCAACTCAAAACCAGTCTCCCTATCAGAGGACCTCAAACTATACTCTGCTTATGTGGCCTGAATGGCCTCAGCCTTGTGCGTGAACCTTGGTAACTGGCAGAAGGGAGAACTGGACCCGTTATTTAGCCTGATCGAATTGGAGGCCAAGGTACCAGCCACCTTGCCCTTGAATTCGGCATTGCTGAAGGTCACGCGAGCACACTGGAAGAAACCTACAATACTTTCTCAGCCTAACAAGCATCTACAGAGTGCAGCTACAGGATGAGACTGCCCACCTAGAATTCGATTGTTATGGAGGCGTCCTTGCAGAGGACCAGAGGCCACAGCCAATCGTCGCCAAGCAACAAAGGAGGAAGAAAATTGGACTCCTTTGGGAGGAGGCTTTATTCGGCCTTAGCCCTCCACTTGAGGGTAGCCAATTATCAAGCTTATAATACTAGATATAACCACTTTCTGTGGGAGAAGGTGGCTCCTTTCCTGGATCTCCTCCCACAGGATAAGAGGGATCCTGCAAAAGCATTTTTTTCGTGAAGCCATTCAAGTAGCAAAACGGGAACTTTATTCAGTCCAATATTCAGCTGAGTGCGCAGCTAAGATGATGGCCACATCGGTGGCGGTCAGATGACACACCTGACTATGTTCATCTGGCCCGTGCTAGGGTCAAGGACCAGCCCTTTGAGGGCTCTAGTCTCTCTTTGGTGCAAACAGATGATACACTCCAAAAAGTTCAAAAGTTGCCTACAGCACGTTCAATGTTATATGTGTCACTGACCTCAAAACCACAGAAGACCGCAAGGTGGTCGCCTTATCAGATACAAAGGGCCCCTTCCCAACAACAGTCACCTTCGGAAAGGTCCTTTCGTGGGAACAAGTTCTGGGCAAAATACAAGTCGGGAGAACAGCCCAGTAAGCCGGCCTTTCAAAAGCAGTGCCCAAATGTTCCCCCAAAGAAGCAGTGACTTGGGGTGCTTCAGGACTCCCCTGGCCCCATTCTCGGCGAGTTCAGACAAGGTGACTACGGACCAGTGGGTCCTTACAATTGTACGTTTGGGCTATGCCCTGGAGTTCTGCGATACTCAGCTGGTATCCGGGATAGTAGTGATTCCTTGCACCCCGGAGTTGGATCAAGAGGTCGCTGCTCTCCTGGACAAGGACGCAATAGAGAAGGTCACCATCCTGGACAGCAGACCGGGCTTCTTGGTTTAAAGACCTGCTGGTAAAGAGTTATCTGAAAGGTTTAACGCACATGTTCCCAGATGATCTGGTCATGTCACCAGCTTGGGATCTATCGGTGGTGTTGGTTGGTCTGCTTCTACCACCGTTTGAGCATTTGGCTTCAATTGACATACATCTCCTCACCTAGAAGGCCGCCTTTTTGGTGTCCATTACCTCTTCCAGGAGGTAAGTGAGTTGAGGGCCCTGAGGGTTGACCAACCATACCTTCAGTTTCATAAGGACAAGGTTGTACTCATGCCAAATGTCCAGTTTCTGCCCAAGGTGGTGTCCATGTTTCACTGTTCAGCCCCGCTCACTCTGCCTGTGTGTTTTCCGAATCCTTCCTCGGATGCAGAGTGACGCCTCCACCCTTTAGACGTTCAAAGGGCTTTGTCCTATAGCCAGAGATCTGCTGAATGGAGGAAAACTCCTTCCTTGTTTGTTCTCTTTGGGCTGCATAAAGGTCTTCAGGTTTTGGCCCAGTTCATGTCTGGGTGGATAGTTTCCACAGTTGAACTCTGTTATCAGTTAGCTCACAAGCAGTTGCCTGCAACCGTTAAGGTACACTCAGTTAGGTCGGTGGCTACCTCTGTGGCCTTTGATTGTGCGGTCCCGCTGGACACTATATGTCAGGCAGCTACCTGGGCTTCGCCCCACTCATTTATATGTTATTTGTTTGTTTGTTTGTTTGTTTGTTTGTTTGTTTGTTTGTTTGTTTTCACATATTTTTATACCACCCAAAACGTACGTCTCTGGGCAGTTTACAACAAAAACAAAAAGTTAAAACATTAGTTAAAACAAATAAAAGACAAATTATAACATTGGTTAAAATAAATGACAACAAAAAGCTAAAATATTATAAGAATTTAAAACCTTAAAACAATGTTTTAAAATGAAGTTAAAACTATTAAAATGGTATTTAATTAAAAGCCTGGGAGAACAAATGTGTCTCTAAATATTTTTTTAAAATGGTCAGAGATGGGGAAGCTCTTATTTCAGCAGGGAGTGTGTTCCAAAGCATCAAAGCCATTGATACCAGGGCACAGAATGATGCTGTATTTGGCAGGAGTGTCCTGCAATCAATTTTCAGTTGATCTGTTGTTTCTGAATTATTTTTTTTCTTGGCATACTATATGTTGCTTATGTTCTTCCTTCTTCCTTGGGTGCTTGCTTGTTAAGTGCCCATTTGTGTAAAAGTCAGAGACCACGTCAAATGACTTGTAGATTTAGACACTTTCTAAATTGCATGTTTATTTCCACAAACTCAGTATCATATCTTGCAGCTAATGTTGATAAGCAGGGGAGTGAGAGATGAGTATTTAAGAGACTGGGATTACTACTGGTCAAGACCTCTTCAGAACTTAATGAATACATGGGCCCTGAGGATCTCTGGATCCATATTTTTGCTGGGAGTTCTGCACTGCTGTCTCTCTTGTTCAAACCAGTGATGTACAACTATGAGGGATGTAGCTTCCAAAGGATGTATATTTCCAAACTCTGTTTTTGGCAAGTTCCAGATCCTATATTGCTGCTGCTTCATAAATGGTTTTTATGAGGTTACTATGTTGTGTTATCAGAAATATTGTGTAAAGGATGTTCATATAAACAGTTTTTGGCCTACTTCCCTTAAGGAAAGTAAATTCATGAGATCACCTTGACTGTGTGTGTGTGTGTGTGTGTGTGTGTGTGTGTGTCCCATCAAATTTTCAATGCCTGGACCAATATATACCAAATTGGGTACAGTTGTAGGGACACAATGGTGTAGTTTGTGATGTCATCCACCCCAGTTCAAGATGGCAGATGCGTAAGCTTTTGTGGTCAAGTGACTAACTTGCAGACTGCCTAACCGATTTGAACCAAATTTGCTACAGCTGTAGGAACACCTCAGTGACATAGTTAGTGAATATGTCTGATTCAAGATGGTGGACATGTCAACAGTAAACCATCTAACCGATTTGAACCAAATTTGTTATAGGTGTAGGGGACACATAGGGATGGCGCAACAGTGTAGTTTTGTGATATCACCCACCCCAATTCAAAATGGTGGATGTGTGAACGTTTAAGCCTGAAGTGGGCTAACATGTGAGGATGGTAATTATCAATTAAGATTATAGTAAAAGCAAAGTAGGCAGATGAGTTTTTACCAGAACAACTTGTTATGGAAACATTATTTGTATTTTCTTTTTTTCAGTGGAAGCTTTAACATTCCCTCCTTCATCTGGAAAATCTTTCATCATGGGAGCAGATGAGGCTCTTGAAAATGAGCTTGGCCTTGGCGAATTGGCAGGCCTTACAGTAGCCAATGAGGCAGATTCACTGACATATGATGTAAGTGCTATTTCATAGTTGCCTTCCATCTGTAAGCTGGGAATAATACCTGTATTTACCCGATTGAAGATGACTCTGAATTTGAGATTACCCCCTTAAAAAACAGAAGTTAAATACAGGTTATACCTGAATTTACTCGAAAAGAACAGGACTCTGAGTTTAATATGACTTCCTGATTTCTATTATCAAAAAATGTCGGCAAAAACTAGTCTTGGATTCAGGTAAATACAGTAGTGATTTGCCTTACAGGATTTTTGAGAAGACAAGTACCATAAAGATTATAAAGCATAACATTATTAGTAGCATTCACATACAGCTTTCTCTAACACAATCATAATGCTTGTGAAAGCATCCCACCCCCATCCTGTTGCTTACATGATCTCCCTTTTCTCGCTTGCCCACCTTTTTCTTTCTCTTTCCTCCTTTTCATTAATATCTTTCCCATCTTTCTTCCTTCCAGACTTGCTTTGTTCCTTCTTTTGCAATTCTGTTTCAAGAAAAAATTAAGCAGCAGTGCAGGAGCCACGGAATGGTTGCAGATAACTCCTCTCCTCTTTGCAAACTGAGCACCAGTTCACATGTACACTTAACTGCAGTTAACACTAACCGGAGTTAAAATTCCAAACTCCAATTTGCACCGCAGACATACAACTAACTGTGGCCAGCAAAACTCCAGTTTCCGGATGTCCTGTCAAGCTCCGCAGTCTGGCTGTGAGCAAAGCATCACCACATCCGCAAAGTGGCTGCGATTGGCCACAATCTCAAAGGGGCCATGTCCTTTGTGTTCCGCTAGCTTCCTTGGGCAGATGACAGCTTAACCCTTTGGGCAGATGACAGCTTAACCCTCACTCTGCTCCTGGCTATGTGCAATGGAGCAGTCCAAGGCAGGGAGAGAAAACTGTTGTTCTTACTTAAGAGGAAACCCACTGAACTAAATCATTTACTTCTGAGTAATCCCAGCAAGCCTACAAACTGTTCTCAAAACTCAGAAAAACAGCTACTATTTCATGACACACATAAACATGTTAAACCTGAAATATCAAAATAAGATTCAAAACAGGCTGTGGCTGTGTCAAGGAAGGCAGAGATAGGGAGTGCGACCATCCGGGCCATGAAATAGTAGCTGTTTTTCTGAGTTTTGAGAACAGTTTGCCCGCTTGTTGGGATTATTCAGAAGTAAATGATTTAGTTCACTGGGCTTCCTCTTAAGTAAGAGTGCATAGGATTGCAGCTGTTGAAGTGTAGCTTGCTTTTAGAGGGGTGTGTGTGTACACAATGGATATAGAAAGAATGATTTTACTTTACTGAGAAACAAAATACTTTACAGCACCTTGCAGCAGGAATAATTAGGAGGGTTGTGTCTCTTTAAATCTCACAGCAAAGGTCGCTGTTGCCAGGCAGAACAGGGGAGAGAAGGAAGGATGTGGGGGGCAGGGCTGTATCTCCAAGAGGTTATTGCTGTCAGACAAAGGCGCTTAAATTAGGGAAAAGTCTGCCTTTGGGCATAATACTTTGGCGGAAAAACCGCATTTATTGGCAGCAAACCATTGAGAAAACCTCAGGTCCCAATTGGAGTTTGTTGGGGCGACCTGAAAGAGTTTTTTTCAGGCTTAACAGGGGTTTTGTGCATTCGGTCGTACTACAGTCAAAAGCTCTGGCAGCTTTAGCTGCAGTTAAAGTGTATGTGAGAACCGACTCACAGTGTGGGAAAAGGATGTAACTTGAAATAGACTTGCACTGCACACAGTGCCATCTACAGGCAGAGCTGACTCTGCAATTCAGCTGTTTTAGTTGAAGGAATGCTATTCACTCTGAAGTGGAAGAGACAGAATTCTCTCTCTCATGCCAGACCTATTAATATGGTTGTTCTCAGTGACCCTATTAAATTGTCATATCTGTTACTTGATATTATGTAGGCAATGATCAGATTGCATTACTGACAGCCAGTATGTCATCATCAAGAACATACACAGTCTTACATAGAAATGAACACAAAAATAAGCATTTAGCACAATGGGGAAATTTCTGAGAGAAGAGAACCAGTAAGAGAGGAGAATTTTGGTCAGAGCTAGAAGCCATATCTATAGCTTTCAAACTATTCCAAAGGCATGTTAAATATTGTGAAATAGAGAAATTTTTTTGACTTAAGGTTGTATCTCCAGCTGTGCACACTGCACTGCTAAAATGCTGGAGTGAGGTTGTACGGCTCTTGTGAGCATCTTATTTTCTTTTGATGAGTTATTTTAATTTTGAAAATAGCATCAGGGAATGAAGAAAAATCACATTCCCATTTTAAATTGTTTCCTCTTCCGACAAACAATTGTTTTAGCATTTGAAAGCAGGAACATTGTGCATATAAAGTGTATTGAACTGATATTTTCCCCTTCACCCTGTCTAAACTGTAGGTTTTATTTTTGTTAAAACAGATAGCAAACAATAAAGATGCCCTGAGGAAGACATGGAATCCCAAGTTTACTTTAAGGAGCCATTTTGATGGAATAAGAGGGCTGGCTTTCCATCCAGTTGAACCAGTGTTAATTACAGCATCAGAGGACCATACATTAAAAATGTGGAACTTACAAAAAACGTCTCCAGCAAAAAAGTAAGGTCATGATTCATCAAGATATACGGAGTTAAAGCTTTTACTGTATGGATTTGGAGAAACGTAACAACAATAGATTGGATACTTCAGACCTGATTTAATATCTCAGATAGAGTAATGGGATGATCTTTATTATTCCATTGGTTTTCTTCCAGAATGTATGCCAGTTGATTCCAACTAAGAGTTTGCAGCTTTCTAAATTAAAGCAGTTTTATAGGGTTATGTACTAAGGAGTGCTGGTGGAAGGAAGTACATGCAAGTGAGCCCCCCCCCCCCCCCCCGGCAATTCTGCTCCTGAAAGTCGGGAGACACTCTGGAACAGGATTGTATGGAGTTTGGAGGGCTCCAGGGAGATGAGCAAAAATCTCCTAATATGACAGAAATGACTTCCATTTGCACAAAAGGCACCTATGTTACAACCTGTAACATGCATGTTCATACAGAGGCAAATGAAAAGGCCACTGAGCCACAATAATTGTGGTTGGGGATGATGGGAGTTGTAGTTCAACAACAACTGGAGGGCCAAGGTTCCCCACCCCTGTTCTAAGGGGTCTTAGCCTTTGGTAGTATTGCTCTTTAGGCACCTTGGGAGTCATCAGTTAGTATTTATAGCAACTTTAAAAAGAATCCCTTGGTAGAATTTCTCATAACTTGTTGGAGAGTGTTCATCAGCCATATGTTCTTTCTTCCTAAACAGCAGCGTCTAGCAATTGGTTATTGATGGTCTTTGGAATTAATTTTGTGAGCACTCACTATTGATTATTTCAGAGTGCTTATTTTTTGGCAGTAATTCCTTATCCTTTGCATACTATGGTGATCTTGATTTGGCTGAAAATTAAGACCCAAAAGATGCTTTGCAAAACAAAAATCCCTGCCCTGACCACATGAAAGAAAGCTAGGGGAAGGCATAGTAACTGATATATAAGTAGTAGACTTGGGGTGTGTTTATTAATGCTTTCTGCAACTACAAGAGTGTATACAATGCTTTCTGCAGCTGTAAGGCAACTTGAGAGTTAATTTTTGAATGTTTGATAAATATTGTTCAATGGTTTGTGTCTTATGAATCTTTGAAATTGCTATTCTGCGTTTTTTGTTTATTTAGGAGTGCTTCCCTTGATGTTGAACCCATATATACTTTCAGGGCACATAAGTAAGTAAATATCCAGGAAGAGAGGCAACCTGTTACTATTACTGGAGAATATGGTGTTAGTGCTTGATGCAACCCTTTTTATGAGCTAATCTCTGCGTTGACTCAATCCATGAAGCAGTTGTGATATTGCTTCACCCTGTGGCTGGAGCTCAGCTCACCACACATCTAGTTCGCTGCTGAGTTGCTTCTTCCGGAAGGGAGTAAAAGTAGTGTGATAAAAGCTGTACTTTGGCTATGCAGTGCTGCAGTCTACCTCACCACAAGATGAACTGCAGTGCAGATTGCTAATCTCTATTGCTACTGCTAACTTTCTCTGAAGCATGTGCATTGTTAGTATGTCACTGTGTGGCATGCAGAAGACAAGAGATAACACTTCCTTGCAAGAGAGCTTGCTGTCTTCAGTAGTCAGAGCTGGAATGGGCAGGGGTCTGGGGCTAAGATATTAGTACTAGGAATGGGGAGTGGGAAGGGGGACATTGAGAAAGTGGAGAAGCAGCTAAGGTGAGGCTAGGGTGTTTCAGGATAGGCTTTGTTGAAGATGTGGCTCACAAGGAACATAAAGGAGGATGGCGAGTCTGTTGAGATGCTGCTTTGGATGAGAGAAAGCTAAAGTGGAACTACAAAGAGGGATGATGGCATAGGTGTCAGAGAGAGAGAGAGAGAGATTCTGAATTGGTTGAGAGTGAGGATGCCAAAGTGACAGGAGCCCAGGCAAAAGTTTTAGTCCTTACAGAAGCATGATGTTCATGGGAAAGAAGCAGCTGAATTATTTGGCATCCACATGGATGTGGGAGAAAAATAATGATCTGGAGTGTAATCCGTTGCATTCATAAGAAATGGGTTCTGCGCCTGCGCAGGAACCTCACGGATTGATCTCCTCACGCTGGCCCAAACTGCCACACACGTGACTGTGCATCCGTTTATCCCAGGCAGTTTGGGCGCGCTTCAGTCAGTTTCTGTTTGACCGCTGTTGCGTCAACACCTCGGATTGTATAGCTCCTCGGAATTACTTTTTGAAAACTTGGTAAAAACGACTAGGACCGGACGACGATGAAGGTTTTGGACTTGACTTTGGATTGGATATAGGAATTGGCTTTGAGGATCCTTTGGACTTATAAACGATTGTTGTCTGCCCCTCAGGGCAATGGCTGCCACCGCTAAGCCAAAGACTACCTTTAAGCGTTGCTCTGAGTGCCGCACAAAGCTACAATCAATGGACACTCACGATGCTTGTTTACTGTGTTTGGGGGAGCAACATAATACGACAACATGTAAGATATGTTCTTCTTTCTCCAAACAAACGCTGAAGAATCGGGCGCTCCACTTGCGAGCGGCCCTTTATGATGATGTACTTCGCCCTCCGACACCGAGACCCTCGCCATCGGGAACTTCGACGTCGGGGCCCGCAATATCGATTCCCTTGATTTCGGCCTCAATATTGAAACCCACAGCACCTCTGGTGGACTCTGCTGGCCAGCAGTCGAAAGCTGCCATTGTGCAAGACTTTAAGTGGCCAGAGGAGGTGGACAAGTGGCGACACTACCACAAGAAGCACAAGCGTGTCTCATCTTCAAAAGGAGACGTGGACGCCTCCCCGCCCAGAAAGCGGAAGAAAAAGTCCAAGAACCGAGAGGGAACCCCTTCTCCGACTAACTTGCAGTCAGATTCAGAGTGGGAATCCGCGATGAAAATGACTCCATCCCCATGGGTTTTGAAGATGGACTCGGAGGGAGATCATCCAGTAGCAGCATCGATATCTATGTCGGTATTGAAGGCGATCGAGGCCGAGCGGCCGATGCCGCCCGCCGAGAGCACGGAACCCCCTACGATGTCCATGTCGATGTCGGTAACGACGGGGCTGCAAGATCTAACGAAATCCGGAGCAGGAAGTTGGCATTGTAGTGCAATGCAACTTACACCTGCCCATACTCCTTTATGTCTCCTGTGATGACCCCACAGGTGGAGTATCAGACTGAGGATTTTTTTAGATTTCGGAGAAACGGCAGCACACACGCAAGGATCGCACGATCCTAAGATGAGGACAGATTTGTTGGTGTTGCTGGACTCGACTGATACCACACCGTCGGGCTCGACGTTTCAGGGTTTCTCGGGAGTCAAAGTGGAGCAAATGACGGAGCACTCGTTGCAACCAGTTCCGAAGACTCCTTCGATGTCACTGATACTGATGGCTTCGATACAGAGGACTCCAGTACTGAGGCCGCTACATCTGGTATCTGCATCCACGAGCCCAAATGACCTTTTAAATCCCCAAACTGTAGATCGAGCAACTCTGACAAGACCTTTGCCTTTATTTGTCCGACCCTCGACATTACAATGGAGGTCACCAATGCTTGGTGAGTCTTCTATATCGACCCAGAGGGCTCATGCCTCTGGTTTTCAACATGCTCCATGATTCCTTATCATTCATAAGGAACCCATTCCTTATGAATGCAACAGATTACCTCCAGATCATCTGTTACAGGTAAGCAACCTGTTTATATGAGGCTTAGATTACTCTAAGATTGTGGCCTCTGAAATAAAGAGTGTAGCTGCTCCCAGTAGTTACGAGGAAGTAGGTTTAAGAGTGCTGTCTTAAACCTACATTAACAGTAATGTCCAAAAGAAGGAAACAGAGAGCCAGAGTGCATTTTGGTATCCAGAACCAGCCCTTCATTTCTAAGAAATGAAGTACAGTCTGTACATCTCACTTGTATGCATGCATGTGCTTGTGTGATGTTGACCAAATTGGAGTGCAAGCTGGCACTAAAAATAAACTGATGTCTTGACATGCTTTCTCTGCAGCAGTCCAGTGCTATGTGTGGTAATGAGTAGCAGTGGTGAGCAGTGTTACAGTGGGGGAACGGATGGCCTCATCCAAGGCTGGAATACTACGAACCCAAATGTTGACCCCTATGATTCATATGGTGAATGTCTATTATTTTAACAGATTTGGATTTTGTTCATTAGAAGTATATGACAGTTTGAACACAGATGGATCTTAATTTGAAATGAGGGAAAATAGATAATATTGAGGAACAAAGTGTAGCATGAATCACATGAGTCAGGAATAAGAGATTCTGTGAGGTCCTTATGTTGTCTGGGAGCAACGTTAGATTGGTTGGGAGTCTATAAATATGAAAAAGATGTGGAACAAGGAGGTCTTGATATGTTGATAGATTTGGAGAGAGGATGAGTTGGCAATCAGTCAAGAATTTTGCATTTCAGGCAGATCAGAGTCTTTAAAAGCAAACAAATTGAAATGACAATTTGGAACATTATGAAGTTTAATTAGGAGCCTAAGAATTTAAGAAGTCATAGTACATGTCTTATTAGGTGGTAGTGTTGGCTTATTAGAAATTTTCTAATGGACCAACCTGCCTATTATTCTTTGTTTGTATTTGAGGAATCATTTTTAGCCATCCAGAAGAGGATCTTGAAAGCGGTGGGAAACATTTTCTGTAACCTGATGATAGGACTTATTGTGGGGGGGTGGGCTGCTACATGCTCTCCAGCCATTAGGTAATGTCATCCAATTTGGCTGTACACCATATAAAATTAATCTCAAGCTTTTCTGGAGACTAGCATGTTTCTGTTTTACAAGGAACCCATGTGTTCCAGTTTCGTGCTGGACATAGATCTGAATAACTGCTAGATTTTATATTCTCGAAAACGGGGGAACAGTCATTCTTGTTTCATTGTCCCACTAGCCTTAGTTGCCTGTAAAGCATCTAATGAGGCTACTTCAATTATGTCTGCTCTTTCTGCACTCTGTCTCATAAACTGCAGACTTTGGGTCTTTTGTGCCATACCCAGATTTTCTTAACTCTTCCCCCACACTCAGTTATGCTTAACATCCAGACAGAATGATTAGGAGCTCTGGAGAACTCGAAAGCTTGCTCATTACTTTGTGGCATCTTAGTTGAGCCTAATAAAGTTTTTTTAAAAACAAAATACTGTGGCATTGTTTGGGGTTAAACCTCAATTTCATCTTTAAATGTGTAATTCATTCACAGATCCTTCAGTTTTAAGAGGTGCATTTGTAGGCCACACAGATGCAGTGTGGGGCTTAGTTTACAGTGGAACACACCAGCGCTTGCTCTCCTGTTCAGCAGATGGCACTATACGTTTATGGAAAGCTTTGGAGATCTCTCCGGCTCTGAATATATTTAATGATAATCAAGGTATGGAATAAACTTCTGGCTTTTAGAACCCTTCGTAGAAGCATTATCTGTTATGAACTATTAGTACTTCTAATTTTTTAACTATTAGTATTACCATGTTCTGCTATTAATTATAACTTAATTCAGATGGCTTTTTGTCTCTTAGCATACTGTTTAATAGTAGTAGATACATTTCACTGAAGCTTTTGGGAAAACATACAGTTTCTAAAGCTATTACAATTAATTTGAGCAAGATGTTTCCCTAAGTATAAAAATCATTATTGTACTGTACTTTCTACTTCATTTGTTGAAGAATACAATATGACAATATTGACAATATTCTTTTTTATAGAGATGGGGATTCCATCTTCTGTGGACCTTGTGAGCAGTGACCCAAGCCACATGGTAGCTTCATTTAATAGTGGACACACAAGCATTTATAACATGGAAACAAGACAACGAATTCTTACCTTAGAGTCCAACATAGATACTAGTATGTATCCAAAATGGGTCTGGGGTGACAGTATTTAAGAGGTTATGTTTGTTGTTTCTAGGACGTACTGCTTCACTAACTCAATCCAGACTAAGACCAGAAATTATAGTGAAGCTAGGAACAGACACATCCTCATGCTCCCTGCAATGTCATCCAAAATAGGGTTTGCCTCTCTTGCCCATGGTGATACCTATCTATGAACCCTAGGGATTGTTTGGGGGTTATAGATGTCATCACAGGTGAGGTGTGGTAGGTCCCTTGGAAGAAGCACATATCACTTGCATGTCTGCTGTCCCTACTTCTGTCATCTTGAATAAAATTTAAAGAGATAAGAATAATTGTTTCAGATTTCTCTGGGCTGAATGTTCCCAGCTACATAGTGATACAGTTTAGGAAGGATCAACATGCCTGACCTAAACACACCAAGGCAAAGCCTCACTTGCCCCTTTTAATTTCGATGGGACTATTTTGAGTAATTTTCCTCATTGTGTAGGCCAGTGACTGAAAATTAATTCATCAAGATGTTCTTGCATATAACCTATCTAATACAGATATTTGTGCCAAGTTCTGTGTTGTAGGCTGTTGCCTACAGTTCATATTTAGCTGATCATCTAGTCATAGGGGTCATTTAATATAGGCAGAGGGAGCACCTCTGAAGAGTCAACAATGTGGAAATAAAGCACCAAGCGCCTTTAGCCTTCCTGTTCCTCATTTTACCCCCACCCCATCTGTCCCCATACACTTCCTGGACATTTTGGCCAGACAAAACATTTTAGCCTAGACATAGGCTATAATATATTCTCTATAATTGTGTATGCCAAAAGTTGTTTCACACATACAGCAGGGAGGGATGATTTTACCAATCTCCTCTTTCTCCACTGTGCCTCCTGAAAATATGGTTGTAAAGGTCAGGGCCATATTTTCAGGAGATACTGGGGGTTGCAGAGGGAAGAAGAGATCTTCAAAAATCACCCCTCCCCAGTAGAGCATGCGGAACACTTTTTGGAATGTGTTGTCGTGGCCAGGATGTCAGCCTTTGAATTTCCACTAACCCACTTCTTCCACTCTGCAGTCTGTCAGGATTTGATGGGTATCAAATAAATGAACAAATGGATGCAAAATGTTATGGCACAAGAACTTTCCTGTCTGGCAGAGATACGTTACAAATAAGTTCTTCACTGTCCTCTCAGAGGCTGTACGGTTAACTAAATTAAGAGGTGGTTGGTTTTTTGTTGTGGTGGTTTTTTGAGGAGGATGGTAGTTTCAGTCATCTAATATACTGAATGAGCAAAATGAGGTGCAGCTGTTCTGAGTAATCTGAACGTGGTGTTTTGGATCTTGAAATTTTTATTTATAGTTCAATTTCTATATCACCCTTCATGAAACTCAACCCAAGGTGGTTTACAAATATTAAAATAAAATAAAACTCCATAAAAATCACATTAAAATGTTAAAATCAGTTAAAACAAAAAAGCAACAGTCATCCAAAAGACTGGATAGCAGGAGACCTGAGAAACCTGGCAGCCCCTAAGGCAGGGATTCTCAACGTGTGGGTCCCCAGATGTAATTGGACTTCAACTCCCATAATTCTCAACCAAAGGCCACTGGGGCTGGGGATT
Source organism: Hemicordylus capensis (assembly GCF_027244095.1). Lineage (NCBI taxonomy): Eukaryota > Metazoa > Chordata > Lepidosauria > Squamata > Cordylidae > Hemicordylus > Hemicordylus capensis. Next base: position 392,406,622 of record NC_069657.1, on the reverse strand, counting down.
ATGGGAGTTGAAGTCCAGTAACATCTGGGGACCCACACGTTGAGAAACCCTGCCCTAAGGGGTAAAAGCCTGAACAGATAAGGCCTTAGTGTTTTTTTTAAAAGCAGTCACAGACATCAAATACATCATCGTTTCACACTCACTGTGAGTATGAGTGTGAAAATGGTATTACACCAGACTGATCTGCTAGGTCAAGCCATTCGTCTTTCAGGAGTTCATGTGACTTTGCATAGCTTTTCATTAACTCTGTGTGTGGTTTTTCCCCTAGCGGTTAGCTCTTCTTGCCAGATAAACAAAGTAATCAGCCATCCAACTCTTCCGATTAGTATCACCGCTCATGAGGATAGACACATCAAATTCTATGACAATAACACAGGTAAGAATCCTCTTTCCCCCTAGTTTCATCATATTAAAAAAACAAAAATCTATTGCTGAAACTGATTGCAATAGTCTTAAATGTCTAACCATTTAGAAGTAAACTTTGAAACAGAGCTTTGAAAGTTCTCCGAAAAGTAAATTACATAAGTAGGAATAAATGTCTATTGGCCATGCAAAGGAATTAAGGCTTTACCATCTCATCTAGCAAATTACTGATACTGTCTTTGTGAAAAGTAGATAATCCAAAAACAGAATTAATGAAGTGATGGGAAGAGCTAATTTATGTATCTGGATCTTCCATACTGCACAAGATGGGCTTGCTGTCAAGGGCTATGGACACTATTTTGTCTGCATCTTTCTGAAAATACACAAAAGCAATCCTTGGGCTCCTTTATGCTTGATCTTAAAGCCCCACACTCTAGTCTCCATTACTTTTACCTATAATGAAAGAAGACAAGCAAATAACAGCTGTTATTTTTATAGTAGCGGTCACTCTGTTTGTATCTTTAATGTGTGTTTAAAGCAAAAGCATTTGCAACACAAAATATCCCCATGCTAGACAGTAGATCACGGTGTTTTTCAGCTCTATTTTTCAGCTCCGTAACTTTCAGTCCAAGTGTCTCCTGCACAGCTTGCTGACAAAGTAGTTTAGTAAGAGTTAATGGAGAACTTTCCTCAACCAGAGCTACTGGATAGCTCAATTTTTTTTATTTTTTATTTTTGGTCATAGTGTGTGCTTGCAAGAACTCATATCTAAGAGATTTAGGAGCTCTGACTTAGCAAGATTACCTTGGCATGCATAGGAGCTGCACACTTTTCGGGAGATTTGAGCAATGTTTACTTTGATCTAGGAAGTTAAACTTGAGGTGGCTTTTTGTTTTGCACTTTGAGAACAGGTAGAAGGGTACAAAGACATACATACTGTGTCAGTTATGTGTGGGTGTAGATCTCTGCTTTCCCCCCTTTAATATATGGAAGCAGCTCCTATATAGGCATTATAGGCAAGGATTGAGCCCTCAATTCCATTTATTTTGAAGGGAACATGGTGAAATATACGGGCATATGTTCTTCATAACTGACATATGCTATGCACGTGCTTTGTCCTGGCCTCATAATATAGCATGAAAGAGAATTAACCTTCTGCAGTTTACCTAAATTGACAATGTTGTTTAGGACAGTGATGCCTCAACTATGTGCCAGGGTGTTCCAGTCTACTGCAAGAGGGATTGAAGTGTACATTTTTTTATTTTTATTCTTAATTTTTTTAAAACATTTATATCCCGCTCTTCCTCCTAGGAGCCCAGAGCAGTGTACTACATACTTGAGTTTCTCCTCACAACAACCCTGTGAAGTAGGTTAGGCTGAGAGAGAAGTGACTGGCCCAGAGTCACCCAGCTAATATCATGGCTGAATGGAGATTTGAACTCAGGTCTCCCCAGTCCTAGTCCAGCACTCTAACCACTACACCATGCTGGCTCCCATTGGAACATTGGAAAAGCTAATTCACTATGTTTGATGTAGTCACCACCCTGTGCTATCTAAGATAGTTCTGTACAGCATTCTGTACAGCATTAATTTTCTGTCCTACTAATATATGGGCAGTGACAGCATTGTGAAGTATGCACTGATCCAGCCTGTGTAACAGCTGACAGCTGCAGGGGATTCCCAGAAGCAACGCCATTCCCAAGGAAGAGCTTTTCAGTCCCTTATTGAGTAAGCAATTGAGAAGGCAGGGCACCGGGAGGCAGTACTGGCTAGGTCATCTTGCAGTCCCAAGGACAGTGGCCTCCCACTCCTCTAGTCCAGTACAACATGTATGTTTTTTGGAGTGTAAGAGTTAAGAGTACCTCCAGCTTTAATCCAGAAAAAAAAGCCTGTGCTCCAGCTATTGAAAGCTTGGGCAAAATAGGTTCCAGGAAATGCAGTGAAGGTAAAATTCATAGAGCATTGGCACAGACTGTGGAGCATGCAGAAGGTTCCAGGATGCGATCACTGGCATCTCTTTGTGGAGCTGGGAAAGAATCCTGCCTGAAGCCCTTAAGAGCTGCTGTCAATCACTGTAGGTAATACTGAGCTAGATGGACCATTGGTCTGACTCAGTGAAGGCAGCTTCATATGTTTATGACTTTGAAAATGTAGCGGGAAAGTAGGCTCGGCTGAAAAAGGCAGCCGGGATGAGGGAGGACTCTCCTTTCCAAATAGGAAGGGTTAGCAAGTGTGCTTGATCCAACACTTTTAGCATACATGTCATATTACATAAACATTGTTAACCCTCTTTTATGCATTACCTTCTGAAAACAAATAAAACACATTTTGTTTTTAATTGCAAAGGAAAACTGATCCATTCCATGGTAGCCCATTTGGATGCAGTCACAAGTTTAGCTGTTGATCCGAATGGCTTGTACTTGATGTCTGGCAGTAAGTACATTCAACATCTCTTCTTTTAGTATCCGAATAATTGTAATGTTGACTGCAGATCTAAGAACATATTTCTTTCCCCTTTTCTAACTTAGGCCACGACTGTTCAATACGTTTATGGAACCTTGAAAGCAAGACCTGCATTCAAGAGTTTACAGCTCATCGCAAAAAATATGATGAATCCATTCATGATGTGGCATTCCACCCCTCCAAATGTTATATTGCCAGCGCAGGAGCAGATGCGCTTGCTAAAGTCTTTGTATGACGCAATGCTTCCCTTGCCTTCTAGCTGCTGTGTATATATAACAAGCTGTACAAAAGACATGGGCAAGAGCCTTTTCCCTGCCCTTTAATTCAGTGAATGCTACAATGGTTTAGGGGTTTTTTGTTTTGTTTTGTTTTGCAGAGTGCTCTTTTCTAAATTAAAGGGTTGTATGGGTTATATAAGCTCAGCTAATGCTGAGACCTGGGGAACTCTCTTTCAAATGGTCTACAAAAGAACCATTTTTATTTTTGAAGGTGTCAGTATTTGTCCAGGCAGGCCTTGGACAAAACAGAGATCCCCAGTGCTCTCTATTAACAATATAGGCAATGCAGATATGTCATGTTCTAGAAGTTGTGGATAGGTAAAAACTTCTCTGACTTTTTCTCAGTTGAAGAATTTTATCCACATATTTCAGCAAATTAGCCCCAAGTGTTGGAAACCACCAAAAGAATATCATTCCATCTTCTTCCTTTTTGGTATTAACAGCTGGATGATGTACAAAAAAAATTATTTTATTTAATTAAACCTGCTGGCTGTTAACATTAGATAAATTGGGTGTAAAACATCAAATATTTAAAAATATTGGTGCAGTAATACATTGCCCTAAGTATGTTGTATTAAAATCATATATATCTATATATAATGCAGAAAATGTATGTTTTATTTAAGCCTTTGAAGGAATGTGTTAGTAAGTGGCTGGAACCACATTAGCCTTTACTTCAGCTTCATATAATTTGAGGAACATCTTGTCTGTCTGGAATGTGACTTGTTTCAAATGCTGAGTCTTTTCTGTTCATGCAGAGCTCACCACTACCCCAGACACTCTCATTCACACACTGAGATGGACAGCATCAGCGCTGCTTCCCTGTGGTGCAGTTCCACCTTGCTAGGGAGTGTGACTGAATTAATCAACCATGTGAGTGGGGCCTAGTCTGGAACTTCTTTCCTGCCTGATCTTCCCCCTCTTGATGGGATGCTGATTTGATGGGAAAGTGTGCAGTTCGTCCATGTGACTGCTTAATTCATAAACGCCATAACTGTGGGAAGCGGCTACTATGCCACTAGGGGGTCAGTCTGTGTGTGCATGTGTGTAAAAATAGATTTAGTGTCTGTCCATCCAGAGAAACAAAGAACATAAAGATGTCTTGTCTTTCAAATCTGTGCAAATTCCAGCATCCCAAAAATGTTTTGACACTGTAGTTGTTAACTGTGTGCAAGGTTATGCCAACAAAAGGTGGATGGAAAGGTAGTCAACCCTATCATCATGGCTTTATTAAAGAGGTTTTCCTGATTAGCAATCTGTGGTAGAATTGATTTTTTAGAAGAAACCTGAAATTCATGAAGATAACGTTTTTAAATGGTTAAGGCTGCCGCAAATTTATTTGTAAGCCTTGGATTTCCTCTTCCTGTGCACTCTGTGGCCAGAGAAAACCATTACAGGATCTTTAAGGGAAAGGTAGTAAGGCTTAAAAAAAACCACACCATAAACATCTGGATTCTTGGCTTTGTAACAGTCATTGGGTGACACACAGTACCAGAATGATACATACATATACAAGCACCCATATTTTCATTTTTTAAAAATGAAATGTTTCTTGTTTAGTGCCAAATTAAAGCCAGTGATCTGTTTGGCATTTTGAATATGTAGCTTCATAACCAAGTCACATTTTAATTTATACTTTTTGATTTTAGGTATCACAGATGTGCGGAAGGTTACTGAAGCAAAATAAATAGCCTTTATTCAGAGAAATAAAGATAAAGGTGATGAAACTGATTCCACAAGTGCACAATATATCAAAGAGCAGGCCTTGCAAGTCTGTAAATAGAAAAAGGGGGTCATAAGTGTGTGGTTTTTGTTCCATTATACAACAGGACATATTTGCCAAGCAGATAAAGACACTGGCAAGTACTGAATTCATCTATCACATTACCAATTATTGTTTTAAGAAGTACATATTGAAGACAACCCCTGAAAGACAAGCTTTCTGACCCAGTCAGATGAAGAGGACAGCCCACAATGCAGTGATGAAGATTAACAGCCACTTGTCCAGAGATATTTGCAAGCACCACCTTACGTAGTGTTTGGTCACTCTGTAATGGTCACTCTGCTTCAATTTGTCCAGCTCATTCTAAAAGTGTTTAGGTGCTGTGTGAGTACCTTACTCTAAAATAGAGTTGAAAGGGCTGGGAGAAATCCTGCTGCACTCTGAAGTATGTTGTCTTCTGAAATCAGGGAATTGAAAACAGACCAGAAAGGGCTATCTTGCCTCAAACCTCCATTAGTAACTATGCCATTATGCACAGACAATAGCTTTAGGTTTAGTTGGACTGCACACCATGTATTTAATTTCCCTGTCATCATTGTCCTTCGAGACACACAGATCCGTAACCACAAGGCATTTAGATAGTAGAGCAGCTCTTACAGATGGTTGAGAGTATTACATTTACCAAGATTGATCATGCTCTTGTTTGCTTACTTGGAAGAGGGATATTGGCATGCTATCTCTCCAAGTTACTGAGATTCAACAAAACATTGCTATGCTGACCTTCAGGGATTGAGCAGGTGATCAGTTGTGCTTGTTCAAGTCTCATTCTTTTTATGATATGGCATACATTTCTTTCCACTGTGTAGTAGAGTATATCCTTTCAAATAGCTAAAGGATTTTAAGGTTCTTCAGACAAAATGCAAGCATTTGCATTTTGCAAATACAATCACAATCACCATCACTTTCATCATCCTTCTTGTCTTCAGTTATGATGTGTTCCATAAAAGTGCTCTGGAAAGAAAGCAAACAGCTCTCCAAAGAAACACCAGCCGGAAGGACCATTCCTTTCCATCCTAGTTGTAAGTTATAGAAGAAACTTATGAAAGAAAATTTCTTTGACCAAGTCAGTGTTTTCTGTTGCTGATTTCAGCAGCTATGCATTGTTGCATGGTTGATCTGATATAGTCCACCCTTCCTGCAGGAACTGGGGAGGAGAGAGACTGTATGCAGTGGTAGCTTGATGTGCAGAAAAGTTCAGGGAGGGCTTGGGCGTGGGGTGGGGGGATCCTCTGAAACCCTGAACAGCCACTTTCGGTCAACATAGCACTGAGGTAGATTGACCAAGGGTCTGACTCTGTCCGTATAAGGCAACTTCATGTTTTAACCAATGTCATGGAAAACGTCTCTACTTGTTTACTTCCCTTGGCAGAATGAACATCACTGCGTCTCCAGTTACCTTTAGAATTGTTTATTCACTCATGATAGTGCAGTCTGAAATACCTTCTCTGCCACAATTTTAAAAGTTGAGCATAAAACCTTGTCATTTTGACCATCTCTTTAAAAGTAGACTGTACTAGTTCAATATGGAATATTGTCCTGGATTCATTAGTGCAGTAATGTGGGGAACACATGAATCATATCCTGCAAATTGCTCATATGACTCAGTCTTTGAAGAACTGTGTAGCCCTCAAACCTGATATATTTAGATACATGATATTTGGCTATATGGGATCCTGGTATGTTCAGATATGATGCTATCAAGTTTGGCCTTCTAGAATATGATGCATGTTAGGCTGCAAACTGACTTCAAGTTACTATTACTGGCCTTCTCACACAGTGGCATTTGTGAATGTGTTTGGACAAATTACTGAGAGTCTTCATTACTCTGATGTGGCCTACACTCTTCATCTGTCTGGTTGGACTGCTAAGCCAGCCCAGAGTCAGAACTTGGAAAGACCTTCTTGGATGTGTAGGGACCATGGGAAGTCGGGGTCTTAATGAACACCCTGAGGCCATCCTCTTGGAAACTACATGACTTGGAGGGAAACTGCAGGATAAGACGCCTGATGTGCCCTGACTGATAACACACTCCAGCTTGCGTCCTCTGCAGTTACCCCCTATACCACAAAAGCAGAGAGAAGGATGAGTCTTAGTAGAAGCCCAGACCAGGAACTGTATTGCATGTTTGGCAGCATGTGGTCCCTCATGTATGAGCACTACCTGGCAGGAAGAAGCAAAAGAACCAGTGCATGTTTTGGTTCAGGGCCCTGCTGATGCTCCTGGAAGGGGTGAGGCAGCTATACATCTGCTTAGCTGGTGCTTAGTTGTTGTTGGAGCAACACCTCATTCTGTTCAGCCCCCTGGTTTTGTGAGGCTGCTTGGCTGAGCTTCAGCAAGCATGCTGCAGTCCTGCTCCTTCACTTGCTTGACAGGTAAGTTGGAGAACCCAAATGGACCAGTAACGTTGGTGGAAACAGGATAGTGATACAGATTCTGTGCTTGTCAGCATCTTTAGTTATTTGGCAACTGTTACATATCAAATAATATGATGTAGTAATATGGTTACAAGCTTGCAAGGACCTGCTCTTTAGCATGTGATATCCTTATGGGGATCTACTGCATCTTTATTTCTTTGTGTAAGGAAATTTCTACTTTGTTTATTTCTACTTTATTTCTACTTTGCCTCGATAACCTTCTGCTCATTTATTTGATTTCATCTGAAAGAATATCCATTAAAATGTGACTCGCAGAATGCGAAATGTAGTTTCATAACTAATTGAAAACCAAAATGGCTTGTAAAGATCAGTTTTGACTAACAAAGTTGGTGCACTTTGAGGGACTGTGGCATGCACCTCCCCCACTCTCCCTGCATGTTCACTGTTGTACAAGAATCCTTAGAGTTTGAAGTGCTCCTCATGCTCTGGGTGGGTCAGTCAGGTGTTTCTGGTCTTGCAGAGCTCTTCCAGAGTGTGGGGAGTACACCGAATTCTAAGATCTTTGCCGCAAAAGTGGGCATGCAGGGAGATCCGGGGTCGGGGGTGGGATTGTGTGAGGCTCCTGACACAGCCCTGCAGCCCCCCGAAGCAGCCCCCTTCATTCGGCTGTTGGGCAGTAGCTTTAATTTTATATTAAACACAAGACAGCCTTAAATTAAAACTTGTATGTATTTGGTTGGAACTGTATAAGTTGCTAATTATATTCATGCGACAAGGCCAAGAATCCAGATGTTTACTGAAGTTCTTGTGTGTGTTCTCAAACGGAACATCTTCTCCTTAGAGACTTTGCGAAGTTTTTATCTGGAAACAGAACAGCCTGCAGGAGGGTAGTCAACTATGCGGTACTCTTGGAGCAGAATAAAACCTTAACACAAGAATATTTACCACTATATTGTAGTACAATCAATGGTTGTCTCTTGTTGATTTGAAGAGGCTGAATTCTGCATTCAGTGTTTTTTACAAAGTGAGAAGTACCTGTTAGTAGGTGTTACTGTTGCTACGGATATGCTATATATTTCTCTTAAATGAAAATATGACTCCTGTACTGCAGTCCTATGCATGCTTAGGAGAATGTCTCATTGAACTTAGTGTTGTTTACTTCTGAGTAAGCATGCCTAGGATTGCACTCTTAAGTCTAAAATTACAAGAACACCTCAAAAGTGGAAGTCAGACTGCATTAAAAGAAACTATATGTGAATTCTGTGTATGTGCCCCTTGTTCTCTTGGTGTCATTTAAAAAAAAAAGAATATAGGTTTATTTGGAAAAAAAACAAACGATGAAGTTGTGTATATTATGTGTGTACATATCTATCTCTATATATAGATATATATAGCTATAGATTGTAAACTGTGTAATAAATGCGTCTAAGGGAAGAATCTAGGGTTAATTTTAATGTTTTAGTATAAAAAATTCTCCAGACTTTGTGAGTACAAAGGATAAAAGGTATTGGTATTGTGCTTTTTGCTTAAGCAATATAATACATAGTTGCTGATGTTTAAAATGCTGTACATAGAATTAATAAACTAGCATGCTTGTTTTTAAGATTCTCATTCTGATTAAATTATGAATGTAAAAAAAAGTTGCTATTCAAATATGGATTGAAAGATGCACCATTCTGCTTAGTAAGTTCTTGATCCAAGTGAAGTGACTTTTAAAACAGGCAAATAGCTAGAGGCTGAGGTGCCTTTTGACAAACAAAATGTAGCCTTACCACACGGTTGTGGGCTCTGTATTTGTGCTCTTCTCCAGACTGTGTGTCTGTCTCCTGCTTGCGTACTATAGACTGCGTTGTACTGTGCACAAGTATTCAAGTTCTTTAAGATGCCATCTTTGCTCAGAGCTGAAAAAGACCCCTTAATTAACTTTTGATGTACTTGTTCCATTTATTTGCCAGTGCGTGTTTGCACTTTCCTGGGCATTTACAAGCATTTGGAGCAGGCTCATTGACCTTCTGCCCACATTCTTTTTAAAAAATCAGCAGCTAAACTAGTGAACTGCCTTCATTGGAAAATATTGTGGTTTGATATTCAGTGCTGTAAAACATTTGCCTGTGCGCTTTGATCTGTGAGAGGTTGCTGGACACATACCCATCATCACTTGATGCTGTCGTGATTAAGTGATGAACATCTATGTGTGAACTCACCCTTAGGAGAAACTTTATTCACTCAGCTTTGCACATGGAGTAGCATCACAGTTGCATAGATAGTGCTCCTATTTGTGTGTGTGTCTTCTGTATCTTTGAAGTGCAAACAAATTCCTCTGATGGAGAGCAAGGGATATATTGCATATGACATTAACTATAGCCATTCTTAGGTGCAATATGAGTCACTGTAGTTTTGAGCTCTTCTTAAGAGGTGTGACAGAATAATAGTGTTAGAATTGGAAGGGACCTTGGAAGTCTTCTAGTTCAGTCCCCTGCTTAGTGTGGGAAACTCCTACAGCATACCTGACAAATGGCCTGTTCTGGAAACCTGCAGTGAGAGAGAGCGCACTAGTGCCCAGGATAGACTCTTCCATTGCCAAACAGCTCTTACACAGTTTAAAAAACAAAAACAAAACTCCTCCTAACATTGAGCCTAAATCTACTTCTTTGTTATTTCAACCCATTGGGTCCAGTCCTTCCCTTAAGAGCAACAGAAAATGTCTGCTGCTTCTGTGTGGCAGCCCTTTAGATATTTGAAGACTGCTTGTACATCTCCCCTTTATCTCCTTTCTCCTGTCAGGTGCATTCGTTCACTCATTCCACTAGCTTCAAGTTGCAGACTAAGGACAGCACTGTTTGCATAGTCCAGGATACAGATTGCTCCAGGGTTGTTCCACATCAGGAGCCTGTGACATAGGATCAACATTGCACATATGCTGTAGCTACTCAAATTTGGTTGTTCTGCAAATAGAAACATAGGAAGCTGCCATATACTGAGTCAGCCCATAGGTCCATCTAGTTCAGTATTGACTACACAGACTGGCAGCAGTTTCTCCAAGGTTCAGGCAGGAATCTCTCTCAGCCCTATCAGGGAGGGAATCTGGAACCTTGTGCTGTTCCCATAAGGGGAATATCCTGTAGTGCTCACACATCAAGCCTCCCATTCATATGCAACCAAGGTGGACCCTGCTTAGCTAAGGGGACAAGTCAGGCTTGCTACCACAAGACCATATCTCACAAGACCAGCTCAAATGTTGGCCTACAACTCCCATCATCCCTGACTATTGCCCACTGTGGCTGGGAATGCTGGGAACTGTAGTCCAAAAACAGCTGGAGTGCCACAGTTGAATAGTCCTCCGTGGACTGTAGATCTTAAATCCATGTAATAGAGCAATTCAAAGAAAAGCCAATTGAAGCCTCACCTGTGAAAACTTGAAAATCTTGACAGTCTTGAAAAAATGTTGGGGTTTAAGAGCCAATCTACACACTTAGAAACGAAGTATATAGCACAGCCCTCCTTGTACTGTTGCCTTTCAGAATGCAGGAGAGGATTGAATTATTCTGTGTTGCTCCATGGAAAGAAATGGCCTGCATATTAGAAATCGAGAAGAAGGTCAGGGTAGGATAGAACTTTTCTTGGCCATAGGCAGGGAGTTTAAATATGGGGGAAGCATTCAAATGTGGCTTTTTCATAGGCATTCTAAAAAGAGACATAGGTCAGTGTTAAAGCACATGCTCTGTGTGTGTGTGTGTGTGTGTGTGGTTACAAGTTAAATTCCCAGCATTTATAATTAAGGTCTTGTTAAGCAAATTTGGGAAAGATTTATCTGCCTAAGCCATGGAGAGACTCTGGAGAGCAAGCAGTGGATGCTGGGCTAATGGACTAATGGTCTGACTTGGTATAAGGTAGCTTCATGTGAAGTGGAACAGGCTGAAGAGTACTGTGCCATTTGCAACTGCTATATATTTATGGACCCTGATATCTTTTTAACCAAAGCAGAGCTATCTAAATATGTGAGTACTCATGTTGAGAACTCTCAGTATAGGTTCTTCATATCAATATTAGGTTTTTAGGAGACATTGTATTTCTTTAATACACTAATATTTGGTACTTAAAGACACTTGAACCTTACACAGTTTACCAGATGTCATTAACATATGCTATAATTGGGGTTCGTGTAGGATCTAGTGCTGTTTCCTCCTCTTCCTACCAGATTACTTTACAAAATAATGTTTGAGCCGAGAAATGCATAAGACCACCGCTAGGATTCAAATATCTGTGAAAGTAGTTTGTGATTCTATAGGCTTTTTTCTCAACAGCAGCTTCTAATTCTAATTTCTTGCATATAGTTATTCCGTTTGAATTACTTGCTCAGAGTCTTGCAAAATGTTTGTCTCAGCACCAGTATTAAGTGTAGAGGAGTTACACAGCTGGGTTTGTAGGGATTTTTTTAAGAAAGGGAAATAATGTTTTGCCAACTCAAATACATCCATTGCCTGTATGGCTAACTTAATAAAAACCAAGCAAAGATATTACATAAGGGATAATGGTAGGCTTCAGACTTTCAACAATTTTCCCCCTTCACCCTTTGGAATGAGTGTGTGTAATGTAAATTGACTTCTGGGTTGATGCCTTCCAAAATATTTCCTGTAATAGTCAGGTGTTTATGATACATGCAGATTTTGGTGCCACTGTATCTGTGCCACTATAGGAAAGGGCAGTTTTTGAAATCAGACAAAACATATTAACCTCTTATAATAGGCAGCTCAGCTGAAAGGGTCTCCTGTTCTACAGTCAGTGGTTTCCCGAAGCCCCACAAGCTGGACAGCATACAGATAGCCCTATTTCTCAGTAAATTAATGTGTGTCAGATTTAACAAAATCACTACCGCTGAACTGAAAGGGACATATGCCATTTCTGGAGTATCTTACTGTCTCGTTTCAGTAAAATTGCACAGTTTTTATTGATTTCAACCTGGAGCAATGTGGAGTTTGAAATATCCAAGCCTGACTCCCCTGTTTTTACACCAAAAATGTTGTGCCACCTCAGAGATTCCTGGTGTCGTCTTTTCCTTGGGCTAAAATGCTTTTTAATAGGCTCATTTGGTTTTTGCCACCTATTAATAAGTTCTATTTATCATGTACCTCCATATTAGAGCTTGGCAAACAGGCAAGGCCATATTTTGCTATGGTATTCTTACAGTGTGGCTGCAAACAATGTGGAGAGAAGATTTGAATTTAAATAACTAGTTTTATTTGTACTACTTGTATTTTTAAGCCCCATTCCCCTCTTTAAAATCAAGACAGCTGTTGATAGCTTGAAAACAATAAACATATTTTCGTTATTCCTGATCAGCTATGTTTTGCTTCTGCTTCCAACACAGTTGAACTGAACAAAAAATACTTTTTGGAAAAGGGTTTTTAAATCCTTTAAAAAAAAAAGAATATTTACTTAAAATAGAAATAGATTCTTCTACAACTGAATTATTAATCAAAAGTTTCTGTTCCAATGGGTTATGTTGTGCCTCATCATATTGTAGTCTGGTTCATATGATCATTTGAAACTTTCAGTTTGTGGGAAATAGCAGCCAGTGGAAAGAGTGCTGAAAGACCGTGCATTATGAAATGCTTGCACAGATTGGACGCAACGTGAAGTGTGTCCTGGCCTTTCGAATAAATAGATAACAGCGTCACTGAAAATAGTTGCTATAGTTGATTTTGCCAGGAAATATCATGTATACTGGTCCACTAGGTTACTTTATTTAGTTGTGGAGTATTGCTGTCTTGGCCCAGATCAACTGGGAAATCTTGTGGTGAGGCATGGTGGAGATTGAGCAATCAAACATGTGAAAGTACCCTTTTTGAGTAAACAAGAGTAGCCTTTTCAATTGTTATGGAAAGGTAACTCTGGTGTAAAATATCTAGCTGAATAAGGCAGTTTGTCATACTTGTGTTATGTTTCAGGATCACAATATGGAAACGTCAGTTGTGATGTGATATATTGTTTACATTTTGACCAGAATAAGTTATCCCAGTATAAATCACTGTTGCAGATGCTTTTATCACGTTGGGGAGAGATGGCATGAATAAGTAAAGCAGTATTGATGGTATACTTTAGGCTGCAAAAGGTATCTTCAGTGCTGAATGATGCTCAAGAGCTGTCACCTTTATTCTGAGAATCCATTGTTTAATCCCCAAATTTTAAAAATGAATACCAGATTAACTTTTAGAGCTGTGTGTTTGAAGAAACTTATATAAACGTTTGCAATTTTTCTTCACAGCAGATAGGAAAGACATCCACCCCCCGCCAGAGAAATCACTGGAGGGTGTGTTCTTAAAATAGACCTCCTTTAAAAGTAAACAGCAGAAAAACTGTGGAACATTTTGAATCTAATAGGATAGAGAAAATGTTTGTCTAATGTATACAAATTATTTTCTGTTAACACATAATTTTAATGAGGCAGTATTGAATAGTAATGAAGGCAGTGACACTGGATAGCTGTTGAACAAAGAGATTTCTGTGTACAGTACCTGCATTCTAAGTTGAGTAAAATCAATTGGACCATCCTGAAGTAACACTATACAGAGCAGCTTTACTAAATATTACAGCAGCAAATAAATGTCCTTTGTACTATGTATTTATGTAAATTGGGTGCTAATAAATACTATTTTTCAACATTCTTGTGTGGTTTTTTTTGCGGGGGGGTGTGTGCATTGCAAGATTCTCAAAGTCAAGTCATAGGATAATAAAACAAATCTTTGTGTCACTGCTTGCCCTACAAACTTATGAACAACATGTTTTTGTCTGTGATTCGCAGGTGTAGAACTCCATGAAGTAACGTAGAAGCAGATAATTCTATTGTTTTGAACTTCGTTGAAGAAGTAGACTAAACAGTGCTTACAACTTACTGAAGTCATCAGCAGATCTTATGAAAATGCCCCCGTTTGCTGTTCCATACTGCAGATTTATAAAGCTGCTGCAGCAATTGGAATATTCCAGGCTATTTATAAGGTGCAATTAATATAAACTCTTCATATTTGAGTTGAGCATAAAAAACTTGTATGGATTTTCTTTAATGCCTGCTGTAGTGAAAGCTAGATAGATCCCCCCCACCGCCAGATTCTTCATAGAAATAAATTGACATATGAAAGAGAAGTGTGTCTAAAGTCTCTCCCACTTTCCCCTTCATTTTTTTTTAGTATGGATGAAACCTACAACTTCCTTGTCATACTTGTGGATGTGTGTAGATTCACAGCTGTTGGTAACTTCAGCCTGCAGGGTCCCATTCACCTTTTGGAAATGCATAATTTGAATGCAGAAGGTCCCAGGTTCAATCTTGGCCTCTCTGTTTAAAAGGATTTTAGGTAGACATGGTGGAAAAGACTTCTGCCTGGGACTCTAGACCACTGTTGCCAATTCAAGTAGACATGGGGGACTCGGGGACAGTCACTTCTCTCTCAACCTAACCTATCTTGCAGGGTTGTTGTGAGGACAAACATAACCATGTGCAGTGTCCTGGCTGGGCTTCTTGGAGAAACAGTGGGATATAAATGCAAATTAAAAATGGTCTGATGTAGTATAAGGCAACTTCATCTGATCATGTTCCTAGGTAGCAAGAAAACCTACCCATGCAGCCAATGAAATAACTTGGATGCAAGCTTTGGTTTCAGATGTGCATTCCAAAGAGAGAAGTATCTTTTAGATGTTAACAGTTTGGCTTGGTAAACTGCAGCAACATAGAATTATAACATATAATGAAAATGAGCAGTCATGAGCTTTGGGCATGTGATCCCAAAACTGCCCTGAGCCATTCTTGGAAGGGCGATATAGAAACCAAATAAATAAATAATGTGAGAGGAGAGGAGAAGCTTCAGATTCATGGTTTGCATCAAATGGTGGTTACTGTTGCAAACCACCAACTGGATGTTTCTCCTCCCCTCAGACGAAGAGGAGCAGCAGAGGGTGGCAGGCCCCTACTCATTCGCATTACAAACCATGGCTGAATGAATTAGCAACTGTCACCAGTTGCTGCTGTGAATTATCACCATGCACTACTTTTAAAACCCAAGTATAGGCCTCTTGGGGCTTAAAACCAATTCACAGCAGCAAATTGGTGTGGTCAACCCCTTCTGTACTCTACCAAAGAAAACCACATGGCTTTTGGTCACCAGGAGACGACACCGACTCCACGGCCGAACTTTACCTTTATAAAGTAAAGTGTGTTGTCAAGTCGGTGTCGACTCCTGGTGACCACAGAGCCCTGTGGTTGTCTTTGGGGTTTACGACTGCCATCTCCCATGCAGTATAAGACCTTTACATGCCTCTTGAATTTGCCATTTAATTCCCCGGTATGCTTGTGTATACATAGACCTGCCTGTGGAGGGTTACATCTTATGCAGTAGGTGAAGTAGACTGTAGTTCACAAAAACAAATGTGTTAGTTTTTAAGATGCCAGAAAACTCTGAGTCTGTTAGCAGCAAACAACCACACAGCTACCCCTCTGGAAGTAATTCCTCCTTTTTGGTAACTTTTATTGCAAGAAGTACAGCATTTTTATTACGGAAAGCTCGTTAAGGTAGATTTTAGAAAATGAACTTTTTTCCTTCGTTTCAAATATACAAGTACATGGGGGGGGGAGAGACTTTAAAAGGAACTGTAGAAAGACCTGTTTTGTCAACAAAAACATTGCAAAAAACAGTTTAGTACATGGCCTGAATGTTTATAGTTAAGGCTAATGCTGTGTGGATATTGGGGCATTTCCCCCAAACTGAATGGTTAGCAATGTCAACAGGGAAGTGGAAAAACTGGGAGAATGTGCCCTTAAGACCTTATGGTATGATTTCCAAGGACATAAATGGCAAACTAACATATTAGGAAATAGGTCAAGTACTTATGCCTTTGTTGCATGCAATATAATTTTCCTCATGGCTTGATGCTATACACCCCCTTGAGCATTTCCCTCCCCTCCCCAATTAAGTGGAGGAGGTTGGGAGAGAAAGTTGTAGATATTACAGGGGAGGGAGGGGGAAAGGTCGATGTTGGGTCACCATTTTCAGCCCTCTGTTGCTTAAGCATGCCACTCTGCTCTTAATTGGATAACAGTTTTTCCTAGTTTGACAAGTAGAGATTTGACTGCCCTTCAGTCCCATATTTAAAAATCCATATTGAAACTTGGGGGTTGCAGTCCTTTCCAAAATGTCCTGCAGAAAGTAGTTCTGACTCACTCTCACTTTCTCTGTGTTTATAATAAACACAGATAATTTCAAGCTGTTGTATCAGTGCCTTTTTTCAGAATACTAATTACATTTGCATGGATGCAGCTATAAGGTAAGGGTGGCTTATGTTGCATATTTACTGCATCTAAGGTATACCTTGGTTTTTGCTGTATACATGAAGGTTAATTCTGTCTTGACCCATACAGAGACTGGCATCTCTGTTGGTTCCAATAATATACTATGCTTCACAGCTGATTTTTGAGCTGTATATTTTACTTGTTATCAGAAGTGACTCATTTGCGTATGTGCCTTGCATGAATAGAAAAAACCAGAAGGTAGTGGCTCAGCTCAAGTCATCCTCATAAGGCAGACTAGATACTTTTGACCATGTTCCTAGCATTGCTCCTAAGAGAGAACCCTATTTGGCTTCTGTTGGAGACCAAAGAGCTGATAAAACTATTCATGATTCAGAGTGAGTGCTAATATAACTGGACACTAAGATTAGAGGTAATTTGAAACAAAAACAAAAATGCTATCCCAATCAATCTCATATTAATAGGGTTCCTTATATTTGCAACAGCTTGAGAAACACCGTCAGATTAGGCCTTCCTTATTTAAATACTGATACCAAATAGTAAAATTCTGGCTCATGGGGACAATGGTAGGAACAATATGTTTCTACTGCCTCACCCTTTGGTTCCAGGCTGCAGGACGGCTCCCCTTTTGGAACAGCAGCCAGGAACATATTGTTAAATTTTCCAAAGCATCAATTTGCCCAGCATTATTCTTAGAACATTTCTAATCTGCCAGTATGGAGATACACAACTAAGTCAAAGTACTATGAAGACCCAGGCAAGACAACAATCTTATGCAGACATGCAGCTGATGCAGTCCTATGTTGCTGCTGAATTTTATTTTGGATCTGGATTTCTGCCTCCTGTTTATCAGCAGGCCTGCTTTTTATAATCATTGTGTTTTGCTTCCTTCCTTTCCATGCATTTTTGCTAGCAGCAATTCCAATTAAAGACTGGGATTCAAAGTGCTATGGGCAGCATTCTCCTCATGCATGGATGCTCTCTTGCAAGAGCTGCAGCTGGCAGGAAGGATGCACCTGCCAAGCACACACAGAAGGGACGTGTGTGGGATCCTGAAGTGTGCAAGCCATTACGAAATATATATTTGTTGTAATACTATATTGTATTGCTTATGCAAAAACTCCTGGTCTCAGACCTGCATGCCTGAGAAATGCTTAATCTTTGAATAAAAGATATTGAAGAATACTTGAAAGCCACCTGCAGGTTAGGCACTTGCTCTCTTCTCCATCACGGGGGAAGGACATTTCCCAACAAAGGTCATCTCCAACACACACGCCCCAAGATTTTTAAATCCACTATAGCTGGCTTACAGACTTAAGGAGAAGAGGAGTTCTGTGTGTGGAAACAGGTGTCAAGCCATGGGTTTCATCCCACTGAGTTTATCTAGAGAGGACTGTAGCTATCTCTCTGTCAAATCCATTTTGAAACCTGCAGAAGAGACAGAAAGAAATGCATTTGTCTATACCCTTACTTGCTGTGCACAGAAGACAGAATTGAAATCTCTCTCAGCTTCATGCCTGGCACATCTTGTGTTACCTTGTGGGACAGTC
Source organism: Hemicordylus capensis (assembly GCF_027244095.1). Lineage (NCBI taxonomy): Eukaryota > Metazoa > Chordata > Lepidosauria > Squamata > Cordylidae > Hemicordylus > Hemicordylus capensis. Next base: position 392,388,515 of record NC_069657.1, on the reverse strand, counting down.
AGTGATGCAACGCTGAATGCAATATGCTGACCAAATCAGTTCCGTGGTTGTGAATTAAACTCTGTGCAGATATTCTGGATGATCCTAGGAACGAATCTGTAAAGGCTGTCAAATTCATCCACAAAGAAGGAGTGCTCTTTATCGGGGTCTGTTGCAATGGCTTCCAGTTCATCTTGCGCAGCCCATGCAATTCCTATTGAATAGGCTATGACTCCTGAAGTGAGGAAAAACACATAATGGATAAGTGACTTATTCCACAAGCAATCTTGCATTCAACTTAATCTTTAAGATGGCCCCTAATACACACAAGCAAAAGGTTATTGGTATCTATTCAAGGGCAGCAATGTGGGTTGATTTTCTTCCCTGCAAGTGTTGTGACAAGCTGCTTCTGTGCCATTCCCACTGCAGAACTACTCTCTCTTGCAACCAGTCAGTCATAAGGAATAATTATGGTGGCATAATTAGTTGCTGGCAGAAAATGGATTGGTAAAAAATGGGAGGAAGGAGGTTGGTAGTACACAGAGGAATAGCAAACTTAAGTCATTTATGCTGGGCAAATTTGGTATGTTTGGGAGTGTTTCACAAGGCAATCTAGTTGCCATCCAGAAGAGGCTCAGTTCAAACAGAGTGGCATAGCTGTTTGCCCACTGTCTTTCCAATGAGTCTTTTAATGACTCATTTTTCTGTCTCAACATTCAGGGGTGGGGAACGAGGAATCATGCAACAGAGTATGTCTGCATGCAGTGTATTTCCTTTATAGAATCCACATCCAAACAGAGGCAGTGGTTGGCGCTTTTTAAATAGACGTTTACAAGACAAAGCGGTTCACCATTTTGATGAGCTGCTGTTGCAGGTCCTCTGACATCGTCATAAGATCTGCCATCGGTAATCAGAATCATTATCTTCCTTTTGTTGGCTTTGGATTTACTGAAGAGCTGTTCAAAAGCATAGTTGATGGCTGCTCCAGTGCTGGTCCCCCCGCTCCAATAGTTGATTCGCTTGATAGCATTCAGCACGTCTTGTTTGCTGCTATGCTTGTCAAAGCTAAACTCCAGCTTCTGTTCATAGGTGTACTGAACAGCTCCAACACGAGTGTCTGTATCTGAAATCTCAAATTCCTTGCTAATGTTGGCTACAAATTGGAGGATTGTGCGGAAATTGCCAGTGCCGACGCTGCTGGATCCGTCAATGACAAACCCAATGTCTGCTGAATTTAGGCAGGTTTTGCTGCATACCAGGCGATCAGAATCACAGACCCGTTTCACTAATGGCTGCACTGTTTTGTGAAGGCTAAACCAGCTAGGAACACTGATAGAATAGTATCCATTAGTTCTGCATACGGCCTGAACAAGAGATGTGAACAAAAAAAGAAAACACCATTTGCACCATAATTTATAGTGATGTTTTAAGATTACCATAAGCCCTGCTTTGACCTTATGACAAACGTTTATCATGCTAATGAGAACGAGGAGCAGTCAACCTTTTAAGAAGCTTAGTTTTGTGGTACTGCTGTCATTCCAAATCTTACCTCTTATTAGGTCTCAGAGCATGACACTCAGTGGTAGAGCATGCTGTGCATTATACATACCAGGGCTCTGATGGAAACCCTGGCATATCCAGCTTTTTAAAAATGATGTTATTTTTTTCTTGGGTAATGGGGCAGGGAATGGAAGCAAGGAGAGCTGGTCTTGTGGTAGAAAGAATGACTTGTCCCCTTAGCTAAGCAGGGTTCACCTTGTTTGCATTTGAATGGGAGACATCTTGTGTGAGCACTGGGAGATATTCCCCTCAGGGGGTGAGGCTGCTCTGGGAAGAGCAGAAGGTTCCAAGTTCCCTCCCTGGCATCTCCAAGATAGGGCTGAGAGAGATTCCTGCCTGCATCTTTGGAGAAGCCACTGCCAGTTTGTAGACAATACTGAGCTAGATGGACCTATGGTCTGACTCCAGATAGCTGCTTCCTATGTAAGGCTGTGATCTTGTAAAGCTGCTGCCAGTTTGAGCATTGATCTGACATAATATAAAGTGGCTTCATATGAAACCACAAATTTCATGGGACAATTTAGGAAGGTCTGTTCCCAAATTGCTTCAGTAACTTGTGTGAACAAATCCTATGGAGGGAATGAGATGAATGGTTGTTTACTAAGTAAGCAGCACCTGGCCCTAGATCAGGGGGAAATAGTATAGAAAGTAATCATGTCATAACATCCACTTATGTAATGTAACTTCCTCATTGCAAAGCTACTATTGGACTGGGCCTGTCGTGAGAATAGGTTTAGGATCCAGTGCATGTATTTATGCTCATCTTTCCTGCAACTCTTGCTATATTCTAAGATGTGGCTACCATAAATCACTGGATGTGAACTTTGACTTCTTGCCTTGCTCCTTTTCCAATCTGGCAAGCGCACAGAGGCTCTCTGTGGCTCTGCCCCATTCAGAACTTAAAATCAAGACTATCAGCCAGTCAAATTTAGGCTGGAGGCTGCCCAGCTTGAAGGCATTAAAATGCTTTGAAGCTCTTAGGAAATGTATTTTATGGCAGGGAGACAGTGGAAAATGCACAAAATTATCAGGAGGAGTGTCCAGGGGAAAAAAAGTTGTTTTCTGAAGGACAGTTCCCAAAGTCCACTCTGCTTCCTGAAGTTGAGCTCATTTGCCAGGCTTCTAGGCAGAGTTGCATGCCAGATTAGCAATGCTCCATTGAATTCTGTAATGGGTACCAAATCTATACTACATAGCCTCTGAAAGTCAGCTCTAACTGAAGTGTATCCAAAACTTTCATGTGTCTTGGAGGAAAACAGGAGCAACAGCACACTGTGTTCAGTAAACATGATCTAAATACACATTGATGCAGGTTCTGAATAGACATGTGTACAAACCAAGGTCTGTGCACAAGTTTGAAGCCAAACCACTTCAGTGGGTCTGCTGAACCGGTTTGGCAGGTCGAAGGGGGGTGGGGGCAAGCAGCACCTTCTAAAAGTTAAGGCAGCAGCTCCTTATCTGCTCCACCGCTGCTCCACACAGCTTCCTACTGTGGCATTGTGCACCCCTTATCCCAGCCCTTGTGTGGTGGTGCTTCCCCATCAGCCCATGTGCATGGTAGCTATGAGTGTGCCGTCACTAGGCTGCCACCACATGTGGATGGATGGGATAGCGCTTCCGCTGCATGTGGGCTGATGGGGGGCACAGCGCTGAAGCAGGAAGCTGTGTGGAGTGGTTGTGGAGCAGGTAAGGACCTGCTGTCCTCACTTTTAGAAGGTGCTCCTCCCCCCTGCCCCAGTGCCGGACTTGACCCGCCAAACCAGTTCGGCTTTGAACCACTGCACAAACCAAGGTTCTTTCACATCCCTGGTTCTGAAGTCACTTGATTGTGACTTACTTTCATCTTCATGCTTTGTGTTATACTAATCCATTGAAGAGTTCAGTTGCATCATAGTTTACATAATATACAAAGTTTCCTTCTACAAAGCCAGACCACTAGATCTACAAGTCCATCTAGATCCATATGGTCTGATTGTCAGTGGCTCTCCAGGTTCCAGATAGGGGATATTTCCAAGCCCTACCTGGAGATGCCAGCGACTGAATCTGCATACAAAGCAGATGCTTTACAATTCACATATAACTCTATCCCCCCATCCAGCTCCAATAGTGTTTCTGTACTGTGGCTATAGTAGCATAAAGTGTCGTCAAATAGATTTTGACTCCTGGCGCCCACAGAGCCCTTAAAACCACAGAAAACTTGGGAGCATCCACTGAAGTGCCAACAAGAAGAGGCTCATTAGCCCTCAACTGCCCAAAATTGTATGGTTGCTAAAGAATGAACTTTTCCCCAAACAAAAACCCACTAGTGGGGAACCTAGTTTTTTATGTTTAATATTACATAGATGTTCCCCTAGATATATATATTTTAAGGGGCCTAAATGTTCTCCCACATACAATTTCTTACATGGGCATAGAATGATGTATTAGGGATGTGCACGGAACCTGTGGGGGCCGGTTTGACAGTGCGGTGTATCTAACTTTGGGAGGGTGTGTGTGCTAGAGTGTAGTTCAATTTATATCTAGAGTAAAAAAAAACCCTACTTTTTGCATCCGTTTTGGGGGGCAACTTTGAACTCTCAGTGAAGCTTAGCAGAAAACCCGTGGTAAAGCCTGCTGTCTGGGAAAGCTCCTGGAGGTAGTGGGAAGTGGGATATGTGCTCATTCTCACATGCATTTGATCTGTTAAGGATGTTGCACTCTTACATTGACACTCTCATACTAATCCCATCCTTTAGTGGTGTGAAAACACTTCTAGCACCAAAGCCTGTATCTTGCTTCTGTTCTAATCTCCATTACCTTATCCACAAAGTTGGGTTCAACAACGTTCTGCTTTTCATTTTCATCTGGTCCTTCAATGGTGATAAAGAAAATGTTGATGCCAGATTCTCTTGCCAGCCTAGAGGCCTCTTCCACCTTATCAGTGGGCCAGCCATCCACCATCACTATGGCAACATTGGGTGCACCACCTCTATTTCCATTGGAATCCTCAAAGAAGTTTTTATTAACAAAAGAAAGTGCACTCCCTATGAACAAAATAGAAAGGGGGGCGGGACACCAGGAAACGTGGTCCAGTTATTATAATTTACCTACTAAAGGTGAAGATGTTACATCATAAGAGAGTGCAATGCTCACTGGTCATATATTTTTACACAGTAAGAACAGCAGAATCTGTAAAATGGAAAAAAGGAGCAACAGCCAGCAACCTAAGCATACAGCTAAAAATATCAGGGGCCCCAGATCTTCTTGTAAGCAACAACATGCACAAAGCCTAAGATGGGGTTGGGAGTCACATGCTTGTGCTTCCATGAAAACAAATGTGCTGTTCCATAAAAACCTTGTTGGGCTGAATGCATCCCAAGTGTGTCTGGCAATGCAGATGTACATTGATATGCCTTCATATTTAGCTTCCATATACAGTTCCTGGACCTACAATGGAAGCTGTGGTTATCTTCTGTGCTGGATTGGAACAAATGCCTCCCTAACCTCTGAGTTGCATGGAAGAGGAGACAGATTATTCCATATTAACAGCTGTACTTACTTTCTTCCATGAAATTAAGGCATTTGGTATTTATTGTCTATTGGGAACCCCATGCTACAATGTCCTATGGCTTCATTTCAGCTGTTAAATGTACAGAAAATGTGTTTGATTCAGATGTGCTTCAGACACTAGCTTTTGATTTTCTGGACGAGAAAATCCCATTCCAGAGCAGGAGCCCCCCAGCCCAGAGTGACTGCAGCTGGCTTGAGATCTTGACCTGAATCTGCCTGGAATATCTAGCATGCCAGTGTGCCTGTCTTCTGATTCTTAAGCTGATTAGCTGTGAATGCATCGTGCAGGCTACATACCAACATTGGATAATCCCCCTTTCTGTTGTATTTTGTTGATAGCATTTTTCAGATCCTTGGAGTTTGAGTAGGTCTTCAAGTTAAATTCGGTAGAAGGGTCATCACTATTTGTAACACACACATACACACACACGGGGGGGGAAAACAACTCTTCAATTTAGCAGTCTTCCCTTGCATTCCCACCCACCCCCAAAAGGAAGTTCATACAAACAAATGAATGGTAGGAATCAAGGACCAATTTATATGTGACTGTTTTCAAATGGAAAATTACTAACATGAGTGACTTCTGTGTGTGGATTTATACAAAACTGTGTGTGAAAAGGGGTGTGTGTGTGTGTGTGTGTGTGTGTGTGTGTGTGTGAGAGAGAGAGAGAGAGAGAGAGATGAATACACATATACATTTGCCCATTCCATTTCCAGAGATAAAAGAATAATGTGCAGAAATGATTTCCTAATTAGAAAATGTAGTGTTAATACTTGATTATTAATTTCCTTTTCACCTACACCCTTTATGTTTGTTTTTTGTAACTGGACATCAGAGCTCTTGTTTGAATAAAAGCATGCTATTAAACAACAGATGTGATCCATCTTGCCCAGCCCCCCCAGCAATAATTGCCAGTAAGAGAAGGGACAGGTGAGCCCTCTTCCCCCACTTCTCCAGCTAGCCACAATGTCCACTGAAGTACTCTGACCATTACTCACAACCAGGGGCATAACTACCATTAGGCAAGGGGAGGCAGTTGTCTTGGGGCCCCACTGCCTTGAGGGGCCCCCCATGTTGCACCCCCTACGAATTATGTTGAGTCTCTTGGAGATCGGCAGGAGCAGAGAGTTAAAAAAAAAACTAGATTGTGAAGTGTGTTTGTGTGTGTATATCAGCGAGGGGCCCATTTTAAAATCTTGTCTCTGGGCCCCCTCCAACCTTGCTACGCCCCTGCTCACAACAGCCTATGTCCTCTTCCCATAGGTTCCTCTGGCTGTGAACAGGATGGCTAAGTGCATTTAAGGGAGAGACCAGTGTTGCATTGTTAGTAATGGAGTGGTGTACTGTGCAGATCACGAAGGATGGAAGAGGGCCCAGTGAGCCTTAGTAGATATGTTCCTAGGTACGTATTCGCACCCAGGAAGAGAGGCATAATTCCCCAGATAGTCACACAGACTATTTCATGAGTGTAGATTGTTTCAAAGATATTGCCACCCTCTGGGCTTTTAAGAAACACTTGGACCCCCATTTGTTTAGAGAAGCTTTTTAGTTTTTATTCTTTATCTGTTCCATTAAGTTTTTAAGCTATATAATTTTTAACTGTTTTTTCCCCCTGTTTTATCATCTTAGTGAGACGCCCCAAGCAGTATCATACTGAAAGGGCGGGATATAAATATTTTAAATAAACAAATAAATGTTAAAAACTAAGATGACTTCTCCTGCCAGTGTGGTCTGAAGTCAGAGTTTCAAATCAAGATATTTGTGTCCATGTTTCTTGTCTGTGGTGTAAAGATGAATTTGTAATATGCTACATTATCATGTTTTGTGATCGTGTGTTGGCAGACCTGCTGGAAAATCTTCTAAGCACACATGTGTGCAAGGTCAAGCAGGTCTGAAGAACAGCTGGTAATCCAACAACATTCTATGTCTGTGTTTCCATGGGTTCTTGCTATATGTTCCTTCGTGTATCTCAGTTCTAGTTAAAAACAAAACACAAAACATAGCTCCAAACGTTTGTTCTTGCATCATATACAGATGTGGCGGCAAATGTTATACAATTCAGATAGGTTGAAAATAACGTTTTTTACCCATATTGAATGATGCCCATGAGAGGGCCAGAAATACCAACATCCAGGGCTTCAGCTACATCTTTGAGGAACTGTTTTTGGATCTGAAAGCGGCGCTTGCCAATGCTCCAGCTTCCATCAATCAAGAAGGATAAGTCAACTTTGCAATCTAAAAAATAAATAAAAACAGAACTGTGAGCCTTTCCCCTGTATGTCACTTTCTCCTGCAAACACCACCTTACATCCCTTGGCCATCATATCAGAGCAAACAGGTGATTATATCTGTTTGATCAAGGACATCACCATGTCGCTTGAAGTAGATACCAATAATCCTACATGGCAAGAATTTACTTCTCTTGGGAAGGAATTTGGGTTCTGCAGTGAGACACCAACAGACTGGGAAATCTAGTATTTCCATAGCCTGAAACAAGTTGTGCAGCTCTTTTCCCTTGCAGTAGAAGATATTAGACAACAAATCAACATGAAATCATAGAAATATTGAGAGGGCAGCTCAACTCAACAAAGTTTCAGGAGTTTACTTGAGGGGATGTTTGAATACATTGGGCTGTGTGTTGGACTGGAAATATGATTTGAATTATTTTTCTGCTCTTTTTTGTATGGATATTTGATAATATTAGGATTGAGGTTTTTCAAGGAGGCGATTCTCACAATCTCCCAAAAGCGGGCTAAGGGAGCCTAGCCCACTTTTGGGTGGCCGTGTGCTAAAATAGCGGCCATGTGCTGCAATAGGCTAAGCCCGCTCTCCTCGCAAAGCCCCTTCCAGCGAGTCTCACTGATCATGAGACTCGCCTCAAGGTATTTTAAAACATTATTTTGTTATAAGCCGCCTCATGTGTGTGTCTGTGTGTGTGTGTTTCTGAAAACAGAAAAGCCTGAAAAGCAGGAAGCTTCTAAAAAATCAAAGATCTGTTAAAAATATTATTAACAATGTTAATGTTTATCTAATATTTGAAATTGTTTTTAATGACAATGCCTATATATTTTCAAGATTTGACATACTGCTCAGCATAACATGGCAAAACTGTTCCTGAACAGTACCGTTACAGAATTCAGGCGGGACACTGTGTGTTTCTCTCCCTCTCTCCTTGCTTGGTCATACAAGGCTTGCAACTCTTTTTCCTCGCTTCTAGCGTTGTATGGACCAAGTGGCTGACATATTGCACAATGTTTCATCAGTCTTGCACCAGAATGTACATGAAGTTGCACAAGTGTTATGGTGCAAATGTGAGAATTTATGCAAACGCACAATCAATGGCCACTGAAAATAATGGCCATCGATCTCTCTATCTATCCGTTAAGTCATGTCCGACTCTCAGTCACTCTGTGGATCAATGCCATTGATGGCCATCAATCATGCAGCTGCATTTGCACAATTTTCTGTGTTTGCACAAGACCCCTTTTGTGAAACTGCATATACATTGTTACAAGGCTGATGGAACATTCTTCATTATGTCAGTCAGATGTTTTTATACAAGGAAAGATTGGCATGTTAATCCACACCTATAATCTGAAGTGGTACAGTCCAGAAACATTTTTACCACATGAAACAGATTTCTCACACTTTCAAAGTATCTTTTTCCTGCCTATATCCTACTGTACATTGTAGTTGGATTCTTCATTAAGGAAATCCTGCAGTCGTCTTTTTGCAGCAATCATTTTAAAAACAGGTGTCCTTTAATTAAGACTAGAACAAAAATGTCAGGACATTGACATCAATGAATTCCAATTCATCTTGGAATTACTATTTTGCTTGAAGTGGAAGTAATTCGAAGAATGATAATATCTGTTGTGGTTTTCAGAGCTGTCCCTACAGCCAAAATATTTAAAAACTTGATTGCAGTCTCTTAAATGTGTTCTCACTGACCTTATCATTTTGGCTCATGAAACTCACTGTTAGAATAACTTAATCTCTTTAATTTTACACACAAGCAAACTGTTCTTTATTAACCTGCAGGCACTCATAACCTATCTTTATTTCTCTTTAAGCTACTGAGAAAATACTCATTTACTGGGAAAGGATCAATATTTAGATGAGCCTAAATGGCAACGAATGGGTTTGGTTTTGAGGGCTAAACAATAACAAAAAAAGTTTTTGTTTAATAATGGTTGAAGATTTCCAATTCTTTGAAACCACACACACACACACACACACACACACACACACACACACAATGATGGCTCCATCCTGGTAGACACCAACAGCAGCCACTGGAGGGATGCTGTGCTGGGGATGGAGAGGGCCTGTTGCTCTCCCCCTGCTAAATATATTAGAATCACTTTGAAAGGTGCCACCTCCACTTCACAGAAAACAGACTGCCCATTCAGATTTATTTGATGTGTTCATGGAATATATTGCTAAACAATGTTGGTCAATGTTGGCACAGATAGCTTTAAAGAAGGATTAGAGTATTTGTGGAGAACAGAATTAGCAATTACTGGAGCTAAGAATAAAATATCCATATTCAAAGGCACCAGAACAGTGATTACCATACGCTGAGGGGAAACACTAGCTAGGTGATAGCTATTTCCATCACAGTCTGCTTAATTAATTGGACAATTAAGTTTGTTCTGAGTCACATACTTGGGTTCCCCTGGGAAACTGGCTCCAAAGGTTTTGGGATCAAGTCTTCTTTAGAACTGAAACCTGGAATGATCATCATAAATTTGATTATTAAATGTAAAATACATGAGACCATGAATACATTGCATGGAAAAAACATTAAAAATACAAACAGATAAGCCTCTTTACTAGCGGGACTTTAATTAGAACATAGTGCTGCTTTTGGCTACTTTGATCCATGGAAAAGGGGGAAGTAAAATAACAGAGAACATGGCTGCCTCACCTCTAATATATTTTAACTCTATTAATCTTCTGTAATTGAGAATTTTCAAGAAAGATAGACAATAGGATGTTTGTATACAGCATATATCCACAAGCTACATGATGGTAACATGATGGTAACATTCATGTTCGTAAGATCTATTAATGGCTATTAATAATGACAGTTAAATGGAACTCCCAAATTCAGAGGCAAGAAACTTATGATGAGCAGATGCTAGGGTCCAACAGCTCTTGAAGTTCAAGCTAGTTGGCTTGAAATGTAAGATAATGTAGACTGTAATAAGCAAATGCAACTATTCTGAGGTAGAAAGGAGAGTCATCTGATGAGGTCATTTGCATAATCGAAAACGGTGTTCCGCTGTGTGCGCTCCCAATTTTCGGTTGTGTGGAAGCAAGGTAGGAGAAAAACCTGGGTAGCTTTTCCTCCTACCTTGCTTCCACACAATCACTTCTACCCAGGTTTTCCTCCTATCTTGGTTCCACACAACCGAAAATTGGGAGCACACATAGCTCTTAAACTGGGGTGGAACACAGTTTTTGATTGTGTGAATGACCTCTGTATTTTCTTTTTCATTCCCTGTTAAATTAACAAAAGAGATCTGAAACAGGCAATAAATAAAGTAGTAAATTTTATTTCATCTGTTGCCTTTCTTTCCAGCATTAAATTTCTACCAAGCAATTAAACATTTTAGTGACTCACCCACTGATTAAAATGCACAGTTTTACCTACCATTATAAAAAGGTGTGATCATGACTCATGGCACAAGGATATATAGGAAGAGTAAAGTCTTATCTTCATCATCTTATATCTTAAATTAAGATCCCTTTGGCAGGGAGTAGTGAGAATGCCACACACAATGCCACAGGGCTCTCTCTATTAAGCATACAATAATACTATATTTATGCATTGTTAGGTACCCACACTTTTCCTCTTAGCTGCAAAGAAGGTTATAATGATTCCATTTTGCAACTTAGACAACATCCATCCGTCCATTTGGTGTTTATATTTTTCTTGAATTTAATACTTATGGAAGGCTGAGAAATAGATAATTGATTCTGTTTCAACAGAATAAGGTGGCCACCCAACATGCATCTCTTAGTGCTAACTGACTCCTTTCAAATGAGCCCTCCCAGGTTCCCAGGCTTACTTTAAGACTGTATTGTCAATCACGGGACTATTAGCTCACTCTCTGGATACCTCACAGCAAGCTAATGAAGCTTTTTCACTGCCTGGATTGTCACAGCTGTCCAACCTCATTAAATCTCCATTCAGGCTGTATTTGTCACATACAAACTTAAAAATAGTTCTCTTAGAAGTGATGATCTGTATGCATCAAACTTCAGCACTGGGCAAATTTTTAGTTCATTTTGGTGCCTTGAAAAACACTCAACCTTCCCAGATCCTGCCATACAAGCTGGATATGCTCAGCAATGGATAATTTTGCCTTCAAACAGAAATTCAGATCCCTGTGCAAAGGTTTTCAGTGCTGACCTGTAAAAATGGCACTCCCTTAACATCTTTATGCTGAGACACATCTGAGAAATGTTAAAGCCTTTTGTTTTTCTGACTTACAGGCATACACACACACACACACACACACATACACACACACACTTAGGCAAAAAAACAAAGATGCACATAAAAAGTAAAACATTCCTTCCTTCCACTTAGGCCAAAAGGGGTGGGGGAAGTGAGAGAGATCAAAGCATTATTGACAATGGAATACAACTAAGGATGAGTTCCCGCTGAGCAGAGTATTGCTATGGCTGGTGTATCACCTCCCATTACTTAAAACATACTACTTTTCAGTTCACATATTCAGCAAACAGTCACTTAAGGAATGTGATTTGAGTATTGTATATGGATTTGTGAGTCAGTCCTAAAACAGCTTAATTTCAAGTATTCCAGATTATGTGTTCTGTGGATCACTGCTTTATTCTTGTTTTCAAGAGAGAATTCAGGGCCCAGCTCGACTCTCGAGATAGGAACAGGAAGCTGCCCTATACTGAGTCAGACAATTGGTCTATCTAGCTCAGTATTGTCTACACAGACTGACAGCGGCTTCTCTGAGCTTGTAGGCAGGAGTCTCTCTCAGCCATATCTTGGAGAAGCCAGGGAGGGAACTTGAAACCTTCTGTTCTTCCCAGAGCGGCTCCATCCCCTGAGGGGAATATTTTACAGTGCTCACACATGTAGTCTCCCATTCAAATGCAACCGGGGGGGGGGTCATGGTTGCTACCACAACACCAGCTCTCCTATCTATAGGATGTGAGAGTAAATTAAAGTTGTGGCGTCAAGTTGGTGTTGACTCCTGGCGACCGCAGAGCCCTGTGGTTTTCTTTGGTAGAATATAGGAGAGGTTTACCATTGCCATCTCCTGCACAATATGAGATGATGCCTTTCAGTATCTTCCTATATTTCTTCTACCCGATATACAGTGGTCCCTCGACTTACAAAGTCAATCCGTTCTGAATGCACGTTCGGAGGTCGAAAATTTCGTAAGTCGAAAAGCGCACCCACGGAGGTTTAAAAAAATTCGTAAGTCGAGTAAGCCGCATCTAAAAATTCGTAAGTCGAGGAAACCGCATCTAAACCGCCAACGGTTTCCGTTCGTAGCTCGAAAAATTCGTAAGCGTGCGGCCATTTTTTTCGTTCGTAAGTCGAAAACATCGGATGTTGAGTAGTTTGTAAGTCGAGGGTCCACTGTATGTGTTCCCCACAGTCCGGGAAACATACCAGCGGGGATTCGAACCAGCCACCTCTTGCTCCCTAGGCAAGTTACATCCCCACTGTGCCATTAGATACCATGTCTCAAATTCCTGATGTATTTTTCATTTACATCGAGCAGCCTATGGGATGGAATTTGAACTGCGGCTGTAAAGAGAGAGGGGTTTAACCCTCTCCCAACTTGATCACTTAAGTGATTCCCCACTGAAATCGGCTCATGAAGCTACTATTACCCACAGCGGGGGAAATAAACAGGCACAAGTAGATATCCAAGGCAATTTTAATCATCAAGAGATAACATCAACAGCAATAAGGTACTTGCTGCCATAATTTCCAGATGCTCAAGTCGAAACCTCCCACCCACAGACTGCAACAAGGCTTCATTAGATTCTGAGATTTGACACATAGAAAGGAGATGGCCTCCTAATGTCTTCCTGAAGAGTTGCTGGTGATTAAAGGGCTTACCTGTGTCAAAAAGGCTGGATCCAGGTTTCCACATGTCAGTCTCCATAGCTTTATCAAAAACAGGAGGAAAAAATAGTAATTACTTAAAATATCAAAATCATCTGAAGTTATCCGAACAGATGGCACAGTTTTAGAAGAGGCTCTTTATAAAATAAGCTATATGAGTTGACTTGATTATAAAAAGCAGTACAACAAGGTGCAAAAGACCGTGCCTGAAGTGCAACTTCAAGTAAAGTGTTGTTTATGGTGACTTACTGAAACCATGAACAAAGAATCCTGGAGGCTTTACACACAGGGCTTCGGCCCCGAATCTCCTTCGGGAGAGAGTGTGTGCATTCACACACCAGCCAAACTTACCCTAAACTCCCGATGAGATCCGTGGACCCACTCCACACACCTTGGGCTTTGTGATGCAAATTCTAGCTAATCTCGAGGTATTTCCAGATTTTTAAAATGCTGGCTTTAAGCTACTTTTTCTGAAAACACCAGAGCAAACAGGGAGAGGTTCTGAAGTAGACTCATTAGCATGATAAGAGGCATGGTCTCTTCAGAAATGCAGATCTATCTCTGCAGGGAACTCTCTCCCTCTCCCTCCACCTGTCCCATTGGCTAGGAAGGAAAACACTGATGCCTGCCATGTGTACTTGCAAAAACGAAAGCTGAGAGCAGAGGGGAGGGGTTGCTTCCCTCAATGCTGCGAGTGTACTTCGAAGTGGCTTCACTGAACGTTTACCCCAAAGCCTGAAGCCAAGTCCGAATAACCTCCTGGAGCCCCAACAAAAACTTTGGGGAGGGCATTGATGAGGCTTCATTCACATCCTCCGTACTCAAGATTTTCTACCCAGCCAGCTTTCTTAGGTTCTTGGCTTATCTTCCTCTCTCCTTCTGATTCCAATGGGTGGTTGGGATACAGTACATTATGGGGTTTCCTTCTCCTCCTTGCCATGCTTAGATTCCATTGGTGCTTCAGATATGTGGAATGGGCAACTAGTTTGTGTGACAACCAGGGAGTTGAACTGAACCCAAATCCCAAAACCAGTTCAGAGAAGGTTTTTCAGTGAACTGGAACTGGTTCAGAACTGAGCCTAAAGCTCCCCCCACCCCTGGTAACTAAGATTAGAGGATTTTCTTCTCAGCAATACAGAAGATAATTGAATATTGTTGATTGATTATTTAAGTTTAGGTTTTCAGGCAAAGCGATTTTATTTTTTTAAAAACAAGATCTCAACCGTCAATGAGCGGGAATGTGGTGAGCGGGAAGTCAACATTTGTTTAATTGGATGTAACGAGATTGTTAAGATATTGTAAAAATCAATAAAAAATTTAAAAGCAAAAAAAAAAAAAAAGTAATCCAGAGTCCAGCGGTGTGGGCAGGGGGTGGGGGTGGGGGAGAGATTTTTGCTGATTTCTCCTCCTCCCGGAAGCTTTTTAAGACCCATAGATATGTCCCTGAAGGTTGTGCCACGGGGCTTTGAATAACTAAATCCAGAGGTGCTTAAAGTTTGCATGCAGCATCTCCACACCATTAGTGAGGATGTTGGGCATTTATTCAGTTCCAGTGAAAGCAAGTGTATTTAGGACGAATGTGTTGAAAAACATAAGAAAATTTAAGGGTTGAAGATAGAACTAAACACTGTATAGAGGTGACTGATGTAATTTATTCATTTACATGTTTAGGAAATAGCTAAGGAAAAATTATGAGTTGTCTGACTGGATAACTGCAGTTCAGATCCTGTGGAAAGTACAATCTGAATGGAAAGTACACCAATTAATTTGGGACAGGGCGGGATTAACGTTCCTTGAAATAGGCTGGATGTTTAATGTAAGTATTTTAAGTGGATATTCTGGACTACTTACAAATACAAAATCAACAGGGCGTGAGCTCCAGCTATGTTGAAGGTAGTGAAGTGATGTTGGGCACTTAAATCTAGGGTTTTTATATATGCTGTAAATAGCTTTTGATCCCCCTCCCCCATGTAGGGAGATTAAAGATTTGGCATCAATCATATGGTGAGGAAAGAAAGCCTTTCAACTTATCCAGACAGAATGGTGTGAAAAAGCTGTCTTTGTAAAGATGCATATCTAATTATCCCTCTTTCCGCTATGCAGCTTGATGACAAATAACCCGCACAAAAAACCTGCAGAAATTATTCTTCTTGTTGCAGACTGTAATTTGGCAAATGAATGTGTGTTGCCTTTGACTAAGAAAAAACCTAGTTCAGCTCCAAGAAAATGGAGAGCTGTCAAATAAGTGTATCACTGCAAGTCAATTTGGCTGGAAGTAATAGTTTTTGAAGTGCCAAATCCATTGGGCTTTGAGAGAGAAACTCTTTACTAAGCATTAATGATTCTATATAACAAGCAACATGCTCATTATTATGATAGGCAGGGTGTATGTTTGTGTGCATTCATTTATGGTGGAAGGCCACATACAAAACCACCATTTATTTATTTTAGAGGATTTATATTCCATTCTTCAGGCAGCCTCCCAGAGCAGCTAGCTTAAGAACTTAGTCCTGTTCATAATTTGTTAAATGATTGATCTGAACCAATACATAATGATTCTCTGTTTAAATCGGAGGTCATTTTCACACGGTACAGCCAGTGAGTTGCCAACTCTGACTGAAACTGTTCCTGGGGATTTTTTACGTTCCCGATATTTTTTTTTCTAATAGTTTTCACAATATCAAGACATTAAAGCCTTCAGGATTGTTTTGAATAGTCACCTTATGACTTTATTTATTTATCTTTAAATTTATACCCCGCTCTTCCTCTGAGGAGCCCCAGAGCAGTGTTGACATTTAGATTTATCCTCATAACCCTGTACAGTAGGCTAGGCTAAGAGATAAGTACAGAGGTGTAGGGAGCTTGCTGGGGGACAAGGTCCTGCGAACAGGCAGCTCCCATCAATGTTTTTCATGCAAGGAGGCAGGAAAAGAAACTCCTCAGTCAACAATTCAAGAAACCGCTGACTGGGGAAACTTCACAATGGGGCTGAATGACCCCGTCCCAGCACTGACCACGCCCCCTGCATCTAACGCACATGCAGGGGGCATGACCACTAGGGAACCTTCCCAACCAGTGTTTCACTGCAGCGTTGCCTGGCATTCCCCCTCTCTGCCTCGCTAAAGTGTGGGAGGATCACAGGTTGGGTGCAAGAGGGTTTGGAGCAAGGGGGTGCCTTGGCAGCCCCCCCAGACCCTGGACGCCAAGGGACACTAGTCCCCACTTGCTCTATTGTCCCCATACCCCAGGATAAGTGACTAGCCCAGAGTTTCTTTGCTGAATGGGTATTTGAACTCAGATCTCCCAGGCTCTAGTTCTCTCTAACCACTATGCCATATACTGGCTGGAGAGCTGGCCTATATACACTCCTTCCCCTTGACTTTGATGAGGATTACCTCGACAAATTCTACAAGGTAGTGACTTTTATTCACCTTGCTTGCTATTCAGTTTGCTCTGGAGCCATGTGAGAGCTGGCCATTAAATCCAAGAGAGAGCTATAGTTACAAAAGACAATTTATCCATTTAAGTTATCTCATGAATTTCCAGTTTGCCCAGGAATCGTTGCAACAGAAGAAGTGTTTACTCCACTGAAAATAATAAGCTGACATGTGAGGTGAGAAAACCCAATGCTTCTTTCAGAGTCAGACTAACAAATCTGCAGAAGCAGAGGCAAAATCTAACTCAGATATCAAATATCACAGAAATTACCCCTCCCATCCTATTTAAGAAAAAATTCTACACAAGAACTTACCCAAATTGGCAGGAGAGCTAGCAGACTTCCGGAATGTAGCAACAGGCTCTTGACGTTGAATACCTTTGCAGTTTGACAAAAAGATCTACTTTAATACAACGGGGGATATTCTAGGGCAGAAAATGATTCTGAACCTATCTTTCTCTAGAAGGAGTTCAGGTAACAAATGACATTTAAAGAGAGCCAAGAAGGGAAATAAGAGAGATATGCATATACCCCTGATAACTTGGCAAAGAGGCACCTTTTAATGTGGTGATTCTCTTTATTTAGCAGGGGGAGAGTAACTGGCCCTATCCACCCCCAGCACAATACCTTCAGTGACTATTGCTGGTGTCTATCTGATGTTTCTTTTTAGATTGTGAGCCCTTTGGGGACAGGGATCCATTTCGTTGTATCTTATTTATTTGTTATTTCTCTGTGTAAACCTCCCTGAGCCATTTTTGGAAGGGCGGTATAGAAATCAATCAATCAATCAATCAATCAAACAAACAAACAAATATTGGCAAAGAGAATGCTTATATTTCTATAGGAAAGTGCTGTATGTCCCTCTTAAGCGCTGGATCATGCCAAAGGCCCATCTAGTCCAGCATCCCGCTTCGCTCAGTGGCCAGTCAGATGCATCTGGGAAAGCAGGGGAAAGAGGGCAACTGCCCCCTCCCACTTGTGTTCCCTAGCACCTGTTACATAGTAATATAGGAATCTACCTTATACCAAGTCAGATCATTGATCCAGCTTGTATTGTCTATACCAGGGGTTCCCAACCTGTGGTCCTCCAGATGATGCTGGACTACAACTCCCATCATCCCTAGTCATAATTAATTGTAGCTGGGAATGATGGCAGTTGTAGTTCAGCAATATCTGGAGGGCCCCAGGTTAGGAACCTCTGGTCTACACTGACCAGCAGTAGCCCTCCAAGATTTCAGGCAGGAGTCTTTCCCAGCCCTACCTGGAGATGCCAGGGATTAAACCTGGGACTTCCTGCATGCACAACCACTGAGCCACAGCTCCATCCTCCAAGGGGAATGTCTTGCAGCAGAGAGTGCTCGCCCATTGACAGGCCAAGGCAAACCCTGCTTAGCAAAGGGATAGTTCATGCTCACTACCTTACGACTGCCTATCCACCTCCTAGTACTTCAGGAGCATGTTTAATGTTGTCTCAGAGAAAATAATCAAGTATATACCAGACCTGAGTCTGGAACTAGGCATACAGAATTCTTCAGATTTGCATTTACCTCTGTCTGTGAATTGAGGCCACTTCCTGAGGCTGGAGATGGATGGTTATTGATAATCAATAATCACTAATGATAATTGTTTCAAAGAGCTGAAGGCAATTTGAAAGCAGAATTGCTGAATGTGGTGTGTAATGTTCATCCCACTTTTACCTCTGCTGGTTTTTGTGGGTTTTTATATGGGTCCAAACCCCTCAAAAACCTTTCCGACTAGAAGACACAGAGGCTATTCACACACGCAGCAGAAACCGGGCTAAGGGAGCCCAGCGGTTTCTGCTGTACATGAGGTTTCTGCTACGCACGGCTCCCGGCGGCGGCGGCGGCAAGCCCTCTTAATTAGCCCACGGCTTAACCGCCGTTTTGGGCGCAAATGCAACCAACAACTAGGCCTCGCGATCGTGTGTCTGCCACAGCTGCTTCGGGGCACTCGTGCAGTGCATTATTGGGGCTCTGGGGGTAGGTCGACACTTGATGGAGCTTCCCTGCACCTGACTCTGGGAGCACCCGAGTGAGGTGTGGTGAGGTGCGGGCGGCCTGCGGGGGAGCCACCGCTCGCCTGCCCAGCAACGGGTGAGTGCTCGTCTGCAGGGCAGGGCTGGCAAACCCACTATCCCTGCAGACCACAGAGAAGCTCGTGAGAAAAGCTTCCCAGCAGGACAAAGCAAAGATTTACACCCTAGTTAGTGACGTGGCTCTCACTTTCAGCTTCCAAGGTATTATCTGGCACCAGCCCACGATGAAAACCTGAAGAGGTTTATTTTAGTAAACTCTCAGCTTCAATTTAGCAGCGGTTTTTATGCAAAGGCATGCCATCTTTTATTAGTTATATTTAGAAAACTATATTAGAAGATAATTTGATGTCTTTCATGTTCATTTGAACATAGTTCTGTTTGGTTTCTCACAGCCCTCCAGTTTTAAAATAGTGAGGTTACACTGAAGATGCTGAAGATACATCAGACAGTTCAGTTTCAATGACTTTTAACAGGATGTGCACTCCAGTTCAGAACATTTGCAACATGAGTATATGGTTGCAATGCTATCATAGTGTCACAGAGAAGTTAAGTAAAGTCTCTAGAGCTTAGGTTGCAATTTATAAAGCATCTAATCAGGTCAGTCCTGTTGACTTTATTACAGTTCTTCTGGTGGTGTAAAGGGATTAGGAATTTCAGCTCAAACCATTTACTTTGGCTTAAATTGTTTAAGGTTTGCAATCACTGGCAGTCAATAATTTTAGAGATTGATTAGCATTGCTGAAAACTGCAAATGTTTCAAGAATAGAGCAAGGATGATCTAGCTAAATCTAACTACTTTCCCCCACTGATTTCAGTGGATGCATTGCACATCCTGTTGAATCTTTCCCACAGAAGTATATAGGAATTAGAAATGCTAAACTTTACCTTGATCATGCTCAGATTAGTTTGCAATCTGGCACATTTCCTGGAAAATAAATTCTAGCTAATTTAGGGAACCTAATTTCAAACAACTTACTTAAGTTTATGTTGTGGGTTTTGCTTTCACAAAAAGTCTGATTTATTACAGATAAAATTAAGAAGTCGCATAAAGGCATTACCTGTATTAGTTCGAGGGCTATTTCTGTTACTTGCATAGCTGGAAGTTCCTCTGAATGCTTTAAAAATATTTTACTGGTGAGTACACAAACTTGAACAATATTTTAATTCGAAAATCTGTTTAGTCTACATTAGTTTGTTAGGACATACCTTGATTCTGGGTTCTTCCTTGAAGAGCCTGAATCTGCCCTGAAGTAGGCATTAAAATGGAACATGAATCATTTGCAGTTTTTAAAACTATCATGATAAGATATTAAAAGAAAGGCTAATCTTATAGCTGCTGTGGTTATGACTCTTGCCATAATCTTTGAAATTGGATTTTAACATTTTATGTAAGGTTTTAATCCACCTTGACAGTAAAAAAAATTAGAAAAGTTATGTGTGAAATATTAAGACTGTTCTCACGAGCAGCCCAACCCAAGGCCAGCCTGGGTTGGGATGCATGTATACAGCTCTGGGATACTGGTGGTGCTGGCGCTGCCCTAAACCCAAGTTTTTAACCCAGCCCTTTACTGGGGTTAGCAGGTGTGAGCGAGCCCTCCACCCTGGGCTGGGGTAATGCAGCCCAGGTGCACACAGAGTCGGGACCTAGAGCGCCAGACGCATGGAGGAATCCACTGCTTGCGTGGTGCATTTTGGGATTCCTGGAGGCCGGGGTATGTTTTACCAGCCTCCAGTGGTCCACGTTGCTTGGAGCAGCGCAGATCATGTGGGCACATAATGGCACACCCAAAGAAGACACCATCCATCTTCTGGAAGGTGGGGGGATAGGCTCATCCCTGCCCACCCCACCAAAAAGGGGTTGTGTGAACATCTTATGTAGACACTCACAGCCTATCTACACTACAAATGTAGTGGAACATAGGAACATAGGAAACTGCCATATACTGAGTCAGACCATTAGTCTATCTAGCTCAGTATTGTCTTCACAGACTGGCAGCGGCTTCTCCAAGGTTGCAGGCAGGAATCTCTCTCAGCCCTATCTTGGAGAAGCCAGGGAGGGAACTGGAAACCTTCTGCTCTTCCCAGAGTGGCTCTATCCCCTGAGGGGAATATCTTGCAGTGCTCACACATCAAGTCTCCCATTCATATGCAACCAGGGCAGACCCTGCTTAGCTATGGGGACAAGTCATGCTTGCTACCACAAGACCAGCTCTCCTCCCTCTCCTCCCGTGTAGGGATACGATCCTCCCCATCTCTGGCAATTAAAAAAAAGACACCTGAAAACCCATCTTTTCGCCCAAGCTTTCTCAGCTTCCTAATATTTTGGGGTTTTAATTTCTGGTTATTTTTAAATTGTTAAATTGTTTTTAAGTTTGTGTACTGGTTTTTAACTGGTTTTATGTTATTGTAAACCGCCCAGAGACGAAAGTTTGGGGTGGTATACAAAATAAATGAATGAATGAATGAATGAATGAATGAATGAATAAATGTGAACTCTCTAAAAGTTATTACCTCTTCTCAAGGAACTCTGAGAACTGTAGTTTTATAAGGGGGATTTTATTAAAGAATGTTCAGCACCTCACCAAACTACAGTTCCCAGGATCCTTTGAAGTGCATAATGACACTTAAAGTGGGACTTTATATAAGCCAGTCGTGTATATATGTTTTTAGTAGTAATGTCTTAATTTTAAATTTTGATTTGTGCCTAATAATATAGATCGTGATTTGGAGGTACATTGTCTGAGAATGCCACACATTGTTTTTGTTTAGCTTTCTTCTCAACAGCTTCTGTGCAAGGGAGAAAACAGTCTCAATGCAGCCATGAGCTCAGTACAGGGAGATCATTATACTGCAACATGTTAACTTTAACGTACCCGTTACTGACGTCATCCTGCTTCACATTCCACCTCATGTAGAGGCTAGATTAAAATATCCAAGAAAACCACTCTGGTTTCAGATTAGAGTTAAGGTGTATACCATTTTCATTATGCTCTGAAAAATGTGGAAATTGCAAGGCAAGATTTGGGGATAGGAGGCACTGTTTTACAGTGGTTCCGCTCCTATGTTTCAAGTAGATTTCAGATGGTGGTGCTTGGTGACAGTTGCTATTCTAAATGGGAGCTACTATATGGAGTCCTTCAGGGCTCCATTCTGTCACTAACACCTTTTTAACATCTACATTAAACCACTAGGTGAGGTCATCAGGGGATTTGGTGCTGGGTGTTATTAATATGCTGATGACACCCACATTTATTTATCCTTGTCATCAATACCAGGAAATGGCATTAGCTCCTTAAATGCCTGCCTATAGGCAGTAATGGTCTGGATGAGGGAGAATAAACTGAAGCTGAATCCAAGCAAGATGGAGGTGCTCATTGTTGGGGGTCATAATCTGCAAGATGAGATAGAATTTCATGTTCTGGACAAGGTTACACTCCACGAGAAAGAAACAGGTTTGTAGCTTGGGAGTGCTCTTGGATGTGGTGCCTCAGGATGCTTCTGGTGCCTCAGGCTGAGGCTGTGGCCAGGAGCACTTTTTACCAGCTGCTATTGATTTGACAATTTTGCCCATTCCTTGAGGAGAATGAACTGAAATGTGGTACACCAGATTTCAACTTCCAGGTTGGATTACTGCAATGCACTCTATGTAGGGCTGCCTTTGTATGTAGTTTGGAAACTGCAGTTACTCCAAAATGTGGCATACAGAGTGATCTCTAGGGATATGCACGAGCCAATTTGGCGTTGTATTCCTAGAACGCTGAACTGGTTAGGGGAACTGGCGTTCGGACCAGTTCAAATATGGGGGCAGGGGCTCGTTTAAGGATTGGGGAGGGTGCTCTTACCCCCATCTGCTGCATTTCCCTCACCGGTGCTGTGCTTAAAACAGTCCTATGTGGGGAGGCAGCGTACCTCCTTGCCACCCTGGGTGTGTTGGACAGGAAGTTCCGGGTGCGCGCGTGCAAGTGTGGTGTGTGCACATCAGGAACTTCTGGTCTGATGCGCAATGGAGTGGCAAGGAGGTATGCTGCCACCCCATGTAGGACCATTTTAAGCACAGCGCCGGCAGGAGAAACGTCGCTGGTGGTGGGGTAAGAGCATCCTCCCCAATCCTTAAAAGGTAACCCCGGCCATCACCAGTTCTGTGCACATCCCTAGTAACCTCAAGGATTTTATTTTTATTTTATTTTATTTATTGTTGAATTTATATACCACCTTGATTAAAAACAACCTCAAGGCGGTTTACAAAAGTTAAAAAACATACAATAAAATGACAATAAAAATTAAGCTAAAAATATAAAAACAAACCAAATTTAAAATCTATAAAATACAAGCCTAAAAACTATACCAACTGAGACAGACCCATGGTTGCCATGGAGGCCATGAAATCCTGAGCCGCACCCTCTAGGAGGGCCTCAGCGTGGACATTGAAATCCCCCAAAATAATAAGCTTGGGGGAACCCAAGGCCACCTCCGAGACCACCCCCACCAGCTCAGGTAGGGAGACTGAAGTGCAGCGGGGTGGTCGGTACACCAGCAGAATCCCCAGCCTATCTTGGAGGCCCACCCTCAAGGACAAACACTCAAAATTCTGAGATTGCCTGCCTGGCACCTGGAAACAGGGAGGATCTCTTGAAAGATGACTGCAAATGCCCCCTCCCCGACCCTCGAGGCGGGGCTGTTGCATGATCTGGAAACCTGGAGAACAAAGCTGAGAAAGACCAACCCCGCCCAGCTCATCCAACCAGGTGTCCGTCACACATACCAGGTCAGCATGCTCAGCCACAATCAAATCATGGATGAGAGATGTTTTTGCATTGACTGACCTGGCATTCAGCAGCAGCACCCTAATCTTTGAGGGAGTGTTCTCAGAGTTCCCTGGAGTCAGAGGATTGGGAGAAGAGCTGGAAAAAGGAACAGGCCTCAATTGCCTGGACCGTTTCCCCCTGTAATGGCCTGCCCAACTCCCACCGCCATACCTGTAGATATCCTGGAGAGACCACAATATGCCTGTTCTTAAACTAGCTGCTGATATGTTTCAGAGCAAAGTACAAAGTGCTGGTTATTGCCTTTAATGCCCTGATTGGCTTAGTTCTGGGTTACCTGAGAGGGGTCCGCCTTTGGGTGCCTTATCTGCTGGTAACTTGGGCCTTCTCAGTTATTGCCCCTGGGTTGTGAAACACACTCTCCATGGATATGAGAAGATTAAATGTTTTCTACTTTCAATTGTTTTATTACGTGTTTTTGATTTTAATGTAAACCGCCCAGAGCCACTTTAGAAAAGGCAGTATATAAATTCAATAAATAATAAATATTTTTTATACTGCCTGATATGTAAATAAATAAGATAGTCACCTTAACATCCATATCATGGAAGCTTTGTGTAGTCTTATATATTACACTGGATTTACAAATTAGGCTCCATGCACCCACACTTTTCCTTGGTCTTTTCAGTTTGACATTTGGCTAGTGAGGGATAAATCCAGGCAGTAATGCAATAGCTATTTCCCCAATCTCTGACTAGAAATGCACTTGAATTTTTGACTGTTTCACTTCTACAAGACACAGTGCTTCCTCCAAGTGCCACCTATTATAGTCAATGTCCAGGCAGACATTCAGAAGATCCACAAGCCATCTACAATCACTGCAGGCTTTTAATGGTAGAATATTGTTTTTACTTCACCCCTTTAGTAGTACAGGCACTTCTGCAACTGTACAATTGACCACAAAAAGAAGCAGGGACTTCTTTGTGGCAGCTCTGAGGGTGCAGAAACCTCCATCCGCCCCCACCAAGATGGCTAAAAACCATTTTTTCTCAGAGAGCCTTTGATTTCTGATCCTGTTTGGCTTTGTTTTGGTTCTTGCACTGATTCTGCTGCTGTTTATTGAGACTCTTTTATTGATTTGTTTAGTTTTTGGGATGCTATTTCTGTGTTAATAGTTATAAATCACTATTAAATCTATGAATAGCAGTAAATAAATCTTTTAATAAATATATATCAGAGATAATTAAGTTTACTATCAGAGGAGTATCCATGTTAGGCTATTGCAGAAAAAACAGTCTTGTAGCACCTCAAAAAACCAACAAATTCATTTTAGCATATTTTTTCATGGGCTACATCCCACTTGAAAAGATGCATCTGATGAAATGGGCTCTATTCCATGAAAGCTAATGCTAGACTCAATTTGATAGTTTTTAAGGTGCAAAAAGACTCTGTGATCTTAAATTTAACTACTTATTCATAATCAAAGAGGTTGGTTGGATGATGTGATAGACATTTCTACAGTGTGATCTGTAGAAATGTGTGTACTTTTTTTGTACACAAAAGTAAGCCCAGTGGGACTTAATTTCAAGTAAATGTTTTTAGAATTGTGGTTTTGTTGAGACAATGCTACGTCCCTGATGCTACAGCTTACTTACTTGATGCTACAGCTGCCACTGATGAGTAAGCTGGATGGACATTGCTAGAACCTAAAAACAAAGAAGAGAATCTCTTATAAAAAGCAGAACAACTATACATGCACAAATGCCAGTGTGTGAAATAAGGGATGAGGTGCTGGAAAATAAAAGGATGAAGCAGAGTGCCTTACATAGATTATGTAGGGGTGGTACTAGTTCTTATGATAAAGGTGGGGTTGCCATCAAAAATGGCAGCTCTATGTCAAGTTCTCCCCCTCTCCCTTTTTAGGGAGCACTAAAATTTTTTAGCAGCACTAAAAATGTATGCATCTCCTAATATGTTCCTCCACCAGCATCAGTCAAAGGTGGGGAAATGAGGTAGGGAAATGAACAACATGATGACATCAGAATGGGCCAATTTTTACTACACATCAGAGTGCAAGAGCTCACCATGGAAAAGTCACTTTTGGTGACAATCCTGTGTTTATCACAATGTGTGATTCCATCCCAGTTATTCCCCAAAGCAAGTCATTGAGGCTGTTCTTGCGATCAGCTGAAACTGGGTTAGGAAAGCCAAGCCTGGTCTTGCTGAGTGTAAGAACTGCCTGGGCGCTTTCCAGACTTTCCCCCTACAATGGGGTTAGGACAAATCTCGGAAGTGTGCTTCCACACTTCCTGTGTTGTGACACCACAACAGCGCGGACAGCAGGGTTCCGTTCACATTTCCAATGCCTTGTTGCGAATTTAATTGCTGAGATATAGAGCAAGGACGTCGTATATCTGGCGTGAAAAAGTTGCTGTTTGGCAGGGGTTGTTAATTACTGCAAGACTGCTCCCCCTGCTGTTTACGTTCTGAATGCAACTTGCCTGAACAGAGGCATTTTGCTGTCAATAAGCAGCTAGTCTGGAAAGCACCCTGAAGCTGTGTGGCTCCCAGTGGCAGAAAACCCCGCAAAGAGGCCAGACTCTTAAGAGAGCAAGTGTGCAAGAGAGAGCAAGAGTGCAAGCGCTCTCTTAACCCATTTTTTGAAAATCATCTGCCAGCCCCAGCTGCTTGCAGCCAGTGCTGGGAGACTGCGGGGCGCCTGGTCAGTGTCAGGTGGATCCCCATAATGCACTGTGCACTCACAGTGTATGACAAAACACATGCTGTGCAATACAGCAGCGTAAGTAACTGAGGATAATAGGGAATTTAGAAATAATCAAGCCCGGAAGAATCTGAGTTTTCATTTATGCTTTAAGTCTTGTACTCAGGACCCAGTCCCTTAAGTATCAAATGGATATGCATTGTCTCTTTTATAGGAGCACATACTTTTGCTAAGGGCAGCTTTAAAAAAACACATACATGGCTTCAGTCAAAAGTTAAGCACTTTTAAAGTCCCATTCCTTTTTTATAAAAGAGATTTAAGAAAGCTCTTAACTCTCACACTAAAATCAGACTTAAATTTGCTTAACATGGTGAGATCATGCCCTGTTTATTTTATCCATTGAGAAAATGCCCAGAAAATTAAAAGCTGAACAAAAATTCACAGTATCAGGAGTTTTATACTGATTTATGAAATCCTGTTAGTGTTCTGTAAATAAACTATATATGTACTGTTTGTAGTTCCAGTTTTTGAAAGTATAGGCCGCATAACCTTTATCACATTGCTAGCTCATGTAGGATAAAAATAGTAAATAATAAACAACTATATTAACCTTAAATACAATAGTCGTATGAATAATAAAATAAAATAAAATAAATAAAATAAAATAAAAATTCAGTATAACTATGCTAACAAGGGTATGTTATATAAGCTTATCAAACATGGTTTTATTTTTATAAAAAATATAATATATATATATATACATCTTATTTATTTATTATTACTCTGTGTAAACTGCCCTGAGCCATTTTTGGAAGGGCGGTATAGAAAAAGAATAAATAAATAAATAAATAAATGCTGTCCAGGAAGGTCTATTAAAGATAAAAGAGTTAAAGCAATAAACGGAGTCAACACTGTTTGACCCTTGGCTGGGCTAGTTTGTACAAGAAAATCCTTAATTCGGCAAGGGACCTTTTCCAAAAGGAACATCCGCAATCTCTAACCACCACTACTATCTAGCATAGTATCTAACATACACTACGTCTCTTCACATGAGCATCTAAACCTTGGTTATGTACCTCTAATTCAGGGTTACATGCTCATGTGAACCAGAGCAAAACTCCAAGCCCAAGTAGTCCAAATCTGGGTAACCCTTCTTCTAATCCTCAATCTTAAACCAGGTTAATGCAGAGCAGGGGTTGTTGATCATGTGTCTGCCGGTCCCAGCAGCCAGCCACCATTTTTGTTAGAGAGCACTGTGGCTGGAGGGGCTGTGATCTGTGAATGTGATGCTTTGTACAGCCCACAATATGATCACTTCTCAAAATGGCTTGAATGGGCCTTCCCCCTTGTGGCCCATCAGAGGGTGGCTGTGATGGAATGAAGTTTTCCCTACTGCTGGCATCACAGTGCATTGTGTGAAGTCTCAGCTGATACCCAGAAGACCTTTCCTCCTTCCAGCTCTTTGCAGCAGCGATCTTCTGCATGGTGAGCAGGGAGAGCCTAACAGTGGCTCTGGTCTTGTGTGGGCATAAGGGTTAGGGTTCTTCTCTACCCCAAACAACCCTCAGAAGACCATGGTCAAGGACCCATTATATCCATGATCATTAACATACAGATCAGATACAGAAACAAGATCTTTTTGGTTGGTCATTCTCTGTAATGAATAGTGGGACTCTGCCCTTCAACCTGCACACATACATTAGAAGGTTTTGCAGGATTCTCCCAGTTTACAGAGGGCTTTCTACACCCAATCAGCACTTCTTCAATGCAAGGGTTCCTGATTCAGTGCAGAACTCCTTCCCTCCATACAGTTGTACATTCTACAGATCTCTAATTAATACACATCAGCCAAAGCCTGCTTGCCATGTATGATCACTCAGCATGTTTGAGCAGGACTATAGTAATGTCACTTTGTGAAGAGCCTTGTTCAAGGCCTGATGCCATCTCCCTTCTCAAGTGGCAAAGTTTGTATACATATTAGTATTTATTTCTAATTGATAAAAGTTACTAAGTAGTTCTACAAGCCTATTTCTAAAGTGCTGGCAACATCAGTGAGACACAGAACAACCACAACAACCCCTCCCATTCTACTCACCAATGTCCCTGACTTTGTGCATTGCGAGCAGAGGCTTTGCAGTTGTAGCTATTTTGGTGGCAATTGTTGTAGGGATGGTAGTTGGGATTGTTGTTGGCTTTGGAGTTGTGCTAACAAATGCTGTCGTCATGATGGTGGGACTTGGTATTGTGGTGGCCACTTGTGTAGCAGGTAATGGTGCTGCAGTTGTCCGATATTCTTTGCGAAGTGAACTTCCTATATTGATATTTAAATATGGCATATTATTGTAAAGGCATGTGTGACATATTTAATACTTTAAAATAACAGATTGTAAACTAACAGTGGCCCCCATGCAGGTACTTTGGAGTGCCTGTGGCTGCTGCTGTGTAATCTGAACATAGGGAAATACAGATTGTAAGAACCAGCACCTCCATCTGGGACTGTTCTCATGGCCACTGTGATTTGCACAACTTTGGCACCTTGAAAAAGGTCAGTGTAAGTGCACAATATGGGAGAATTATGAACTTGGTGGTGGGCGGACATTTTTCTGAAGTGCTTGGATTGGTGTGGGGCACTGTTATATATGAACTGGGCCCTTTTCCTAGGGGGTGGGGGAAATAGCCTATTAACATTTCTGGCAATATCCCCCAAGTAGGAATATTCTCTCTCTCCTCTCAAAATTTCGAGGTTTGTTTGACAAAAAAACAAAACAAAACTGACAAACCTCTGTCCGGGGTGCTTTCCAGATTAGCTGCTCAAAAGTGGCCAATCCCTCATTCAGGCAAATCGCAGTCAAAATGTAAAACCTGCAGGGGGAGCAGTCTTGCAAAAACTAACAACCCAGGAAATCAACACCTTTTTTACACCAGATAAACAATGTCATATCACTAAATCACAGCGATTAAATTCTAAATAAGGCATCCAAAATATGAATGGCACCCTGCGGTCAGCGTCAGGACTGCGGTGTCACAACACAGGAAGTGTGGAAGGACACTTCAGAGATACGTCCTGACCCCGTTTTAGGGTCTAATCTGGAAAGCGCCCAGCCATCCTTCATGCTCTTCTGTTAAACCTCTCTTGCCATTCAGGAAACACTGGAAATGGATACTTTCTTTTCCTTTGACTCTAACCCTTTATAGTTGCAAGTTAAGCTTCTGAACTTCCTACTTCTCAATGTTTTCATCAAAACAGGTAAGTGTCATGCTAATACCCCAGAGATCTAACTGTGCCGTAGACTACAATTAAATTGGGAGAGGTTAAACACACACAAGCTTGCTTATGTAAAGCGGTGAAATACTATCCTCTGGAGAAAAGTGACAGGAAGGTCATTTGAAGCTCTAATGACCAAAAGGTTTTCTGCTTGATTTTTATTTTATTTTTTTAAGGGCAAAGAAATGAACAATTTGACTGGAAAAATATGCAGCTTCAGATACCTCTGGCTGGAATGCACGTTCCACTTTGCTAAGACATTTTCACTGCATAATAAGAAACTTAATTTAAATGTAAATCATCATACCAGAGGTAATACAGAAATCATTACATGTCATTCACAGGCCAAAGGGGAATGATGAATTATCTACCACGGTTACAGTATCTTAGCAGGACTGCTAATTGGAGGAGAATTAGGATTCAGAGAATAAAGGATGAAATCCATATAATTTCCAGTTTAGCAGTAAGTAGCAAGGATTAGAAAGTATCATCTCAGTTTTCACAGGGGTGCAATCATTCAGCAATGCGGTGCATACTTCTAACAAAATGAAATAGGTTCAGTCCTGGGCATCTCCAGTTAAACAAATTACAGGACTAGGAAAGACTCCTGTCAAATATCTTGGAGAGCCAAGATTTGAGCTTCTTCATAGCACTTTGACTAGATGCACTGTTAGCGGTGCTCCTTAAGTTGTTTACTACTATTAAACAGGACTTTGGTCAGAGAAAGCTCAATTACCAAATCCTCTGATGCTAGGTAATACCACTGAACTGATACCTTGTGATTTCTGAATTTATCTCCACTCTTGCTAATATAAATATCTGTTTAATGTCAAAAGGAACTATCCATTGAACTACAGTACTAGGTATGGACACTTTCAGTCAAATTTATTCTGCAGGATTCCAACCACTCTGAAGCATCATAAGTCACTGCACATTGGAGTGGGTGGAGTGAAAATGTATCACTAATTCTTGATAGTCCCAGTATTCTTGTTTGCAGTGATTTGGCTTTATTTATATTTTTAATTTTTGTATTGTTTTTGTATTATTTTGTGTTTTAATGCTGCTGTATATATCCTTGAATCCATGTGGACAAGAAAAAAGATACATAAAATACTGTGGTCTTTTAATAGCACACTGAATACCAAAACCAAAGTAAAATTGCTGAATAATAATATAAATATTTCCCAAAAGCAAAATAACCAATTAATTCAAATTCTGCCTTTTTCTAAAACTATGATGATAAGTTCAAAATGCATGCCAGTAGTTTCTTGCAATAAATGAAAATTCTGACTAATTTTGTCCTGAATGTCTCACTGCATCGCACAGATTTTGTAGCTGTTGCTAGGTGGTAAAGAGAGAAAGTAGGGGAAATACCAATTTTTGAAAAGTAAAATAATCATTTTCAGAAAGTAAATACTGATCTTATGATGCCTTTTTCATATTTCACAAAGGCTCTGATGCCGCTTTAGCCACCACAACAGCTTAAAAGTAGCAACAGCTAGCCCACAATGGGGTTGTACATTCTCATCTGCATCAAAACAAAGTTCAGTGGCGCTTTGGATCAGTATCATGAAGGGATATCATGGTGAACATCTCCATCCACATTTACTGTGGTCTAAAGCAGGGATCCTCAACGTTGGGCCCCCAGATGTTCTTGGACTTCAACTCCCATAATCCCCAGCCAAAGGCCACTGGGCCTGGGGATTATGGGAGCTGAAGTCCAAGAACATCTGGGGGCCCAACGTTGAGGATCCCTGGTCTAAAGGACACTGCATAGAACCCCTAAAGGGATCAAGGCAAAACTTTGCATTGCTCTAAACACTCATATATGGAAGGACATATGCCCACACAAAGAACCCCAACAGAAAACACAACATTTACCTGTTGGAGGGATTTACTTACAGGTATATAGCAGACTATTTCAGGAGCTAACTCACTCCCATTACAGCAGAAGTTAACAGGGTCTTGGGGCAACAGCTTGTAAATGATAAGCATGGAGATTCATGGAAGGTTAAACTAATCTACTTTATTCAGAAGTACATGATGATAGGAAAAGACCTGTATCTAACTTCTGGCTACATATTGGCCAGAGAGAGACCTATAGAAGCATGGTGCTCAGAGAGAGCGCTAGAATCATTCTGGGAAGAAGGAAATTACTCCTAGGAAGTTCCTGAATACATTCTATCAATACAGGGGTCTTAGAGGCAGAAATAAATAGAAAAAGAGAAGGAGACCCTAACTGTCTATCTCTAGGCCCCTTGTGGTCATTAGGGTTACTGGTGCAAAAGGTTGATGCCATCTAGAGCTGGATCTCCAACATTACCTCCTTTAACAGGTGTGCTTTTTGAAGACGAATATTCAAGAGTTGATGGGTATTGCACACCTTTTTTGGGTTTGCCCTCTATAGAGAGAAAAAAAAACATAATGGAAAGTCAGATACCTTGAAACAAAATAAATATTTTACATGAATACATAAATATAAAATATTTAATGAAGAATGAGATGTCCAGATATGCATTAAAAATTTAAACAAACCTTCAACTTATTTTGGGCTTGCATTTAGCCATTCACCCATTTGCCCAGGGCTTGTAAGTTTTCAAAATTTATTGGTCAAGCAGCTCTATGACACAAAAGAACATGCAAGTGGCCAGGCAGTGGTTGTTGTGTGTGTGTGTTATTTGCAAAACTTCTTTAATATTCAAGAATCAACTCTTCATGTTGCCTGGGATTTCCTTGCAAGGATAGTGCTCCGAAACACATTCCACTGAACCAACCAAGATTTAAGTCATAGAATCAAATAAAACACTAAAACAACAATGTCACAAAACAACAATGTCACAAAAGTTTTGAGAGGACCTTTGGTCACATGACCTCTAGTGGGCCCTCCTGCTTAGGTTGACTCCCCTCTCTCTCCCCTCTCACCATGGTGGCAGGCATGGATTTCTTACATGGATGTTTCTTCCATTCTTGGCAACCAACACCTGCCATGTTTTTCTCCCACAATGTTCCACATTGCATTGCGATGCTACATAGGGCATTTTGGGCAGTGAGTGTATGCTATGGTGGGGGTGGGGGGATAAGAAACAATGGGCAGCCAGTGGCAGCTAGAATACTGTTGTTACTGCTGCTGGCTCACCAAAAATGAAATAAACCTACATCTACTGATGTAAGTAGATGTTTTAGGGCAGGGGTTCTTGAGTGGGTTACCCGCTCTAGAACCACCGAGCTCGCAGCCGAGCCCAGTGGTTCTCACAATCGCAGAAAATCAGGCTAGCAGAGGCTAGCCCGTAAGAATAGCCCCAGTAACTGTCTACTGTCCTGCATCTTCTTCTTCTCACCCAGAGGGAGAGGGGGCAGTTGCTGGTTGGGCTCAATCCTTTCCAGTGGGCCAAGGCAGGTGTTAGTAGTGCTCCCCTGCAGTGTACTGGGCTCTTGGCAGCTGTTCAAGGCTGCCTTGAGCAGATACTGGCTCTGAACTTACTATCATTTTTCATCATTCTATTTTATGACAGATCATTCTGAAAGCCCCTAATGCACAATGATAACAGTGTCCAATGTGGGTGTGCTCCATATGGAAGCTACATTTGATTCTAAGATTAGGATTCCCTCTCCTCTTCAAAAAGAAATTACAGTTCATATTTAAAATGAATATGGGGGGTTGACACAGTTCTATTCTAGTACAAACCACAAACCTTTCATGATACCACACCATATGTTACTTCTGTTGACATTTGCTGCTTGAAAATACGTTTTAAAGGAATATTTTTAGAAACACGAAATGTCTTAAGAGCAGTATTTATAGAAACCAGAACATTTTTCTGCTCCTAGTGAGATGCAGAAACTCCAATAGAAAATTGAGTAAAATGTATTTCCATGTACTTGCTTTATTACAGATAAGTTTGTCCACACATGCAGGAATGTCAAGTCTTACATCACTGACTCATAAGTATTCACAGATACATCAAGACATACTCAAGCCCTATTCAGACATTATGTTGAACACTCGGAGGAGTGTACAGGGAAACCTTGCTACTCCCAGTTTTGCATATCCACGGTTGGGTAATTGATATCCAATCTCAGCATACATGGAACAAAAAGGGTTAAATTCCATATATCCACAATTTCGGGGTTGTCGGAAATGACCTCTGAGGTCATTTCCCGGCACCATTTTGAGGACAGGAGCCATTTGGTGGCTCATTTGCCTAGATAGATAAATAGATAGATAGATATTTTGCCCAAAAATGGCAGAATTGGGCATGGTGGGGGGCATTATTGGACATCTGGTGACCTGCAGAGCATGGCACAACATTTTGTATCTATTATTTTGACCCTTTCCAGCCATTTTTCACCTCCCCTCCCATCCAGAATAATTATCCATGATTCCATTATCCGCTGTTGTAGTGGAGAACAACCCCCACAGAAAACAGGGTTCACCTGTATAGCATACACAGGTACAGACCTGTACACAGGTACAGTTATTCACATGTTATTTGAAAACATGTACAGTAGTACACTTCCTATCTGTACCATGCTTTTGAAATGCATACACCCAGAACTGAAGAATACCAGTTGCAGGGGAGTAACAGCTGGAGGAAGGGCATACCCTCAACTCCTGCCTGTAGGCTTCTAGAGGCATCTGGTGGGCCACTGTGTGAAAAAGGATGTTGGACTAGATGGGCCTTGGGCCTGATCCAGCAGGGCTGTTCTTATGTTCTTATTCACTTTTAAAATCAATGCACATACAAAAATATGTACAAGTGTACAAACAGTTGTACACTTGTACAATATGATGTCTCCATAGGGCTTCAGAGATTGCTTGAAGTAGTTAGTAGTAGTATATGGCAAATGCTAACATATAATTCTGGCAAGGTGTGATGCTACTAACTAGACAGGCACAATCAGATGAAAGTTAGTTGCCATTCAGTCCTGTTGAAATCAACGAACCATAAGTTAGTTGCGGCTAAGACTGTAATCCTATATATCCTTACAAGGTAGTAGGTCCCATTGAACGCAGTGGAACTTAAAAACCATGCACAGGATCAGGCTGTATATCCCCTTCTTTGTGCCTGACGTTTACAGAATGTTATTATTTATTATTATTATTAATTCGATTTCTATACCCCCCTTCCAAAAATGGCTCAGGGCGGTTTACAAAGAGAAATAACAAACAAATAAGATGGCTCCCTGTCCCCAAAGGGCTCACATTCTAAAAAGAAACATAGGACACACACCAGCAACAGTCACTGGAAGTACTGTGCTGGGGGTGGATAGGCCCAGTTACTCTCCCCCTGCTAAATAAAGAGAATCACCATGATAAAAGGTGCCTCTTTGCGAAGTTAGCAGGGAGCCTAACATCTGCAGGTGGGTCAGCACAGTCAGTGTAACTGTCTACCAGTATTCCCTCCCTCAGAACTTCTTCAGCTCATAAGTAAGGGTGTCCTTTTATGTACCAGTGTCCATCCATTTCTCAGCACTGTTCATATGTTACCAAAGTCAGTGATAAAGTTAAATTTAATTATACAGTGGTCCCTCAACCTACGAACTACTCGACATCCAATGTTTTCGAGTTACGAACGACAAAAAAGACCGGAAGTAGTTGCCGGTTTAGATTCAGCTTACTTGACCTACGAATTTTTAGATGCGGTTTCCTCTACTTACGAATGTTTCCAGACCTCCGTGGTGCGCTCTTCGACTTACAAAAATTTCGACCTCCGAACGTGCGTTCGGAACGGATTAATTACGTAAGTCGAGGGACCACTGTAAACTGATGTATCTTCGTTAAGGCTGCATGGCAATTTGAACCGTAAAGTTTACCATCCTATGATCAAACACAACCTGTGAACATAGGAAATACTTTACGACCAATATGCAATGCTCTTCATTTCAGTGGCTTAATCTGGGGTGGATTGCATCTGATATGTTTTAAACCTACTGCTACCTGTCCAAGGCTAAACATGTGAATTAATTAAACAAAATAGAAGGGGAACTTGAGCATCTTAGACCTGCCTGCTTGGTTTCCGCATGTGGCAAAGTCTTCTTTTTTACATCAACAAAGGAAATTGTATTTGCTAAATAATATAAAAAGTGTAGTATTCTTAGATTTGAATTGAAAATGGAATATTTTGCTTTTAGATGCTGAATGGAAAACCAAGCAGATGGCTCTAATGGTTGTTGACACTTTCTCCAGTACTTGGAGAGATGTGGAAGAGACTTTCATAACCTAATAGGGGAGAGCTCCCCTTCATTTGAATGGAATCATTCATTTTATTTACTTATAAGCCAGTACATTTTCAATATGCTGAAAGCGAGTCTTAGTCAATTTGTATAACTCCGAGAATGCTCATCACTTTAGTCCCAGTGAACTTGCCTGGTGTTCTTCACTCTTTGCATTGTACAACTTCCCAGCTTGGCATCCCTAATTCTTTCTTTTCTGTTGGGTTTTGTATAGATCCTTATTGGACAAACTCGCAAATCCCAAACTACAAATGGTTTGCAAGTGGGAACACATTGTCAGTGTGGTTTTTGTTTTAAGCGTTGCCATGCCACTATTGGCTTGCCAACAAGAGTTTGGCTGCAAAGGAAGCAGCTCCAAACAATGCTCACAGATCATTTGCTGTTTGTTTGTTTAAAATTTTCAGTTTCCTTAACTTTCAGCCCTTTCCTGTTTGCTTATCAATGGTGAAATCCTGCATATTATTAAAGATAATTGGCAACTTCTACTTTTTAATCAATGGGCTCAGCAGATATTTTATAGGCCAGTGCTGCCAAATTTTGGAGACAATGTTATTTAAACTCTTTGCACTTGATCTTATAGAAGGTCAAAGTGGAATTTTGCCTTTTATTATTTTGAACATAAATTGAATTTTTCTTTAAAAAGGCAACTTCAAGTGGTTGGCACTTGAATATTGATGTGTTCCCAATGAATGCTGCCCAGATTAAACCTTTCATGGTATGAACGGCAGAACTCCTTTACATACACTTGTAGTACACCAGGTACTAAGCCACCTAATGGTGCAGCAGGGAAATGAATTGACTATCAAGCCAGAGGTTGCTAGTTTGAATCCCCACTGGTATGTTTCCCAGGCTACGGGAAACACCTATATCGGGCAGCAGAGATATAGGAAGATCCTGAAAGGCATCAT
Organism: Hemicordylus capensis; assembly: GCF_027244095.1. NCBI lineage: Eukaryota > Metazoa > Chordata > Lepidosauria > Squamata > Cordylidae > Hemicordylus > Hemicordylus capensis. The sequence continues at coordinate 392,351,914 of NC_069657.1, read as the reverse complement.
CTCATACTGCGCAGGAGGAGGCAATGGTAAACCCCTCCTACCAAAGACAACCACAGGGCTCTGTGGTCACCAGGAGTTGAAACCAACTCAACGGCACACTTTACCTTTATACAAAATGCTCTGGAAGGATTCAGGGCAAAATTCTGTAATATTGACAATAACTGGATGGCTTGACCAATTTGACATTAGTCCAGTGTTTCTAAGAGGCTTTCCCCTGGTGGGGGTGGGGGCAGGTATGGAACTCCTGAATGAGTTCTCAAACTTTCAACACAAATGATCCTGAGGTCGCAGCAGTCTTCCTCTCACTCTACGTGCCAAGACCTAGGTGGATTGAATGTCCCCTGCCAGAAGATCCTCAAGGATAGACATTGGCAGGACTGCACAACTTAGACCCTCCAGCTGTTTTTGGACTACAATTCCCATCATCCCTAATAATGGTGGTAAATAATCAGGGATGATGGGAGTTGTAGTCCAACATCTAAAGGATAGCTGAAGTTGTATGGCCCTTGATATTTGGGATTGACAGGTTAACTATAGCTCCACAGCCCCAAGTTCCCAATCTGATTTGTGGGGAAATAAACTGAAGAAGCTGCCATTTTGTTCTGATAATTTCCCCATGTGTGGCTTCAATGAGTCCTCTGATGCTAGTGTCAGCTTGGACCCCAACCCACAGATACTTTCATGCCACACACATCAGCACATAATAATTTCTGCACCATGGAATAGGTTATCTGTGTTGAGGTAGGGGAGACATAAGTTAGAGTAAATTCAGAAGGGGGTGGTGCAAGTTCAAAAAGTGTGAATGTGTTAGCCGAATTCAGACTCCTATGTTCATGAGACTTCATTTAACACGAATCTTTAAGGTGCTTCGTATTGTATTTTTTATTTTTACACTTTTTGTCTGTTATGATTTAATGTGTTATGTGTTTTTATTTTATGTTTTAATCCTGTGTTGTGAGCCGCTCAGAGAACAATTTGTTATGGGGTGGCTAACAAATAAAATTATTTATTATTATTTATTATTATTATTTCTTGTTTACACAGTCAGACAGGAGTTATTGACTGGTTTGTCAATCCAGACATCGAGTATTAACACAGTCAGACAGGTTTAGTGACTGGTTTGTTTTATCCAGACATTGAATCCTTCCCAAGGACCTGGAATTATTATTAATTATTATTATTAGTGATTTAAAAAAATATGGCACAACAAAAACAAATGAATTAAATCTTCAGCAATACCTGAGACAATGAAAGACTCCTTCCATCGTGGTAAAGACAATGATCGGATTCCATTGGAGTAACTACCCTTGTAACCAGATTGCCCAGCAACTTTTTGAACCAGGATTTTCCCGCCAGATTTGTCAATTGTACCGCTGTAAAAACAATGCATTCAAATCAGAAATACTTCTGCTTATCATAATAAAAAACCTGTTCTTCCAAGAGCTGTATAGATATCTGCCTTCTACAAATCAGACCATTGGTCCATTTAGCTCAGTATTTTATCTCAGAGAAGAGCTGGTCTTGTGGTAGCAAGCATGAATTGTCCCTTTTGCTAAGCAGGGTCCACTCTGGTTTGCATTTGAATAGGAGACATGCATGAGCAGTGTAAGATATTCCCCTTAGGGGATGGGGCTGCTCTGGGAAGAGCATCTGAGGTTCCAAGTTCCCTCCTTGGTAACTCCAAGTTAGGGCTGAGTGAGATTCCTGCCTGCAACCTTGGAGAAGCCGCTGCCAGTCTGTCTAGACAATACTAAGCTAGATGGATGAATGTTCCGACTCCGTATAAGGCAGCTTCTTATGATCCTATGTCTATTCTGACAGGCAGCAGCTCTCAGCTGTTTCAGGCAGGTCTTTCCCAACCCCACCTGGACATGTTGCCAGGGATTGAACCTGGTACCTTCTGCATGCAAAGTAGATGCTTTCTGACTGACTTGCAGTCCCAACCCCCAAACCCCAAATGTCCTTTAGATTACAAGCCCAACCCAGATAGTTGCAAACAGTACCTGTTCCAGATCTGAAGGGACCTTGGTGGTCCCTTCCTACCAGAATAGACCCCTTCTCCCCTTGCCATAGTGGCAAACTTTGGTTCCTTTCATTCTTGGCTGGCTAGCAGCAAATCCGGACTAGGGTATCCCCAACAGAGGGCTGTCTAGCCCAGGGATTTTCAACGTTGAGCCCTCAGATGTTATTGGACTTCAATTCCCATAGTCCCCAACCAAAGGCTACTGGGGATTATGGGAGTTGAAGTCCAGTAACATCTGGGGGCCCAACGCTGAGAATCCCTAGTCTAGCCTGTGTTTAAAGACATTCAGAGAGATAGAGACTCCCTCCACCAGGTAATTGGTTCCACTGTTGAATAACTCTTACTGTTAATAAGTTTCTCTTCATGTTAACTGAAATGTATGGTCCTGTAACTTAAGACCATTAGAAGTTAGGTTCAGGCAGCCGAGAACAAATCTTTGCCCTCGATCCCACAGCCCTTGCTTTATAATCATGTTGAAATAAGGCTGACTGGTCTGTAGTTTCCTGAATATGACGTTTAACCTTTTCAAAGACTGGGACAACATTAGCACATCTCTAGCCTTGTGGCAGCACCTTACCCATCCTCCTGAATTTCTCAAAACATGATAAACTGTAGTTCAGAGTACACCAGCAAGATCTCTTAGTATCCTAAAATGCAATTCCTCTAGCCCTGGACTCCTTTAAAGCAGACAGGTGTTTCCTGACCAGCTACTTATTGATCTTGAACTGCAATCCTGAATCTCACTTCATGGTACTTTTCTGAGCTTGCACACAGTTTCCCTTTTGGAGAAGACAGAGGCTGAATAGGAGCGGAATTCTTCTCTTTGTTTTCTGTTTGTCACCCTGTTAATACTTTGACATCTTTATTAAGCAGCAGACCCATGGTTTCCGCCTTCTTCCTCATGAGTAGACCCCCAACCAGGAGCCTGAAAAGCAGCCTCCTGGCTCGGGGGTTTCTCCAGCATGCCCTGCGCACTCACGCAAGGCATGCTGGAGCTTCCGGGGGCCACACGGCCCCCGAACTCCCCAGCCTCGGCCGGCTCCATGACGGAGCCAGCAGTTGTGTAGGTGGCCGTTGCGGCCACCCAGAGCAGACTGTCGGCTTGTCTGCAGGGAGAATGGGCTATGCCTGCTCTCCCTGCAACCCCCCTAGAGGTTCTTCTAATCGTGAGAAGAGCTTCAGTCATGAGAAGAGCTTCAACATCTGTCTCCCTCCTTACATATTCATTATGTAGTCCTTTAGATTATGTTTAGGCTTTCCTATCCAAGTGTACTTAACCAACAAATATTTAGTGTTTAGTCATACAAGGATCTCCGTGTGTTTTCTCTAAATAGATGCAACAACTAAACCATCCTCTGCTACCTACTCTGTAACTGGAGTGTGTGCTCATTCCTTAGTGCTCTGCTGTTCCTACTGGGGATAAAAATCAACAACCCCCTACATTAGCAATGTCCCAAAGACGCCTTGTGCTGACATTGGTCCCAGTACAAAACTGCAAGAGGACTACCAAAAACAAGGTATCCCTAAATTTTCCTTAACAGTACCCTACCCCCTGCTAACGAAGCAAAGAGGAACCTTTTTGATTCTCTTTATTTAGCATAATCATTAAAGTAATGATTCTCTTTATTTAGCAGAGGGAGAGCAAGTGGCCCTGTCCATCCCCAGCACAGCATCCCTCCGGTGGCTGTTGCTGGTGGCTGTTGTGAGCCCTTTGGACACAAGGAGCTATGTTATTTATTTATATCTATGTAAACCACTTTGAGAACTCTTGTTGAAAAGTGGTATATACATATTTGTTGTATTCGTATTCTAAGAAGCAAAACCTTCTTGGAGACCTACACATGTCAGAACTGGACTTGTTTCAACGTTAGTTGGCATGACTATGCCACAAAGTATTTTCAAAAGATTCTCATGGTGAATATATAAAGTGAGAAATTCTAAGACTATCCTCCTGGACTTCCAATTATTCTCAGAATGTTCTCCAAATAATTATCATGCTGTGGCTTCATTTGCAAATCAAAGGTTAATCTGCAGCTTTTTGCAAATCAGTTACTACTACTGCTGCTACTACTACTACTACTACTACTACTACTACTACGGATAGTTATATTCCAGTTTTCAAAAAAAGTTCCCAAAGTGGTTTACACAGAGAAATAGAAATAAATAAAGATGGATCTCTGTCCCCAATGGGCTCACAATCTAAAAAGGAACATAGGACACACACCAGCAACAGTCACTGGAGGGATGCTGTGCTGGGGCTGGATAGGGCTGGTTGCTCTCCACCTTCTCAATAAAGAAAACCACCACTTTTAAAAGGTGACTCTTTACTAAGTTAGCTGGGGAAATTACCAGCAATTACCAGCTTAGCACCAAGAATTAGTGTCTCAGCAGATAAGGTAGACCTTTTATCTGAAAAAGGCAGTTTGTTTTAAGGTATGGCAGTAAGAATATTTTTTTAATTAATCAATTTGATTTTTGATTAATCTGAGCATGGGACTGGCACAAGGTCGCCTGGTTAGCTTTTCTGACCATAATCCTATAGAATTAAAGTGGAAAATTGGAATAAAGAAAAACTATCAATGGAAATTAAACAAGTCCCTTTTGAATCACTCTAAAATTGTGAAATTAGGTTTACAAAAACTTAAAGAATATTTTGAGATAAACCTAAAGGACAATCTACAAATGAAGACAGTATGGGACACAAGTAAGGCGGTGATGAGGGGTTTCTTTATTCAACAAAATGCATACTGGGGGAAAAAGGAAAAAGAGAACAAGGACCTAATCCAGATTCAAATTAAGGATTTGGAAGGGGAACTAATTAGAAAAAAAGGTGACCAAACTTTAATACAACAATTAAAGGTATTAAAACAGAAATATTCCATGTTGACGGTGGAGGAGATGGAAAGAAATTTAAAATTTCTAAAACAGAAATCTTTTGAACAGAAATAAGTGGGTAAATATCTGGCCTGGAAATTAAGAGTTGAACAGCAAAAGAATTATATAACGAGTCTGAGTACATCCAGTGGTATTGTTAATCAACAGTCAGCAATTAAAAGATAATTTTATAAATATTATAAGGAGTTTTATCAAAAAAGAAAGGTTGATATAAATAAAGTAGAACAATTCTTACAATTAAGGAATTTACCAAAATTAAACCCTAAACAACGGGAAATATTGAATCTTCCAGTTTCCAATGAAGAAGTTAAGGATGCTATTAAGCGAGCAAAGGGGGAGAAATTGCCAGGACCAGATGGGCTCTCTATTATATACTACAAAGCTTTTAGTGAAGTATTGTCTCAACCATTACAATGGACAATGCATGAAATTATGATGAAGGGTTAGTTCCCTGATTCATGGAGGCAAGCGACTATTACATTAATACCAAAACCTGGCCAAGATCAAACTCTGGTTAAAAATTATAGACCAATCTCCTTACTTAATAATGATTATAAATTATTTGCTTCTATACTTGCTAAAAGAATGGAGGGGGTCTTGGTAGAGTTAATTCATGAAGATCAGGCTGGATTTCTATCAAAAAGGCAAATAAAGGACAATGTGTGAACTGTTTTAAATGTATTAGAATATTATGAAAAGCATAATGATAAACAACTGGCTAAGTTATTTTTGGATGCAGAGAAAGCTTTCGATAACATCTCCTGGCAATTTATGTTGAAAACCCTGGAAATTGTAGAGTTTGGAGTTAATTATATAAGGGCAATTGGGTCTATATATTCTGAACAAAAAGCAAACATTAAGGTTAATGGAGAACTTACAGATTATTTTAGTATTCAAAAAGGTACCAGACAAGGTTGCCCCCTGTCTCCATTATTATTTATATTGGCCTTGGAAATTATGTGCAGGATGATAAGGGAAGAGACCAAAATTCAAGGATTGTGAATACGGACACAAAGATACAAACTAAGAGCCTTTGCAGATGATATAGTGTTGTTTTTACAAGATCCTTGAGAGTCAATTGATACATTATTGGAAATATTAGAATCATATGGGAATTTCGCAGGGTTCTATATAAATAAGGATAAGACAAAGATATTAATTAAAAATATGAACAAAGAAGATATTGAAAAATTTGTCTTGAGATCTAGTTTCAATGTGGAAAAAAAGGTAAAATACCTAGGAGTTACGCTTACAACAAATAATACTTTATTGTTTCAAAAAAATTATATTCAAATCTTGAAGGAAATAAAGATAGACTTATGTAGATGGAATAGATTGAATCTATCATTAAGTGGAAGAATTTCTGTTATCAAAATGAATGTTCTTCCTAAAATGCTATATTTCTTCCAGACAATACCAATAATAAATACAATGTCAATTTTTGATCAATGGCATAAAGACATAAAGAACTTTATTTGGCAGGGCAAAAAACCAAGAATAAATTTTAAAAACCTAACAGATGACAGGAAGAGAGGAGAATTTGCGTTACCGAATTTTAAGTTATATTTTGAAGCAATATGCCTAAAATGGATGAAAGAATGGATTACATTAAAAAATCCAAGACTATTAGATTTGGAAGGATTCGATACAAGATATGGTTGTCATGGATATCTATTTTATGATAAGGTAAAAGTAAATAAAGACTTCTTAAATCACTATGTTAGAAAAAGCTTATATATGGTATGGATGAAAGACAAACTTGTGTTAGAACCAAAAATTCCACTTTGGGTATCTCCACTGGAAGTTATATCTAGAAAACAGAAAAATATGCAACAGACATGGCCTACGTATCGACAACTGCTTGTTCCCCAAGGTGCAAAATACAAACTTTAAAAACTAGATCTTATGCAGGATTGGAATATTTCTTGGTTTCAGTATCACCAGATTAGCGCCTTGTTCAAGCAAGATTGCAAAAAGGGTTTTAATCAATCAAAGTCAGAATTTGAACAACAGTTGTGTGACAAGGAAGACAAACTAGTTTCTAGGATGTACGATCTGTTATTATTGGAAGATACAAGAACGGAAGTAGTGAAAACTTCAGTGATTAAATGGGCTCAGGATTTTGGTTACAATATAGACTTGGAGAAATGGGAAAAACTATGGATAGAAGACATGAAATACACTGCCTGTTCTAATTTAAAGGAAAATAATCTTAAAATGATGTACAGATGGCATTTAACTCCTAAAAAGTTGGCTTTAATTTTCAAGAACATGTCAAACAAATGTTGGAAGTGTAAAAAAGAGGAGGGTTCCTATATACATTTATGGTGGACTTGTAATAAGTCTAAAGGCTATTGGGATTTAATATTCAATGAGCTTAAGAAAGTGTTTAAAATGACTTTCCCTAAGAGCCCAGAAACAATACTATTAGGTGGGATTCAGAGTCCAAATTACTGCCATACCTTAAAACAAACTGCCTTTTTCAGAGAAGGCCTCTCCTGCCAAGAGGGACTAATTCCTGATGCTAAGTTGGTAATTCCCGGTAATAATCAGCATCCATTCATATGTAAAAGAAGACAAATTAAACCTTGCAGACAGGCTGGGGCACCTGGGCTTCATTAGCCTAAAATGACTGGCTGTGGAACTGATGAGTTTGCGGAATTCTTCCATTACAACCATGAGTTTTTAATATCCGAGGATACATTGATCTTTCCCCTTAGTTTGTGCATTGTCCTAGAATGAAGGTCAACTTCGCTGACCTGTGAATAGCAGCACCACACACACTGGAAAAAGCAGCATAGATATCTGTGCCATAGACTCGGTATCTGACATCTTGACATCCTGGGGGACACTTTGCAATGAATTCTGGATTGATTATCTTTGCAGCTTTGACATCACAGTGAATCTGAGGAACATCTGTGAACACACAAGACTAGTTATTTTAAAATATTAGTTGAAGCTCTGCAGTTGACACAAGTGAGTGGTATGCTGCCCTTTTTTATGCATTTGTGCAATTTTTTTTTTAAGACTCAAGTGAGTTAAACAGTATAGTTGTTAAGTCATGGAGACTAAAAAGCCAATGTTTTAGGCTCTGAGTGTTTAAATCACAACAAGAATGTATCTTTTACAGCTTAGATCCAGCAATTTGCTATGTTTAATGAATTCTCCCATTCCAAAGAGAAGCCCTTTCCTCTCCACACCTACTATATAAATTTTATGTTGTGATGTTGACCATAGGCATATAATGTCCTTTGAGAATCTAGAACATGATAATGTGCAAAAGCTTTAAACAATATGGCTGGCCCTGGATATCACAGAGTAGGTCTAACTTCCATAAACCACAATTTCTGTGTAATTTTTAAAGATACAAGGCAAAGTATAAACAGGGATACAGCATGTAACACAGTCGAAAGTGAAATGCCAATTGGATGACTTGAGCTCACTGTTTACTTACATACTTTAGACTTTTTATTCTTCTTTGCAGCTTCTGAAGTTGCATATGTACAAATCAGCAACAAAACTAGGAGAAAGTTGAAAAAATATGAGGCAAATACATAGTCGACAGTGTTCTCTTGCATGACATTGAAAGCACACATGGGTTTTCTGGGATACAGACTGATGATTATTCATCTACCTATTTTTAAATTCTGTACATTAAATATTTTATATTTTCTATCAGGATTATTACCATTTTACTTTGCTCAGCTTTCTTGCTCCGAGTCTTATATATTCATAAATTTAGATCATAAAACTTTGGGGGACTATGATTCATCTATCTTTTCTTGTGGAATTGCAGCAACCTGGTTGGAATCTATGATATAGGGCAGGCTTTTAACAAACAAATCCTACCTCTGCATTCAGAGGCAGTATGCATCTGAAGACCAGTTCTATCTACCTGCTAGCTGAATTTAAAGAGCACATTTAAAGAGAGGATTCTCTTACATTTAGCAGAGGAAGAGCAAATGTCTCTGTTCCCTCCAGTGGTTGTTGCTACCTTACACTTCTTTTTAGATTTTAGAGTCTTTTTTGGGAATGGGAACCATTTTATTTCTTTTTCTGTGCAAACAGTTTTGAGAACTCTTTTTTGGTTAAAAAGTAGCATATGCATATTAGTAATAACACTATTGGCCTACATAGCCTGCTTCTATTTGCCTACTTCTTCCTTCTTCTGGACTTTCCAGAAGCACCTGGATGACTGCTGTGAGGAAAAGGATGCTGAACTAGATGGATCTTTGGTCTAAGACATCAGGATCCTTCTTTCTTAAAATCTTCTTAAATGAAGCAGGGGTGATTAAATATTAAGCATGAATTTGGAAATATGGCTATTGCGCACTTACCAAAGACCACGACAATAGCTGTTGTTGCCTTCATGATGAGAGAAATGAAATCCAGGAATCTTAATGAGGTTCACTGTAAAGTAAAAAAAATAAATTCAGTACTTTCATACATAATTTAAAAACCCCACTGCTCAGTGGCTCTGGCCACTGTGAAGACCGTGCTTCCAACACAGTGGTAATAGTTTAAGTTTATAGTTTAGTGGTAAGGATTACGCACCAACTTTCCGCATTGCTTCTAAGCAACTCTACAGGCTCATCACTGGATGACATCATCATCAAGTTGTGATTTGCATGAATGGATGAGTTATCACAGATCAAGCACTGCAGATTTTTGTATTTATAACACATGTATCTTCTCCTCCCTCCCAGACATTGGCATATGGAGGGCGGCAGCAGCCCCTGTCCAGCATGCCGCCAGCAGCCCCTGCCACCACCCTCACCACGTCAGATGCAGGGGGCATGGTGGGGGTGTGAGGTACGGCCCCTGAGCATGGTGGCCTGGGTTCTTTGAATCCCCACACACAATGGTGGCTCTGCCTCTGCTCTCAGGAGCTCAGAATAGCATATAGGGGATTACTCCATTTGCAGCACAATACTATCCATGTTTATTCAAAAGTAGACCCCACTGTGTTCAATGGGATTTACACACATGTAAATGAGAATAGAACTGCAGCCTTAATTCTCACAACTGTGCCAAGGTTAGTCTAAGATTTAGGGTGCAATCCTACACATTTGTAAAAAATGGTTTGAGCAGGATAGGATCTGATGTAAGCCCCCTTCTGCCGGCTGAATTTGAGATATATCTCAACTATATTCATTGGCACAGCACAACTGTGCAACACTGACAGAACACTATGCTACTGTATCTGTGCTACTGGTGTAACTCTGACTGGCCCAAACATGGAGTGGGGACAAGGACAATGGAGGGAGAAGCTGACTTATGCCAAACCCTATATGACTCAAGATTTCAGACATGCCTCCAATGACAATCTAATGCGATGCCAAATCCGGACATGGTGGATGTTTTTGATTTTTAAAAGCAGCCATCGAAGTCACCTGGTTAACAATCAAATGATACCTAGTCCTAGTTGCAAAGGACTGGAAGGCTGCAGCTGTTGTTGAGTTGCAGGTCCAAGACAATTTAGCAAAAAAAAACCCTTTGTGAGAAAAACACAGAAGTATATACAAAGGGTGCTTGGTGAAGTTATGAAGCCACCCCAGTGTAGCCACTAAGACCATGCTCAGAGGATCAGTAACAGGAACATCCAAACGGGGGGGGGGGGAGGGGGAGAAAGAGAGAGATTGACTCTAGCAGTTTGGGTGCAACAGATGTATTGCACCCCATGCCAGTGTGTGATTAGCATAAATAATGCCCTTTGAATGCATAGACTGTGTGTGTCTGGAAATCTCATTCAAAGCATTAATTTCCTGCAGACCTACTCCTGTGAAACTGCCTTAAAACTCTGAACAGCGGTCATTTGGTCCGAATCAAATATCTCATCAAAAGACGACTTCATAACAACCAACAAGAAAACACCAACCCTTTCTTCTTTACCAATAATATTGGGGAAATGTTCTAACATTTTCAAGATAACTGCTCTTTCCAACCACACCAAAGTCAAAGAACGCCATACTTTAAAATTAAAATATAACTGCTAGACTGATCTTTATAATGTCCTTTGATGGGATTGCAGGATGAAAGAGCTTCTATCAATGGGTTTTCTTTTAATCATAGTCCTCATAAGGCGCGTGGGCATGGCTAATCTTATGTTTTTACATGGAAGTGCTAGTTTGGAGTATTTGATTTCTGCCTGTGGATTATATGTGTGAACAGAAATTCTTCATGGTGCTCATGTGACTATCTGCAATGTAAGCAGTCGATTGCCTCTAATCTTGTGTAGGAATCAGCTTGAACACTCAAAGCAGGGTATATGGGACATTTCTCTCTCTTAACTGACTGGTGATATAGCTCCTCCAGTAATAACATAACAAACAGTAGAGGACTATGATCAGTTTAAAAATAGGCTGAGCAAGTGGCTTCTGGGAAAGAGTAAGAGTATTAGCTTTGAGTTAAATGCTTCCCGGGAATAAAGAAAACGACTGGTATGGAAATAGGTGAACTAGAGGTAAATGGACATATATTTTTAATTCATCAGTTCTGCAGAACTATGGACTCAGGCTCATGTCAGCCAAACAACTGATTAGTCATGTATTGTAGGAGACATAGGAAACTGCCTATGGGAGACCATGGGATAATCTACCTCAGTATTGTCTGCTCAGTATTGACAGCACCTCTCCAGGGTTTCAGACAGGCATTTCCCCCTCAGATCTACCTGGAGCTGCCAGGCATGTAACCTGGGACCTTCTGAATGCTAAGTAGATATTCTACTACTGAGCTGCAGCCCCTTCCCCTGCCAGGTGCTTGGCAATCCTCACTTTTGCATAAGAGGCATACTAGTGGGCCATCAGGCATGGCTGGTGGGCGGCATAGGGTCCCAGAGTCACAAGGCCTGACTTTGAAATGGAAATAAACTCAATAATATACATATTGAATTGGGATGTGATATGCATGTGATACGCAACACACAATTTTTTGCAAACAGCAAAAAAAAAAGGGGGGGAGCTTTATCAAGCCTCTGGAGGGCCTCCATATATGGTTGGCACTGGCAGATAGCTCACATTGTGCAGACAAACACCACCCACCCACAATTTGTTTATTTTTCCAATATGTACTCACTTCCCACTCCGTAAAGACAACAAACTGCTTACAGATTTTTAAAACTATACCTGTCCACTGATTTCAGAATTTTTATTTGCCTTTTCTTAGTTGATTGATGGATTAAAGGGCTATTACCAAAAGTTTGATAGAGATGTCTTTCTCAGATATTGTAGTATAAGTGACAAAAGTGACTACTAATTTTTAGAAAGGAGCCATCTTTCTAAAGATGTTTTCTTTTTCCTCTCCATCAAGGACCAAAGTAGATATTAACTCCCAGGTCCACATGTTAAAACTGTTATCTACCAATTTACTAACAGAGCAATCCAATGCTCATTTACTCCAAAGTAAGTCTTAATAAAAACCCCTGCTAACTGGGCAAAGAGGCACCTTTTACCGTGGTGATTCTCTTTATTTAGCAGGGGGAGAGTAACTGGCCCTGTCCACCCCTAGCACAGTACTTCCAGTGACTGTTGCTGGTGTCGATCTTATGTTTCGTTTTAGAATGTGAGCCCTTTGGGGACAGGGAGCCATCTTATTTATTTATTGTTTCACTTTGTAAACCACCCTGAGCTATTTTTGGAAGGGTGGTATAGAAATCGAAATAATAATAATAATGATGATGATGATGATGATGATGATGATGAGGCACTACCCCCCCAAGTGAGGCACTACCTTGGCGTGGTTGTGGGGCTTGTGTGCTCTGATGAAGGTGAGAGCTATGCCAGAGGTCCAACCATACTGGACAGGTCTCACCAGAGAAGCCAGACAAAGAGTGCCTCTCCCATCAACAATATGGTGAGATGTAACTTTAATGAATCTATACCAGATCGGTCGTCGCCCGGGTCAACAAGAACCGCGCCAGATGCTATAGTCCCTGGACATCTGGTGGCAAGTGGACAACAGGACTCAGGATCTTCAGTTGAGCAACCAGGCCTGGAGACAGCAAAGTTACTGGAAGAAACGTCGCTTAACCGAAAAAAATATACAAAAAATGCCAACAAGGAAATAATGATATGCTATTACAAGTCTAGTCCAACTAGAAGAGGTTATTTAAAATGAATGTACCAAATTTGGAAAGATAAGCATCCAGACACAGAAATAACAGAACAAAGGCTAGCAGACCAGAGAAGATTCATAATAAGAAATAAAGTATTCACAGGAGTAGAGATGGAAGAACTGCAAAGAGCAACACAGGCTCAAGATATGGAAGAAGAATTATCACCAATTGAAGAAGTTGCTCAGGCGCAGGTGGAGGAGGTGTTGGAAATCGAGGATGCCACTGTTGCTGAACTGTTTCAAAATCAAAACCAGGCAACCTCCCCTTTGCCTTCACCTAAAAAACCCAAAAGCCGTTTAACAGAAAAGCAACAAGAACTAAAGCAAAAAATAACTGAGCACATGAACCAAACAACCACGAGGGTTCGACTTCCAGCTCTAAAAACAGTTGCCAAAAAACAACTTGCTCAGGCATTAAAAGATGTCAGTGCTGCACTTGCAGAAATAACAACCAATAATTTGCAAGAAACAAACCAACTAATGTACAGTGCAGCAACAATAACAACACAAGAGCTCGGATATAAGATCAGTGGACCTGTCAAAAAAGAAAGCAGTACATCACCTAAATGGAAGATTCGATTAGAAAATAAAATCTCCAGGTTTAGATCAGATGCTAGTAAATTGAAAGATATGAAAGACAAGAAGCTGAAGAATGAAAACACCAAACAGTATCTGATCCAAAAATACCACCTAGATTCAAGGAAAATTAGAGAAGTCCTGGAAATAATAAAGCAGCAAATAACAGCAGTGTCAAAGAAGATTAGCAGATATGAAGCCAGAATTACACAACACAGGCAGAATCTCCAATTCCAGTCGAATCAGAGACGTTTCTACCAAAGCATAGAAGGAGAAACTGCAAGAAACATCGAAACACCAAATAAAGAAGAAACAGTGCAATTCTGGGGGAAATTATGGGACAATCCAATAGATTATAATAAAAAAGCAGGCTGGATGAAAGAGGTCAAAAAATGTAACCAACGAATGCAAGATCTGATAATAACACCAGAATTAATAAGTGAAAGAGCAAAGAAAATTAAAAATTGGACTGCACCAGGCGACGATGAACTGCATGGCTTTTGGCTTAAACACCTAACAAGCCTTCATAAACAACTATCAAAACAGTTCAATCACATTTTGCAAGGAGGTGATATTGAACAATGGCTAACAACTGGGAAAACGCATCTCATCATGAAAGACCCAGCAAAAGGTGCAGTTCCAAGTAATTATAGACCGATAACCTGCCTGCCAACCATGTTCAAATTATTAACTGGAATAATAGCAGATGAAGTGATGCAACACTTATTAACTAACAAACAGCTCCCAGTTGAACAGAAAGGAAATTGCCCAAACACCAGAGGCACAAAAGACCAGCTGCTGATTGACAAAATGATTTTAGAAAACTGCAAGAGAAGAAAAACAAATCTAAGTGTTGCATGGATTGACTACAAGAAAGCCTTCGATTCATTGCCTCACACATGGATACTAAAATGTTTAGAAACAACTGGTGTCAGCAAAAACATTCAGATATTTATTTAAAAAGCAATGAGCAGGTGGAGTACACAGTTAACAATCAATGACGAGGCACTTGGACAGGTTAGCATTAGAAGAGGCATTTTCCAAGGGGACTCACTATCCCTTCTGTTGTTTGTAATCGCCATGACCCCACTTTCACAAATACTAAACAAAACAGGCCTCGGATACCAAACATCTAAAACATCCAGTAAAATCAACCATCTGCTGTACATGGACGATCTGAAGTTGTATGCAAAGTCCCAGTCAGAAATCGAATCACTGCTAAACACTGTCCGTATATTCAGTAGCGATATAGCAATGGAGTTTGGACTAGACAAGTGTGCTGCATTAATAATGAAAAGAGGAAAAATAAGAAAAACAGAAGGAATAGAACTGCCCAATGGAAGTAAGATCAAGAACCTGGAAGAGAAAGAACATTACAAATACTTGGGCATTTTCCAGGCTGATAACATCGCACACACTGAAGTTAAAAGAAAAATTGGAAGTGAATACATTAGGAGAGTTAGAAAAACCCTCAAGTCCAAACTCAATGGCGGGAACACCATACAAGCCATAAACACCTGGGCTATACCTGTTATCAGATACACTGCAGGAATAATAGACTGGACCCAGGCAGAGCTAGAGACGCTAGATCGTAAGACCAGGAAAATCATGACCATCAATCATGCTCTGCACCCCTGCAGTGATGTAGATTGGCTCTACCTCCCTCGCAGCTCAGGTGGAAGAGGAATGCTGCAAGTCCATCAAACAGTAGAGGAGGAGAAAAGAGGCCTTGAAGAATATATCAAGGACAGTGAAGAAGATGCACTTCAAATGGTCAATAACGCAAAACTATTCAACACCAATGAAACAAAGCAGGCCTACAAGAAAGAACAAGTCAAGAACCGAGCAGAAAAATGGAAAAATAAGCCCCTGCATGGTCAATATTTGCACAATATAAGTGGGAAATCAGACATCAGCAAGACCTGGCAATGGCTTAAGAATGGCAACTTGAAGAAAGAAACAGAGGGTTTAATACTGGCTGCACAAGAACAGGCACTAAGAACAAATGCAATAAGAGCAAAAGTCGAAAAATCCACAACAAACAGCAAGTGCCACCTTTGTAAAGAAGAAGATGAAACCGTGGACCACCTGATCAGCTGTTGTAAAAAGTTCAAACAGACTGACTACAAACAAAGGCATGACAAGGTAGCAGGGATGATACACTGGAACATCTGCAAGAAATACAAGCTACCTGTAGCCAAACATTGGTGGGACCATAAAATTGAAAAAGTTGAAGAAAATGAAGATGTAAAAATATTATGGGACTTCCGACTACAAACAGACAAACATCTGCCACACAATACACCAGATATAACTGTAGTCAAGAAGAAAGGAAAACAAGTTAAAATAATCGACATAGCAATACCAGGTGATAGCAGAAGAAAAAGAAATAGAAAAAATCACAAAATACAAAGATCTACAAATTGAAATTGAAAGGCTGTGGCAGAAAAAGACCAAAATAATCCCAGTGGTCATTGGCGCCCTGTGTGCAGTCCCAAAAGACCTTGAAGAGCACCTCAACACCATAGGGGCCACAGAAATCACCATCAGCCAACTACAAAAAGCAGCTTTACTGGGAACAGCCTATATTCTGCGACAATATCTATAACAACAGCAACAACATTGACAATAAAATTCAGCCATCCCAGGTCCTTGGGAAGGACTCGATGTCTGGATAAAACAAACCAGTCAATAGCACCTGTCTGACTGTGTAAATAAATAATAATAATAATAATATGTTCAGTGATCCAGGTTGGTGTGCTGATCCAGGTTGGTTGACTGTATCCTAATACATTAAGCGGTTAATCAGATTAGTGTTTGCAGAACTAATGGTTAAAACACATTTTAAAATATATATTTTCAGTCATTAAAAATGTTCCCCTTTACATATGTTTTTCATGGGTTCACAGATTTCAGGCTGAAGAAAACAGTTATAGACCCATCATGGGTTGAGTTGGGACTCAGGGTCATGTGCTTCTCTCCTCCTCCTCCATTGTACTGTGACTCCTTCCTCCACGTCATGGTTTGAGGCAAGGACACTTTGACATTACTTCCAACTTTGGCAAACTATGGTTACTGCAAACCACAATTTGCCTCCAAACCAGAACAGGAAACAGAGTTTAAATGGTGGTCTTCAAGGCCAATTCTGGTTTATAGACCAAGTATGGCCTGTGGTAACCATAGTTTGCCTGAATTGGACTTAGTGGCAAACTATATTTACCACAAAGCAGGAAGAGAGGAGGGAATAATAGCACTGTAGGGAAACCAAAGAGGGAGTGTGTGAACCATGGCTTGGGCATGATATCCAAACTAGGCAATTTGTTTAAAGTACAGTTGGATTGGTTTCTTCGCCTGCAGAATGATCACAGTTCATGCCTGGTATCACAACTTGCATTCAAAATGTACGTTGTGGGAAGTCAAATCCTGAATTGGACCCTGGCAGCCTTGCCTCTTGCCCCATGAGTCAGCAGAATGGCTGTCCACTTTTTGAAATAATAATTTTTAGTGACTTGTACTTTTTTTTTTTTTTAATGCTCTGAGGAGTTTGGAGGGAAAGGCTGGTATCAGAGCTGTAAGCCAATTCACAGCCCGGTTTTCCCCATTCAAGCTGAACCATTCTGAAAACCTGCCAAAACAGTTCGTTTTAGAGCTCAGAACAGAAAGTTCTGTCTGTCTGTCTAAATAGTGAATGCAAGTGGTTGAGTGACTATCAGATTGGAAGCAAAACAGCACCACCACTCCAAAGTAAAGTTGTTGTTTCTACAAACTCAGCAGATTCCTTAGGCATGCAGAAGTAAAATGTAAAGAAAAATAAAATAAATGCAGCTTGATGAAGACTGAGCATGCATAATGGCCCTCAAGAACCACACAATGTCCACACAAAAATTCAGCAGCAACATATGGGATGTGGGGTAGTGGCGAGGGAATTGGCCTGCTTGAGCTTTTAACAGCTTATATTAGCCTGAAGTGAGCATTCGGGTTATTATTTAGCATATTTATATATCACCCAAAACTCATGTCTCTGGGTGGTTTACAAAAAGACAATGTGGATTAAAACAAAAATTAACACATTAAAACAATTTAAAAACCAATGACAAATTATATAATTAAAGCCTGGATGAATAAATGCACCTTAACAGCCCTTGTAAAAGCTATCAGAGATGGGGAGGCTCTTATTTCAGCAGGGAGCACATTCCAAAGCCTTGGGGCGGCAATGGAGAAGGCCTGTCCCTGAGGAGAGAAGCTGAGGTGGTTGTGACGAGAGGAGGGTTGAGGAGAGACAACATCTTGTTGTGGGTCTCACATGTTAATGTCTGTTTGTCACTGTTACAATGGTACTTTTCTGTAATCTTATCTCTATAGAATGTCAGTATAGGGCTGAATTGCTGTTCTCCATTCCAGAGAAGTCAACTAACCAACCGGTTGGGCTAATTGTGTCTGTGGCATGTAGAGAAAGAATGCAAGCACATCAGTTCTGGGTGATGGGTGCTGTTGTGGCAGAGTTTGAGAATGGTTTGGTCCCTTCACTGGCACTAGTGGACAGGAACTCCATCTTCCTGAACTGGTTCTGGGAAATGTTCATGGTCCCATGAGCCTCTTTTCTTGGGGCTGTGGCTTATGTAAGCAGGCTACTGGACAAAATCTTGTCTGGCACCTTAGAGTCTAAATGGTTTATTTGGCGTGCATTTTTGTCGGCACTAAGAGCCAAGGAATGGGTTGGATTGTTGATTCAATTATGACTTGGCCAGAGAAGGTGGCTTAGTGTGGCATATTCCATAGCTTATAAAACTGCAGTGGCAAAAGAAAATGAAGCACCATTCAAAACCTGGCCTCCACCCCCAGGACACAGATGGCCTCCATGCATGTGTGGACTCTGCACATGTGTGGACGCTATCTGAGCCCCAGGTCGGGGCAGCCAGCAGGGAACACTGGTTGGCCGGGATGAGGAGCGTGTTGGAATGGGTGTGCGCTTGTGCCTGCGTGTGTGGATGGCTATGTCACTTGTGTACAACATTTACATTATTTTGCTGATAACACCATCCTGAAGGAAATTAAATCAAGCAGGAGACCTGTGAGGTTTATGGGAAATTTCTGGGAAGATAATCTGAAGTTTTGGACACATCAGTGTTTAAGAAAAAGGAAAAAATGAAGTACAGATTTAAAGTAAACACAGATTATCTGCTTCTTGTGTGAAGCACTGCTTCACTCAATCCCAAAACCTTCTGTTTAAAATGAGAGTTAAGCTGCTTTACATTTTCACTCGTTCTCTAAAAAGAATGGAAATTGCAAGTTAAGGTGCTCATCTCATCAGGGGAGATCAAAGAGGTGAAGAGAGGAGGGGGCTAGATTCTGTCAGCTCCCTGACCTCTCCTGACGAACAGCAGCCGTCTCACCCTGCCTGCACATTCCTGTCTCGATTGAGGAGATTTGTTTTTGCAGCCCCAGACCTTCTGAAGGACTGGCTTGGCTTGTGATTGCTGCTTTATTTCACCTGTGCCTTCTCTCTGAGTGCTTGACTTGTTTCACCTGACCCCAAGGACCAGAGAACTCTCGTGAGAGGAGAGATTTCTGGAGTCCCTTGGCAGCATATATTGGAGGGAGGCACACCAGAGGCACACCTGTAGGTGGCCGCCAAAGGGGGCTGGCCTTTGGTGCCGGGCCTTCGGTGTCGGACTGAGGTCTGAGGGGAGGGAGTTATAAGGTGGGGTTGGAGGTCTGGGTTGTCTGTTGTTAGTTCTCCCTTTTATTGGGTTGTGCCAGGACTTCTGTTGTTATGTGTTTGGGCTCTCTTGGGCAGAATGATGCCGGGGGTGTGTCCAGTGGCTCAGAGGCAGCTATTACTGTTGTGGTGGGAAATAGAAGAATTGGCATTGGCAGAGCAGCTGGCCGTTACAGGGGAAGGGAAACCAGTAATTTAGTAACTGTTTCTGCTTCCGGATGCCCTGTCAGCTCTCTGGCCTCGGGGAGCAGTCCCAACTTCCCACAGAACCTAGTATTTCTCCTTTGCAATGCCAGGTCGGTTCAGAATAAGACTGAAATCATCCATGACTTGATCATGGATGAGGGAGCCGACCTGGCTTGTATAACTGAGACCTGGGTGGGTGAAGCTAGTGGCCCAGTTTGGGCTCAGCTTCTTCTACCAGGCTACTCTGTTGTGGAGCAGGCTAGGGGATGTGGGCGGGGGGTGGGGGGTGGAGTGGCTGTGGTCCATAAAGATACCATTTCCGTTACCAGGGCCCCTGTGCGACAGTTGACTTATATTGAGTGTGTCTTTCTAAGGCTGGCAACTAGGGATAGATAGATTGAGGATTCTATTGGTGTACCGTCCACCCCACTGCCCAACCGACTCTCTAACTGAGCTGATAGAGCTGGTCTCGGAGTTGGTGTTGGAGTCACCCAGACTTTTGGTTCTGGGTGACTTCAATATCCATTGTGAGGTGACTTGTCTGGTGTGGCTCAGGAGTTCATAGTGGCCATGACAACTAGGGGCCTATCCCAACTAGTTTCAGGACCAACTCATGTTGCTGGCCACACACTTGATTTGGTCTTTTGTTTGGATCAGGACGGTGTTCCGTGGGTGGGGGATCCTGTGGTCTCCCCATTGTCATGGACAGACCAATACCTGGTTAAGGTTGGTTTCACAGCTACAACCCAGCCCTGCAGGAGTGGAGGACCTATTAAGATGGTCCGCCCAAGAAGACTGTTGGACCCAGTAGGATTCCAAAAAGCCTTGGAGGGTTTTGATGTTGGTCCAGCCAGCGACCCTGTCGATGCCCTGGTGGGAACCTGGAATAGGGAACTCACCAGGGCAGTAGACATGTCCCTTCCGATCGGTTTTAAAGTGGCCCCTTGTTATACAGAGGTGTTACGGGGTCTGAAGCAGCAAGGTAGGTGACTGGAGCGCAAGTGGAGGAGAACTCAGCTTGAATGTGACAGGACACAGCATAGAGCCCTTTTGAAGGTTTATGCGGAGGCGGTGCATGCAGCAAAAAAACAATTCTGGTCTGCGCGCATTGCTTCTGTGGGTTCGCGTCTGGCAGAGCTGTCCCAGGTTGTGAGGAGTTTGATTCAGGCTCCTTCCAATTCAAACCAATCCCCGGGGACTTTGTTCTGCTGTGATGCTTTCAATGGGTTCTTTGCGGACAAAATCTCCTGTATTCGGGCCAACTTGGACTCCACTGTTTCTGCAGAGTCTATTAAGGTGGTGTCCAGCAATCCCTCTTGCAGTATTATATTGGATCAGTTTCAATCTGTGATGCCTGATGACATGGACAAGGTGCTTGGGGTGGTGCATCCTACCACTTGTTCTCTGGATCCTTGCCCGACTTTGCTGCTTTTATCTAGCAGGGAGATTGTTGGGGATGGCTTAGTTAATATCATTAACTCATCGCTGAGGGAGGGTAGGATGCCTCCTTTTTTGAAGGAGGCAATTATTAGACCACTTCTTAAGAAGCCTTCCCTAGATCCCTCAGTGATGGACAGTTATAGGCCAGTCTCCAATCTCCCTTGGTTGGGTAAAGTGATTGAGAGAGTGGTGGCTAACCAGCTCCAGGCGCTTTTGGAGGAAACCGATTATCTAGACCCATTTCAAACTGGCTTTAGAGCGGGCTACGGGGTTGAGTCTGCCTTGGTCGGCCTGATGGATGACCTTTACCGGGGAATTGACAGTGTGACTCTGTTGGTTCTTTTGGATCTCTCGGTGGCGTTCGATACCATCGACCATGGTATCCTTTTGGATCGCCTGGGGGAATTGGGGATAGGAGGCACTGCTTTGCAGTGGTTCAGCTCCTATCTCTCAGGCAGATTCCAGATGGTGGAGCTTGGTGACAGTTCCTCTTTAAAATGGAAACTATTATATGGAGTCCCTCAGGGCTCCATTTTGTCACCAATGCTTTTTAATATTAACATGAAACCACTGGGTGAGGTTATCAGGAGATTTGGTGCAGGGTGTTATCAGTATGCTGATGACACCCAAATCTATTTCTCCTTATCATCATCTTCATCATCAGGAAATGGCATTCACTCCCTAAATGCCTGCCTATGGGCAGTAATGGGCTGGATGAGGGATAACAAATTGAAGCTGAATCCTAGCAAGATGGAGGTGCCCATTGGCATCTAGTTTCGGAGATAGAAAGTTGCAGTAATCCCCCCCTCTTTGCTTATAGGACTAGGAATTTAGGTAGCTTTTTGACAAGGGCGGACTCCCTGGAGAAAGGAGATCAGGATACAGCATTAAGAGGCTTTTATCCGTGTGGGAGATGTTCAGTTTGTGCACAAGCAGAACACACGACTAGCGTGATAGACCCTAACACAGGGAGTAAAAGGGACTTAGACTTTTTTGCTACCTGCGACACCAAGGGAGTAGTATATGCGCCTAAATGTGCATGCCCCAAACTTTACATAGGTAAGAGTGTACGTAAAGTGAAATCTAGAATCTTAGAACATAAATCTAGAGTGAAGACAGGTCATTGTGAGTCACCCATAGTAACCCATTTTTTAGAAAAGGGACATACATATGATGAATTCAATTTTTTTGTCCTTTTAAAATACACACCACGAAGATTCAGCTACGAAGATATGAATACAACATAATTAAGGAAAGAAGCGTTCTTCATACACCTGTTTAAGACTCATGTTTGAGGTCTGAATACTAATCAATTTCATGTTTTTTGGGGAAACAATAGGAATAAGATGTATGCATACAGTTATTTTGGAATATCTATGGATGCTGCTATCATGAGTTTTACAGAATTAGGAGAGAAAGAAGAAGCCACTTGATTTATTTGGTAAAAGGACGCAGCTGTGGGTTATTAGAGCTTCGCGTGCTTAATTGGGGATCAGTTTAAAAAGGAAGGAAGTACGTAGAGATTGTAAGCATGTCTCCACAGGCGTACTAGTCCAAACACTGTGGTAAGATAAGGCCGGTATCAGAATGAAAGCATACATTGCTTATACTTAGAATGGTGAGTGTTTTGAATTGGATCTGTATGTGGGAGAAATAGCATTTGGCAGGGGACTGAATAGATATGAAAGTTTCTATGATGTGATGTGTTGTTTTCTCGTCTAGGTATATCTGAAGAAGTAACAATCAGTTATGAAACAGATTAATATCCGGAAAATCTGTAATATTGTATACTGTTTGGCGTATTGCACCTGGACTTGGCTCTGAAAGCGTATGATTAAATTACACATAGTGTCTCCACTTGGAATAGATGGAGAAGGAGATTATCACCACATTACTGCATTATGAAGAGGAACACCCTCCCCACTGGATTCCATGGGATTGTATCTCTACTGTGGACTTATAGCTCTACAGGATAAGAACTGTTTATCCCAATATGTGAGGTTGTACTATATATCTGGGGGAAGACTTCTTGACATATATTTTTATGCGCTTTGTCATATCTAGTGTGTAAGCCACTTTGGCTCCGATATATCTGTCAGATAAATTAATTGTGGGAGTTAAGTTGACAGTCTGAGTACTCCTTTTTCGATTGTTCTAATCACGGTGAGTTGTTTGGTTATCTCTGTAAGTATTGCATGGCTCCTGTTGGTTTAGTAACATTGTGGGGGATCGGAATTTAAGGGATGAGTTGATCTTCCTGTACTGGATGGGGTTACACTCCCACAGAAGGAACAGGTACGCAGCTTGGGGGTGCTCTTGGATCCAGGCCTCACCATGGTATCTCAGGTGGAGGCTATGGCCAGGAGCGCTTTCTATCAGCTTCAGCTAATTTGACAGCTGCGTCCATTCCTTGAAGAGAACAATCTCAAAACAGTGGTGCATCAGCTGGTAACCTCCAGGCTTGACTACTGCAATGCGTTCCACGTGGGGCTGCCTTTGTATGTAGTTCAGAAACTTCAGTTAGTCCAAAATGCGGCAGCCAGACTGGTCTCTGGGGTAACCCGGAGAGACCATATTATGCCTGTCTTAAAACAGCTGCACTGGCTGCCAGTAAGGCAAAATACAAATACAAAATACAAAGTGCTGGTTATTACTTTTAAAGCCCTGAACGGCTTGGGTCTGGGTTACCTTAGAGAGTGCCTTCTTTGGTATGATCTCCATCGCTCGTTGGGGTCATCTGGAGAGGTCCATCTCTAGTTGCCACCGGTACGTCTGGTGGCGACTCAGAACTGGGCCTTTTCTGCAGCTGCTCCTGGTCTATGGAATACACTCTCGGCAGATATCCGGAGTTTAGGCTCGCTGTCAGCCTTTAAGAGAGCCCTAAAAACCTATTTATTTGGCCTGGCCATCCAAGGCTTACAAAGTGTTGTTTTTAAAAGTATTTTAATTGGTTTTAAATAGTTAAATTAATTTAATTCATTTTTGAATTGTTTTTATATTGTTTTAGCTTGGTTTTAATTGTGGGTTTTATGTCTACACCGCCCAGAGCCTCTGGATGGGGCGGTTTAAAAATGTAATTAATTAATTAAACAGTCTGGTAAATGATGATGGCTTTAGAAATGAGGCTCCGTGTACCCACACTTTGCCTTGATCAGTGATGCATCAGGCAGAAATTCATCAGGGGTATCTCTAGGAAGTAATTAGGGAAATTGCATCTGTTAAATGCCTGCCTGGATGAAGCCCTCCCCAGCCTAATGTCCAATTATACTGCATTGGTTGGCAGTAGAAATCTGGCAAACAATAGAAAGCTCGCCAACATACACATGTTGGCCAGCTGGCTAGCTTAGTGGGCCCAGGGTGAGCAGAGGCCAGCTGTGGGTAGGAGGCGAATGGTAGGGGCTGCCAGTTGCTCCCCCCACCCCAGTTTCAGCAATACCCAGTTTCAGGGGGGGAATTGAGGGGGGTCCTGTTTCTCTACTTTGAACACATACCCCCTGAGAGAGTGTTACAATACTGGAGTGAAGATATTTACAATGTTCACTCATGCTCTAAAAACTGTGGACTTTGCAAGTTAAGGTGACCAACTTAACTTCTGTGCTATGTATATCTTAAAAACTTTGTACAGACTTGAACAGGATGTTAGCTTTACAAATTAGGCTTCATACATCTACACTTTGCCTTATCTATCCCTCTATCAAATTTGTACACTGCATCAAATTTCATCTCTGGGCGGTTTACAATGACATAAAACAGGTTAACAGGAAATAAAAATCTTAAAACAATTTAAAACCGGAGTCAGATTAAAAAGCTTGGGTGAAGAGGTAAGTCTTCAGGTGCTTTTTGAGGCTCATATTTCAGTAGGGAGCACATTCTATAGTCTCAGGGCAGTAACAGAGAAGGCCCGTCCCCATGTGGCCACCAGATGAGCCGGTAGCAACTGGAGATGAACCTCTTCGGATGATCTCAGTGGGCGATGGGGCTCATAATGAAGAAGACATTCTCTTAAATACCCAGGGCCTAAGCCATTTAGGGGTTTGTAGGTTATAATAGCACTTTGTATTTTGTCTGGAATCCTATCGGCAGTCAGTGTAGCTCTTTCAAAACCGGAGTAATTTGGTCTTTCCAAGATGACCCAGAGACCAACCTTACTGCTGCATTCTGTACCAAATGCAGTTTCTGGACTATGTACAAAGGCAATCCCACATAGATCACATTGAAAAAGTCAAATCTGGAGGTTACCAGCATACATACCATCATTCTAAGGTCATTCATATCACAAAATGGACACAGCTGGCATATCAGCCGAAGCTGATAAAAGGCACCTCTGGCCACCGCCTCAACCTGAGATACCAGGGAGAGGTGTGGATCCAAAAGCACTCCCAGACTACGTAATTGTTCCTTTTGGGGAAGTGTGACCCCATCTAGAACAGGCAGATCAAAATGGTTTCTAGAGTTCTGACCCCACACAATGAGTACCTCTGTCTTATCTGGATTCAGTCTCAGTTTGTTATCACTCATCCAGCCCATCACCGCCTCCAGGCATTTAGGGAGTTTATGCCTTCTCCCGATGATGCTGACATGGAGAAGTAGATTTGGGTGTTATCCGCATACTGATAACACCCCTCATCCAGCCCATTACCACCTACAGGCAGGCATTTGGGGAGGTTATGCCTTCTCTTGATGACCCTGACATGGAGAAATAGATTATACTGATAACACCCCACACCAAATCTCCTGATGATCTCTCCCAGTGGTTTCATGTAGAATTGGAGACAGTATGGAGCCCTGAGGGACACCATACATAAGCTCACATTTGCAGGCTTTTTGAGAAGAGGTCTAATGATTGCCTCCTTAAGACAAGGAGGCATCTCGCCCTCACTCAGAGAAGCATTTATTATTTATACCAGGCCTCCTACAACAACCTCTCTGCCAGATAGAATAAGCCATGTTGGACAAGGGTCAAGAGAACAGGTGGTAGGTCTTACCACTCCAAGCAGCTTATCCAAATCCTCAGGAGTCACAAACTGGAACTGATCCAGTCAAATCACATAAGTGGAATTTCTAGACACCTCCAATTCAGACACCACAATAATTGTGGAATCTCCATCTAAGTCAGTCCGAATACGAGATATTTTGTCTACAAAGAACTCATTAAAAACATCACAGAACCATTTGGACTGATGGTTCCAAATTCTGATTCAAGGGAGGAGGGGCATGAACTAGCCTTCTCACCACCCTGAACAACTCCGCTGGACGTGAGCTTGCAGACGCAATATGGGCAGAAAGGAATCGCTTCTTTGCTGAACGTATTTCCTAGGCATAGATCTTTAAATGCACTCTATGCCATAATCTGTCAGATTCAAGTCGAGTCTTTCTCCACTTGAGCTCCAGTCATCTACCTTGCCGCTTCAGCCCCCATAGATCTTCTGTGTACCAAGGGGCCAGTTTCAAAGTGGGTCAGAGAGGATGCTTAGAAGCGATCAAGTCTACTGCCCTAGTTAGCTATTCTAATTTTCCACCAGGGCATCAACAGGATCACCGGCAGAGCCAACACTAAATCCTTTCAAGGCTTCTTGGAATCCTATGGGATTCAATAACCTTTTCGGGTGGATCATTCTAATAGACCCCTCATCCCTGCAGAAGTAGTATGTGATTGTAAGTCCAACCTTCACCAGATGGTGGTCCATCCATGACAATGGGAGAGATCAACAGGAGATTTGACAATGGGAGAGATCAACAGGAGATTTGGTGCAGGGTGTTATCAATGCTGATGACAGCCACATCTATATCTCCAGGTCAATATCATCAGGAGAAGGCATAACCTCCCTAAATGCCTGCCTGGAGGCAGTAATGGCCTAGATGAGGGATAACAAACTGAGGCTGAATCAAGATAAGATGGAGGTACTTAATTATGTGGGGCTTGGAACTAGGGAGACGATTTTGATCTGCCAGTTCTGGATGGGTGAATAAATAAATGCATGCTCCCCCGGAAGGATCTGGGGGTACTTCTGGATCCAAACCTTGGGTTGGCCAATACGCCAACTGTGTCTGTTTCTTGAGACGAACGACTTCAAAATGGTGGTAGATATGCTGGTAACCTCAAGGCTGGACTACTGCAATGCACTCTATGTGGGGCTGCCTTTGTATGTATTCTGGAAACTGCAGTTGATCCAGAATGCAGCGGCCAGGTTGTTCTCTGGGTCATCTCAGAGAGACCATATTACTCCTGTGTTGAAAGAACTTCACTGGCTGCCGATACATTTCCAGGCAAAATACAAAGTGCTGGTTATTACCTATAAAGCCCTAAACAGCTTAGGCCCTGGGTATTTAAGAGAACATCTTCTTCACCATGAGCCCAACTGCCTGTTAAGATCATCCGGAGAGGTTTGTCTGTGGTTGCCGCCAACTCGTTTGGAATGTGCTCCCTGTTGAAATAAGAGCCTTCCCATCTCTGGCAACTTTTAAAAAGGCATTGAAGAGACATTTATTCACCCAGGCTTTTAATTAGATTTATGGTTTTAAATTTTTAATGTTGGTTTTAAATGATTTTCATGTTAATGATTTTCATGTTTAAATAATTTTAATTGTCTAATTGATAATTGTTTTTATTTTGATGTTAATTGCCCTGAGCCATTTTTGGGAGGGCAGTATATAAATCAAAATAAAATAAATACATACATACATAGGGAAATCACAGGGGTCCCCACCCATGGAACACCATCCTGATCAGAGTAAAAGACCAGATAAAGCATGTGACCTGCAACCTGTGTCGGTCCAGAGACCACTTGGGATAGGCCCATAGTTGTCATAGCTGCTATGAACTCCTGAGCTGCCCCAGACAAATTGGTCCTGAAGTGAACATTGAAGTCCCCCAGCACCAAAAGTCTGGGAGACTCCAACGCCAACCCCACGACCAAGTCCATCAGCTCAGTTAGGGTTTCTGTTGGGCAGCGGGGTAGTACACCAACAGGGGCGTATCTAGGGTAGGGCAGGCAGGGCACGTGCCCCGGGTGCCACTTGAAGGGGGGCGCCATTCTCTAAAATTTTTAAAAAAATTAAAAATGGTCGCTGAAAACAAAATGGCCACTGCACATGCTCAAATGGCCTCTGTTTTTAGCGGCCATTAAAAAAAAAAATTAAACAACGGCCACAACACATGCTCAAATGGTCCCTGCGAGGCCCTAGAGGCCAGCACGGGGAGGGGGAACCTTTGCAGACCCCCCCAGCCTTTAGGAAGCACCCCAAAGGGGCTACAGGTAAAAAAATAATAATATAATATAAGTCACTGTACACATATTTAGTTTGGAACTATGTGCAGAGAATCAGGGCTTGTCAATAATGAGCTGAAGCTTATGAGCTAGGACTGTATTCATTTGCTCTTACTTTGCTTCTTGTGATAAGTGAGTCAAATGTGATGTCTTAATAATATGGCTATTAATGGTGAGTTTGTCTTTAATCAGTGTGAAATACTTAGTATTAAGGCCCACTGGGAGTTTCTTGCTCTCTTTCTCTCATTTTAACTGTCTTTCTGAAATACTAGAATATATTCCAAGCAGTGACACAGTTTACTCTGCATACCCTTTAATTATTTTCAGAGTAGCTGGGAAAAGCCAAATTTTCCATTTATTTTAAAAACTTACATAATAGTGATGCTACAATGCATAGTAGAGAATTAGACAGGTACTTCTGTTTAGTTTTCCAAGTACACCTCCACATAGTATTTGGGTATTTCATGAGCCCCAGCATACTGAAATTTGTAGTTTTCCAGCATTTTTTGGTCTGGCTACGTCCACTGCTAAATAGTTTTTGAAATATTAAAAGATTAACGAGTTTGACTTGTATTTTTGAGCTGATATTATGGTAAAGTTATCTGAAAGATGGGTGTCAGATGTCTGGACAGGGGGCGCAATTTCAGTGCTTGCCCTAGGCGCTATTTTCCCTAGATACGCCTCTGTACACCAACAGAAGTCCCAATCTATCCCTGGTCACCAGACTTAAGTATACACATTCAATATGGTCAGATACTTCAACAAGGATCCTGGTAAGGGAGATGTTATCATAGACCACAGCTACTCCACCTCCTCGCCCATGTCGCCTCACCTGCTCCTCTACAGAGTACCCTGGAGGGAGAAGCTGGGACCAGACTGGACCACCAGCCTCCCACAACCAAGTCTCTGTAATGCACACCAGGTCAGCCCCTTCAAACATAATCAGATCATGGATGAGTTCGGATTTATTCTGGACCGACCTGGCATTACAAAGGAGTAAGGTGAGGCTCTGTGGGTGATTGGCAGTACTCCCCAAGGTCAAAGAGCTGACAGGACAGCCAGAAGGGCAAACAGCAACTACATTTCTAATTTCCCTTCCCCTGGAATGGCCTGCTGACCTGCCAACATTACTTCTTCTATTCTTCTAGACATTCTATTCTATGTCTTCTTCTATGGACACGCCCCATCTCCCTATCTCTAGATAGACCCAAACACATCATAGACTAACTTCACCCAAGACTCAATAATGAAAGCTGGCCAGACAGCTGCTACAGCTCCTAAAACAGCCATAAAGGAATATATTGTGCCCCAGCCCTCAGTCCCACACCAAAGGCCCAGCACCAAAGGCGGCTGGCTTCAGTGGCTGCCTGCAGGCCAGCCAAGCCACCACCTGCCCCACCAGCTGCAGCCCCCTTCCTTATAAGCCTCCAGAATCTCTCCTCTCACAAGGGACTCTGGGCAGCGCTCATTGCCCACAGGTGTTAGTGGTCAGGCACTCAGGAAAGGAGAGCCCAGTCTGACAACACAGTTGAGGTGATCTTCAAGCTGTTCTGGCCAGCAAGCAAAGGGCGAGTTGGCGGGGGGAGGGGCGCTGCTGTAAATCTCCTGACTGTCCAGCAAAGGAGACATGCTAGCAAAATTCAAGGCCTCTCACTCACCCCCTCTGGTCTTCTTAGTCTCTCAGCTCGACAAAAAGTAGGTACAAAGAGGCTACCACACCGATGGCTGTAGATAGCACAGAACATATGACACAAAGTACGACACTGGGAAAGCTGTCAACATAGAGCATAGCCTATGAGCATCTACAGTGTGCATTTCTCTTCATTAGACCCGATGAAAACAAGGTACAAAGGGGTTACCGCTTACTGGTCTCTGCAGATAACCTAAGGAGTACTGTGATTTTTAGGTCCTGGTTCTACATTGCATAGTGAGTTTCTTTTGTTACTTGGGGCCTACTTAAGTGAAAGGTGATGCATTTGGGTTCTTACATGCACACTAATGTAGTGTGAGAAAGGATTCCAGGAATGATCAAAACACTTATTGCATTTGCTACAATTTGCTTATCTGGCCACAAGGGGCATAAAACAAAATCAACCTAGACATTACAAAGATGTTTGGAGAACAGAAAGAGGAAATATAATGATTTATATTATATATTCCTTTCATTATCCAACATCCAAAGACAAAACACTTCTAAGGTAGTCTGAAAAGAGTCTAATCTTGTCACAACGTGGCAGCAAATGTGCAGCAGATGGCGCTGCAATATTGCACAACAGGAAAGTACATCATCTCAATGGGGGGTGAATAGAAAACATTATTATTCAATATGCATAACTATAGGCCATTGCATCAAGTAAAACAAACGATCACCAACCAAAGTTGGTCAGATACCACTCAATACAGAACCCAAACTATTAAATGAAAAGGTCCCCTTTACAGTCAATTGCTACAGTCTACAAATAATTAACCTATATCTTTAGGACAGCTAAGGCATATGGAACATTGGGATGTCCCAGCATCTTGATCCGATAACAGAAGAAGCACCTTTTCCTTCTCCGAATCTAGCTGGTGAAAACACACCTTTGGAGATATTTATCTCGCACTGATAGATATAGAGGGCAGTGGATCAAATAATGGGTCAAATCTTCAATCTGAGAATGGCCACAAAGACCAAAACAAAAAACAAAAAAACACCAAAGGAATTTGATGTCCTCTACCATTTATAACTGCTGTTGGCATAGTTTGAAATCTTAAGGATGCAGATATCTGGCACAGTTCATGAGACGTTATATTAAACAAGTACCAGAGTCTGATAGTTTTCAGCTTGCCATACCACAAAGATAACCTGATAGCTCTAACAGGTCTCAAATTTGGCTGGCATCATACCAGAAAATCCACACTCTGAACTTCCCAGAATTATTCAGGGAGGTCATATCCAAAGATAGACAAGAATATGATTGAAGCAAGCTATAAAATATAGTTTTCCATTTTTCTGCGTATTTAGAACCTTAAAGAATTGCTTAACAAGGAACTTATTTTCCTTTAGGGAAATATGGTCATAATAACTAATGACAGCTTTTTGAATACAGACTCTCACAGACTGTAACCCAAGTTCTGCTTGCTCAAGGAAAGCCAGCATTCCTGGTGGACACACCAGCAGTCTTTCGAGGAACTGTTATTGTATAGATTCCAACATATGAACATAGTAGCTACTCCATCCCAGATTTCTGCCCCAAATGCCAGCTGTGGTAGAATTTTGCTCTGGTACAGTCTCAAGATCAGATCTATCAGCCAGCCCCCTCTTGTATAGTAAGACAATAGACGACCTGTATTGTCTTTGCTGTTACCACTTTAACTTAATTTGCATGAGCCTATAAAGACTATAGGCTTGTTCTCATGAGTAGGAATAGGTATTTCCCCAATTTTGGGAGAAAGGCCTCCTACCCCAGTTTGGGAGCTGTGTGCACTCCTGTTTTCTTCTTGTGTGCAATTTAAAAAAAAAAAAAAGGTTGGAGGCAGCGGCAGTGATTGTGTGTTAAGCCGCTAGGGTTACCAACATCATGCCACCAGAATACAGGACACAAGGGAGGGAGAGTCTCAGGGGTAGGGCCATCTTGGAGGTGTGACTTTGCATGCATAACTTTAATCATCAAGCGCTCCCTGGGTGGACTTCCTACCTCTGTGGCTGTCCATGGCGGGAAGAGCATTTGCTCGAGCTCCCTCCTCCTGCACTCAAGCCACTCTCTTGGAGGGGAGGACGCGAGTGCGGAGTGCACCCTGGTCAGCCTTCCCGCCTCCAGGGTTGCCTCCAGCCACCTTGCAGGCTCATCCTGCAGCTTCGCTGGGGTGGCAGAGCCAAAAAATTGGGGAAATAGCATCCCAGACAGGGCGATCATTTCCCCCTGGAAATATGGGACATCCTCAGTAATCCAGGACTGTTGGGAACCTTATAAGCAGCAGCTGGATTGGTGGACTGCATACTACCCATCAGCTGTACCCATGTCTTTAATGAGGTAGAAGGGGGAATGAGGTAGGAGGAGTACACACACCTCCCAAATTAGGGTAGGAATGCTTCTTCTATCCAATTAATGTTGTGAGAACAGCCCTAGTGTTTGACTAAAAAACAGACCCAAACCAAATATTTAAACTCTTCGCCTTGTTCTAAGGCAAATCCTTCAACAGGTCACTTGAGTGTCTTTGGCCATTTCTCAAAACTCATAACCTTCATTTAGCATAATTCACATTGATTTCCCCCCCCATTTTGAGAGTACTTGGCCACATGTTGATAACATTCTTTTCACTCACAAAAGTTGGGCTGACAATAAGATAATGTCATCTGCATATAAAAGAACAAAAACCTTTCACAGGCTAACGGTGGGGCAGGGGGTGGATTATGTAGCAGAGATACAAGAAACAACATAATTGATATAAAGATTAAAAAGTAAAAACACCAAAAGGCAACCCTGTTTTACCTCGCATTTGGCAGTAGAGAGTGCATAAACAAAAATAACTTTCATTTTCAAATGGACTATTTCTCTGTCTGGAAGCACCCTTGGGCTGTAATCCTAAACACACATATTGTGAGTGAGATACCTCTTGTTCAACTCACTGGCACTCAGTTATAATACTTGGCATTTACACACTGCATTCCGAGGGTTAAAGTGCTTCACATCTTAGCAGTCTTTATAACAGCTCTGTAAAGGAGACTATTATTATCCCCATATTGCAGATTAGTGACAGTTAGACAATAGTAGCTTGCCTAAGACCACTTTGTGAGTTCATAGCTCAGGCAAGGGTTGAATCTGAAACTTTCCACTTGACCACCAGAGGTGCTCTTACCCCTGGACTTTGGGGCCAAAGTCCAGGGCCTCCACAGCCCCTGGGCCCCCCAAAATCCTCTTTAGTCTGTCCCGGGTGGTGTGGTTGTCTGACCGAGCATGGTGATGCTTAATTTGCAGGGGAGAGGGCGGCCTCCAAAGGCCTTTAGACCCGGGCTCCAAAATTACCTAGGTGCACCTCTGTTTACCACTGCATCCCTCTACTCGGTCAAGTAAACATGCATAAGATAATTGGTATTGCTAGTGTCAGGAATGAGGGGGACGTGCTCCAAATGTTTAGCTGGGTGTCCTGAACCTCTTGCCTGCTCACTGCAAATGACCTTGTTTGGATGAAGCAGGGGGCAGTGGCAAGGGTGGGCATGCCCTGGGCTGGAATTAAAGGCACTGAGGCCAGCAGACACTCCGCATCCTACTTCAGCAGTTGCTGAGCTTCCATCCTCCCCTCACTCCTTGTGATTGTCATGGAAAGAGGGGACAGATGAAGTCATGCTCCTCCTCCCCATTTCAGATTCAATTCTCTGTCTTTCCCCTTTACATTTCTGGCTGGGGGCTGGCACTTCCAGTGTGCGGGGCCCTCGGCCTCCTGCCCAGGCACTAATACAGCTGCCTGGCCCAATGGTGGGAGTGGTAGGTGACCAACATGCCCAGCCACGACAAAAGCAAGCAAACATACATACATGTATATGCCATTTATTGTTGTGAGCCACCCCAAGCAGTAGTGTACTGGAGGGGTGGGGTATAAATATTTTAAACAAATAACACTTTTTGACAAAAGCTCCCAAAGCAGTTTACACAGAGAAAACAATACATTAATAAGATGGCTCCCTGTCCCCAAAGGGCTCACAGTCTAAAATGAAACATAAGGTAGACACCAGCAGCAGCCACTGGAGGGATGCTGTGTTGGGGCTAGACAGGGCCAATTGCTCTCCCCCTGCTAAATGTAAGAGAGTTGCCACTTTAAAAGGTGCCTCTTTGCTCAGTTAGCAGGGGGGCTCAATGGAAGGGCGGCAGATGCTCCTTCTGCTCAGCAGCAACCAGGCTCAATGGAGGGAATGGTGGTGATGGCCACAGTGAAGAAAATGGGTAGCCTCCCTGCCCCCCGCCCCCACAAAAGCCTGTTTTTAAAAACTGTGCTCTGACAAGGTCGCTGCATTTTTTAAGAAGGAAAGGTTAAGGGGTGCGATACTAATGCACTGTACCAATGTGCTGAAGCGCTGCTGGGCAAGCTATGGGCTCACTCAATGAAAGTACCAGCTGTTCCCAAAATCCTACTGAATGTGAATTTCTCCTGATACTGAAATTATGATGCCAGATTGCAAGATGCACAGCAAAATTCGAAGTGGCAAAATCCTAGGATGATTAACTCCTCCTCCAGCCCTCCAGGCATTCAGCTTCCCTCTCAACTGGCCAACACCTGTGGAATGTTTATTCAGTCATCACTCATGCACCTCCACTCATATACCCATAATAAGAACTTGCATGCATTCAATAATTTTCGCCTAAGTAACCAGGAAAAAAGTTTGAAGGAGTTAGACACAAAATTCATCTGCACCTTGGAGCCATCTCAATATTGGATGAAGAGAGAGACAGAGGGGGAAGAGGTGGAATAAAAATAAATACATTTTTAGTGGGCTGTTAAGATTTAGAATTGCCAAATCCATGGGCTTTATATTTCGATTTTCTGCATATTGACTTTGAAAGTAACTTTTTCTTCTACTATAAAATTTCCCAGTTGTTCCATATACTGTGGCAACCGGTACATGCTAGGCTTTGATTTCCATTTTGGAAATCAGGAACTGTGGCTAAGAGCAAACAACCTGTCTCAAGTCTTAGAATAGACACAGCAACACCACAGATTTATAACGGTTATGCAAGTTTAATTGTCCTGGCTGGCTTCCCTCAAAGAATCCTGGGAACTGCAGATCGGTGGGGATGTCGAGAGTATTTGTTTAGCGATCCCAAGCCACTTGCCACCCCTCACAAAACTACTGCTCTTGGGGGAGGAATAAGAAGACTATTAAACCAGCTTGAGTCGGTGTTGAAAATGTGCTGTACGGGTCCAGGGCAGCAATAGAATCTGAACCCAGGACTTCTGATCCAACAGCAACTCTGTTTCCGCTGGCTAAAAGCTACAATTTAATCTTTCAAGCTTCTTATGTGCAATAGATATTCTCTCTGGTGACAAAACAAAACAAAGTACTGTGCAAATATTACATTGTGCTCCTTGCAGCCTAGAAACTGCTTCACAGTGCCAACTTCCCCCTGAAGGTACATATTTAGTCTAGCAGTAAAGAATTTGCAAGACTCTAGTTCCCTGGAAAACACCCGAGGGTTGATTTTATGAATTTTTCTTACATGTCCACACAGAGTTTGACATCCTTCTGTGGGAAAGAGCTTAAGAGCAGCATTTCAAATTTCTCTGGGCTGTTTACATAGTAGTCTCCCCTCAGTGTAGCTAGTCACACACTATAATTGGCTCTGTCTCTAGCTGGGGAAAAAAACACCTGTGACTGGGCACACATGTTTTATGCTAAATTCAGTTGGATCAATAGAGTACCTTCTCATTAATCAGGATCATGCAATCATTGCTCATGCTTGTTCTGTATCTTTACATGCAGACAATTGGATGGATGATAGGGAGGCTCCCATCTAGATTTGCCTCAGGCTTGATGGGGCCCAAAGCAGCAGCTGGTAGAAGTAGCTGAGTAAAAGGTGGGGCTAGAAGAAGAGAGTTCATACTGCTTTTCAGGAACTGCTAAGGATGAGCAGCTGTTTCCAAACAGGAAGCGCCTCTGCAATAATGTAAGTGTACATGTGCTGACAGGAGATGAAAACAAAGGAGAGGCCCCTCTCTCTACCCCTCTGCTTTTTCCTCCCTTTCCTTCCCAGTTCAGCTAGCAGGTGGTTTCCCCCTCTTCTATTCAGTGCTGGCAATTGTCGACTGCTACTACACGCCATCTGAACCAGGGTATCCAGTCATCCTGCATGGCCTTCTGTGTCCATCTTACCCTGGGGCCAGCCATATAACTACATCCCTCTTCATATATTCCATATGTGGAGTTAAGTATAGAAACACAGTAAATGGCTCTAGCAATGTGGCACAGAGGTGTGAAGTCCCAAGAAAGTGATGAGGAAGTCTTAGCCAATCAGGAGGTGTGAAAAAAGAATCTGCAGAAGACAAAAGTCAGCTATTCTTAAAAGCCAAAAACCTGTTATCCACATTCAGGGATAGGGACGTACCAGTTCGAATGGCAGGTGGTTCCGCCAGTTCGATGGCGGTGGGGTTGCAGCTTTAAGGGCGGGGGAGGATGCACTTATCACCCCCAGCCACAATTTTCCTGCCGGAGCTTGGTTTCTTAAACATCCATCGGGGTGGCAGCATACTTTGCTGCTGCCCCCTTCGCTATGTTTTCCAGAAGTACCTAGAAGTAGCAGATGCACCTGTGCATATGTGCATGTCGCACGCAGGCATGACTGCTACTTCCAGAAAACATAGCTAAGGGGGCAGCAGGGAGGTACACTTCCGCCCCAATGGTGGTTTAAGAAACCGATCACTGTCAGATGGAAACGCTGTGTGTGTGTGTGTGTGTGTGTGTGTGTGTGTGTGTGTGTGTGTGTGTGTGTAAGTGCACTCTCCCCTGCCATTGAACTGGCCCCCGCCGGTTCCATGAACATCCCTATTCTGGGATTCTCTTATGAAGTAACCAAGATGGAACCTATGGCACAACAGAATCACAGAACAATAGGACAGAATGGAGGGAACCCACACATCCCTAAAGCAGGAGGGTGCAGGGAAACTGAGGCCCAGCAGCTCCTGTTATTCATACTGTCATATGAACAACTGATATTTGCAAGAATAAATATGAGGAACAGAGCAGCAACATGGATAAAATGCTGGATTTAGAAACGGGGAATCTTGGTTCAAATTTGCATATTGAATAGAAAAGTGGAAACCTAGCAAAATATTTTTGATGGGGTGGTAACTGGTCACCTACACAGCTGCCTGTTGAGAGTAGCTGGAATGTGGCAAGCTGGTAACGGTCCACCTCCTAAAGCATTGTGCCTCACACTATGAGAACTGTGGTCCCAGAGGCACTGAAGACAAACAGTACAGGCTGATTATGCAAAGGACTGCAGATTGCTGGGGACTGACTGACTCCTATAGTAGCATCCCACAATGAATGGCACTGTTCTTTTAGAACATAACACTTTTGCCAATATAACCCTTGACCAGTCAACAAAATATGCTATTTGCTTATTAGACTAATTGGATGCCAAATCATACTAATGAAATGCATGAGCTTGGCTTTGACAATAACAATGTGGGCACAATTTCCCAGCGATTGCTCCCACAATGTGTGCATTTTTCCTCCAGTGGAATTTGTGTGGGAGCAGCATATGTTGGATTGTGCCCAATATATTCAGCACTGTAAAGAACATGCTCTTCTGTGAAAACAGTCAGTCAACATTTCTGTGTGTGTCGATGTGACAAGGTGTGAAGACAACACAAAGTACAGCTACTTGAATGTGTTGTACCAAGGCTGCCCTTCATGTCCAACAGTGTTAGTTGATGTACAATGTGAAAAGCTGCCTCCTGCCAGACTTCCTGGCACAATTCAAGGTGTTGATTTTGATTTGAAAAGCTCTAAATACCCTTAACATAACAGAACTTTACAATACCGCCACCCCTCTGTCCCATTATAAACTCTGTGGTCACCAAGGGCTCATTTTATCAATACTGTCTCTGTACCATGTTCACACCCCAAGGTGCACAAAGAGGCACTTTCTGTGGCTATTCAACTGCTGTGGAGTTCACTTCCACTGGAGGCTTTACACACAGGTCTTTTACTTTGAATCTCCTCAGGAATGGAGTATGCCAGTCCACATATTTGCTGCATTTACCCTGATGTCTCTGTGGGCTTTCAGAGACCGAATTTCCCTGAATTATTGTTAATTACTTCATTCTTGCTTGGCCCGATATGCTCAGGGTAAAAAAAAAAATCCTCTATTTGTGGCAGCTTTTTGTTGTTGCTGAAAAACCGAGCTTGCTGGTATTCCCCGCAGCTTCTCCCGAGATGTGTGGAGTGGCGATTTATAGTAATTTGGCTTTTTTCAAAACTCAGTGAAGGGGAGTTTGACAGCTATGTTGGGTATAGTCAGGTCTGCTCTGAGTGATTTGCAGTTGCAAGCGCTGGGGGCAGGGGTGGGGAGACCACAAAGTTCAGTTTGGGTGCCAGCTATCATTACTTCCCATCTCCCAAGCACGGGGCAAAATGCCATCTGAATCCAACCGAAAGCCAAGCGAGGGGGCTGGAAGGGGGGAAACCGCCCCCCTCCTCAAAGGATCCGCTGCCGCTGCTGCTGCCGCCACTGGGCCACCACGGAGCAAGAGGAGGAGGGGGGATAATATAACAACAATAATCTGAGTCGGGAGGAGGGCTGGCTCCACTTCTGTCTCCTCCTCAGGGCAGCGAACATGTGGGGGGGGGGAAGGGAAGAGTGGCTAAAGCAAATTCTTAGTCACCACCAATGTCTTCTTCTTCCTCCTCCTCTTCTTTTTCCTCCTCCTCCTCCTCCTCCTCTTCTTTTTCCTCCTCCTCCTCCTCCTCCTCCTCCTCCTCACCATCACCCTCCCACTGATCCTAATTCACACCAACATCCACACAATCTGGGTCGAAATGGATGAACACCTCACACACTGACCAACCTCCCAGAGGGGAGGGTGGAAGGGAGCGAGTGGAGGGGACGGAGAAGAAGGGGGGCCTCTTCAGCTGTGGCTGGGTTCTTCTCTTCCCCCACAACCACCATCATTGCCTCCCTCTGTGTACGCGATTGGGGTGGGGCAGGGATGGGATCGCTTTGGCCACAGTGAGTCGGTACTGAGGAGTGAGGAGAGGGGGAGAGAGAGAGAAAGAAGGAGCCCATGTGAATAAGAGTGTTGCTCTTGCTCCCTCTGTTAAACTAACCCCCCCAAAGGTATCTCGCCTGTGTTTGTCCTAACCCTAACCTACCCAGTTATAGTAATGAGAACAGCCGATCTCCCTTTTGAACTGGTTAATTGGCTTGTGCTTTTAAAATGAGCTAGGTGTAAAAATGTGAAAATTCATCAACAGGCTGTCATAACTTAGTCTGTGTGGGGCTGCCCTTGATGACTATTCAGAAGTGTCAGCAGGTCGGGATACTGCAAACCACCTCGCAATGGCAGAACAGTCAAGGCTAGGCTGACTGTATAAGTATCCAAAGCAACTGTTTGAGTCAACACTATTTTTAGTCCCAATGAAGCTACACAGGATCAAGGGTTGTGATCCAGACTCCCTGGCGATGTTGCAAGGGATTTTGTAGTGCGTCTCTTAGATTGCATGGTCCACTTTTGGGGTGGAAAACTTTAGATTGTGATTGCTTTGTTTTAGACTCCTTGCTCCAGCATCTTTATTAAGTCCCTGCTTTTCTTTCCAAACATCATTCAGAGATCAGCTTTGAACTATACATTTCCTAATGACTTGGACCCAACCTAAAAGATCCATCTTGCCCTATCACTATCAAAATGTCTCAGTTCATCTGAGCAAGGAGAAAAAAAAACATTCCTGGTTGCTACTCCACAAATGTGGAATTCTGTTCCAGAAGTTCACCAAAGCCAGGGCATCTTCTGAAATCGACAAATATTTTTCAGTGTAGGCAGGCTTTTGAAGGCATTGGCAAGGATTACGATGGAAGGTGAAAGTTTAAATATTATACTTAACCTGTTTATTTAATTTTAACTGGCTGTTTTCTAATGGCAAAACACATCAGGAAGCTCTCTTGTGTAAGCCCCATCAAATGGGTAGATTGTATCCCACATACCATTTACACTGCTACTTGTCTGTGGGATTGGATGGGCGAAAAGTCTTAACCATGGAGCACAATTCATCATGTCTTACTACTGTACCCACTCCCAAGGGGAGTAATGAGTGAATGGAGGTTTCTCAGCAGTAGTGCTTGTAGGGTGGCATCCAGGAAATATTCTGATAATCTTATAAGTAAGCTTATTACTTATAATAAATTACTTATTCATTATAAGTAACGAATGGTGAATTTCTCTTTGAAAATTCTAGAACCAAATATAAATCAGACAAAAGAAATATTATACATAAAGATTATACTTTGACTTTTAATATATACATTGGACCGGGTCTCACGATCCGTGAGACCTGGTTTGTGGCAGTGAGCGGGAAGAGTGAGCTAAGCCTGTTCTCCCCGCTTACGAGTGGGGAGGGAGCCCTGGGCGGCCGGATCGGCTGCCCACACGATTGCCGGCTCCGAGATGGAGCCGGCAGGGTCTGGGGGGACTGGGGCCGCACGGCCCCCAGAAGCCCCAGTATGCCCTGAGCGAGCATGCAGGGCATACTGGGGAGACCCCCGGAGTCGGGAGGCAGCCTTTCACCTCCCCTCTGGGGGTCTACTCATGAGTAGGCATGGCGCAAAGCCGCGCTGCGCCTACTCACAATTTAAAAAAAAACAGGTTTGGGGGCAGGGGTTCTTGAGTGGGTTACCCGCTCCAGAACCACCAGGCTCGCAGCCAAGCCCGGTGGTTCTGACAATCGGGGAAAATCGGGCTAGGCTTTCCAAGCCCGATTTCCCCCGATCGTGGGAATAACCCCATTATTTCCTAAGAGTAGTCATATGAATCTACGTGTCAAAGTCACCCTGGTTTGCTTATACAGAAGGATGTACGTTACTCAATTGAGTGTGAAATATGGAAAAGTCACCACAGCTATGCCCCAGAATAGCCAGCAAACACATTAGGGTGTTTTATAAAACATTACCTGCACTAAGCAGTTGGTCCTTCACTTGAAAATTGAGACAAGAGCAATCCGACAGAGTTGGGGCTTACTCTCATAACCTATTTTCATGGGAACTAGTGAGAAACAAAAGTGTACCTTTGCACATAAATAAAACACCAATTCTTCTCAAATGAGCAACCATAACTAGCTTACACACCTGTGATGAGAACTGAATATGAATGTATTTAGAAAGTGATCATTGATGTTGGTGTGCATATAATAAACCACTTGGAAAGCTGTCTGTTTGTATTTTCCTGCCAAATAGTTAAAATAATTTTACCACTCCTCTGCTTCTCCAGATTTCTGATCAGGTAAAAGTCTCATCCCAACTTGGAAGCATGCCACACATGACCATCTACCAAGCTCAACATGGTAAACTGCTACAAGCTAGAACAGTAATCTCTTTTCATGTTAGGGCAAAGGGCCTCCAGGGCAGAGAAAGCAAGACTTGTAGATAGACTTGGACTCTACAACCTTCCACTGGCCACAGTGGCCAACATCTAGATTAACCCTGTGGCTCTGTGCCAGCGTTCTTTATCATGCGAACTGAAGTGCAATTTTTGGCAATCCCTCCTTCTCTCTGCAGCCACCTGTGCCTCCCAAAACTATGTCCCTCGGGGGACACATGCTCAAAATTGCACCCCCAAGTCATTCAGCAGAAAGATCTGGAGCAGGATTACTTGGGTATCACCCTACAAACCCTAAGCTTGATATGACTGCAGCAGTAAGACAGCAGCTTGGAATATAAGAAATAAGGACTGCTATACTGGCATAAACAAACACCTATTCCTTTAGACTGGCACTAAAATCTAGCCCGTACCTCTGCTGCTGATGCAGCAGCATGCACTTGCCTAAACAAACAAACAAACAAACAAACAAACAAACAAACAAACCCTTTGGCTGGCACACCACTGTTTCTTCTCTGTCTTTGTATGGCAGTATCTATCCCAAACTACACAATATGATTGAGACACACCAATGTATTTGGGGATATGTGCCCCATCCAACTCTTTGAGTATCCACTCTGACACTCCAAACCTAATGTCTATAACCCCTATTCACAGCAGAAGACACTGGAGATAATGAGGCTGTTCTCACGTGCACTCTAATCCGGGTTAGGGAAGCCCAGCCTGGTTTAGGCTGCATGTGAGAACCTCCAGGATCAGGCCCAATTCTGACAGGGCAGCACCACCTAGCCCCACTTTTAAACCCGGCTCTTAACTGAGGTCAAGAGCTCGAGTGATCCCTTAACCCAGGCTCTGGGATCGTGTGTTTGCTGGGGCTACGTTCAGCCCCAGCGGACACAGAGATGGGTGCCTAGAGCGTCCGTCTCCTGGGGAAATCCCCCAATGCATCACACATGTCACACAGTACATTGTGGGATATCTGGAGGCTGGGACGTGTCATCCTGGCCTCCAGAGATCCGCACAGCAGCACACAGCATGAATCATCTGGGAGTGTGGTCCCCACATTACAGAGATCACTTGTGAGGGAAGGTAAGTTTCACCAGCCTTCCTCACCAGTCATGTGAATGACCTCAACACATCCAGTGCAGGGCAGTGCAAGACTCCACTCTATACAGAATGCTCCTTGGCAGCACAAAGGTTGTGGAAATCCCTTTTCTGGGAGAGCCCCCTGGCTCTTGGCTTGATGGCATTTCGGCATCTTTTGAAGTATTCTGGCTGGCCTTTAACCTGGCTGAAGTCTAATCATGCTTAGCTGCTGAAGTTTTTATCTGACATTTTTTGGTAAAGGGTTTTATTGCCACTGTCCTCAACTGATTGCTTTTCTATTTGAACCAAAAGGCCCACAGGGGGCTAATGTTCACAATTAACAACAAACTATTAACGTTCTTACAAAGCAAACTTCCCTTCCATGCATGAAGTTGTGTGCCCTTCCCATTTGGCTACCACTCCCGCACACCCCATATAGGTCTAGCCAACCTATTTATACATATATATATTTAGCAATGCAACTTTATGGCAAAATATGACTTTTAGAGTAAAGCTAACATTGGCAAGCATGCTTAGAACTTGGGCTAAGCAAAATTCGGAGCTTTTGCCTGGTTGGCAACTCTTGGGCTTTGAAGACATTTCTAAGAGTTTGCAATATAATATTGTAGCATCACTGTCCAGATCTTAGAAGCCTTTGCACTTGTTTGGTACAAATATCCATTCATGCTGAAGTTGGGGGGAAATTGCATGAGTTCCCCTCAGACTCAGCCTCTCACTTCAGCCCATTTTCAGTGTCATATTCATAAGCCAGAAAAATTATGTTTCCACCATTATTTTTGGGTTGTTTAAAAAAAAAAAAATAAGGGTGGGTGGGGAGAACAAATGCAGGGTTTTTTTTTTTCTATTCCAGAAATCTCACCTCTGCCAAGCAATTTGTCAGTTCAAATTAAAATGAAACGAGAAACAACTATGTTCAAAATCTGGTAAACCTTCATTCAGAAAACAGCACTCTTATGATGCAGTCATTAGTGAA
The DNA here is from genome assembly GCF_027244095.1 of Hemicordylus capensis. Taxonomy (NCBI): domain Eukaryota; kingdom Metazoa; phylum Chordata; class Lepidosauria; order Squamata; family Cordylidae; genus Hemicordylus; species Hemicordylus capensis. The sequence continues at coordinate 392,308,550 of NC_069657.1, read as the reverse complement.
ATTAGTGGGTAATAAAACTTATCTTTCTTGTAATTTAACTGTTGGCTGAATCTTGAACTACACTGGTTGCTTCAGTTGCAGGACCTCACTCCATGTTCATATATAGACATACTGCTTGTTTGTTTGTTTGTTTCAAATCGTGGGTAAATGCAAACTATCTAAATATGTCTGCTGTAAAATTCCATTTGAAAATCTTGTGACTTTGACTGAATTCCATTTACTGCAGTTTGACCTACTAATGAATGATGACATTAGTCATTCTGATTTGCCCTTTGGGGACCTGTTTTTTCAATTAATGTGAAAGAAAGAACTCTGTGGCAAAGGGGGTTTCTCCCTGAATTTTTAATTTCTTTATTGCTCTGGAAGTGGGGCAGTGACCGACAAATATTGGCTACGACTCTCTCTCTCTCTCTCTCTCTCTCTCAAATTTTGCTTGAAGCACTCAGTACATGTTGCTGCTGGTCTGACACAAATCACATTGTAGAGACTTATCAAGAATCCAATCTTTCTAGGAGAAGGTGAGCTGCTGTGACAGGCTTGATAATGCTAGTTCTTGTCAAAGTCTTACTAGCTAAGCAGCCATTTGGCACAAAAGGGTATTTGGAAAGAGAAAAAGGGACGACTACACTGTGCACACACATTGCATTATCCATATGTTGTCTCAAAGAAATTGATATAATATTCAGTGGAAAAATTAGACTCCAAAACCATAACAAACAAAAGCAAGGGGAAAAATGAATAGTTCACCTTGTTATCCCACTGCTTGTATACTTTTGATCTGGAAGCCAAGTTATAAGCAGATAAAGGGGGCGGAGGGTTGGAATGAACAACCATATTTGAGAAAATGAATATTTTACACGAGTTATAAACAGCATACTGCCTTGCCTGTAAAAGTACTTTGAGGATATAATGAAATATTTCTAAAAGCAACAAAGTGTGTGTGTGTGTGTGTGTGTGTGTATACTTTGTGGACACAATCACTCATAAAACCTGAACAACCACTGTTAATACCTAAGTAATAAGAAGTCAGATAAACTTCTTATTCTTAAGACACCCCCTAACATGCAACATATATAATACAGCATCATTTCCCCATCCCACCATCCCATAAAAGATCTATCAAAAAACCATAGGGAAACAATCAGTATTACCTTGCTGGAGTGTGATTTTTTAAAATTCCTTTTCTCCATCTAATATCCCTGTGTTACTATTCCAAAGATTTTCTGCACCACAAACTTCAGACAATATTAATCTAAAGAATCAGAACAAGCAGGAAAGGGAGTCCAGAGTACCTTTTCTCTTTCTCATCAAGCATTCCCTTCAAGCTCCCCCTAGTTTGAAAGACAAATTAAACTCTCTCCCTCTCTATCTGTCACCACAAACACAGAGCTCCTTACAGTGATGTAGTTGCTGAGTTAGGCGGTGCTCTTTTAAATTTCTGCTCCCTCCCACTTTTCTTTTCCTGGTGGGGATTTTTACATTGTGGGAACTAAATTGGCATGTACCATTTTGTCAAAATGTACCATTTTCTTAAGGAAAGCCAAGACTCGTTTGACTTTATTTTGGTTCTGTTCAGAGGTTCTTTTGTGCATTTGTTTCAATACCACTGAAACTGATACTTAGGAATGTCTTTGGTAGGAAAGAGATAACAAATAGCAAATAGACTAGAATCTAATCATCATTAGCTGACAGACAAACAGCAAAGAGCAACTACAATCAACATAAAACAGAACATTTGTTTGATAAGTGCAAGATACCCCTATGGATAGTTACTAGAACTAGTTGTAAAGTTAGGACCTTATTCCTTGGATTGGTTTAAATAGTAGCAATATAATATAAAGTGAAAATTACTCTCTTTCATTGGAGTTGTATTGCCTACCAGTTAATTCCTTTAAATTTATTTATTTATTTTATTACATTTCTATACCGCCTAAAACTTGAGTCTCTGGTTGGTTTCTAACAATTGCATTGCTGTAACGGGCTTTTTAGTAGCCCAAATGCATTTCAAACAAGGACACAACGAAGACAAGTAACTCCTGTTATGCTCGCTCTGTGTCAATGCTGTTCCAAACAATAGCTGAGCGCATGGCCTAGGCCTGTTCAACTTGGGCCCCCTAAGCTGTTTTTGGACTACAACTCCCATAACGCCAAGCCACAGGGGCCAATAGCCAAGGATTATGGGAGTTGTAGGCCAACATCTGCAGAAGGGCCGAAGTTGAGCAGCCCATATACCATTCATATTTTTGCTTGGCTCACAAAGTCAGCACAGTGCCAACTGGCCTAATGGCCATTGCAGAGCCTTCCCCATGTAAAGCACGTCATGACTGCAGGAACAAAGCAGGATCCATTTTGAACAAGAGCAATTTGGACTTCCACCACTGAAGACTGTGATATTCTGCCTTAGCGAGAGCTACTGGGCCAGGAAGACGCGTCCCAACCTTATAACTATATGGATGACTTTACCAGCAGCCCTTGAGCAGGCAATAAAAACCTGCCATCTATTACTACTACAGATATTTATATACTGCTTTTCAACAAAAAAAATTCCCAAAGCAGTTTACACAGAGAAATAACAAATAAATAAAATGGTTCCCTCTCCCCAAAGGGCTCACAATCTAAAAAAGAAACATAAGATAGACACCAGCAACAGCCACTGGAGAGGTGCTGTGCTGGGGATGGATAGGACCGGTTGCTCTTTCCCCGTGCTAAATAAAGAGAATCATTACTTTAAAAGGCATAAAAACACTTTTAAAAGGTTTTTAAAACACTTTAAATTCTGCCTTAGTGAGACCTACTGGGCCATGAAAATGCTTCCCAGCATTACAACTGTATGGATGAGTTTACTACCAGCCCCTGAGCAAGGTGGTGATAATTCAGTAGAAACATTTAGTGAGTTGCCTCTGCAAGGATATCTGGCATGGATGGCACTAAGGTGGTCTCAGGCAGTGTTCCCTGTAAGAGGGATTCCCAGCTGTTGTTGACTACAACTCCCAGAATCCCCAGCCAAAGGCCATTGCAGCTGGGGATTCTGGGAGTTGTAGTCAACAACAGCTGGGAATCTCTCTTACAGAGAACATTAGTCTCAGGGTTCCTATATTTTCAGACAACATAGGACATGATACTTCTAAAGTCAAGCACAGTAATGTTCCACAGGTTTCACTGGATCAGTGTTCTTCATTGTGAGCTGAGGAGAGCTGGTCTTGTGGTAGCAAGCATGACTTGTCCCTATAGCTAAGCAGGGTCTGCCCTGGTTGCATATGAATGGGAGACTTGATGTGTGAGCACTGCAAGAGATTGCCCTCAGAGGATGGAGCCGCTCTGGGAAGGAACGTTCCAAGTTCCTTCTCTGGCATCTCCAAGATAGGGCTGAGAGAGATTCCTGCCTGCAACCTTGGAGAAGCCGCTGCCAGTCTGTGAAGACAAGACTGAGCTAGATAGACCAATGGTCTGACTCAGTATATGGCAGCTTCCTATGTTCCTATTGTAAGACCTGAAGTGAGGGCCAGTGGCAGCCCCCATCAACCCTGAGTGCAGCTGCCTATTTGTTTATTGGGCCTGTGCGAAGCTTCAGCCAAAGCTGAATACTCTGCACAGTTCCCCTGGCAGCATGTAGAGATGACCATCCTCACCATGGAGTGCTACACTTTGCCCAGTGCTGGAGAGTTGGGGTTTCATTTAAGGGAAATTGAGCCCTCTTGAGCCCCTGAACCATCTTGCTAGCCTTTCTCCGCACTTTCCCCATAAGAGCAGGCTCCCTCCCACCCATAGCATTGAGAAAAATGCAGTACCTTTCTATGCAGATGTCAGCACAATGGGAAACCACTCTCACATTCAAGGTTTTATCTTTTTTTGCCCAAGTAGCCCCCTACTTGAAAAAATAGTGAATATGCTTGGGGAGAATATGCTTGGGCCTGGAATATTAAACATAATTTCATGATGGTAAGAACCATAGAACACTGTGAGGCTTCATTCGGAATAAGCATGTTTAGGATTGCTCTGTAAATCTAAAACATTAAAACATCAGGCTTGAAAAGGCTATAATAAAAAAGGAGGAAATGAGAAACATCACTCAAGATATTCTCCCAGACATAACAAAACACATTGTGAAAGGCTCAGTACACGTTCAGTGAGCAATTTCAGGGCTGGTGTTGGCAAAGTTGGGTAACTACCAAGGGCCCAAAGCCCTCAGAAAGGCCCAGTGCTCATCCGTGAGAACACCACTGTGGCTAGAGCCTTCGTGGTGGTGGTGGTGGAGTGACTTTCTCAGGGCCCAACCAGAAAGGAGCAGGCCCATGGAGGCAATTTGCTGAGGGTCCCCTGAAAGTTAAAGCAGGTGCTTTCACATGAAGAAATCTTGGAAGTGAAACATTAACTGGAGGTCAGTTTGGGTGATACCTTGCCATGTGGTAAAGGGGTATGCCTGGAGCGCATCAGGGCAGCCATAAAGTGCAACACAATGGTTGTGTGTTTTATAGCTGCTTTCCTCACAAACACAAAACAATCTTATAAAGATTTAACTAAGAGTTTATTCAGAAACAACTCCGTTTTCTCTTTCTCTTTTCCCTTTCTGACTCCACCCCCCCCCCACAGGATCCCCACTGGGACAAACTTCTAAACCAGGGTTTCTTAACCTTGGGCCCCCAGATGTTGTTGGACTACAACTCCCATCATCCCCAGACATGGCATTTGTGGCTGAGAATGATGGGAGTTGTAGTCCAACAACATCTGGGGGCCCAAGGTTAAGAAACTCTGTTCTAAACAAGTCAACATAAAAGATACTGGATAGAATACAACAGTGTGCTGCTGGCATGTCTCCAGCCTAATCATGTGGGTGGTAAGATGTCACCCAAACAAGCCCCGGGTCATGTTGGGAGATGAAGTATGGACTGTACATACTGTATAGTATTTTACAAAATAAGCCAGTGGCCATAGCCTTAGAAGTCAGGAGCTTTAGGTTTTGGAACATTAAGTGGCAGTGCATTTCTGTGCATAACTTTGGTTGATACAACAGCTGCATCCATTCCCTGAAGATAATGATCTCAAAACTGTGGTGCACTCTCTGGTAACCTCTAGACTTGACTACTGCAATGCGCTCTACGTGGGGCTGCCTTTGTATGTAGTTCAGAAACTTCAGTTGGTCCAAAATGCAGCAGCTAGATTGGTCTCCGGGGTTTCCTTGGAGAGACCATATAATGCCTGTTTTAAAGCAATTGCATTAGTTACCAATAGGTTTCTGGGCAAAATACAAAGTGCTGGTAATGACCTTTAAAGCCTGAAATGGCTTAGGACTGGGTTACGTGGGAGAGCACCTTCTTCTGCATGATCCCCACCTCAATAAAAATCATTGCGAGGAGTCCATCTCTGTATGCTGTCAGCCTATCTGACGGTGACTTGAGGGCGGGCCTTCTCTGTAGTCACTCCTGGGCTGTGGAATGTGCTCCCTATAGACATTTGTAGTTTTCTGCCTTCAAGAGAGCCCTTAAGATGCTTTTTTTTTTTAGCCTGGCTTTTAGTAATCTTTGAATGTTTTAAATTGCTGTTTTAACAGTTTGTGTTATTTTGACTTTATTGTGTTTATTTTTATGAGTCGCCTAGAGCCTTTGGAGTCAGGCGGTATAAACATTAAATAAATAAATAAAACATTTATTCAGAGGTAAGTCCTACCGTTTCCAATGGGGCTTATTCATAGGTAAGTGTGCATAGGATTGCAGCCAAAACCGGATTAAAAACACGCATGCATCGCTTATTTAATGGGAGACATCTATAGAGTTAAAGGGCGAAGGATACTATCTAACTTTCTGGATAGAAAACTATGACACTAACATGGTAGAGCAAGTACTGAAGTATATTTCATGTAGTATTCTATGAATCTGCTGTTGCCTGGATGATGCTATTCTTTGAACTGTATTTAGAACTTGAAATGCCCACAAATTTCATGTTGCAACTTAACTACCATGAACAGCAAATGTCCAGATTTGAATGTCCATTAAATTTGGAATCAGGAAATGCCATTGCTTGGAGGGTTGTGTTTTTTGTTTTTTTGTATTTTTGCCTGTGAAGAGAGTTGTGTTCATTACAGACCTCAAGCATCTTGTTAAAATTTCAGAGCTCAAATGAGGGTGCCAACTTCAGAGGCCATGTGGTAAAGAAGTCAGGCTGTATGGTGCCTGCATCTTTTACAGGCTCCAAGCACAGCTTCACTAATGATCTGCATGGATGGCTGATACATCCTCTTTAGTTAAACCTTCTTTGAGAATACTTGTTTTGATGGTGCAAGAGGGTACCAAATTACACGTATTTCTAGTAGTCTTTTTTTTTTTGATGATGATGATGATGATGATGATGAAGAGGACTGTGTTACCCTAAGTCAGCCTAGGTCAGGGTATGGAACTCTCAAAGGAAACATACCAACATAACAATAAATTTGAAAGCTGTACCAATTATAACTACCAAATTCTAACCAGGATTCAACAAGCTGCTTCAGGCACATTCAGGGACTTCAGTGTATCTTGTAGAATTTTTGACATTTTTTTCTTTCAGCCGTTAATCCTCATGCTAGATGATAAACTGCTTTTGAGGCTCCTTTCTGTTCGGTTCCAAAAGTGGTTTGCCATGTGGCATGGCGGTGGAAGGAGAACTGACTGATCAACACACACAAGTCCAAACAACATTTGGAACATTCATTGAAGAGAATGTTCCTAAGAGGTAGGCAGTGTTAACTTGGGCCAGTAGAGGGAGCAGAAACACTACCTCCTCCAGGCCTGATCAGCCATGCCCCCAATTTTTGTGCTACCGTGTTCTTCCTCACTGGATAGTTACATTATAAGGAATATAATCATCTTGCATTTTTGAACTACTCTGTTTTCTATATATACAGCCAGAATGTCTTTGGATTTGAGGGTCACAGCAATGGCAGCACATTTTGACCAGCAAATGATACAAAATCATCACATCCATATGCAGTTGCTTGTTGCAGGTCACAAAAAACATGGACTTCTCTACCTTAGGCAGTCTTAGGTGGTGCATTCTTACTGAATGGTCAGCATTAATCAAATACTGACCAGCAGTGCTGAACCAAGTGAGAAAGCAGAAGGCTAAGAAGAGTTTTCTGATTTACTGCTGAATCTGAGTGATTTCTACAATTTGTTTTGCTCATTGCTATAAACCAGTGATATAAAAAAATAACTCTAACAACAGCCTCCTTTGTGTTGTGCTCTGAACTTTTCCTACAGGGCTTCTGCTGAGATTCCGTGTGGCACTGAGCTGTCAACATTTGTAGGCTATGCCAGCAACAACTACTTAGTGCCTGCTTCCATGAAACTGAACAGATCCTCTCTGTGGTGTGCTTATCCCTGGCTACTTCATTCAGTGCTCCAGGGACTAAACAAAATGCAAATTTTTCTGGCGGGAACACGCTGGGAACTACAGAACAGCATTGGCACCTACACATTTCCAAACAGTTTCTGCAGCCAGAACTGCCAGTGGAATCAACTAGGAGATTAATTTATTTCTCTCTCCTGATTTCAAGATAGCTGCAACAGTTCATAAGTAGCCTCTTATAAGAATGTGCCACACACACGCTCTGAAAACCCTTCAGCCATGAACTTAACCTGCCATTGTTTTCCTAACCAATATGGAAAAAGGGTTTATGTTTCCGAGTGCTCAGCTATGATAGGGGCTACTCACCTCGGTTTTCGGTAATGGTTTTATGACACAGTTTTATCACATGGCTCTCATGGGGGGGAAATGTTGCCCAAGCTGATCACATAAACTGTGTTAGAAATACTGACGATGTCTAGCAAAGGGCTTACATGGGCCAAGTGCCATTTGCACCAACTTTGTCAACATTCTAAGCTGGTTCTTCAATCAAAAGCTCAACAGGATGTTCCTTCTCTTTAGTTCACTATTGCCAAGCAGGTGGGCTTGCTTTTGGGTGGTCCACCTTTGCTCAGAGGTGTCAGTTTTTAGGCTGTGGCAAGGCCACAACAATCCTTAATAAGCACAAGTGAAAAGCTGCAGATCAGAATGTGTTCAACTGGTGCTCCTCCTTGGTTTAAGTGTCACCACAAACTGGATGACCTGCTGCAAGAAACTGATCTAAAACTTACAATGGCCTAATAAAAGGCACTGAAGATAGGGAAATAGATCTACTGTCCTAGAGCAATGTCAGAAATGATGGGATGTTTCAGGGACACTAATGCTGAGATGGAGCAAGCAGATGGCTGGCAAGATGTTCCTACCCCATGTTCCTGATAGTCAGGGCAGTTGGTTTCCAGTCTGGCAGATTTATAAATCCTTGCAGATCAGATGGGGCTACAACCAGACTGGCTTTTCTTATGCTGCTCCCCACCCCAGCCATATTCTGCCTGGCAGCCTGCCCGATTCCCCATGGTCTCTCTGCCCGTTTTGCTTCTCATCTCGCTTTCTCCAAGCTGCTGGCGGAACCCTTTGTCCCAGCCTCCCTCCAGACAATTTTCTCAGTTCATACCTCAGCATGCAACTGTCTCCATACCAGTCTTTCTGTGCTTTTGCCACAGCGCTCCATCTAGCTCCAGTTCATTGACTGCAGGGACTCACACTTTGGTTCCTGTATACTCAACTGCCTACAATCCAGAGGTAACACATAGGCCAGCATATATAGGCCCATAGGCTGCTTTGCAAGAGTGACCGCAGTCTCTTCTTGTCCTCTTCAACCAGAACTGTGCGTGCGATTGCCCTTCTATGACACAGCCTTGCATTGGTGGCAGAGCAGGAAGCATGCTGTCTTTTTTGCATTTCCTGGTGCTGTTTCTGGAGTACTAGGTAGTAGTTCTTAAATTATTCCAGCCCTTTTTATCTCCATAAAGAGTGGACATTTAGCTTTAAAAACAAACAAACAGTAAAAACAATTATTTCAACAGATTAATTGTACCAATTAATCAAACTGCATGCATAACTTATAGCACATGTAATAGGTACCTAAATGTCCAGGGACCAAATCTGTCACCAAAAGGATTCCCATCAGGTCCTCAGCATAGCCTCTGACCCCAAGGATCACCCCCTCTCTGTACATAACAACAGCAACAACAAATATTTACATACCGTTCTTCAACCACAGTTTCCAAAGTGGTTTACACAGAAAAATAAATAATACAGAAATAAGATGGTCCCCTGACCCCAAAGGGCTCACAATCTAAAAATAAACCCAAGGTAGACACAAGCAACAGTCACTGGAGGGATGCTGTTCTGGGGGTGGATAGGGCCAGTTGCTCTCCCCCTGCTTAATAAAGAGAATCACCACATTCAGCCGTGAAGCTCACTGGGTGACTCTGGGCCAGCCAGCCACTTATCTCTTAGCCTAACCTACCTCACAGGGTTGTGGTAAAGATAAACATAGCCATGTACTTTGGGAGCCTCTGGGCTCCTTGGAAGAAGAGTGGGAATAGATAGATAGATAGATAGATAGATAGATAGATAGATAGATAGATAGATAGATGCCTCTTTGCCCAGTTATCAGGTTAACCCCCTCAAAACCTGTTTAACACACGTACACAAATAACATAAAATTTGAGGGGTGAGATACTAATGCATAGTAACCACTCCTCCGCAAAATGTCATGTAGTGGCACAGCTGCTGCAAGAAGCGATTGCAAAGGGGTGAGAAATCTGGAAATAAAGCAAATAAGGTGGGCCAAGTATTCAGTCCTATTAGGGCCCTAACAATGCCCCTGGTCAAAACAGGGCAGATATAACAAGCATGTACTGGTGATTAATGGCTTCAAAAACTGGAAGAGAATGTTGGATTCTTTTAGAGAGCATGTCAAGGTTTGTTTGTTTGTTTGTTTGTTTGTTTGTTTGTTTTATTTCTATTATAAATTATAAATATGTTGGGGGGAGACTCTCAGACTGAGTTGGGCCCTTTAGGCCCAGATCTTTTAAATATGTAGCAACATCCCTGCTTAAAGGTGATCTTACCCAAACTTTTCCATGAGGGCTAAAGACTAAAGTGTCATGCATGGGTGATGGGTCAACACTCTGGCAGGGAATACAGGGGATAGATTCTAGTCCCATGGGAATAAATCATTCTTTCCCCACCATACACACCAATGTAACTTGCTTCCATTTAACCACATTGTTACATTGTGAATATAATCACACAGACACACATCGATGAAACACTTCACTTTAAGTGTGTGGTCCATCAGGAAGCAGAAATGCTAACTAAATGCTAAAGATTGATACACACGGAGAACGAATGGAAAACACTCAGCTGTATGCTCTTCAAAAGCCACCCAGAAACTCATGATCTGCCCTGACAGATTCAAACACATATTCAAATCTAACTCAAGAAATAGGAGAATGGGATATCAATTCAAAGTGTTAACATTAGTAATGAACATGTGGTCCAATGTCTGCAATACAAGACTAATAATACAGAGAGGCGCAGAGACCTAGAATGTCATCCATTCTCAATTTAAATTCCCTTAAGGCACTTAGAGAGATCAACAAGAGTTTGAATGCCTCCTCTGAAAGCACAATTTGAAAATACCTGCTCCATTGTTAGATCTAAAAAGCTGAACTTAGCTCTCCAAATCTTGTTATGTGGATAAAGCTTTCTAAAATTGGTCCTGCCTATATCCTGCTCTCTGGCATCAGTCTCTGGGCAGTGATTCACCAGGTATGTTCCCTGAGTTGTCTGATAAATGCAACGTCACTGTCACACCATAACAGAAATGAAAACTGAAAATTGACATCATGACCACCTAGTTCAACCTTTCAGGAACTGAGCAGAACAGACCACTTCCAAGTTTCCTGATTAATAGATCACAATATAATGGGCCCCTCTTGAAACTGAAGGTCTAAACCTGAACACTGCAGAAATTATTCTACTGATTGGTTAACAAAAATTTGGAAAGTGACCAGTATAATCAAATTGACCAGCTTTATAAGGATCAGGGAAAGGAGACAGGTGGATGACAAGTTCATACAAAAATGAACTTGGTACAACTTTTAGTTTAGCTTATTCACACATTATGTTCAACACTCATACAATCTGTGTATAGTGTATGCAGGTAGATATCTGCACACAGGTAAAGTTATTCATGTATTGCATTCGTTGAATGCAGGTAAAGCAGTGCACTTCTGTTCGATATTATCCATTTCAGGTACCTGTACCTCTGTTTGGCCTATGGCTGCAATAAAAGAACTACTACTACTACTAGGTACCTGTACCCAGGTTCCCTTTTAAAATGAATCTAGGTGCAGTCATTCACACAAAAACATGTACGAATGTACAGACATCGGAATGCAGGTATATTATAATGTCTGAATAAGGCTCCAGAATGCATGGGGTTTACTTAAAACCACAATAATCCTGTATCGCATCTGCCAGTTCATGTCCAGCTGAGTTCTTCAGGATTGTGAAGGTGCTACTGTGTGCCCCTTCCCCCTTGAATCAGTACTTGGAACCAACAATTACTTGCTGTGACCTTTTATATGAGTTTTTTGTGGACATAATCTCTTGTATTTGGGCTGACTTAGATTCAAACTCCACAATTCTTATGGAATCTGATGCCAAGGTGTCCAGCAGCTCTCTTTATGTGATGACCCTGGATTAGTTTCAGTTCATGACCCCTGAGGATGTGGACAAGTTGCTTGGAATGGTGCGGCCTACCACCTGCGCTCTTGATCCTTGCCCAACATGGCTTATAAAATCTGGCAAGAACGCTGTTGTAGAGGGCCTGGTAGAGATAATAAATGCTTCTCTGAGGGAGGGCAGGATGCCTCCTTGTCTTAAGGAAGCAATCATTAGACCATTTCTGAAGAAGCCTGCCTTGGATCCCTCAGAGTTAAATAATTACAGGCCTGTCTCCAACCTTCCATGATTGGGCAGGGTGATTGAGATGGTGGCGGCCTCCTAGCTCCAGGCGGTCTTGAGAGGAAACTGATCATCTAGACCCATTTCAAACTGGCATTATAGCAATAGCAATAGCAATAGCACTTACATTTATATACCGCTCTATAGCCAGAGCTCTCTAAGCGGTTTACAATGATTTTAGCATATTGCCCCCAACATTCTGGGTATTCATTTTACCGACCTCGGAAGGATGGAAGGCTGAGTCAACCTTGAGCCCCTGGTCAGGATCGAACTTGTAACCTTCTGGTTAGAGGGCGGCAGTTTTACCACTGCGCCACCAGGGGCTCATTATGGGTGGGCTATGGGGTGGAGACTGCCGTGGTTGGCCTGATGGATGATTTCCAATTGACAGAGGTGACTCTGTTGGTCCTTTTGGATCTCTCGGTGGCTTTCGATACTATTGACCATATTATCCTTCTGGAATGTCTGAGGGACTGGGGGTGGGAGGCACTGCTTTGTAGTGGTTTCGTTCCTAACTCACAGGCAGATTCCAGATGGTGTCTCTTGGAGACTGTTGTTCTTCAAAATGCGAACTTTCCTATGGTGTCCCTCAGGGGTCCATATTGTCTCCAATGTTGTTTAACATCTACAAGAAACTGCTGGGAGAGATCATCAGGAGATTTGGTGCAGGGTGTTATCAATATGCTGATGACACCCAAATCTATTTCTCCGTGTCAACATCATCGGGAGAAGATATAACCTCCCTAAATGCCTGCCTGGAGGCAGTAACAGGTTGGATGAGAGATAACAAACTGAGGCTGAATCAAGATAAGATGGAGGTATTTATTGTGCAGGGTCAGAACTCGGGAGACGATTTTGATCTGTTGGTTCTGGATGGAGTCATGCTCCCGCAGAAGGAACAGGTACGCAGTCTGGGGGTGCTTCTGGATCCGAATCTCTCCCTGGTATCCCAGGTTGAGGCAGTGGCCCGAGGTGCTTTTTATCGGCTTCGGCTGATATGCCAGCTGCGTCCATTTCTTGAGATGAACGACCTCAAAACAGTGGCACATCTGCTGGTAACCTCTAGGCTGGATTATTGTAATGTGCTCTATGTGGGGCTGCTTTTGTATGTAGTCTGGAAACTGCGCATGGGTTCAGAATGCGCCAGCCAGGTTGGTCTCTGAGTCATCTAGGAGAGATCATATTACTCTTGTATTGAAAGAACTACGCTGGCTGCTGAAGCGTTTCCATGCAAAATACAAGGTGCTGGTTATTACCTATAAAGCCCTAAACAGCTTAGGCCCTGGGTATTTAAGCGAACATCTTCTTCGCCATGTGCCCCACAACCTGTTAAGATCATCTGGAGAGGTTCGCCTGTGGGTGCCGCCAACTCTCCTGGTGGCTACTCGGGAACGGGCCTTCTCCATTGCAGCCCCTGGACTTTAGAATGTGCTCCCTGTTGAGATAAGAGCCTCCCCATCACTGGCAACTTTTAAAAAGGCATTGAAGATGCATTTATTCACCCTAGCTTTTAATTAGATCTATGGTTAAAAAAATCTTTTTTAAAAAAATTAATACTGGGTCTTAAGTGGTTAAAAATTTTTTAATGTTTTAAATGATTTTAATTGTTAAGAGATTTGCTGTTTTAAATTATTTTAATTGTAAACCACCCAGAGACACCAGTTTGGGGCAGTATAGAAATGTAATAAACAAACAAATAATAAATAAATAAATAAAAGAAGATCAATTAGAATGTATACCAAAAAGGGGGGAAGGTCCCACCAAGTCCAGAAGGATGCGGGCATAGCTAACAAGTAAAGTCAAAGAAGCTATAAAGGGGAAGAAGACTTACTTCAGATATTGGAATGCCTGCCCAACTGAAGAGAACAGAGGGAACACAAACTCTGGCAGAAGAAATTCAAGGAGACAATAAAGGAGGTGAAAAGAGAGTTTGAGGAGCATTTAGTTAAAAGCATCAAGGAGGATAAAAAAAACTTATTTAAGTATATCATAAGCAGGAAACCTTCCAGGGAGGCGATTGGTCCATTAAATGATGAGGGAGTGAAACAGATTATTAAGGAGGATATTGCAGAAAGCTAAACGGGTTATTTGCATCTGTCTTCATGGCAGAGGATACTGAGCAAATATCTGTGCCTGAACCAAGCTCCTCAGGGACAGAGGCTAAAGAATTGAGTCAGATAGAGGCAATGAGAGATGATGTTCTAAACTGCCTGAAAAAATTAAAAATTAACAAGTCACCATGGCCAAATGGCATCCACCCAAGAGTCCTTTAAGAACACAATTGAGTTTAAGAACTCAAATATGAAATTGCACCAGAGGACTGGAAAGTAGCCAATTTAACACCAATGTTCAAAAAGGGATCCAGGGGTGATCCAAGAAATCACAGGCTGGTTAGCTTAATGTCTGTGCCATGCAAATTGATGGAAAACATGCTCAAAGATAAAATTGTTAAGCACATAGAATAGAACAACAGGCGCTGCTGAAGGAGAACCAGCATGGCTTCTTTAAAGGTAAAATTTGCCTCACCAAACTTTTGGACATCATTGAAATTGTCAACAGGTGTGTTGATAAAGGATCCAGTTAACATAAAGCTTTTGACAAAGTTCATCAAAGACTTGAGAAAAACTTAGCAATCATGGGATAAGGGGACATGTTCATGTGTGGTTTGGTAACTGGTTGAAGGACAGGAAACAGAGAGTAGGTATAAGTGGACAGTTTTTACAATGGAGGGAAGAAAGAAGTGGGTCCCTAAGGGATCTGTACTGGGACCAGTGCTCTTAACTTGTTCATAAATTATCTAGAAGTTGGGCTAAGCAGCGAAATGGCCAAATTTGCAAATGACACCAAACTATTTAGGTGAGTGAAATCCAAAACAGATTGTGAGGAGCTCCAAAAGGCTCTCTCCAAACTGGGGGAGTGGGCAACAAAATGGCAGATGTGGTTCAATGTTAGCAAGTGTAAAGTGATGCATAGTGGAGCAACCCCCCCCCCCCCCAACTTAACACATACACTGATGCAATCCGAGTTGTCAATGACTGACCAGGAGAGAGATCTTGGGGTTGTGGTGGACAGCTTATTGAAAGCGTCGACGGTGTATGGCAGCTGTGAAAAAGGGCAATTCTATGCTTGGAATCATTAGGAAGGGGACTGAAAATAAAACTGCTAATATCATAATGCCCTTATTCTATGGTGTGGTCACATTTGGAGTGCTGTGTATGGTTCTGCTAACCATACCTCAAACAGAACTGGAGAAGATACAGAAGAGGCCAACCAAGACAATCAGGGGCCTAGAGCACCTTCTTTACAAGGTAAGGCTACAATACCTGTGGTTTTTAGTTTAGAAAAAAAGACGACTGAGTAGTGACATGATAGAGGTCTATAAAATTATGCATGGTGTGGAGAGAGAGAGAAATTCTTCTCCCTCTTGCATAACAGTAGTGTAAGAAACAATAGCCTTGCTACTCAGACCAGCTCAAGTGAGGGGAATGATCGCTGAGTCATCCCTGCTGAGCTGCCTGGGTGGGCTCCTCATAAAACGATTCTATATTTCCGGCAGAATACTTCGCTGCCACCAAGCACTCCAAATTATTAGAGATTGGTCCACCTGGGCTAGAGTGCTTTAGTCCAGGGTTTTCTCTTTACTTTATTAGTCAGCAAATATATTTTTAAAAACCTGTTCTCCATGTGTATGTCTGCACGTGGTGAGAGTTAGTAATAGCAGTCTTGTGGTCCGTTTGGAGACAGTTTGCACTAGAGGCTTCCCCTCCCTCCCACTGTGAGTTAATCAAACAATCTATGAGGGTTTGTAAAAACAGAAAAAAACAATTTATTAAGTTGCTACAAACTAGTTGGTCTTTGGCTTCAGCTTTTTGGTTGCACTTAGAAACACTTAGTTGGTTACAAGAGTATTTCAAAACACCCAGATCTTTTTTTAGGTGGCATGTAGATAATTCAGTTACTCAGTTACAAGAAAACAGATACTTAGGTATGCAAAGCAACACACATACAACCCACCCCCCAAAAAACTTCCTTATGCAAGTTCTTACTAAAAATTCTTTCTCCTGCTCTAAACCTCCGAAGCCACCAGCCTTGGCTTTCCTCCCTGCTTGAATCTCACTAAAACCCTGGTGAGAATAAGCCCCCTGCAATTCTGTCTCACCAGAATTTGCAGACTCACCCTGAGAGAACTTGGCCAGACTCCATTGTTCCTCTCTCACCTAGGTTCCTCCATTGGGTTCCTCCATTGTTCCTCTCTCACCCTTCTTTCCCCTCTCAACAGTCCTTTCGACCCACCCCACCTGTAAACCGATTGGGTCATGACCTAGGCTCTCCAGTCTGTCAATTGCTCCCCCCACCCCAGTTAACTTTATTAGTGCTGGCTGGCTGTCCACTACAACTAGAACCAGGGGTCATCTCATGAAATTGATTGCCAAGAAATTTAGGGCTGACAAAAGGAAGTAATTTTTCACACAGTGCGTAATTAACCTATGGAATTCTCTTCCACAAGATATTGTGACAGCCACCAGCCTGGATGTCTTTAAGGTCTTAGATAAATCCATGGAGGACAAGTCTATCCATGGCTACTAGTCTGAGGGTTATAGGCCACCTCTGCAGGGCCACTGTGTGAAACAGGATGCTGGACTAGATAGGCCTTGGGCCTGATTCAGCAGGGCTGTTCTTATGTTCTTATATAGGTGAAATCCAGAAAAGACATCAGCTGGTCTGATGTTGAGAAAACATCCTAATATTGTTTCATGGAACCATTTTTGTTTGTTTTAACAAATTTTCAATGAATTTTAATACCTGTTCTGCTGTCACTGAAAATAGATTCACACAACCCCTTTGGGGGGCTACTTTTTCAGTCTATGCAAACTTTCCCCCCTCCATAGACTGCATGAGCATCTGGTGAATCCACCACGACAAGCACAAATAAAAGGTGTATCATTTAGTTGTGACTCATTTGCTTATGTGAATTCTCTAATCGATAGTCCCATTAGATCATCCTCTCTACCTTCACTACTTTATTTGAGCCTCGGGGGAATTTCCAAAGAGTATTAACTAATGTTTTAAGTTTTCTGTTGTCACTTATTTTAACTAATGTTTTAACTTTTTTTTTGTTTGCTTTGTTATAAACCGCCCAAAGATGTGAGTTTTGGGTGGTATAAAAATATGTTAGTTAGTTAGTTAGTTAAATAAATAAACATCAAATCTTTCAAGTTGCTTTTGCATATCAGATCACTGGAAATCTCCACCACCTACCCATGCTTAAGCTCAAGTCCTCCTTACCCCATTCATAAAGCAGTGCCAACACAGTATGAATAGAAAAGTGTTATGATCCGCTACCGGCTCAGTTCAAAGATGCGCCCGTGCCATGACCACAGATCTGAAACCCTGAATCTCAGGATCATGTACAATGAGAGAGATACTTTGGGACAAAGGACATTCAAAGAAGAACAGACAATAACCCTGATCACATGACATATCCAGAGATATGAGTGCATGGATGGGAGGAGGAAGAGTAGGATCATGTCTGTCAGACCCATCATTGATGCATTCATTTGAGACATACCTGTTGAATGTATATAAGTTCTCTCTGCATTAGGGACTCTGTATTTTTCAGGAAGCCGCCTAATGGCTCAGTGGGGAAGCAACCTGCCTAGAGAGCAGGAGGCTGTTGGTTCGAATCCTCACTGGTGTGTTTTCCCAGAATATAAGAAACTCCTATATCAGGCAGCAACGATATAGGAAGGTGCCTTTCTGCATGGGAGAAGGCAATGGTAAACCACTCCTGTATTCTACCAAGAAAATCACATGGCTCTGTGGTTGCCAGAAGTTAACACCGACTCGATGGCACAACCTTTCCTTTCCTTTCTTTTTCAGGACTCCTGATCATACAAATAGAGTTTGTTCACAGCTTTCAATGACTATGTGGGTAGGGGGAAGCAAGGCCAGTGGGCATAAATCCTCTCCCCACATCTGTGCATTCCAGATAGTATTAAGACTGGAGATGGCTGTAACTTCATGAAGAACGAATGTATGAATGTGGGGCCTCTCATATTTCCTGTACTAAAGTAATATGGTAATTGTTTTTGACTGCTGGTGATGTTTTTCCCTATTCACTGTGTTGGATTCAAACAAGGAGGCAGCTGAGCCTATTATTAAGATATTATTAAAGAATATTTACACACTGCTTTTCAACAGAAGTTCTCAAAGCAGTTTAGATAGCAAAAAAAGGAGTTGGTCCTTGATGCCAACAGTGCTCACAGTCTGAAAAGAAGGGACACACCAACAGTAAATGTGACTGCTGAGTAGAAACAATTGCTCTCCTCTTGGTAGATATAGAAGAGTCACCACCTTCAAAGATACTTTGTCCAGTTAACAAGACCACCATCTTAATGTGCGATCACCACCAATGTCTTTCACTGTTATTAGCTGCTTGAAAATTCAAAATTTGACAGATGTAGGTAACTAGTAAGAATCAGGAATTTTCCAAGCAATGAAGAGACAAAGGGGGAAATCTCAATCATCAGATTCAAACCAGGGATGTCCCTGAGAGGCCTGGGCATCACAAGACAGACTGCCAACAGACTGCTTGGAATGGTGATTTAAGGTATGCATCATCCTGTGCAAAAGATGATCAGATCACACAGCTGAGAAGCCTGAATGCATTGGGCCTGCTGTTCAAAACCAAAAGAAGATCAATTGTGCAGCCACTGTGATGCTGAAGCCTTGAGACCAAATCATCGGGGGGGTTCTGGCAACTACCAGCAGTAAGTAAGGTGAAGGAAACCAGAGATTTTCAGATAGTGTGTGCACCAGTACTTTTAGCTGTCTCCGTGTCATCTGAATCTGTCATGTTGGGTGTACAGTCTCAGCTTCTCTCTGCCACCTGATATTCTCCACCCAACTTTGTGTTAGTTACAGATGTCAGGGCGCTTTCCAGATTAGCCACTCAACAATGGCAAAATGCTTCTGTTCAGGCAAATCGCATTCAAAACGTAAATAGCCAATCACCCAGCAGGCGGAACAGTCTCATGAAAACTAACAACTAAAAAAACCAGCAACTTTTTAACGCCAGTTATAGCACTATTTTGCAGCAATTAAATTCGAAACAAGGCATTGGAAATCTGAACAGCACCCTGCTGTCAGCGTAGGGACTGCAGTGACACAACACAGGAACTGTGGAAGCACACTTCAGAGATTCATCATGACCCCATTGCAGGGTGTAATTTGAAAAGCACCCAGCAGAATATCAGGTGGCAGAAGAAACACAGCCTTGTCAACCTCACATATTTGAGTTTGGACAACACAGAAATGGCCAGAAGTACTGTCTTGCACAGGGAGTGTGTACTCCCGGGAACCTTTTGGTTCCCTTCAGCTTTCTTTTGGGCAGTTGTTTAAAGCTACCCATAGTTTCTGTCCTAAATGTCCAAATGAGGATGCCTAAGATAAGTACTTTGGCTTTTCTTAAACATCTTAATTTGGGCATCACAAGACAGACTGCCAACAGACTGTTTTGAAACCCAAATCATTGGGTTTGAAGTGCTTCAAAAGCACAGTGGCTGCACATTTGACCCTTGTTAGGTTTCAAGACAGTACTGAGCTTTCATGTTTGTATCCTTGGCTGATTGTTATTCATTTTATTTAGTTTTGAACATTTTACTTGTCAGATGCTCTGTTAACTAATGAAATAGCTTTCTACATCCTGGCTTTTTGCTTAACTTCCAGCTGGTAGGTATTGTTCCTGGTGCTTAAGAATCTTTTTGATAGGATTTTTTTCAGTAGTCAGATTATGGGAGAAGCAGAAACTACTCTGAATGAGGCAATACCAGAGATGAAAGTTTCATTTTTGTTAAAAAGAGTGCTGGTGGATGCCTCTTTGCAGCTAAGCTCTGGTTTTATAAACCTTATGTTTGTGAAGAACAGAAATCCTTTATGTGATATACTGGCAGGTTATTATTTTTGACAATTTAAAAAATATTCATAGGCTTTAAGATCATGCTCAGAATTGTTTGTTTCCCATGTGATCTTTGCTAATTAGCTATGGATTTCATAGGCTACAGTTAGTCAGTGGAAAGTGCAAATAAAAAGTAACTTCTCCCAGCTGATGCCATGAGTTCCGTCTCCTGTTGCGGTCTCTGGTGTCTGCTCTGCTCTGGCTTTGTTGAGGCAGATTGTTGTTTAGGGGACTCCATAAAATAATTTTACTGATGTTGATAGCTGGTGGTTCTCCCTTGTGGCCTTTGGGTGTGCCATAAAGCTCAATTCCTTCCCAACCTAGGTTTCCTGCTGCTTTCCCATATCACTGCAAAGAAATATAATGGGTCCCAACTACAATTGAGAGCTTTTCTCCATTGCTTCGAGTTCCAAAAGGCATAAAGGATTTACAAGGGAAACCTACCCACCCCTGGAAAGTCTAAGGAATCGATGTAGCGAGAGTGAAAACAGATGTAGCTTGGCAGCTACAAATATGAGCTGTGATCATGAAAGTCCCTGGTTCAAACTTATCTTGTTGGGTTGTAAAGATTGTTGAATAATGCACGTGAAGCACTGTCAGCACTAGGTTGTAGGTAGCTATCAGAGGGGGCACTGGAGCCTACAGTGAGGGCCTGGAGCTTCCCCAGATGGCAGGATCTACTGTGGGTTTACTGAGAGTTTGAAGTTGCTCCAGAAAACAGATGCAAAAAGTGGATTTTTTAAAACCACGGATATAAATTGGGCTACACTCGGTTCATGAAAAAAGAAACCCAAATTGTATGATAATTGCTCCCCAATATTTCACAGGGCTTTCAGGGTAAATTTGGCCGATATGTGATCTCACCCCATCCATTCTGGAGGAGATGTGCACTAAAAGCTTCCTGGGGAGTGTGAAAAGCTTCCTGGAGAGACCAACAAAAAAACAGGAGTGAGGGAATACAGCAGGAACTAGGGTCAGGAAACAATCCAGAAGTCGAAACCAAAACCAAAACCAAGCAGACAAATCAGGATCAGGAAACAAGCCGTGAGTCAGAGTTGAAGGCGCAATGCCAAGCAGACAAACAATAACCAGGGTGGAGCAGACCCGGTCAAGACCCACACTGCACTAGGGCCAATGATACCTTGAAACTGAAGCAACACCTGAGGCCAGGAAGAAAGCCTTTCTATCCTTCCTGTCCTGGAAGGATCCAGTGTACACCCTGGCTGGGTAGGGTCAGTCCAGGACCCAAGAACTCCATGTGTGGCAAAGCTACTGTAGTTCAGCTGGCTGCCTTATGGAATAGCAGTATGCAGGTTCACAGATTCCCAATTCTTGACACACTTTGAAAACTCTAGCATTATATAAAAATGCTACTCAATCTAGGATAAGAACCAAACTATTCACTTAGTTGTTACATAGAAAGGAGCACATTCTCTGCATGAGTGAACTTTCAAGTGGCCATTTTATTGTGATGCAAAAGTGGCACGTTATTAGAAAGTTGAATTACTTAGTTATATTACTCCAGTTGGTTATGTGCATGCTTGAAGGAGTTTGGAGGGGCAAATATTACAGCCTATCTGCAAGACAAAAAACTATGGAGAAAACAATTACATTTTTTATGGTTTCTTGGGTTATATGTTGTTCACGCTGTTCAACAACACTAACAGTTCAGCTTCATCAAGGAAACATTTATTTATTTTTCTACTGATATACTCTTTTTGTTAAAAACCATCTCAAAGTATTTTATGTCCAGCAAGCCTGACAATCTTTTCTTAGGCTGCACCCCCCCACCCCCCAAAAAACACACCTTAAGTAAATCAGAACAAGTCAAAAGAGATTTCCCTATGTAACCTGGGTTCCTGCTGGGCTTCTGCACAGCTAAGCAGACAATCCTGTCACAACATTATCAGGCCAATTACCATCTCTGTTGGATAGTGGTATGCATGGGCTTTTTGGGAAAGCAGCAAAAATTCTTACAGGGTGCACTGATATTTACTGAAACAAATACCTTCCTTTTGAGAAAGACGAGCAAAACCTTATTAATATATTTGCCACCCAGTGGTGAAAGTTTACTGTGTGTGTAAGTGGAGGTTGTTGGTGGAGGGACAGCTGCTAGGGGTAACAGCAAGCTGAAACTGTGTTAGGATTATCGGACCATCAAAATAGTTTGCCCAACTAGGAAACAGGTTTCACGTCTGCAGGGTAGAACAACTGCGAAGAGGGTCGTGTCAGGCAAGGGCTGATCACTGCCACTCTTAGGCTCTCAGATGACAATAAAATGTGGGATTTTCTAAGCATGTGCATGCTGGCCATTTCTGGGGCGCCTCTGATCAGGGCTGCAGGGAGGCATGCTGTAGCCACATGCACCGCTTTGTACGAGAGTGCTGGCAGGGGGAAAGTGGCAGAGTGCAGGCTGGCAGGTAGGCCGTGCCTCCCCCTACCCTCCCAGGTGTGCACAGAACCGGTTTCTGTGCACATCGCTAATATAGAGTGAGATCTGTAAGTACTCACACCAAAGCAATGAAGGACACTGAGAGTTATCCAATACTTGAGAAAAGAAAGGAGTTTACCACTGGATATTAAATTAGATAATTTTGTAAATTTTTGATGCTTCCAAGTCGCAAAGGACTTAGAATGTTTGGCAGCTTAGAACTGAAACTGGCCAAAAGGCGTGGATATGGGTGAGGGTCAAGGAGCAAGAGTGTTTTCCATTTGATCCAGCAATGGAGGAGGGTGAATATGTATGTGTTAACAGAGATTGAAGAGGGGTGATCTGAGCTTTGTTGCCAAAGTACTTCTTCAAAAGAGTATGGATGGCATGCAGAGTGTTCAAAAGCCCAGTGTTGAGAGTTGGACCATGTAGAAGAGTAGGTATATGATGAATTAGAAGAGCTTTGTAATACAGCCAAAGATCCAGGACCCGTAGTCTGCCTTGATCAAATGACCAATGTAAGCTGGCTTTTTCTACACAGGGTGGTTTATAATTTCTTAAGAAGTTATCCCAAATGCATTGCCAGGACTTTAGTAGAGCTTCCGGTATGTGATATGGTAATGCGAGGCATAGGAAAATAGACTTAGGAAGGATGCTCAATTGGTGAGCAAGAATCTCTGCAGCCAAGTCAGGTTGAAATGTTTCCATTTCAGAAAGTCCTGCTTAATTGAGTGAAGTAGAGCACAGAAATTAATATCTATGACAGAAGCATCATCAATAGGAAACCAGATGCCAAGATATTTCCATTGTTTAGAAGGCCAGTTAAACATGGTGAGAGAATGTAGTTAGAGTGATTTCAGAAGTATTATAACAAATAATATCAGACTTTGAGGAATCAATATGGAAGCCAGAGACTTTTTCAAAAGAGTGAAGGAGGTTAACAATGCAGGAATAGCTGAATATGGATCCGGGGAAAATAAAGTGAAGTCATCAGCAAAGAGACTAATACTACGTTCTGTTCCATTCATAGGGTAGCCATGACTATAAGGAGAGTTCTTTACAACCCATGCCAGAGGTTCAATAGAGAGGACGAATAACAGAGGCAAAAGAGGGCATCCTTTCCTGGTGCCTCTATGGATTCTGAATTGCACAGATGTAAGCCCATTAATTCTTAAACTAGCTGTCGGAGTGGTGCAAAGGTAAAGTAAAGTGTGCCGTTGAGTCGGTGTCAACTCCTGGCAACCACAGAGCCCTGTGGTCATCCTTGGTCAAATACAGAGGGGTTTACCATTGCCATCTCCCGCGCAGTATGAGATGATGCCTTTCAGCATCTTCCTATATTGCTGCTGCCCGAGATAGGAGTTTCCCATGGAAACATAACAGTAGGGATTTGAGCTGGAAACCTCTGTAGAGACCTTTAATAAGAGATATAAATTTAGGGCCAGCATTAGCTTTAATTAAGAGTTGAATCAAATATAGAGGTTCACAATGATCAAATGCTTTCTCTGTGTCGAAGGAAAGTACAATCAGCAGAGCATTGGTACAATGTGCAAGTTGAATAATATTTAAACTCCATCTTAGGTTATCAAGTAAGTTCCTTTGGGGGATAAATCCAGATTGGTTAATGTGGACATAGTGCCAAATAAATGTATTGAGCCGATGAGTGAATAAGGCTGTGAAGATTTTAGTGTCCTGACTGATGAGGGCTATTGGTCTGTAAGAAGGAGGATTTGAAGAGTCTTTTTTAGGTTTGGGGGTTACTATTATTTCAGTTTCTTTCCAAAAAGGAGGAATAGTTCCAGAGTTCAGAATAAAATCAAACAAGTCAGCTAAATGTGGAAAGAGCTCAGATCTGAATGTCTTATAAAACGGAGCTGTAAAGCCATCTTTTCCCAGAGCCTTGTCTCCTTTTAGGTTGAATATGATCTCTTCCATTTCCTCTTTTTTATATGCTTATCTATATACTGGGCATGCTCTGGAGAGAAATTGAAAGGTAAGTTTTCTTCCAGGAAAGTCGAGATAGCAATGGGATCTGGTAGATCGTTGATATATAGAGCTTCTTGTAGTAATCAGTGAATATAAGTAAGATGTCAATAGTATCTGACGTTAGACCTTTCTGTGAGGATGTAATTAATGTTATGATTTGGGAGGATATGTTTTTGAGACTCACCAAGTAAGAAACTTATTGACCCTAGGGCCCCTTTCAAAATAGTTTTGTCTTAGTTAGTCAAGTTGTTGTATACTATTAGTCTCAAGAAGGTCTAATTTGGCTCTTGCCCTTTGCAATTTAGTGTAAAATTCCTTCCCTGCTCTGTTTTTAATACAGAGTTTTCCAATCATGAATTTCATTAAGAAGAGCAGTCTTGTTCAGATTCTTTATCTTTTTTAGGTTCATGAATTGACACGATGAATCGACATGGTTCAACATAATGCTAATACAAGACCCAAGAAAGACAGCCTTTGCAGCTTATCATATAATCTCAGGACTTACTCCATTTTCCTTGTTGAAGAAGAAGTCCTCAGAGACGCAAGTAGATAGTCTTGGTACAGTCAAGGTCACGTAGAAGAGTGTTATTAAATCTCCAACTTCATGAAGGAGAAGTGAGTAAGCCAAATTTAAGAGTGGTTAAGGTCCAGTTATGATCTGACCATATTTGGTCACCGATTAAAGCTGAGTGTAAGCTGGGTTCTGTATTAGTGCAGCAGAAATGAGAGTTAAATCTATCCTGGAATAGGACTGATGTTTTGAAGAGTAATAGGCGAAACTACGTTCTGTAGGATGACAACAGCAAGAGTCCCATTAAATCAAATTTGGATAGTTGTGCAAAAGGAGGAGGATAGCAGGGAGATAAAGTAGATACATTGGAGACTTTAAGTCTCTTCAAGAAGAGACTATAACCAGACTGAAGTCACCTCCAGTGATTTGATTAGGAATATTACATTTTTCAAGTTTAAGGATCCAAGTGATAAATTTGAGTTGGCCAGAATTCGGTACATAGATGGTACCAATAAGTAGGGGTAATTCCCTCCAAAAAATTTCTAAAAGAAAATAGCATCCATTTATATCTAGCTGAGATTTGGAGGGGACAAAACAGAAGGGTTTTTTTAAATGTTAAGATGATGACTCCCTGATCCCAAAGGCAATATATTGTAGAGAAAAATATTTAAGTATTGAAGAAACATTTTTGCGTGTGTGAATTTCCTGAAGGAACACAATAAGGCTCTCCACACAAGCAGTGTGGAGAGCCTAAGAGGGTTCTGCGGGGAGAGAACCTGCTTTCCCCGCAGACAAGCAGGCAGCTTGCCCTGGGCAGCTGGATTGGCTGCCCACATGAAAACCAGCTCCATGATGGAGCTGGTTGGGGTGGTGGGAATTGGGGGCTTCCCAGCCCCTGGAATTCCTACCATGACCCGCATGAGTAGCCTCCCGGTTGGGGGTTACTCGTGAGTCGCCATGGTGCGGTGCTGTGCTGTGGTGACACATGATCAAATGGGGTTAGCGGTGCATGCGCTCCGCTAACCTCGTTTAAGGAGGAGCAATTAAGTGGACTTGCCTCTGGGAGCCGTGCAGCTCCCAGCGGTTCACATGCCTGGTGGAAACCGGTCTGGGCTCCCTTAGCCCAGTTTCCACCATGTGTGAGAATAGCCTCGATGTTGGGATTCAAACAACATAATGGGGCCACTCACATGACCTACTGGGCATGTGGGGGGAAGGCTTCGCAAAACTTGCCTTCACCCCAGATGTACATTCTGAGCCTGGTGAGAGCATACTCCACACTCCCACATGATCCCCGCTGCTCTGTGCAGCTCAGAGTAGGGCGGATCTCTCTGTGCCTGGGACCCGTTATCCCATCCTCCAGGTATCCCACAGTGCACAGGGGGATTCCTTCAGGGAATGGGTGCTCTAGGCACCCGTCTCTGTGTCAGTGTGGGCTACAAGTAGGCCGTGTTGACACACAATCCTGGGAGTTGAGTTAAGGGTGTGTTTGCACCCATAACTTCAGCTAAGAGCCAAGTTTTGGTATAGATCCCGGAAGTTCTCACCAGCAGGCATATGGAGATGGACCTCTCTCAAAGATCTCAATGTGCAGTTGGGATTCATGAAGAAAAATGCACTCTCCTAGGTAACCTGGTCCTAAGCTGTTTAGGGCTTTAAAGATAATCACCAGCACTGTATTTTCCCAGAAACTTATTGGGAGACAATACAATTGCTGTAAAACAGGCATAATATGTTCACCCCAGGGAGCAATCTAGATGCTGCATTTTGAACCAATTGAAGTTTCTGAACCACCTACAAACGCAGCCTCATATAGAGCCCATTGCAGTAGTCAAGCCTAGAGGTTATCAGAAAGTATACCACAGTTCTGAGATCACTATCTTCAAGAAGCGGTCGCAGTTGTTTCAACCAAAGTTGATAGAAAGTGCTCCTGGTCATAGCCTCATCCTGAGAAACCAGAGTGAGGCCTGGGTCTATAAGCACTCCCAAGCTTCGTACCTGTTCCTTCAAGGGGGAATGCAACCCCGTCCAGAACAGGAAGATCTATCACATCCCTCAAAGTATGACCCCTTACCATGAGTACCTCCATCTTGCTTGGATTCAGTTTCAATTATTATCCCCCATCCAGTCCATTACTGCCTGTAGGCAGGCATTTAAGGGTTATGCTGTTTCCTGATTATGATGTCACAGAGAAATAGATTTGGGCTTTATCAGCATGTAGATAACACCCAGCTCCAAATCTTCTGATGCTCTCATCCAGCTGTTTCATGTAGATGTTCTGGAATCCATCTGGAATCTACCGGAGAGATAGGAGCAGAACCACTGCAAAGCAGTGCCACCTATTCCCAAATCCCCCAGACGATCTGGAAGTATACCATGGTCGATAGTATCAAAAGCCACAGAAAGGTCCAAAAGAACCAACAGAATGACATTCCCTCTGTCCATTCCCTGGTAGAGATCATCCATCAGGCCAACCAAGGCTGTCTCCACCCCATAGACCGGTCTAAAGCCAGTTTGAAATGGATCTAGATATTAGTGTCTTCCAAAACTGCCTGGAGTTTATTGGCCACCACACTTTCAATTATCTTGCCCACCTAAGGGAGGTTGGATACTGGCCTATAATTATCCATCACTGAGGGCTCTAGGGCAGGCTTCTTAAGCAAAGATCTAACAATTGCTCCACTCTGGGAAAAGCATCTAGATTCCCATTCCTTCCCTGGCATCTCCAAGATAGGGCTGATAGAGATGCCTGCCTGCAACCTTGGAGAAGCCACTGCCAGTCTATGTGGAGAATACTGAGCGAGATGGACCAGTGTTCTGACTCAGTATATTCCTATATTCATTTTGCAAGCATTGAACTTCTGTTTATATAGCTGTACTTAGTACTAGTATTTGCCAATTGAGCTATATCAGAGAGCTTCATCTCAACTTCATTGACTTCCAGTTGCAAAGGCTACATGAGAGCATGTAACTGTTGAAGTTGCTCATCTTTAAGCAATTTGATTTCAGAGAGAACTAGCCTTGTGTCATCCAATGAGGTGTTTGCAAGATTGTTGTCAGCTGGAGTCCCATGAATCACTATTTTCGCTGTGGTAATGGAGCAGAGACATCAAAGTTCACTGGGGCTAAGAAGGATTTGAGGGCTCTCTTTGTACAGGTGGAATTTTGGGTTTTTGAGGCTTCAGACCTTCCCATTATAATTTGTAAATTAGTGTCGAGGCTTTTAGGCAAGCATAGGAAGGCTGGTATGGGAATGGAGCCCAGGATTTAGATGTCCGCCATGTTGATGACATCATCCCCACCGCCGAGATAGAGCTAAATCTTGAATTCAGTTTTTTTTAATTGTTACCATAACATACCACATGACATACCAGAACCCTTATAGTCACCAAAAAATCAATGGTTCTCTTAACTCACAGTCTCGCTGAGTAAAATTAATATGTGCCCTGAGTGATTAACCAACTAAAGCTGTTTAAGTATCTAAATATGTATTTATTGCCTGCTCTTACATAGGGTTTCATGAGTGTTTTCCAGATTACGAGATTTGTGCCGGTTAAAATGTTGTAAAGTGCAACAGTATTAGGCAGTGGCTGGAAACCGTGAACACAGCATCTTTCAATACGTTTCTCAATGCATCACGACAGGCTGTTCAAGTTGCCCACCATGGCAGCGGGTTTTCCGGGCAGGAGGTGTCCATATTCCACTGGAAGTACATTCACTGCTCCCTTCTCCTTCTCTCTTTCAGGCCACTGGAGTCGCAGAGCGGGAATGATGTGACGAAGGAGGTTTTGTTATTCCCCCTCCTCTAGGTGCTTTTGTGCAAAACTGACACTTGGGGGAGAACCATGGCGCAAACTACAATCCCTTGATTGCCTATATATTAAGGAAACAGAAAGGGATTGTGCATTTGTGCAAGAACCTGAGGCCCCCCACCCTGAATTTATATACGGAGAGGGGCTTTAGATAGTAACAAATCCTTGAACTGAGGAATGAGCCCTCAACACCACATGGCATTGAGAACAGTTTGCAGGGCTACCTTGCAGTAAACAAGGGAGGGGGTGGAAGTCCGTTGCCTTGCAGTAAGCAAATGTTAAAGATTAAACTGCCAGTCAGCCACTCAGCTGATAGAGCAAATGGGATTGCATTGAAGTTAATGATTCAATTCAATGGGCTTCCTCTTAAGTAAGGGACCAGATCTATGCTTGCTCCAAAAGCAGAATGCAAAAGGAAGCAACTATGGAAAAAGAGGCGCTGCCACCTCACCGTGCAAAAGCCGGGCTGGGAAGGTGGGCCTGCCGGCAAGGGAGAGAACAAGCCAGGAGCAGCCCACACAGGGCCCCCCATCTTGTTCTTCTCCTGCTCAGGCAGGAGGCTTGACTGGGGGCTGTGGTGAGAGGCTGCTGGGACCCACAGGAGAGTGAGGGGCTCTTCCAGAGGCTGAACATGAGCACACACACACCCAGTCCATGGCTCCCCTCTACCTCCAGTATTCTGGCTCTGGACATCTGTGCTCCCTCATTCTCCCTCCAGGCTTGGGACTGCATCTCCCTTGAAAAGGCAGCATCTTTCCCCCTCCACTTGCACCAAAGCCTCCCTGCATCGCAGCCCAGCCCTCCAGCCTTGCCCCAAGCTTGTCCCTCTCCCTCCTTCCTTCCATCCCTGCCCGTCCGCTCATTCCCATGCCAGAGCCTTGCTGCCTCCTCCTTTCCTTGCTCCAGTGCCATATCCTGACCCCCGGCTGCCTCTCCTCTTGCCTGCACCCCACCCGATTCCTTGAGTGAGGAGGGGAGCCACCCAGTGCTGGCAGCAGGATGAGAAGGCGAAGGGAGGCACAGCAACAACTCTTGGGATCCTGCAGTGAGCGGGGCGGAGGGGGGAAAACCCGCCCACATCCACTACATTGCAATGCACAAACTACGGGGGAAGCCTCCTAAGAATGGGAAAGTACAGCTACTTTCCTGCAGGAAAAGTACAGCTACTTTCCTGCACTCATTCACAACGTTATAGTGCTACAATGCAACCATCAAATTCGAAACAAGGCATCAGAATATGAGCGGCACCCTGCTGACAGTGCAGCAACTGCGATGTCAAAGCACCAGCACTTAGAGGACATGTTGCGAACTGGTTGCAGGGAGTAATCTGGAAAACCCTGCTAAGTCCAAAAAACAAAGTAACTGTTCACTGGGGAGACAAGAAGTGGCTATTGCTTGACAAAGTATTAATGCATTGTTATACATTAAACATAAAAGAAAACTGGAGTGTTTTTGTAAATATATTAAAACTATTTCCTTCCATACTTTTTGAGGTTTGTCTTTTTTTTCTCTGCTCCCAGAAGTCTTTCATCCAGATACACACCTGCTTAGCTTTAACATTTCTGTTACATCTGCTGTTCCCAGATACTCCCTGAGTCCAACTAAAGCTTTTGTTGCTTAATCTACTAACAAAATTAATTAAAGTCTGCACCTAGATTTGGTGATGAAGGAACTCAGATAGTGCTCTCTAGTCTTGCAGCTGGGAAGATTACTTAGTGGAAAGAGTTGCAGACATGTTAATTAAGATAATTAGTGACCTTTGTGATTTTGGTTTATTTAGGGAACTCTGTTCAAAACTTTATACCTCACAGGAAGTCTCCTCAGGGAACGTTAATAGCTTCAGGCCTATGTCTGCAAGGAAAATGGTTAAAGAATTAATTTTGGAAACATAGTTAAGATTAAGCCAAGGCTGTAGCAGTCAGTCACAAGGCTTTTTAATCACAAGATTTTTGCACAGTGAAAGTCAGGCTTGGAGCAACATTTTAAGATAACTTGATCCCAACCATACATTTTCTTGGTCAAGAGAGGCCAAGGGAGTGTCTGGGTTCTGAGGCTGAATTACAAAAGCAGAATTAAAATAAAATATTAAACAAACCTGGAAGAAAGTTGTGTCAGTACCAAAAATCAGCTCAGGTCTGAGCTTCTCAGCCAGATCTCCAAATCATATTCATTCATATATACATATACATAAATATATACACACACACACACACACGTTTGTTAGTAGCAGTTTGCTTGAATAGCTAAGAAAATGTTATGTAACCAATTGCTGTGATTGCACTATTGAATTCAAAGGAATGTCACTACTGCAGTTTGTTTAATTACAGCCCAGTACAAAGACATTGTTGTCCCCCTTTCTTTTTCGAGTGCCTGTGAAATGTCAAGACTATGGCTACACTGGAGGTTAAAAAAACACACCCAGCCACTGTTACCCACATAAAAAGGGATGCTTCCTAAGCAATCAGTGTTCCAAAGATTCCTTCCACAGGGAAAGTGCCTCAGACCACTTATTTGCCCTGTTCCCAAATACATTCAAGGACTTTTACACTTGGCTTCTCTCATTAATTGGATTATTTGTTTTCAGGCATCTTGCTGAGTGAGTCAAATCGTCCCACGCCTGGTTAGCAAAGTCCAACTTAATTGTGACCAGTTCAAAGTGGTTTTTAAAGAGGGTGAGTATGGACCTGGTCTGGTTCCTAGGCCTGCTGTGACTGTTTAATCCATGCTGGGCTTATTCAGATGTCAGGGTACCTGAATCGTCAATCCAATAAACATCATGCATGACCAACATGTTGATCCACTTTTAAATAAAAATATGAATTCAATTGAACCATTAGCAGGAGTATAAAATTCATGTGAACTGCATCATCACTTTGGAGACGTGGGAAAAGGGATATCTTTCTCTTGCCTCGATATTAAGAATGGAATGCTCAACCAAATGTTACTCACACTCAACTAAAACACCAGTGATTTGGGTGGTAAATAAGCTGGCAGCGTCTGTCCCCAAACACAGGGGGGACACCCAGAGCAGCCAAATAGGTACATAGCTGAGCTGTATTTAGCACGGAGAGGCTGCTTTGAGCTCAGCCAGAGTGTTGTGGAACAGCAGAGCATGTGTGCATGGAGGAACAATTTGCTTGTCCCTGTAGGTGCTCTTTGCCTTTTATGTCCCTGAAGGCTACAGAACCCCCAGGAACATATTTTTAAGGCACAAAGGACCTATGGGGAGAGGGGTTAAAATTGCTTTTTCCTCCCCCAATGCATGTTCTGCAACACTCTGGATAAGCCCAGAGAAGCCGCTCTGCAGTGAATGATGTTCCACTATGTCCCAATTTAGCTGCTGTTGTGTCAATCAGTGTTTTTATGCCTCCCCTTATCTGTGATGCGAGAGATTTTCCTATCAGCTTTTTTCACTTTGCCCACAATTATTTATTTATTTATCATATTTATAAACCGCCTGACATAGGAATCTCCAGGTGGTGTACAACTATTTAAAACAGTAAAAATAAAAGTTAGACTGCAGCTTAGTTAAAATTTAATTAGATAAAATAATTAAAAACAATAAAACAGTTTTAATTTTGTTTTTAAGCAGAAACCCTGAGAAAAGAGGTTTGTCTTAAGAATTTTTAAAAAGGCATTCAGAGTTAGAGATACTCTTATACTGACAGGGAGCATGTTGCAAAGCCCTAGGGTAGCCACAGAGAAGTAGGGATGTGCACGAACTGGTTCGGAGGCCCTTTTATGGGCCTCTGGACCGGTTTGAACTCTGGCTGGCTTGAAGGTTTGATGGCAGGGGGGGATGGCTTTAAGGGCAGGGGAGGATGCACTTAACCCCCCCGCTGCATTTCTCCCGTTGGTGTATGATTCCCTAAAAGATCATCAGGGCGGCAGCGTACCTCCCTGCCGCCCCGTTCCGACGTTTACTGGATGTAAACTGTGCACTATTACTTCCGGTTACATCCGGTAAACGTCGGAAGAGGGAAGCAGGGAGGTATGCTGACACCCCGACAGGCTTTTAGGGAATAACACGGTGGGAGGGTGTAAGTGCATCCCCCCTACCATTGTATTGGCCCCCGCCGGTTCCGTGCACATGCCTACAGAGAAGGCCCAGTCCCATGTCACCACCAGACGAGCTCATAGCAACTAACTGGACCTCCCCACATGATCTCAATAAGTGGCAAGATTCATGACAGAAATGGTGAAAATAAGAACATAAGAACAGCCCTGCTGGATCAGGCCCAAGGCCCATCTAGTCCAGCATCCTGTTTCGCACAGTGGCCCACCAGATGCCGCTGGAAGCCACAGACAGGGAGTTGAGGGCATGCCCTCTCTCCTGCCATTACTCCCCTGCTACTGGTACTCAGAGGCACCCTGCCCTTGATGCTGGAGGTGGCCCACAGCCCTCCGACTAGTAGCCATTGATAGACCTCTCCTCCATGAAGTCATCCAAACCCCTCTTAAAGCCAATCCAGGTTGTTGGCTGTCTCCATATCTCGTGGCAGAGAGTTCCACAAGTGGATCACGCGTTGTGTGAAAAAGTACTTCCGTTTGTTGGTCCTAGACCTCCTGGCAATCAATTTCATGGAGTGACCCCTGGTTCTAGTGTTGTGTGAGAGGGAAAAGAATCTCTCTCTGTCCAATTTCTCCACACCATGCATGATTTTATAGACCTCTATCATGTCTCCCCGCAGTCGTCTTTTTTCTAAACTAAAAACCCCCAGGTGTTGTAGTCTTGCCTCATAAGAAAGGTGCTCTAGGCCCCTGATCATCTTGGTTGCCCTCTTCTGTACCTTCTCCAGTTCAACAATGTCCTTTTTAAGATGTGGTGACCAGAATTGTATGCAGTACTCCAAGTGTGGTCGCACCATAGTTTTGTATAAGGGCATTATAATGTTAGCCGTTTTATTTTCAACCCCCTTTCTAATGATCCCTAGCATGGAATTTGCCTTTTTCACAGCTGCTGCACATTGAGTCGACACTTTCAACGAGCTGTCCACCACAACCCCAAGATCCCTCTCCTGGTCCGTTACCCACAGCTCGGATCCCATCAGCATATACTTGAAGTTGGGGTTTTTTCGTCCCAATGTGCATCACTTTACACTTGCTAACATTGAACCGCATTTGCCATTTTGTCGCCCACTCCCCCAGTTTGGAGAGATCCTTTTGGAATTGCTCACAATCCGTTTGGGATTTCACTACCCGGAAGAGTTTGGTATCATCTGCAAATTTGGCCACATCGCTGCTTACCCCTGCTTCTAGATCATTTATGAATAAATTAAAAAGCACTGGTCCCAGTACAGATCCCTGGGGGACCCCACTTCTTACTTCCCTCCATTGTGAAAACTCTCCATTTATACCTACCCTCTGTTTCCTGTCTTTCAACCAGTTAGCAATCCACACATGTACTTGTCCCCTTAACCCATGACAGCTAAGTTTCCTCAGGAGTCTTTGATGAGGAACTTTGTCAAAAGCTTTTTGGAAGTCCAGGTAGACTATGTCAACTGGATCACCTTGATCCACACACTCGTTGACACCCTCAAAGAAGTCCAAAAGGTTGGTGAGGCAAGATTTACCTTAGCGGAAGCCATGCTGGCTCACTCCCAGCAGGGCTTGTTCTTCTAGGTGCTTTACAATTTTATCCTTGAGGATGCTTTCCATCAATTTGCCTGGAATGGACGTTAGGCTAACTGGCCTGTAATTTCCCGGATCGCCCCTGGATCCCTTTTTGAAAATCGGTGTTACATTTGCTACTCTCCAGTCCTCTGGTACAGAGCCCGATTTCAGGGATAAGTTAAATATTTTGGCAAGGAGGTCAGCAATTTCACATTTGAGTTCTTTGCGGACCCTTAGATGGATGCCATCTGGCCCTCGTGATTTGTTAGCTTTCAGTTTTTCCAAACAGTTTAGAACATCATCTCTTGTCACTTCTATCCTACTCAGCTCTCTAGCCTCCATCCCTAAAAAGCCTGGTTCAGGAGCAGGTATATGCTCAGTATCCTCTGCCGTGAAGACAGATGCAAAGAACTCATTCAGTTTCTCTGCAACCTCCATATCCTCCTTAATAATCCCTTTCACACCCTCATTGTCTAATGGTCCAATTGACTCCCTGGCAGGTTTCCTGCTTCTGATGTACTTAAAGAAGTTTTTGTTATTCCCCTTGATACTTTTGGATAAATGTTCCTCAAACTCTCTTTTTGCCTCCCTTATTGTCTCCTTGCATTTCTTTTGCCAGAGTTTGTGTTCCTTTCTGTTCTTTTCGTTTGGACAGGCCTTCCAATTTCGGAAGGAAGTCTTCTTCCCTTTTATGGCTTCCTTGACGGTACCCGTTAGCCATGCTAGCATCTTCCTGGACCTAGTGGTACCTTTCCTCCTTTTGGGTATACAATCTAACTGGGCTTCTAGTATTGTGGTTTTGAGTAAACTCCATGCACTCCCGGAGCGAAGTGACTCTCCTGATTTCCCCCCTCAGCTTTCTTTTCACCATACTCCTCATTTTGGAGAAGTTTCCTCTTCTGAAATTCAAAATATCTGTGTTAGACATCCTTGGTGATTCTCTCCCCACATATATGCTGAAATTGATGGCACTGTGGTCACTGTTCCCTAAAGGGTCGATGACACTGACATCACGCACCAGGTCCTGGGTGTCACTCAGAATTAGATCCAAGGTCGCCTTCTCTCTGGTTGGTTCCATGACCAACTGTTCTATGGCACAGTCATTTAGCGTATCTAGAAATTTGACCTCTTTGTCCTGACTTGAATGTGAATTTACTTGAATGTGCTTTCTTTACCCTGTTTCCAAGCCATTATTGCTCATATATGAGCTATTGCTCATATATATATTGTTATTGCTCATATATGAGCAATAACATCATGTGCAAGGAATGAATTGTGGCCTTGCTGCCATTCTTCATGTGGAGAGAGAAGTTTAAGTGTTAGATCCAGAGGTGCACCTAGGTAATTTTGAAGCCTGGATCTAAAGGCCTTTGGAGGGCCTCCCTCCCCTTAAAATTAAGCACCTTCATGCTCGGCTGGGCGACCACATCACCAGGGCCAGACTAAAGAGGATTTGAGGGCCCCTAGGGACTGTGGAGGCCCTGGATTTCAGCTCAGAAGTCCAGGGGTAAGAGTGCCTATGATAGATCAGCAGGTGGAGAGCTAGGGGGATCATTTGTCATAGAAATATTAGCTTGGGTTATATTAGGAGCAGGGGAGAAATACCCAGCATCAGGACAGAAGTGTTTATATTAACTATTCTGTGCTCTCCTAGTTGAGGAACCTCTGCTTCATTTTCTCAAATAAAGGATAAGACTTGACTGTTGGTATCATTGGTACAATTTGCTTCTGAAATTATCCTGTTCAGCTCCACACAGGTCCACTATCTATTAGCTTTTCATTAGTTATGG
This sequence comes from Hemicordylus capensis, assembly GCF_027244095.1. Classification (NCBI taxonomy): domain Eukaryota; kingdom Metazoa; phylum Chordata; class Lepidosauria; order Squamata; family Cordylidae; genus Hemicordylus; species Hemicordylus capensis. Next base: position 392,272,594 of record NC_069657.1, on the reverse strand, counting down.
TAATGATCCAAAAAAAGCCCCCATTTTCTCCTAAAAATGAATATGCCTTCAGTTCAAGTCTATGGCCATGAAAGAAATCATAGTTCACTTTCTTATTGCTTACAAAGTTTATTTGTTTTAAATTGAAATTAGAGATGATAATCTCAAAACAAATATACTGAGGGAGGAAAGGAAGGTGGGCTTTTTTGTAACGATCCCAAGGAACACAAATAGAAAAATGCAGTTTTTGCAAAAAAACATATTAGATTGCCTTCCCTGCCCTCCACCCCCCAACACTGGAAAGTGTAAAATTCCATAGGTTTTCAAAATGTTCATGTTTTTCTTCATGTAATGGTGAAAGGTACAAATGCTATTTCTTAAATACCATGCAAACAAAGAGTATGTCATAACACAAGTATTTCCACATATGCCCATTCTTTGATACCGTTCTATGCTCATTGTAGTCTTTAGTATGAAAAAGTAGTAAGGAGGAAGTGGGGAGTATCAGATCCATGCTCAAAATTTATATCATGTCAGGGGTATATCGGGGGTATGCAGACTTAAGGCTTCCAGGAGCTACCTTTTCTTATTTCTTCCAGAGCCTTGGGAGCTACCACCATGAAATAGCAGCTTGGGGAGGTGAAGCCAATCACAAAATGGTGGCTTGGAGAGGCAGAGCCAGTTGCAAAATGGCAGCTTATAGAAAAAAATCAATCGAATAAAGGGTTTTAACATCAAAGCTCCTGAATTCTAGGATAATTTTGCTGCAACACAGAAAGGGAGCAAGAGCAACTGCTTTGTAAGGGAAGAAACTGGAGAGAAATTGATAGATACAGTAAAACCAATCCCAAGCAACCAAAAAGAGAGAGATTAAAAATGTCAGACTAAGCCCTCACTCAGCTAGCTAATCAGATTTGCAATATTGGCAGGAAGGGAAGGGAGAAGCAAGACCAAACACTTGGAGAGCTACTTCAAATAAGCCTAGGAGCTACCTAATCGCCACCCCGATGTAGCAGACATGCTATAGGAAATTGCATGACTTTTCTGGTGCTTGTATTATGACTTCAGGTTCAGGGTTTGATCCCTGGCATGTTAAGGGATTTCAGGCAGAAGGCATGTAAACTGCTCTGGTTTAAATCACAGAGCCTCTAGTTCAAACAGGTTGGGTACCCCAGACTTACTAACAACTACAGTTATTAATAACTACTTATTTTTAGCACCTTTATGCAGGAATATGAACTCACCAGTTAAAGTGTTTATTTAACAATAATTTCAAAGCATGTCTTTTATTTTTATAGTTTTGTCAGTCAACCCTCCCCCCCCCCACATATGCAACATTCTTTTTTTAGCTGGATAAACAACTCGTGCTAACTTGGCAAAGAGGCACCTTTTAATGTGGTGACTCTCTTTATTTAGCAGGGGGAGAGTAACCGGCCCTATCCACGCCCAGCACAGTACGTCCAGTGACTGTTGCTGGTGTCTATCTTATGTTTCTTTTAGACGGTAAGCCCTTTGGGGACAAGGATCCATCTTATTTATTTATTATTTCTCTCGATGTCTGGATAAAACAAACTAGTCAATAACACCTATCCTGTGTAAACAATATTAATAAATAGTCCAGCTTCTCACATATGAATGTCTTGCTTTGCTGGAGAATATTTACAAGTAAACAATAAAATTATCTATTACCATCCCGAAAACCAGTTTTGATATTAAGAAGTTGCTTTTGAAAGCAGATTCCAGAGAGGATACAATTTTCCTGGCTTCAGTGGCCATCTTTATATACCCTTGTGAAGAAATGATGCCTGAACTTCCTCTTTTTGTATATAAGATTGCTGTATTGCAATTGCTTTGCTTACTCCCTATGTTAAAAAGCTGTGCAGGGGTTAAAAGTTCACAGCTCCTGTTCTAGTTTGGTTTTGGAGGGAGAAGAATTGTACTGGTTTAATTTTGGAAGGAAGAGAGGGTTTGATTTGATTGGGAGTGTTTTAAAATATACCCAAAGTTGTTATGTTGTATTGATTGGTTTGTTTGAAAGAAATGGAGGAAAAAAGAGAATATAAGAAGGTTGCCTTCAGCAGAATTTTAGTGCAAGCTGGAGAGTTGAAGAGAGTCCAAGCTGGGGAGCTGAAGAGTCCAACTGAAAGAGCTGGTTAGTATGTGCTGAAGAGAGAGCTGAGAAATCACTGGGAGAGTGGCAGAATGAATCACTCCTAAAGAAGCTGAAGAAACAGTCCTCTGGGATTGAACCCCCAGAACTGAGAAGGAAGAGCAGGACCTGAGACTGAGCAAGGGACAAGCCAGGCTTGCTGCAGAAGCTGACCAGGAGTGACTACAAGAGGATTCTTGGTAAGCACTTTGAGTGGGGCCCCAGTATTAGTGCAGGATAGATTGGATACATTTTGCTCCTATTTAATTTTGTCCTTGTGCTCTTATGGTTGCTGTTTTGTATGAAAATTTCCAAAAGAAATATTGTTTTGAATTGAAATATTTTAAAGAAAAGTTTTCTTGTTTTGAAGTTAAAAATATCTATCTATCTATCTATCTATCTATCTATCTATCTATCTATCAGATTTATACCCCGCCCAAACTTACGTCTCTGGGCAGCTGCTCTCTGTTTCTTCATCCCATGCTAAGAAGACTTTCCACCCTACCTATCTTTGAATAAGACAGAGGTTTGGAAGGCTGTTTTAGTAGTCCCAGCCAGGAAAAATAAAATACAAAAGTCTACTTGGTGGTAGCTGTGAAGCAGAAGATCACGGGGCTGTTTTGAGACTGGGCTGTGACATGTGGTGGCAGCACAGTGGGATCTGTGACAGTCCTTAAAAATGAGCAGGAGGAACATGTCAAGGTTTTGACTCCACACTTCAGGTGCAAAAATGGCTAAGGCCGGCACTATTAGCAATAGTGACTGGTGTCTATTAGTCAGTGTCAGGTATGTCTATTACAGTAAAAACCATATGGGGAAGTTGTGTTACCAAACTGGCTAAGGGTACATTCCATGTCTCAACTACAATTCATGAATCAAGACTGCAGGTTCAATAGCCTGAGACACTCTCAGCTTATACAGGCATGGTAGTGCCTATATACTGTAGTTAAGATAAGGAATTGTTTCAACATTTTACCATTCTAAGCCCTTAACATTTTATTGGTCATAAAATCAAAACCGTCTGTCAAACAAGCATTAGGGTTCCAGCTCTGTTTAGCACTGGGCATGTAAAATGTTTAGTCTCCCATAGGGAGTATGTTAGCTATTGTCCACCCTCTGGTGGCTGAATGTGGGACAGCACTCCAGTACGATTGGCCAAAGGTGCCTTTCTCTTGTGAGAGCAGGGACAAAGCCAGAATTCTGAAAGAGGAATAAAAATGGCAGAGAAATATATAACATGTAATTGTAGTAAGTAGGTGGAGAAAATATTAATGATTTTTCACATGCCAGTGGACACATTTTCTAGAAAAACATCTTTCACTTGCAATTTTATTTAATTAATTTATATACCACCTGACTCCAAAGGCTTCAGGAGGTTTTAACATTGTAGAGGGGAAATGAATCCCTGCTCACACAAGACTTCTTGCGTTCCTTTATGTGTAATCTGCTTCACAGCAATTTTTTAACCCTCCTATATATACTGCATATGGTTTTAGTTTTGGTTTTATGTTTCCTGCTTCACTCCAAGTTGAACTGGCATGTCATCACTGCTAAAGGAAAGGACAGAGGTAAAGGAAGGAAGTAGAATGCTTTTGGTTACATTCCCAGGCTGTACATCATGAACAGCCTGAGTGTTCACAGTCTGTCACATTCAATGTCAGGATTGTTGGATGGGCTATCAAAAGCACCAAAATATACCTCCCTGTTTACAGGAGGAGGGGTATTAGAACGACTCCCCACTCCAGAATCTGGACTTAGAGCAGGCTGAACATCTGCTGCATATTTCTCTTCTCTCTGAGAAGGTGAGTTCTCCTGCTTCTGCTTGAGGTTCTTGAATCTCTTAAGCTTCACAGGGTCCTTGATTTCTTTGGCACAGTGAAGCAAGATGAAAATGTCCTTCCGGAACTTGGAGCTCATTCCAAAGTAGATGATGGGGTTGTAGAAACTAGCAGACTTTGCAAAGAGGCTGGCGAGGATGCTGGTTAAATTGGGCACAGAATAACCATAGGCGGACCACATTGATATGACGGCATATGGAGACCATGCGGTGATAAAAGCTGTGCAAATGACTATGGAAACCTAGAGAATGAAAAAAATAAGAGTCATCACTGTCCATGTCCCTGCCTAAACCAGATGGGATTACAGTAAGGAACATAGGAAGCTGCCAAGTCAGACCATTGTCCATCTAGCTCAGCATTGTCTGCACTCACTGGCAGTAGCTTTCCCAAGATTTCAGGTAGGAGTCTTTCCCAGCTCCTCCTTGAGATACCAAGGACTGAACCTGGAACCTCCTGCATGCAAAGTGGATGATCCACCACTGAGCTATGGCCTCACTCCCAAGTCTTGGAAAATGTTTTGGGTCTCTCGTGAACCCCACTGTCAGAATGCATCGCTACACATTTAAGTCCATTATAATTCTCTCCCCAGCTCTCTTAGTCTTTTTAGATTGGAGTTTTACAGATGTTGTATATTAGATCTTAGGAAACAAAGGAATCTCTAAAATCTCTAATGTTGCTTAGGAAGCCTTAGAGATCTTAGAAAACTCCCTCCACCCCGGGTAGGGATGTGCACAAATGTTGCAGTGGGGCATGGGGCCATAAGTAAAGCAGGTCCTTACCTGCTCCTCCGCTGCCTCGAAGTCCATGTGCAACCGCGGAGCTTCACCCAGCAGCCTGCGTGCTGTAGCCATGTGTCTCCTGCCACCATGCACAGGCTGCTGGGTGAAGGCCTGCAGCTGCACTCAGACTTCTGAGAGGCAGTGGGGCGGTGGAGGGGCAGGTAAGGACCTGCTTTACTCATGCGTAAAGGTACCACCCTCCACTCTGCTGAAAAGATTTGGCGGGCTGAGCCAAATCGATTCGTGCACAACCCTAACCCTGAATACTACTGGTTCAGTTGTCAAGAGTATTTGTGGAGGGAGCAGTAGTAGCTGTGGTAATTCTTCTTGTTGTAGCCCACTCTGAAGGATCTCAAGTTTGCCATGTTCTATGTGGTTCTCAAATTGGCCCTTACATATAGCTAGTTGCTGACTAGTTTACATGCTCTTCCAATAAGGGATGGGAGAAAGAAAGACTAACTGAATAGGGTTATCCACTTATTAAAGAATTTTCAGTTGCCTTTTAACTAATCAAATTGGTTACATTTAAATGCATTTACTGTCTAAATTGATTAAATCCCACCCAACCTAGATAACAGAACAATCATTTTGCCAAACAGAATAGCTTCTTTTTGCTTGATCTGTACAACATAATTACCCCAATTTGGCAAGGAATATCTGTGGATGAGGTCCCAGATATACCCATCTGGGACTACTAGTAGCTGTGCAGAGCTAGAGTGAAATCAGGGCCAATATCTGTAAAAACAACTGTTTTGTTTTCATTTGATTTCAGGACATACGATCCCTGCTAAAGCTCTGATTTAACACAGCATGGCTGCATAGAGTCCAAAGTTACATTCAAGAGTCCTATGTCCCTTATGAAGAACTGAAATCCCACCACTCAGTGATTGGGTGGAATGGGGAATTGCATCTGGGATCCTATTCCCTCCTTCTGAACGGCTGCCAGGTGGGATTTTAGATTTTTTAGAGAGGTCTCCACATGCACAACCTTGACAGTTGGGCTGTGGAGGGAAACTACATGTGCAGAGTTGTGTGGGCAGACCTTGTTCAGCTTTGGGATATACATGCAGAAGCTTGCTTTTCATGAACACATGACCCCTACCTAGAAAGGTAAGATAGGATTCAGATTCAAACTTTATTACAGTCATAGACCAGCAGACAAGTAAAATATTACAGTAATTCTGAACGAGTTTTACAAATAATATAGCAGAATCTAGCCATTTTATTAATAACCTCACAGTCGGAATTTAAAAGTAAAAATTTTAAATAAAAATCGTCTGAATGGGCTGGAAGGTTTTGCAGCAAAGGAGACACTAATCTTAATTGCGCCTCTCTATAAAAATCACAGCACAAAATGGCATGCACACTTGTTTCCACCAAACCAGAGCCGCATGGGCAAACATGAGCAGAAAAGGGAATACCCTTGAATCTTCCCTCCATTACAGCAGAAGGTAGCACATTCAGACGAGCAAGTGTGAGAGCATGCCTGAACTTGGGAACTACAATGGTAACCAGGTATCCTGCTGATTTGCTGTTGATCATTTGATCACCTATAAAGATGTTTTTGGGTAAGTTTGCAGCTTCCTCCTGCAGTTCTAGATCTATGATTCGTTTCTTAATTGCACTCCTAGCCTGGTAAGATAGGTGTTTAAGCTGCTGCTGACCCATAGAATATTAATTTTCATTAGCTGAGATCACAGGTGCACACATTAGAGTCTGTGCCAGGAGCCCTTGAGCAATGGGTTTCTGACCCTCAGTTACAGTGAGGGAAATAAGTATTTGATCCCCTGCTGATTTTGCCCGTTTGTCCTCTGACACAGAAATGACCAGGCTATAATTGGAATGGTAGGTTTATTGTAGCTGTGAGAGACAGAATAACAACAAACAAACCCTCAAAAGCCCAGTGCCCAAAAGTCAGCAATGGATTTGCATTGTAGTGAGGGAAATAAGTATTCAATCCCTTCACAAAAGATGTCTTAGTACTTGGTGGCAAAACCCTTGTTGGCAATCACAGAGGTCAGACGTTTCTTGTAGCTGGCCACCAGGTTTGCACACAACCCAGGAGGGATGTTGTCCCACTCCTCTTTGCAGATCCTCTCCAAGTCAGAAAGGTTTCGAGGCTGATGTTTGGCAACCCGAACCTTCAGCTCCCTCCACAGATTATCTATGGAATTAAGGTCTGGAGACTGGCTGGGCCACTCCAGGACCTTCATGTGCTTCTTCTTGAGCCACTCCTTTGTTGCCTTGGCTGTGTGTTTTGGGTCATTGTCATGCTGGAATACCCATCCACGACCCATTCTCAATGCCCTGGCTGAGGGAAGGAGGTGCTCACCCAAGATCTGACGGTACATGGTCCCGTCCATCGTCCCTTCGATGCGGTGAAGGTGTTCTGTCCCCTTAGCAGAAAAACACCCCCAAAGCATAATGTGTCCACCTCCATGTTTGACGGTGGGGATGGTGTTCTTGGGCTCATAGGCAGCATTCCTCCTCCTCCACACACGGCGAGTTGAGTTGATGCCAAAGAGCTCGATTTTGGTCTCATCTGACCACAACACTTTCGCCCAGTTCTCCTCTGGATCATTCAGATGTGCATTGGCAAACTGCAGACGGGCCTGTACATGTGCTGCCTTGAGCAGGGGGACCTTGCGGGCACTGCAAGATTTCAGTCCTTCACGGCGTAGTGTGTTACCAATTGTTTTCTTGGTGACTATGGTTCCAGCTGCCCTGAGATCATTGACAAGTTCCCCCCGTGTAGTTCTGGGCTGCTTTGTCACCGTTCTCATGATCATTGCAACTCCACGAGGTGAGATCTTGCATGGAGCCCCAGACCGAGGGAGACTGACAGTTAGTTTGTGTTTCTTCCATTTGCGAGTTATCGTGCCAACTGTAGTCACCTTCTCACCAAGCTGCTTGGCGATAGTCTTGTAGCCCAGTCCAGCCTTGTGCAGGTCTACAACCTTGTCCCTGACATCCTTCGACAGCTCTTTGGTCTTGGGCATGGTGGTGAGTTTGGAAGCTGAGTGATTGCTTGCTTCTATGGACAGGTGTCTTTTATACAGGTACTGTAACAAGGGTGTTCCTCATCTCAGCTCGTTACCTGCATATAGTGAAAAGACACCTGGGAGCCTGAAATCTTGCTGGTTGATAGGGGATCGAATACTTATTTCCCTCACTACAATGCAAATCCATTGCTGACTTTTGGGCACTGGGCTTTTGAGGGTTTGTTGTTGTTATTCTGTCTCTCACAGCTACAATAAACCTACCATTCCAATGATAGCCTGGTCATTTCTGTGTCAGAGGGCAAACGGACAAAATCAGCAGGGGATCAAATACTTATTTCCCTCACTGTACATGTTGCTGCTCATCCAGCGTGCTTCTGGAGCACAAGCAATGCTCAGAAATATTAGCCCTCTTGTGCAACAGTGCCAGTGCAGGAGGACTAGGGGAATTACACAAGAGCTCCGAGCGTTTCCTCACAGACCCTCCTAACATGCACGCTTTGTAGTCAGTCAGTTAGTAATCCACTATTTCATATTGCCCTTTGTTCTTCCTATTCCTAATGCAGTGCATTCATCTGTCTTCATAGCACTGTTTAACCCTCTGGTACATATTTTTGCCTTTAAATCTAACAGTATATTTAGACGATATGAGAACAGAGAGTCCTGGATTGGTTGCCATTTTTGCATATACATCAAATAAAAGTCCAGACTGACCCTTGTGACACTTCGTTCCATACGCCTCTGCCTTTCAGTTGGATCACCCACACCCGATAGTGCGTGGCTTGACTTGACTGTATTGATGATAGATACATATGAAAAAACCATGACCGAGACAGGCAGGAAGAAACAGCAGATGAAGATGGACACAATGTAAGACTTGTAGATAGTTGAGAAGTTGGCTTTTGCCCAGTCTATTTCACATGTTCCATACATGCGATCTAGGAAGCGAAGCAACTTATTTAGCAATCAGTTTTTAAAAATGGGACATTATACTTTTCTAATTATGAAATCCATAAACATTTTGAATTCTCTATAGAATTCCAAGGAAAACAGATCACAATGACTGAATGAATCGTGATACACTGCAATAATGTCGTGCTATAATTTTTTTCCCAAGATTTCAGAATCTATAGCTGGCTGAAATCTGTAAGTTGTGTGTTCCAATACTGGCACTTCTGAAGCTAGGTTCCAGTTAAGTCCAGCTTTGGTGCAATTCTGTCTCCAAGCCCTTTCAAATGCACAGATTCAGATGCAGATACTTTACATAAGAACATAAGAACAGCTCTGCTGGATCAAGCTCAAGGTTTATCTAATCCAGCATCCTGTTTCACACAGTGGCCCACCAGGTACATCTGGGAAGCCCGCAACCAAGAGGTGAGGGCAAGCCCTCTCTCCTGCTGTTGCTCCCCTGCAACTGGTATTTAGAGACATCTTGCCTCTGAGGCTAGAGGTGGCTATAGCCATTGATAGACCTGCCCTCCATGAATTTGTTTAAGCCTCTTTTAAAGCCATCCAAGCTAGTGGCCATCACCACATCCCATGGCAGAGGATTCCATAAATTAATTATGCACTGTGTGAAAAAGTACTTCCTTTTATCAATCCTAAATTTCCCAACCTTCTGTTTCATGGGATGGCCCCTAGTTCTAGTGTTGTGAGAGAGGGAGAAAAATTTCTCTTTATCCACTCTCTCTGTTCCATGCATAATTTAGTGATCCTATGACTGGCTCTTTAGTGGTCCTATGACTGGCTCTGACAAATACAAGAGTGCATTTGTAATTGATTCTACTGAGAAATACAAAATGCTAAGTTGGAACCTGAAAAGGCATATGCATTGCTCAGGAAAAATATGTGGCTCTTCCACTGAATTCTAGTTTTGGGGTTATGAAAACCAAACTATAAAGATTAAATATTAAAAGTTTTATTTGCAAGCAAACAAATCAGCTCTAGAAAACTGATGTAGGTACTAGTAATTTAGAGTCCTGAATTTTCTTCATAAAAGTTTCAAACAGTGGAAATAGAATAATTCATTTAATTAGGTGATGCCGGATATTTTTTGTATAATCCACAAATGTCTAGAGTTCAGTCCCAGAGAGAAATCAATTACCTGTGTAACTGCCCCATCCCAGGACTGGAGCTACGGACCAGAAGAACGCTGCTATCCAAATAAGGAAAAGGGCCACAGAGATGCTGCTATTGCTGATACAATGCCCTGGAAAACACAACAGTAGGAGAAGCTGGCATTTAACATATTTTCATTTATATAATTAAGACACACAATCATGATCAAGGCAAGTGTATGCAGTTATCTGCATATCATTTCCAGGAAACTAGATTTAAGTCAGTTGCATATATTTTAAAAAAGAAATGTTAATAGCTTTACAAAAAAGTAGAGATCTGCTGATGTTTCTATACCTTGACTTTCAAACAGAACCAAAGTAGCTTTTGGAGAAACCTGCATGTAAATCTTTATTGAATTATTTAGCTTTAGGGTCAATTGTCCATTTGCTTTAGAAGAACAAAATAAAACATTCAACATGCCCACTATTTATCATGTATTTATTTATTTAGTGCATTTATATGCCGCTATTTGTAAAGTAGTGCTGCAGACACTCTGGGTGCTGAGGGGATCGCAGTGTAGGAAAGCATCACTACTAGTGTTCTCTCTAATTTTTTTCATCTGTGTGCGGAATGAGTTTTGTTCTGGGCGGCAGTATCAAGGCAGTGTGTGCACACATGCATTCAGAGTGGGGCCTTCCTGTTTAAACCTGAGTGGGATCTAAAATTAACTGAGCGGACATCAAAAAATGTGTGAGCATATGCACAGGTGCACGCCTTAGAGGGAACACTGGTCACTACTGATGCTAGAGATCTCCTTATAGAAAAATATCAAGGGTCAGAATGAACCCTGCCTTTCTGTCAAGGTTCAGAAACTTGAGGACAAGTGTTCTGTATGCATCTTAACTGGTTAGGGCTGGGAGTTCAAGAAGCTGAAAGAAATCAAGTGGTGTAAACCGCTTCAGTCTGGCACCTAAAAGCTGCTGCTGCTGGTGTGGTGGTGGGGAACTGGGCTCAGAGGATGCATGCACGTGTGTCCTCCACAGAGGTTCATGCCCCAGAGAATTCCTTCAGTAACAAGGGAGCTGCTCCTTTGCTGCTGAAAGGATGGAGAGAATGAGGCTTAGAAGATATTTGCCAATAAGGATCCTTCTTACAACAAGGTGAACTTCTGAGCTGCTAAAAGGAATGAGGAAGAACTGGCCTCAGAGGATGTTCATCCTGTTTAATACATTCTTCAAGGCCTACATCCAAATATTATTTTGTAGTTGAGGAAAACCTCTTATTTACTGCTGATCAGAGGAGAGTTGACCTTGGAATACAAGTCTTGTGAGATGCTTCCTCCAAGTTCTATTTTCTCCCCTACCCATCCCTTTGGCAGTGAAAAGAGCTTGCTTTCCTACTTCTATGAGTTACTAGTAGATAGTTTACTTGTATATTTTATACATTACTGTCAGAGTCAACAAACAATTTTGGGGGGGTATATTTATGTCCAGTTGAAACCAGTGCTTAATTGCTTGATAATTAATTCACATTCTTACTGAAATAATCCATTAAATTGTATGACATTAATTAGTTAAGTGTTAAATTCCACTAACCTTATTAGGTGTACCTAATTGTGGAAAAGATTCATGGCTATTTTCTGGGTTGTGCATGATGTATGGGTAAAATAGTTGTGCAGAAGTAATATAAGGACTGACAACTTTCTGGGTAAATTATACCATGGAAATAATCATCTTTCTATATCAATATGAGCAATCATGGTGTTTCTAAAAAGATTCACTAGGGGAGTGGATAACCCAGATTTCCTATAAATAACATTTTCCATAATGCAAGTATTCAGGAGTGCAAGAGAGAAGAAAACCCTGTAAGATAGGAAATCAGACCTTAGTGGCACAACACCATGAAGTCTGTATTGTCTATAACAGAGGTTCCCAACCTGTGGTACTCCAAATGTTGCTGGGGTACAACTCCCATCATCCCCAGTGACAATAAATTGTAGCTGGGGATGATGTGATTTGCCGTTCAGCAACATCTGGAGTACCACAGGTTGGGAGCCCCTGGTCTAGAACATCTTACCTCTATCGGGATGGCACCCTTTTATGTAGCGGGTCACACTAATCACTGTGAGAGTATTAATGCTAGCAAGACCAAACAGCAGTGTCAGAAATCCATCTACCTGGGAAAACAAATAGCAAAGGAAGTTGTTACTACAAATAAGCTTTTGGAGCCCAAGAGTGAGTCAAAAGGGATTTTTCCAGTTATTTTTTTGTAATTAATTATTTAAAAAGAAAAATCATGATAATAAATGATGAAATCAATGTGTCACCACTACAAACTTATTGAAAACAATCATGAATCAATAAACCAACCAGCCTCAGTATATTGTAATACTATTATTTAACGTTAGATACTAATTTTTCCCCATCATCATCAGTATTATTATTCATATTATTATCATTTCTAGTCTTGGTAAATTATACTGATATTTCTTTTTAAATAATTGGTTTGTGTTCCATATTTTCACCCATATTGTAATTTTACTTCTTGTTGTTTAGATATATTGTCTGCTTATTCATTTGCATTTGTTATTAAAGCGCCCCTGAAGAAGGAAATTGCTGAAATGCATTGGGCATGAAGAAATTCCATACATATATTTATCCCTTTCCTCCCATGGCCTTTCCTCCCATGGCCTTTCCTGGAACTATCATCTTCAACCAAAACTGCTATTAGTTACAGAGGGAGAAAGAGTACATAAATTAGAGGTACTGCAATGGCGCAGCAGGGAAATGCTTGACTAACAAGCAGAAGGTTGCCAGTTTGAATCCCCGCTGGTATGTTTTCCAGACTATGGGAAACTCCTATACTGGGCAGCAGTGATATAGGAAGATGCTGAAAGGCATCATCTCATACTGCGCAGGAGGCAATGGTAAATCCCTCCTGTATTATACCAAAAGAAAACCACAGGGCTCTGTGGGTGCCAGGAGTCGAAATCGACTCAACGGCACACTTTACTTACTTATTTAGTTGTGCAAGGAAGAGTTTGCTTAGGCCAGATAGATCAGTGCAAATAACATGCAGGCAGGCAGTGTGTTCATATTTACGCTCAAGTAAGTCTCATTAACGTCAATGAGCTTGCTCCCAAGCAAGTGGACATAGGATTCTAGCCGAAAGCCATTAAAATTGCTTCTTGTAAGCATTTCTACAACCTAGGGCAACATTTTCTTTGACCACTGTAGGTCAGCTCATGAGAAACTACTCCAGGTCTCCTAGGCTTTTGAAACTAGGCAAGGGACCAGCTGAGGTTTCTCGGCAGCAACACCAGTTCTTTGCAACTCAGTTTCACAGATGTTTACTGTATGGCTGCTCTCTGCTGGCTTTTATAAAACTGGTCAAGATTTCTTATTTAAAAAGAAGTATTAGACTGCCACCACCTTTTAATGTAATCTGATGTTTCAGGCAAGTTTTACTACTGTTGGCATGCTGATGTCATAGTTGACATTTTGCTGTTTTAGATGAAACACTTTAATATCGTATTAAATTTGTGTCATGTGTTTGAAGTTTTATCTTGTCAGCCACCTTACAACTCTTATACAGGCTGAAAAACTGGATAGTAATTAAACAATATGGCTAAGTTACAGGAGATGTGCTAAGGGTGATATTAAGTCATGTAGCTCTGGGAAACACCTATATCGGGCAGCAGTGATATAGGAAGATGCAGAAAGTGGGGGTGTGCAATTCAGATTTTTGGTGTTTCGATTTGGATCTGGATTGAAACACCCCCGATTTGTTTTTGGGTCTGAATCTGACCCATCCGAATCACCCCAGATTCGATTTGGATCCGAATTAATCTGAATCAATTTGGATAAAAAAATGGGTCCCAGGGCCAAAAGAGTGGGGTGGGGTGGGAGTGCCTAATGGCTCTAGGCCACCCCTTTCCCCCTGACATGAAGTGATACACCTCCATTATACCTTATGGGGGGAAATCTTAAGGATGCATAAACTTCAACAATTCACCAATAATCAGCCCTTTGCCCAATCCCCCTGCAATTTGGGTGGTAGTCTCCACCCATTAGGCACTACCACCCCACCCCACTCTTCCACTCCAGATCCCACTTTATGCCCCAAATCTGCCCCAAAGACACTAAAATGTCAACAATTCACCAAAAACCAGCCCTTTGTCCAATTCCTCTGCAATTTGGGTAGTAGCCTCTACCCATTAGGCACTTGACTTAAACTGAGTAGTACCCCACTGCCTTGCGGGTGGGAGTGGGGTGTAGTTGGCACATGGCAGTTGACAGTTGGTGCTGTCAAAAAGACAGTCAAAATGAATAGAAGAAATGAAGGTGTGTAATAAATCCTCATAAGGATTCATTGAGTGAAAGTTATTATATAGCCAAGAATCCAAACACTTGAAAAATAGTGACCACACATTTTGCTCCATAACTCCGTTTCTATAAGGGCTAGAGCTTAGCTTTTTTTTTTTTTAATGAAAGCTGGCAATTTGGGAGAATTAATAGGAGGGATCTGAAACTCGAATTGATTCAAAGCTAATCAGGCACGATTCGATTTGTACCCTATTCTAGCCAATGGTCCACAGGGGTGATTTGTTTTGTCTCCAAATCACCTGAATCAACTAGATTCAGGTACAAACAAATTTGTATCTGAATCAGTTTGCACATCCCTAGCTGAAAGGCATCATTTCATACTGTGTGGGAGATGGCAATGGTAATCCCCTCCTCTAGTCTACCAAAAACAGTTGACACTGACTCAATGACACACTTTACCTTAGCTCTGGACTAGTAATCTCTACCACTGCAGCAGGGAGTAACTAGCTCACATTTTTACAAATGAACAAGGGAAATATACCAGAAATATAGTTATTTCTGAAACACTGGGGATTGTATACCCAGGGCCTATGCAATGGGAGAGTTTTATACATGGAAGAAGTCTGCAATGGATCTATGATTTTCCAGCATAATTTATTTACCAGTGTAGATCCAGACCTTTCAAATATTGAAATTATTTCATGGAAAGTGATGCAGCAGCCAAAGTTCTATTAATAATTACAATATCACAGTTTTAAAAATTTGACTTTTTGGGAAGGAGCAAACTCTTCCAGACAATCTTTCCCATATAGTACTAGGAAAAGAAATAGTAGAAAGGGGGAAATGCTTTTTGGGCTTGCTCCACCTCCCTTTTTGGTTTAGCTGTGTAGTTTACCTTGAAGAGATTCAAGTATTAGTTAGCCAGGATGTTGAGGTGAGTTGAATGACTTACAGTGTTTTCCCCCAGCACCTTTACCACCTGTTTTATCTGTTAATGCTCTTAGGGCTGTCAGAACCCTGTTTGGCTCATGTTATTTTCATCCAGCACAAATGTCAGGAATAATGAACTATATATAGACCTGCATCTTCAGGAATACCTGTGCTTCAGCTACTTTATTACTACTTTATTAAGTCTGAGAGCCACTAATTCCCAATCCTCAGTTGCATTCTACTTATAGACTGCTGCCAGCACCTTTTAACAGCAGGGTAGCAGAAATTAAGGGTGTGTGGACTATACTATTCACACATCCCTTTTACCAGAAACTCACTCACATTTGAACATCTTTTGGAAGCATTTATAAGACCTATTTATTTGGACTAGCTTTTTGGTAGCCTGGAGTTAGATTGACTTAATTTAAAAACTGCAATCAGCCTCAAGCCTTGGGGAAGGGGGAAAAGGTTATTATTCCCTGATAAATGAGCACAGAGACGTCCCTGAAAGTGGCGATTCTCTTATACTTAGCAAGGGAGAGCAACTGGCCCTATCCAACCTTAGCACAGCATTCCTCCACTGTGACACTGTTAATGGTGTCTCTACCTTGTGTTTCTTTTTAGATTGTGAGCCCTTTCGTGACGGGGAGTCTTTATTTATTATATAGTTTTCTATATAAGCTGTTTTGAGAACTTTGGTTGAAAAGTGGTTTATAAATACTCATAGTAGTAGAGGTTAATATTAGACATAAGTGTTGCAGCAGACACAGATAACCTGGGGAGAGGCAACAGATTTAACAATAATTGAAGGTGTTTTGTTAGAGGCAATTTCTAGTGATATACCCTCTTATTTATTTGGTCTCACTGTTCCTTCTAATCAAACACTTTTACAGGATTCTGAAGCACAAGAGAACCTAATAGGCAATGGGTAGGAATACCAAAAGCAATACTGCTACTATTGGCGTATTTTCAGATAATTGAAAGTACTGTCGTATTTTTGTTTCCAGTCAATTCTGCCAAGAGCAACTAAATTTGGAAGACTTGGAAAAACTTGTCAAATTGAGGATCAACTTTTTAAACAGTTACAGTTCTTAGAATTAGGCTTTGAATAACTTTCTAAATGAACCAGTAATAACTATACTATGCCTCTGGTATATGCCAATCTTCCTGGGAGATCTTATTAGGGATAAAATGCTGTTAGAGGTTGTTGATTTTTACCCACAATAGGTAAAACAGCAGAGCACTAAGGAATGAGCACACACTCCAGTTACAGAGTAGGTAGCAGAGGATGGTTTGGATATTGCAGCTATTCAGAGAAAACACATGGAGATCCTTGTGTGACTAAACACTAAACATTTATTGGTTAAATACACTTAGACAGGAAAGACCTATATCTAATCTAAAGGACTACATAATGGATAGGTAAGGAGGGAGAGAGAGATGTTTCCATCTGCTCTCTAGGAGGAAAGGAAGGATTGTGACTCAGCACAGAAAGTGCCGCAGAGTCAGTTCAGGGGTCATAGAGTAGGGACAGATAGGGAGTCACTGTCTCTACTCCCAATGCCCCTAGTGGTCATTAGGATAGTTGGTGCAAAAGGTCGATGCACTGGAAGTTCATCTCCAACAAATGCAACACACACATATAATCACCACTTCTGGAGCTTCCCATTTTCAACAAAATCTGCTTACAATGTTACCATTTTTTGCGAACAAATGTATTTTATTTAATAATATTAGAAGTTTCACAAAGACCTCTCTCTCTCTCTCTCTCTCTCTCTCTCTCTCTCTGAATAGAAACATGGTCACTGTGGATTTTGATGGTTCAGGGAATTATTTTTTTAGGTCACTTGCTCAAACTGAGTTCTATTAATCCACATGTTGGCATCCTCTATGGAGGCAAAAGGTTAAACATCCCCAGTGAATCAACTGTTCCTTGAAGATAACTAGTTTAGTTTTGATGCACTCTGGCAGGGTTGCTTGAGGAGACAGAACTGGATTTGGAGGAGTTTGGAAAGAGTCCTTGGTGGAGGCTGCACCTGTGCAAAATCTTCAGAATGGTATGAGATACTTTGGCCTACTAGCAACAGGGAACACCCTAGATTTCTATTCGGGCTCAATGTATTAGACATTTATTTAAAATAGATCCCTTGCTAGAGACTCCTAGTGTCATCTCCCTGATCCTCTTTTGTGACCAAAAGCTGTTTTTAACCTCTGCTATTCCAACATATTCTCGGCCATTCTACAGCAGATGCTCCTGGTTTGCCCTGTCTTTGCTTCCTCTCTAGGGCTGCCAATGGGCTAGAATTTTATATAACCCTCCAGGCCAGGTGCAAGAACAGGAAGTTGCAAATCCAGGAAAAAAAGTGGTCTGTTTTTATTGCATGTGAAATAGTTGATGTGTTAAAGTGCTTACAGAAAGCACATGGCTTTATTGGACTTCAATAGCAGTCACAGGGGAGGATCAGGATTGGGATCATAGCATGTGGCAAAGCAATAATTCTTTCTTGGTGTGCTGTGCTCCTGATGGAAATGGCTCCCCTTTAGTTGCTAGCCCCAGGATGGAAGCTTCTATTGGCTATTAGCTTCAGGGGTAAAATTTAAGCTTTTACCCTCATGCCACAGTCCAGACTAAAACACCCCTTTCATGCAAACTGCAGTCCCAACCCCGATTGGACTGCAATCCCAATCCATCACGGCTGTTCAAATGGTGGGCGGGGAAATGAGGGTCACACTAAATATTTAACATGTAGTTTGCCCTGAGTTAGTCCTCCTGTCTGCTTTCTTAACCCTTTTGCTTATTTTCATCTGTGTTGATATACACATAGATATTAGAAATAAAAATTTCCTTATTTCATTTGCTTCAGCTAGGTCTAGAGATGATGATCTTTTTAGCTATAAGCTTTGTTCTTGAAACCCATGTGTTTCAAAGATGCTTAGGTGAACTAGATGTTTCAGGATGTGTTTTTAGGACTTAAGTTTTCTTATGCTTTTCAAACATAAGGATTAGTGAAAGACGTCTGAACCTAAATTAAAGAGATTAATTATAAATCTGAGTTAAAGTAACAATAGATCAAAGATGCAGCAGTAAAACGGGTACATGACAAGAAGTTTCTTATTAAGAGAGGATAGGAACGCTGACATTTTTCACCAAGTTATGGTTTTGTATAGTCATGAGAAAATTTTAAGATAAAGAAGGTGGACTTTTTTATTCAGAGTCAGATTGCCTTTGGGCATTCTCACTTGACACTTTTCTTTCTTTACAGTTTGTAAGTACAAGCTTACTATTTTTTATGAAATGCCCTGTGTAATCAATGCAGTGTTTCAACTTAAGCTTTGTCTATGTTTGTGCCTATATATGCTGTGTAAGATAGAAGTAAATTACTATTTTATATTAGTTTTTCTCTTGAGTTCTTATCTTTAACATTGTAATGATAATACCTTCATGAGCATGAGCCCACATGCGGTGTAACTTCTGGATTGAAGCTGTGCACACAACATCCTGATATAATTTACAGCTAATCTAAATACTGATGTCTAAAGGTCCTCTACCAAAGGCAATCTGCAACACAGTGGGCTCTCAGCAGGTATCCTTCCTCTGTTGTTGGGATTATTTCCTTCATGCCACTTCTTAGTGCTCCTTATAGTATTAAGACTCTCACTCTTGCTTTGCCATATACTGTGTCTTGACTGGAGAAGTAAAACTAAGAAAATTATGGGAAATTAATGGCCTGAAAAGTGTTATTTCAAGTATTCACCTTATTCTTATGGTCAGAGAATGAAGTAGGCCAGTTAAGGGGCACATTCTTCTCTCTGTGCAATTTAGCAGCCCTAAATTATAGATATCTGATGCATCTTTTCTACTTCCTAGGCCTCTGTTCCTATATCCTTGTCTGAATTCCAGACAGAATCTTTTCCAGCTCAATATCCGGAGTCCAAAACCAAATCCAGGATCTGTTCTCAAGATCCTATTCTTGAATCTGTTCTCAGGACCCCATTTCTGAAAGCATGTTTAGCTGGATATGTTAGATGTGTAGCCTTTGTTTTTCGGAGACAATCCTAGCCTGTGGCAACATGCTTAGATCCTACTAGTCTGTCCCTGACAAGGAGTGTCGCTGGTTCACTATCCTGAAGCAGTCAGACCCAAAACTATTTTATGTATTCTGTAGGAACTCTGATAGTCAAGCCTTGATTGACTGTCCAGAATTTGTTATCCCAATTTACAGACCCTTACATTTCGCCCTCTGCCATGCATTCTTATGTCAGTGTATCCATATATAATTAGAAATCTAATATATCTGAAGGCCTGGTTAATTGAATGTTTGGATAGTCTTCTTAGGCCATTGTAGCAAATAAGGAACACTTTCAGGAATATGTATGTTTGCCAAGGAGTATATACTCAAAATGTTGGAAATTTAAGTGCAAAAAAGGTTTGCTTATACTGTACATAGGGGCATATTGTGGATTCTGATTCCCCCCACTTTAATAACTACTAACTACTGCTTTCAGTGTTGGACTTTTCAAAAAAATCTGATAGCATATTATGGCTGTGAGTTCTGAATGTGTTAACACATGTTTTTGTTTCCTTGTTGCTTCCCCTCCCCCCCCCAATAAGAAAATGGAGTGTTGGTGTTGGCAAGAATTGGTTCCTTAAGCCAGAGTCCCAGTCAAAATGACAGACAAACACTGAGAGCAAAAGAGCATAGTATTTCTGTCATCTGACATATCCTATGCATCACTCAACAAATTAGGTGGCAGCTAATTCATGCAACTTCTTAAGGAAATTTTGGCAAAAACATTTTTTCTCTAGCTCTAAAAATTGGCTATGTTTCTCATATGTTCTGTTCAAAGATCTGTTATGTACAGGCATTCATTTTAATGAAATATTTATATAGTCCTTCTACTAACATTTTTGTATGGAACCTTATAACCAGACATTTGTTTTAGAATCTCCCCCACAAAATGTGGGCCAATTCTGATTTCCATTACTAAATGGTGCAACTCTGAGACAGTTCTAGTATTTTTTAAAAGCACTTTCTGGCACAGTAGAACTAGAAGTTGCTTATGAAATACCCAAGTGGGAAAATTTAGCAAAAGAGAGTGGCTGCAATCTTTCAAACAATTCTCTTGCTTAAATCCCATAGCTTTCAAGCATCCTATGCCCAGGACTGAAGCCTAAAGCAAGTAATTTCCAAGTTCTGATATCTTTTGTACTGTCATTAGCTTACATGAGAAGGATTATAAGGAACCATATGTTGTGATCTAAAGCAAATGTTCACACATACTGCTAATCAAAATAACCTACTTGAAAAAGTCACATCAATGTTATTTAGTTCTCCAAAAGCTGCAGTAACTCCAGCTGAGCACCTGAGCCTTGAGTAGAAATGCTGATGATTTTTTCTGTAGAACTTAAATATTTTTCCAGCAAAGAAAGTATTTGAAAGTAGAAAATTCATTCAATAGAAAATGCATTATGTAGCTCTAGTAATTTTACTTAACTGCAAGACCTGTGGGGGTGGGGAGGAAAGACCTCCATTCATGGGTACATAGTGAGGCTGTTCCCACAATGAAGGAAAACCAGGCTAAGGGAGCCTAGCCCAGCTTTCCTCCATCATGAGAACCACCGGGTTCGCAGGTGAGCCCGGTGGTTCAACAGCAGCTAGCCCGCCAAAGTAGCCCTCCTCTTAAACGAGGTTGACAGAGCAAGCGCTCCGCTAATCCCATTTTAAAAATCTTGATTCACTGTAGCGCGGCTCCACGGCGACTCCCGAGGAGACCCCCAACCGGGAGGCTACAAGGCATTCTGGAACTATGTGGCTTTCTGGAACTTCCGAGGACCAGGTGGCCCCTGATCCCTGCCGCCTCAACCAGCTCTGTGACAAAGCCGGTAATTGTGTGGGCGGCTGATCCAGTCCCAGGGGACAGCTCAGTGATCGTCTGCGGGGAGTGGTAAGTTAACCTGCTCCCTCCGCAGACCCACCTGAAGCTCTTCTCATTGAATGACACTGATGATGTCGGGAAAATCTTTTGAGTGAAGCTCGAAGGAGTCCCTTAGGGCTGGGGTTCCCAGATAGTGTTGCACTACAGCTCCTACCATCTGGGGGCTTACATTGTTGACTCCTTCAATGAGGAAAGTAGGAAGAAGGGCCAAACTGCATTTTATGTGTTTTAGTTTGCCAGAGGGGACTGTGGTTAGAATTGGTGCAGATATAATACTAAGCCATGGATAAAGTTGACAATGGAAGACAAGGGAGGTTTCACATTGGAGGAGCTAGAGCAGAAAGTGCACGAGATCAGCTGTGTTGTATCTGTATTCGGCCATGCATTGTACAATACTTCAGTTTCTTTATTACGTGATCAACCAACATGTAATTCTTACCTGACAAGTCCATATTGATGTGATAAGGAATCCATCATCTCTAAATACATTGAATATTTCAATTATCCCCCGGGAGTAACCAAAGACAGACACACTGGCATCTGATACAGCCAGATTAAATGTCAGGTAATCAGTGGGCTGTAGGACAGCTCGCTGCTTGTATAGTACAAAAATAACAATGCTGTTCCCAAACCAAGACATCCAACCTAGGGGGAGAAAAAGAAGAAGAAATTCTATGTACATGCAACTACAAATAGCAGCAATGGCCAAGCAAGGCGCTGACAGTGTCAGTCTATAGATTTTGGGATCAGGTATGACCACTTCCATGTATGACTATCATTCATGAAAGGCCTGGGTGGTTTGAATTGTCTGGAGATAGTGACCTGGGACCCTCTTGGCTCGGAGCCCTTCCTGGTTTGACATGGAAGTGGTTGTACCTGGGCCTGAAGGCACAAAAATAGCAGCAGGGGGAGCCAAAACCAAACCCACCTGGACTGTGCCCTCAGGATCTAAGTTTGGAGGCCTGGAGCACTTCATTCTACAGTGTAGTGTGGAGAATTCTACAGTGTAGTGTGGAGCCATAGCTTGATTGTGTCATGCATGCTTAGTAAAGCATTGCCTGGAAGGAAGTGGTAATGGGTTGGATGTGGACCAATAAACTGAAGCTAAATCCAGACAAGATGGAAGCACTGTATGTTGCATGTTCTCGAGTCCAGAAATTAGGGAGATGGCCTGTTCTTGATGGGGTTGCACACTCCTGGAAGGGACAGGTGCCTTAGGGAGTACTACTAGATTCATCACTGTTACTTCTATCTATCTATCTATCTATCTATCTATCTATCTATCTATCTATCTATCTATCTATCTATCTAATTTGTACACCGCCCCAAACTTTCGTCTCTGGGCAGTTAACAATAGCATAAAACAGTAAAATATATACAAAAACTTAAAACAATTTAACAGTTTAAAAATCATCTACAAATTAAAACCTTAAAATTTTAAACTTGAAGCTCAGGTGGCTGTGGTGGCCAAGAGTGCCTGTTTTCAGCTCTAGCTGATTCACCAGCTTTGGCCCTTTCTGGATCGAGATAGCTTGGCCACAGTGATCCATGCTCTGGTAACCTCCAGATTGGACTATTGTAATTCACTCTACATGGGGCTGTCCTTGAAGATAGTTCGGAGGCTGCTACTGCAGAATGCAGCAGCAAGGCTGCTGATGGGTACTTCTGGCCTGACACACATCACACCAGTACTAAAGGAGATGCACTGGTTGCTGATTAGCTACCAAGCCCAGTTCAAAGTATGAACATTGACATGCAGAGTTCTAAACTACTTGGGCCCCAAATGTCTAAAGGAGGGTCTCCTCCCATATAGACCTGCCTGAGTATTAAGATCAGCTGGAGAAGCCCTCCTGGTAGTGCTGCCTCCCTCAGTGGTTCGAGGAGTGGATGCACGTGACAGGGCCTTCCCTGTGATAGCCCCAAGGTTATGGAATGACCTTCCTGCTGAGGTGTGTCAGGATCCTTCATTATATACTTTTTGGCAATTGGTGAATATGCACCTCTTTGCCCTGGCCTTTTGCTCTTAATCATTTAGTTCGTTTCCATAGGTTAATGTTTTAGAATTTTTAAATGTTGTAGCCTGCTCTAAGACCATGTAGTATAGGGTGGGATATAAATGTAAATAAATAAATTAAAAAGGTAGACAAAGCATTCTACCTTTCTTCATCGACACAGCAGATGGTTTCCAGGCTGTGTGGGAGGAATTAGGGGAAAATCCAACAGCTAGCCCTAATGTTTTGAAGCCAGTTAGAGTTTGCTGTTTTGGATTTTACACCACTTCCTCTCTCTGAGGCTTTGAGGGGAGAGAGAGAAAGGAGGAGAAGGAACGGAAGCACCCCCTGTTCCTTGATCTGCACACAGGGCGCTTCCCTGAGGGAGAAGGGGGGGGTGACTGACAGCTTTCCCTCGCCTCTCCCCCCCCCCGAGTGAATTTGTGCAAGGGCAGTGGACTCGTGAAAAAATAAAATAAAATTGGTGATTGACACACACACACCTCTGAAAGCAAGCCACACTTCTACAGCTGCAATCTTATGCACTTTTACCTAGGAGGGAGCCCATTGAACTAAATAATTTACTTCTGAGTAATTCCAACAAGCCTACAAACTATTCTCAAAACTCAGAAAACCAGCTACATTTAACGATGCATATACAACGTGTAAAGCCTGAAATATCAAGATAAGATCCGAAACAGGCTGTGGCTATGTGGATGGCACCCTGCTGTTCCCGTTTGCAAGATTGTGTTGAAACCCAGATCGTACAAACAGACAGCAAGCCTAGACTTGCTGAAGCAATTTCAAGGTGCTATCTAGAACATTCCCAGGCACCCTCTGCTTACTGAGCAAACAGGCACAGGTGGTGATTCTCTTGTATTTAGCACGGTAAGGGAAACTGTCCCTGCAGCACAGCAACCCTCCATTGGCAGCTGTTGGTGTCTATCTTATGTTTCTTTTTAAATTGCAGGCCCTTTGGGATAGGGAACCATTTTTTAATTATTAAACCACTTTGATAACTTTTGTTGAAGAACGGTATATAAATATTCATTGTTGTTGTTGTAATAGTAGCTTGTGACTGTCAGTGACAGGGAGTTTAGCTCTACAGGTCTTGCACTTTTAAAAAGACATCTGTTGCGCTATATGTCTGCAACTGCAGCCAGAAGGAATTGCAGCTGAGGCAGATAAAGAACTACTGACAAAGGAAATGTGGGCCATGCATTTGGGCACCCTGTTTGCTGCAGGGGGTGGGGCTCATTCAGAAGTTCTTGAGGCCAGGCGCTAGAAAGTTGTGAAGGAGACTCTACACAGGTGCAGATCCCACAGTTGTGTTTGCCCAGAGCCCACAAGAAGATACAAGCCAATGTTAGAGGAATGATGGGTGGAAGGTTGCACATGGACCTTGACCAACATGGGAGCAATCACACAGGTGTAAGCTGAAATATAGGTGTAAGCTTTCATCCTGTGGTTTCTGATAAATTTCAGTATGAGTCTAGATTGATGAACAAAATAGTCATTTTGGCATGCAGCTCCTCCTGGAAAGATAGCTTCAAGGGTTAAATAGGACACAAGGCAGGATTTCAAAAGCTCTACAGTATTGGATTCAGCCTGCAGATGGGAACCATCTGTTTATCAAGTAGCTTATAACTACCTAGAGATTTAAAGCATTTGGGGTGGGGGGAAAGAGGATGCACAGAGGTTGATTGAGTATATGTGAGGATGGTTTTGTTAATCTTTTTTTTTCAGAGTATTAGGTTAATAGATTAGAAAGCTTGAAAGAATTCTTAAGGAACTTGCAGAGCAATTTAGCCAGTTATTAATTCATCCAAATGAAGATATGAGAGTTGAATGAAACCTCCATTCTCTAAGGCAGTGTATCCCTGCCTGTTGGATGCTGGGGATGATAACAGAAATGGCTATTGTCATGCTCTGCATGTGAGATTCCAAAGGCATTTGGATGACTGTTGGAAGTCAAATGCTGCACAGGATGGAACTTGAATTAATCTAGCAAGGCAATACACCTGTTATCAAAAATGAACTTGAATCTTGAAAGGCTCAGAGAGCTATAGGGATCCCAATCTCCAGCCTTTATTGGCACGGGTGGCACATGGAAACGGTTGTAGCGCCTCCTATGTCTTTAGAGAGCCTCTAACTATTTTTGTTTGTGTGGTTTGATACCACTTTCTACAGCTGTAATGGGTTAAAATAGTTCATCAGCTGTCATGCAAGTGACATGTCTTGCCCCCCAGCTCATGATCACAACAACTTTTGCATGTTGGGATTTATATATTCATACATTGTCTTTGTTCTTGCCACTGATGTTATATATGTATATGTGTGTATAGGCTTGGGGTAGAGTTTAGAATGTTCATGTCAATCATCAGTTCTGTAGATTGGTCAGTTTGTATTTCTTTTTTATCTTATTTTATGTTTTTTGACATTTTACATACATCTTTCCCCATTTCCCCCATCCCTCCCATCCCCTAGCCAACCGGTTGCTTCAACAAGCCCTGGTGCCCCTTGCTCAAAAGAAACAACAGAGGCATCCCAAGCTTAGCCTGTCTGCAGGCAACACAACAACCTGCCTAGAGGGAGGCAGTAAAGAAACTCAGAGGAGAAACCAGGTTTTTTTTGAGGGATACGATCTCTCTCTCCCCCCTCCAGTCAACCCCATAGCTAGAATAAGAGGGGGAGAGAGAGCAGAAGTGTCAACCTGGGGACAAGGAACAGACAGACCAAAATCCAGGGGGGGGGGGCTGGGGAAGACCCTGAAATGCCTAAAATGGATAACGAAGTAGAGAATGGGACAGATGTGACCGCTCTCTTTTTGCTCCTTAAGGAGATGGCAAGTGATATAAAAAGTATCAAGCAAGGTCAAGATGCCATTAAGACTGAGATGGGGGAATTTCGTGGGGCAATGGAGTTTGTATTTCTTACTGGATGCTTGAGACTGTTATTTTTCTGCTAGGATATTGCTTTTCTGCTAGGATGATCTTTCACTCAGAGTAGGACTGTTTATAATTTGGTAACAGTTAAGTAATAAACTTTAGTAACTTTGTTCAATAAACTTAACAAGCCTGAGTTTCTGTTCTGTTATACTCCACTACATTGCATACCACAGCTATGCTTGGACAAAGGTCTGATATAGCATCATTAAAAGTTATTAAATGGTCTATTAAATCTTAATGGTGTAGCACCATTAAAATGCTATTGCTTAATAAGATCTTTAGACAAACAGTCACTTGGCAACTGCACCAGAACACACACACATCTGAGTAAGAACTTGAGAGTGGACTTGCATATGATAAGGCAGTAAGTGTGTTTAGAAATTATCTTTCTACCCATAGTTCTCCCTATTCATCACACAGCAGGAAAGCCAAAATAGAAATAACCTATTTAAACTTGGCAGTTATCTGTACCTGTCTGAAGTAGGCACTGTTCAGCCTGCAGGTGTTGGGCAGGTACCCAATCTGTCAGGATTTCTTTTTTATGTCTTTTGCAGGCCTGCATGACAACATGTTATAGCCATATGGTGACTTATACATAGGCTATTGATTCCTGGAGAAAGCTTTTTTGGGGAAGAGGACTTGTCTGTTCTGATTTGGCCTATAGTCTTACATCAATTGTTGTCAATTGACAAGAAAAAGAATGCCTTGCCCATTTATTTCAAGACAGAATAGCAAAGTATGAATTTAAACTTCATCACGTGGCTCCCATCAACTTTAAGTGTGGCTTTCTGACTAACTGCTTATTGTGTCTGGGCAAAGCTTTAGCCATAGCTATTTAATTTGCACAGTCCAATTTTCAATAGTAGGCAACCATACTTACACTACCAATTGCTAGCATAGCGTATCAAGTTTTGCTCAACCTATACATTTTGAAAGCTGACATTAAGGAACTCGGATACTTCATTAGATATATTTAGACAAAAATGGGCTGCCTTCCAGATCACATATGCTTTTTAAAGAAGTGATTATACTTAACATAGAATTTTCTTATTCAGCAAATCTGCTTCTTGAGCCTATCTATCTATCTATTGAAACTTCTTATATACTGTCTTCTCAAAAGATACTAGGCAGTGAACAACAGAAATACCAACAATCCATTTTTTAAAAAATTATTAAAGGGCAAACGCCTGGCAAAACAGGTGGGTCTTAAGAAGGGCCTTAAAAGCAGCCAGGGAGGGGGCTGAACGAATTTGAGGGGAAGGATGTTCCAAAGAAGAGGGGCGGCCACAGAAAAGGCCATTTTACGGGCCCAGGCACTGTATGGGCCCAGGCACCATTTATGTATATTTCTCTAAGACAGGGATTCTCAGCATTGGGTCCCCAGATGTTATTGGACTTCAACTCCCATAATCCCCAGTCAAAGGCCACTAGGCTTGGAGATTATGGAAGCTGAAGTCCAATAACATCTGGAGACCCAACGTTGAGAATCCCTGCTCTAAGACATACCTGTGGCTAATGCCATGCGTGGCAGCTCTCGCGAGAGTCTGAAGAGCTGCTGGATAGCCACAGGTGGGAGGGAAGAAAACTGAGGTTGTGGCAGTGGCCAGCCAGCTGGCCAGTGGGGAGGGGAGGAACGGTGCCAAAAATGGCAATGGCGGTGGGCGGAAGGAGGAGGCGGGGACAGATGGGCCACGGACAGGTGGGTGGGGAAAGGAGGAGGTGGCAACGGGCAGGCAGGTGACAAAATGGCAACAGTTGCGGGAGCGCCACGGCAACAAACTAGAGGCGCAGATGCTCTGTGCCCTGCCCATCTAGTTCAATTACATATGCTGGCTCTAGAAAACTAAAACTGTTTGCCCTTAATAGAACTGCGCAGGAAGAGTAGCAAAAGAATATGAAAGGAAGGTGAAAAGAGACAATTGTTATCATTAGCTACTTAAAAGCCTGCCACACTATAGTGGTGACTCTATAGCAGGCCTGTACAACATAAGGCCCGAGGGCCAGATCTGGCCCTGGGTACTTTTTTACTGGCCACTAGGTAGGACTATCCTGTAGCAACATGGCAGCTGGAAATTGCCTTACAATGCCATAGAATACAATGCCTGTTTACTTGGAAATAAGTCCCACAGTGTACCCAGTGAAACTTCATCCCAAGTAAGCATGCCTAGGATTGCAGTCTGAAAGCAACAGCAATTTAGGGAGAGGAAAGGACTTGGCATTTGTTTGGGGTTGGCATGCACTCCAGTGACCCCCACGGACTGAGCAGGGATAGAGCCTATTTTCTGGCCAATATCCTTGGTTAAAAATTGTGGGTCCCTTGACCTACAGGTGACTAAACTGCTTTCATTAATATTTTTAATAATTGATTTTAATAATTAATGTGCTGAAAATTGACCTTGTCCCCCACACACCAAGTCATAGTTGGTTCTGGCCCACTGGGGCATTTGAGTTGTGCACCCCTGCTCTATAGTGTGAAGTGGTAGCTCTCTGTAGCTTATGGGCATTTGCTTGTCCAGCATTATCAAGGTGCCTGTCTATGTCTCCAATGCTTACAGGGGATGGGAGCAACATCCAATGTGGTTTATACATTTTTTTATTTTTTTAATAGAAAGTATTCACTTCATATATCTGCTTTTAAAAATATTTTATTGGACATTTCTCAACTGTGAATCAAATGACACAATTCAAACTAATTTTAGCAATTTATGTTCCCTGTGAAATTAACTCCTACTCTTGCTATGGTTCTTTACTGTGGTGTATTCAGTCACAGGGAATTAACTCTCATGGCTATGTGAAGCACTGCTGATTTGATTTGGAGCCTGCTTCAAAGGGGTCACCAACTTGCTTTGGCTGTCGTGGGGGGATCTGGTTCACTTTGGCCTGATTCAAAGATATTGCTTTGGATTGGATCAAAGCTTCAACCAATTCTTCCTTCAGTTCCACTTCCACATTGCCAGGCCTGCTCTTTTTACTTATTTATCCGGCAGCAGACAGGGCAAAGTTTTGTTTTCACACACTGTGGCAAGGGAGCAGCATCGTCTGCACCTTGATGTTTCAAAATGGCTTCTGTTGAGGTTTTTCTTGTATTTCTTCCCTACCGTTCTGGAACTGTAGTCACTCTGGGGGGATTTTTAGCATTCCTGAAAATGCTGACATTTTTCCGATTCCCAAGATATTCTGCACCTTTTCCAGGACACTGGAGGGAGGAAAGGATGTGTGTGTTCAAACAGAAGCCATTTTAAAGAGAGACAAGCCCCCAAAGAAGCTGCTCCTGTGTGTGAAAATAAAGAAAACATGTCCTTTCTCCTGCTGGGTAAGTATGTAAAGGGGTCAGGGGAGTGTTGAGAAAGGAGCAAAGAAGAGAGGGGCTGAAGCAGATTGAATAGAAGCAGGCAGAACCAGACCCAAATCAACCTGACAACAGTTTGGGTAGAATTGGGCCAAGTGAGTCTGCGTTCTTTGATTTGCACCCACCCACCACAAGCTTTTCATTCCCCTATTTCACTGTGCTCTGCCCCCTTAAGAACAGCCCAGCCTCCAGCTGCCACCATCTACCCTTCATCCCTTAGACTAGGAGAAAGCTCATGCAGGCCTATGGTAGGAGACCTGACAAGGAGCCCTGTAAAAATCTGTAATTAAACCAGTTAGGCTACAACCTTGAAGAGGCTGAATTCGATAGTCAAAGTTCACATTTACTTCAGTACAATAAAAAATAGAGAATGAACCAGAACTACAAGATAAAACAGACATTTTTACAGACATTACACAAAAAAGTAGAGAATGAGCTAGCAAGCCACATCTATCAAGGGTAGGGCACCATAATGGTCTCTGGGACACACATGAGCTATGGAGAACTTTTGTGTGGTAGAGTTGCTAACATGCCAAAATGTCACAGGCATTATTACCCTCTTGGCAGAAGGGTGTAAAAGGTTCCAGGCGAGAAGTTTTGCTGCTTTGGGCTTGTGGTCAGAGCCACCCAGCTTGAAGTGCCATCATTTCTGCAAACAATCCTATAGGTGACCTGTGTGTTGTCTTAAATCCTGAGCATTTCAGATTTAATTTGGGTTTTTCAAAATACTCAGGGCTGGATTAACATAGTAGCAAATGTAGCATTTGTTACGGGCCCCGCGTTTTCTAGGGCCCCGCACGCCTGGCTTGAACGTCTGCCCCTTCTTTCTGCTCTCTATTTGGTGCTCTCTGCTGCCTCTTCTCATTGCCTGCTGCTGCCCATTCTCAACTCCGGCATCGCTCGCCTCGCTGGAGGGTGTTTAAGCAAGGTCTTCCTGGCACCATGATGTTGATTGGGTTATCTATTATGTTAAGCAGCACGGGAGGGAGTAGTAAGAACAACAATAAGAACAGATAGCTTGCAAAGGGGTCTCAAAGACAACTTAATCGCCAGGGAGTTGGTCCTTATTTGTTTAAACTGTAAAAGTTTTTAAAAACATACACAGAGAGAGTAAAAGAAATAAAAGCAGTTTAGATTAAAAAACAACTAACTATTAATGCCGGGCGGAAGAAAGGAAGCTAAAGAAGATGCTAGTTGAATGTTGCCAGCATTTTCCGACTGACTGGGAGAGGGTAAAGATAAACAATGAGAACGTGTACCTTTAAGAGGAAAAAGAAAGCCAGAAGTAACTCAGATGGACGGCAAGAGGAGTCTCAAAATTTAGTGTATCAATTGAGGGGAGCTTGGAAGGAGATTATATTATGGTCTTGTTGGGTAAGGTCACTTATATCTTCCTTTAGTATCTAGTGCTGTTGGGAGGGAATTTGTGATCATTGCTTTTCAAGGAACTGCCAAATTTAAGGTGAGCTCCTTCCCTCTCCTCTAGAACTGAAATAACTACTGCTGCGTTGCCAACTTCATAAGCTTTACATTGGGATGCCCGTTGAAATTGTCCAAAGATAAACGGAGGCTGCAAACCTAAACACACTTACTAGAGAGTAAGGCTCATTGAGTTCAGTGGGACTTACTTCTGAGTAAACATGCTTAGGGTTGCACTGAATGATTTGTGCATTTCCTCCTTTAAATATTAGGCATGTTAGTGTAATTTAGATTGAAAGAGGCTGTGCCTCCTGCCAAAAGATTGTCTTCTGGATACTTCTGTTTTCATGGAAGTTGCTAATGCACCTCATCATAATCACATTCATTTGCAATGCATCAACTATTTTAAATATACATCTGCTTTCCTGTCAGGCTTGCACAAGAGGTTAAACATATATTCTTAATATTGTCAAATAACCCTTTTAATGTGAAGGCTGCTGGGATCCAATATGTTCTGCACACACTGGAATCAAACATCCACTGTTGTGTGCCAAAATTGCTAATAGGTTCAGATTTCTCAAAGTACAGAATTCCTGAGAACCTTTTAATTTAAACATTCAGAGTTTTGTTCCCCACCCCCTTTCTCTTTGTGAAAATAACTCCAAAGGAGAACCCACAGTCAGGAGTCACAAAAGTCTCTCTGTGTGTGTGTGCGGGTGGTGTTTTGCAAAGTTTGTTGGCTGGCTGGCTCAGCTGAGTGGAGGCATGGGGAGGTTGGGGGGGGGCACTAGGCAAATGAAAAAATTGAATTACTTTACTATGCAAGTAAAAAAATTATGTTTCAATATTTATGTGCATTTTTTAAATTTGAGGCTCCTTCATAACATATGCTACAGGCCCCACACTAGCTTAATCCGGCCCTGAAAATACTAACTACTAGTCTTAAGAGTTACAGAAATAAATATAAATATGTGAAGGCATGTTCCTGAGGGTGATGTATAGTACAGGCCTCCTGAAGAGAACTCAATAAATTATAACAGAAAACCTATAAGTTAGAAGTCCTTGAGGCCTCAGGAAGCTCTTTATGATAGGATAATTTTTCAGCATCCCATGCTCTGTAAGGGGAAGTAAAGACCTTTTACATTCATGACATATACTAGAATGTAAGTGTAAATGTGATCTCAGTTGCCTGTGCACACAGCTGCAAGAAAAAGCATAACATCCATGCCTCCTTGATTTCCTAGTAGAGGGCAGGGCAGAGTATTCAGTCTCCAGCTAGCTTGCCTTATATGGTGAAAAGAAGCTGAGATCCTATGCAGCATGCTCAGTTGGACATTTCTGAGGGGCAGGGCTTAGAACTTTCTAGTCAGTTTAGCAAGCTCAGAAGGAAGGATAGGATTTTGTGGAGGTGAAGGCCTTAAAATTGTCTTCTTTAAAACAAAATTTAGATTGCAGAAGCCAAACACACCTGGCACAGAAAGGGAAGGCTATGTTATCCTGCATCATTTAACCATCATTTCATTAAGGGGTTTTCTTTTTGTGTTCTGTGTGGATTTGGAAAGCCTCCCCTGCCTGTTTCTCCCACCTATCTTGTCCTACATTATTTACTTTTGGGCTTCAGGTTATTATATATAAAATTGCCCCTGCCATTTTGCTTGTGGGTCTGGTTTAGACTATGCCTTTTGGTACAAATGATAATTACAAATAATAATAATTTAAAAATCACATTGCTACTGCATTGTGAGATACATGATGTGAAAAGATGAAGGTATTTTCAGTAAGTCCTTAAATTGTGAACAATTGTTCTATCCCAGATGAACAAGAGTATCTGCATGTGCAGTATCCAAGATAAGAAAGGCAGTAGTAAGTAGTAAGCAGTAGTAGTACTACTACCTTATAGTAGTAAGTACTGTTTGAATACTGGAACACTGATTAAGCGCCTTCAATCAAATACAGCACACTGACAGACACATAAAAGCCCCTTCTTAAATGATCATTAAGACAAAAAGCAATGGTTTTAGCTTCAGCGGGTGGTAGCTAAATATTAGGAAGAATATCCTATAAGAACTTACTATTTATACTATGGCTGAGATATATATACACACAGTTTATATACTGCCTGACTCCAAAGGCTGTAGGAGGTTCACAAAAATAAACACAACAAAAATAAACTGTTAACACACTTTAAATCAATTTAAATATTACTAAAATCCTGTGTATTACTAAAGCCTTATCAAAAACAATTTTAATTTTACTATTCATATATTACTAAAAGCCTGGCTAAAAATATGTCTTAAGCGCTCTTTTTTCCAAAAGGTAGTTACTTATATATTTAAATGTATGTTTGGCAGATGTTTATTCAGTGTTCCACCATAAACTAAGGGAACTGACTATGATCTAATGGCTTGGGTCATATGTCATGCGGAACCACAGGTCCAGCGCCCCCCTCTCCATGCCCTCCCATGTGTGTTCGTACGTTGGGGAGAGGAACCTCTCTGCAATCAGTGAGACTGCGGAAAGGCGGGGGAGCTGGCTGTGCAAGCTTCCGTCTTCCTTTCCTGAAGGACAGCCTGCACAGCCAAGAGGAGTTGGAGCAAGAGAGCTTCCACCCTTAACTCCATTTTTAGAGTGATGAAACTGCATGCCAGCGTTTGCATGTAATGCTAGCTCAGGCAAATGGGAGGCCAAGCAGATGAAACCTAGAGAGAACTGAAGGTGACAAAGTGCAGTTTGAGGAGTGAAAGTGCGGGTCCTCATTTTGTAAGTGTAATCCCCCGGTTCATTTGGGAACTGGAGGTGAAGGGACCTCTGGTTTCCTGTTATGTATGAACTGGGCCATAGTCTAGTGGGCAGATGTCAGCTGGGGGCAGGGGGTGGAGAGGGGGCAGTATGGACATAAAGAACAGGATGCTCAACCTGGGCATTTGTTTTCAGTATCACAACTGAGCTCACAGTTCTTTCACACAAACATCTTTCCCTGGGTTTCCTCCATACTTCATGTGAAAAGCCTAATTTTAGAGGGAGGGACTCTTTGTTGTTGCTATTGTTAAACAATTGGGAGCCAGACACCCTTGCTGAGGCTTTTCTGTGTGAAACTGCAAATCACCTAGAGATCTTCCAGTATATCTCATCCTCCAACTTAGGTATTTAAAAATGCTAATGTTCACAGAACTTTATAAAATTTTAATTGGTCCCACTATGGTAAAGTGACACTTACCATAAGACCTTTTTATTTATTCAAGTTTTCACCCCTTAGGGGCTACCAGGTCTTTCAGCTCTCCTGTTTCTGTTTGTTATGTGTGTGAGGGAGGTGGTGGTTTCCTGTTTAACTGATTTTAAGGTTTCAAATGTGATTTTTATGAAGTTTGTTGTGTGTTTCTATTCTATTATTTGTAAACCGCCTTGGGATGCCTTATGAAAGGCGGTATAAAAATGGATCAATCAATCAATCAATCAATCAAATAAGGCTGTACTATGGAAAACTGGGGCGTTATTGGAAGGCAAGATCACTAAAAATAACATTGATATAGTTTTATTCATTTATTGGAACATTGTTTTTCATTAGGTAAGTTTGCAGGAAAATAGTAGGAAGGTGTTTGCTTAACAGTATGCCTTTTGTGAAACATGAATTAGCTCAGTTCATAGCTAGTTACAGTGAGAGTCTTGTCAACCTTAATTAACTTTAGAGGACCTGCAAATAAGTATATCAGCTTGAGTGCTGCCTCTACTGCCACTATCTGCAATAGTAATTAAAGAATTACCTTACTGAATGGACCTGGCACAAGGTCCATCTAGTGATCAACCAGGTCACTAGGTATGGACCTAGGACAAGGTCCCTATCAGTGAATAACCAGAAGTTCACAAGAAGGCATGATAGCTCTTTTATTTATCTCCGGTAATGGGGGAATAGACTGCACTGAATATATGAATAGAAACACACAACAAAATTTCATGAAAGGTTACCTAGGGCTTTGGCTTGCCTATGTCACCTATGTTCAAACCCTTCTTTTCATGCAGTAACATGAAAACTAGGAAGAAATGCTTGTAAAGTTACTGAACATTAAATAATTACAACATTGCTTAAACACGCATAAGTAGTAGCACAATGTAAATTAATTGTGGAGCTGGTTCTATAAGGAGTTTTAAAAAGAATAGGAAGTGTCATTTATTATAGTATTACATAACTTACAATTCTTCAGACAACTGTTGACAAGCAGTTATATATCCTTTCTTCCACGAGCCCATGAGGCCACCTCCACTTTTAAGCATTCAATGACCCTTTTGGGGTAGGCAGGCTGACAGGTAGATAGGTAGCCCAAGGTCACCCACTGAGCTTCATGACTGAGTGAGGATTTGAATTTGGGTTTCCTTAGTCTGACACTCTAACCACTACACCATGCTGAATCTCAATCAAGCTAGCAAGTCTGTACTTTTACATATTTTGCTTTGGTACAGTACACATCCTTTCATAATTTAGATTGTTTTATATAAACAGATCACAATACTGTGAGTGAAATATGCTGAAACTTCTTTCAAGTTCAGCAATAATCTCTGTCTATAAAACGTAAGGGATTAGCAGGGAGTGGTTATTGCCATTATAGCCTACTTATAAATGTGCTTGTTGAATCTCCTAGGTCATTGTTAAGACAAGAATACTGAGCCAGATGGGCCAATGGCAAAGACAGCAATATGGCAGAAGCTACATAAAATATTTTAGCCATTGCCTTAGAAAGTGCAAATGTAGCACACTTCAGAGCATTTATGCTTTTATTATGACCATGCATTAGCTTAGAACTTTGGAATACTAAATAGATTAAATTCTGCTCTTATTGAAAGTGACTTATTTAAGCATGCTTAATAAAATTTTGATCCATGATCTCACACTTTAACTGTGCCTAAAATATTATTTCTACACACATGAGAGTGATAGTGACCTCAGATAGGATTCAAAGTGCTTACTAGCTTGTACTGAGGGAAGCAGTACTAAGGGGACATTGTCATTTAGGAGAACAATGGCTGCTCTTTATTCCAATCTCCCCCAAAAGCATGTCACAGTAAATTCTACTCACAGAATAGAACATACCTGATTTCAAACTTTCTTTGTAGCCACTGATGCTTTAATGAGGTGAATTACTTTTAATATCCAAACTGAAAACATATTTTAGTTAGCAGAGGATAGGATATGAGCATTTCAGAACATTAAATAAGTCTCAGAGCGATTTTGCTAAGATATTTTGCTAAGATATAAGAGGCCATATTTTTGCACAAGATTCACCCCTCACCACCACCACCACTTCACCAAACCAAATCTTCATTGCATTTAGCAGTCGACAGCCTGGATTACATGCAACCTGGTTAACCCCATGTTCTTGGATTCAAGACAGTTTAATCCCTTTATGAATGGAACCTAATCAGTTAAGCTTAGTATTTCAGCTTACCTGTATGGTTGGCTGAACTGACAATCTTGTCCTTACCCTCCCCTCAACCTTTCCAAATGCTTTATTTTTAAAAAAATGCTATATTTAAAAAATAGTGAGTGTTTTCTATTATTCTTATAATATATAAAGGAAAGCGGTTGCAGTCTGACATCTTGTCCCTTAACAGAAAAGCCCCATAAAACTCCCCTTTAAACTTTATATACATAGACACAACAGACCAATGCTTACCTAAAGCCAGCAGGTAGAAGCCAATAATAGTCTCTCCTTGTTCAGAGACTGGAGTTTCTTTGTTCTGGAAAGTGATATTGTTGTTCCTCCATGGTGCCTGAGGAGAAAATTGGAGAGACATTTTCAGCAGTCCCTGACCCAGAACGTGCCCTTTTTCCAAATCCTGGGTGCAAACAGAAAGAAAATGACTTATGCCTTTCCAGAATCTCTGCTCTCTATATTCTATGGAGCTGAGACTGATAAAGCAGAAGGAAATCTAAGCAGACAAGTAGGAGCTTTGTAGCCTGCTGGCCTGCTTGTATTTTACTAATCCTATCTATTAATACTAGTGATCACCAATCTGTGACTAGACAAAGGCATCAGGGCTTTGTCATTTATCTGCTGCCACTACATGCAAACATGTAGGTAAAGAATATATATCTGGCATAAAGATGGAGTCTGATTGAGAAAGGTTGCGTTAACCAAAAGATAAACAGCCAACATAAAACACCACAAGTTGTCCATTTCAGTTATGTACACACAAAAATAGATATGTTATCCTGCTCTAGTCTGATCTTTACTTGACAGAAAAATGAGTTACAAAATATAAAACTAGTACATACATTTTCTATAAAAGCTTTGGCTGTGACAATACAGAGCATACACTAGTGGAGAATTCCTCTTAGCTAGATAATGAAATTCTACGTTGTGCGTTGAATATTGTAGACTAGATCACTTGATCTAAAAGTGCAGGCAGAGGTCTGCTTGTGCAACAGGGCTTTTCTGCACCCTTGCCTTCCAGTGTAGCCCCAGTGCTTTCCCAAAACCTTGATAGTCAAGGGACCCACAAGAATGGCTTTGAAAAGGGGCTTTGGGCTGCTGTGGAATGTGGGGGGAACCACTCTGTGGGAGTACATTGCATCTTTAGCTCCAATCCAGTTTGTTCTAGAAATGGATCCCACATCTCTTCAAAAGAGATCTTGGTTCTTTCTGTCCCTTGATATCTAATTGCATGTCTGTCTATCTATCTATCTATCTAAGCTGCATTTTGCCACCACACAGTCTGGTGGGTAAGCCGCTGCTGCTCTGACTGGGAGGGAGATGTACAGATGCTGGCAGCCTGGCGGCAATGCCATTAATCACTTCTTAAAGGTAAATAAATCTCGCCCCTCCTACCCCCTGCATGCACCCGCCTTAATTTTTTTTAAAAAAATCCACCATTGTATATTTCTCCAAGTATATTTCCAGGAAAGATTCCTGCCTGAAACAATGGCACTCAGAATGTTCTGCATCGGAATTGGGCTATTCTGTTCCGAGCTTAGAACAGGCCCTTTGTTCAAAGAGTGTTCTATTCAGAAATTGGAACTGTCGAAATGGCCCATTTTGACGCAGAATGTTCTGCGCTCAGAATGTTCTGCACACCTCTAATACACATATATTTCCTGTTGCAACAGTTGCTTGATTGATGTTACAGAACTATTTCGGTTATTTTGAAGGTTGGACGATTTTTGAATTGTATGGTGTGGTAAAATGGAATTGTAACATTACATTTAGTTTCTCATATTACAAGTATAAGTTTTGATGAGTTTTTATGTTATATCTTCTACAAACCAGAGCTTTTATCATAATTTGAAGATACTCAAGTTGAGGATGGGGCCATAGCTCAGTGACAGAGTGTGTGCTTTGCATGCAGAAAGTCCCAGGTTCAGTCCCTGGCATCTCCAGGTATATTTCCAGGAAAGACTCCTGCTTGAAACCTTGGAGAGCTACTGCCAGTCAGTGTAGACCAGGGATTCTCAACATTGGGTCCCCAGATGTTATTGGACTTCAACTCCCATAATCCCCAACCAAAGGCCACTGTGGCTGGGGATTATGGGAACCGAAGTCCAATAACATCTTTGGACCCAACATTGAGAATCCCTGGTGTAGACAATACTACTGAGCTAACCGGACACATGGTCTGATTCTGTATAAGGCAGCTTCCTATGTTCCTATCTGTAAAGACATGGGACAAGAAGAGAAGGCCTTCCAGGAGCAAAGGCTCTTGAAATCTGCTTCTATGAACTTAAGACAGGACAAAAGCTCCATTAGCCAAGTTGTTAAAAAGTTGATCATTTGAGACTTTTCCTTCTCCTTTCCATCAATTATTAGATTCATATGGTTGTCCAAGTCTTCGATCCCAAGATTTAAGTCCATGGCCACATTCACCATGGCAAAGAGAGCTTTAGTGCAGCTTTATGGCATTTATTGCCATAATAGCTTAGACACATTTCACCATATTGTAGCTTGAACTGGGTTGTCATTTCCCCAGTAAAGCTATAGCTGCTCCTTTAAAAGGATTGTGGCCTTTTATGTCATTGTGGAATTGACGCCTTTGTCTTATACCTCTAAACCAAATTGGAGTTTGCAGTGTTGTAAACTCCAAAGTAAGTCTTAAGACTCTTCTTTCTGTGTGGCAGCGGTCTTTGTTTTGTTACTTGCCTCTGGTTCTGTAAAACTGGAAAGTTGGCTGCCCTTTTTTGGAATAATGTTTTGGCCACTTCACCTGACTGAGATGGCTAGCTTCCACACTGAGGTGTTTTCTTGGGCTAAACTGGTAAAGTCACCATCTTTTGAATTAGTTTTCTGTATCTCAGATTTGAGTAATAGGGCTCTTCTCTTTACATAATGGTAGAATGTCCTTGTTGCAGAATATATGTGAATGGCCCTTAATATTCTGGAAAGCAGATAGAAATGCTGTTTTTGGATATCCACCTTCCTTTCTCTTCCAGCCTGAACAAAAAGACATCAGCAGTGCAGTTTCTGAGAAAGCAAATTGAGGTTTGGCCTAACATTGGCTATGTATTGGTTCTTTTGTATGGCTGCCAAAGGAATTGTTTATAGAACCCAGGTATTTGGACCATGTGGTAAAGAAGAATTTCATCACAATACATTATTTCACATAGCTCCATAGAAGCATCATTATGTCACAGAATACGAATATTTTGTGCAGGAACTCCATTCTGGCAACTGTATTTTTGCAGAGCCAGAGCGGTGTAGTGGTTAGAGTGCTGGACTGGGACCAGGGAGACCCGAGTTCAAATCCCCATTCAGCCATGATACTAGCTGGGTGACTCTGGGCCAGTCACTTCTCTCTCAGTCTAACCTACTTCACAGGGTTGTTGTGAAGAGAAACTTAAGTATGTAGTACCAAGTGTTATATCTCTTGTGATTAATTTTTAAGATCTGCTCATTGACTCCCTTAAATGCCTTGCTGTTGGCTTCATACAAAGTTTTGTATCTATGTCATTGCTCAATTTTTGAATTTTCCCATCACCTGTTTCCAATTGTTCTGTCAGTTCTCAAACATCAGCCTTAAGGTCTGCTATGTTCAAGCTTTCTGACATATCTAAACTGAAACCTCACACCTTTTATATATTTTTTTCCTTTGTGCTTGATGAAAATTCTCTGCCATGACTTCAAGCAGTCCAGCAGACTAGTTGAGGCAGCTTCAGCGTCAAGAAGTTTGCTTTCACAGTTAACTCCAGTGGCATAAATCTATTTTTCTGCAAAAAATAAAATAAACAATAAACTGTAGGCTCATTTAGCTTGTTTGTCCTTTGAACCCTTGTGGTGTTCATTATGTGAAACTGATTTCTATATGAAACCTCAGCAGTATGTGGTTGTCTACATGTTATGAGGTTGTCTATGTGTTATAACCTCACCTTCACATTCTCTGTGTATAGTCTGTCTTTTCCTGACATTGCCTTGCTTCCTATTCCACCTTTTGTCTTGCTTAGCTATATTTTGTGCTTTCTCTGTGTGCTGAGCATCGGTTTTATTGTAATAAACTTTGGGGCACCACAAATACATGTACCCCTGCCTCAAGCACAAATTACAACAGATACTCTGTCTACACACTAAAGTATTATGGCCTCTGGTGCCACATTTGGCACACAGAGAAGAGATACACTGTTTCTTTATTTAATAAAGTAGATAAAACAACAGTAAAACATAAGTGTTTGAGTTACATATACACAGAAGACATTTTTAAATTGTGTAATATTCAAAGACAAGCAAATGATAATTTTACATTTTGTATGCATTACCATTATTTACCAAGAATTAATATAACTCAAAGAGGCTGAATCATGTACTGGATCTACTCCAGAGTCTATATAGTACCAATAGCTTATCTATCTAGAATAAAACCATTTAGTATGATCATGTTAAATGTCTGATTAAGCTCTTAAAAACAGAGCTATTTTTGTGAGGAATTAATTTGGATTTTTGAGGTAAATCCACGAGATAATATAGTGGGTTTAGGTCTCCAGTATTAAGCCCCCAATATTTTTTTGGACATGACTATGCACTAGAAGCCAAAATTTAAAAAATAAATGGACATGTCTATCATTGGTGGTAAAAGGAGTATTTTCTATTACATTATAGAGGTGCAGACAGACCTCTCTGAATGTTCTCAGTGGCAATGGGGCTCATAGTGAAGAAGACACGTTCTCTCAATATGGAGGATACCATATAAAAAGTGCATGTTTTGAACAACAGTCTCCATGGAACACCATCTGGAATCTGCCTGAGAGGTAGGATTCAATACGAGCAGAAAACAAGCAATTCTTTGCCACACATATTGCTTGAGCATTGGTCTTCAAATGTTCTCTATGTTGCAATCTGTTGGATTCAAGTAAAGTCTTTCTCCACTTGCTCTCCAGTTGTCTACCTTGCTGCTTCAACTCCCGTAGTTCTTCTGTATATCAAGTGGCCAATTTTGAAGCAGGTCAGAGAAGAAGCTTAGGAGTGATCTTGTCTATTGCCCTTGGTACTTTCCAGATAGCAACTTAAAATGGCTTTGCAACATATAGGCTTGGTGTGCTTTTCAAACGGCCTGTGTTTTGACACCATCTTGCATACAGGAACAGCAAGGTACCGTTTGCACTATCATGGCCTGTTTTGAGGTCTTATCTTAATGTTTCAGGTTTAAAGCGTATGTGCGTTCCAAACAAGTAGCCATTTTTTAAGTTTTGAGAACAGTTTGCAGGTTTGATGGGTTTACTCAGAAGTAAACAGTTCAACTCAGTGGACTTCCTCCCAAGTAAAAGTGCATAAGATTGCAGCTACAGAAGTGTGGCTTGCTCAGAGGCAGAATATTTTTAACTAGTTTTGTTTTTACCCTAACCCTATGCTATTATTATTATTATTATTATTATTATTATTATTATTATTATTTTATTTTATTATTATTATTTTTACATTTTATATCCCGCTCTTCATCCAAGGAGCCCAAAGCGGTGTACTACATACTTGAGTTTCTCCTCATAACAACCCTGTGAAGCTGGTTAGGCTGAGAAAGAAGTGACTGGCCCAGAGTCACCCAGCAAGTATCTAGTCATGTGCACGGACTGGTTCGGAGGCCATTCAAACGGCCTCCAGACCGTTCCGGACACGGGGTGGTTTTGGTTCGGGTGGGGGGTTCTAAAAGAGTACGGGGGAGCTTTACTTACCCCCTCAAGAATTTTGTCGTATTTATTTGAGTAAGCAGGCAGCATACCTCCCTGCCGCCCGCTTCATTCCCCCTCCTTTCGGCGGCGCGCAGCTTGGCTTAAACTTCCTCCTCCTTTGATGTGGAATCAGGGTGGATTTGATTTAAATCAAACTGATTTAAATCACGATTTAAATCACGATTTAAATCACTAGCAGGGTGGATAAAAATCAATGATTTTTTTTTAAAAAATAAAAAAAATCAGATTTTTTTGATTTAAATCGGATTTTTTGATTTAAATTGGATTTTTGATTTAAATCGGATTTTTTTGTTTTTTAAAAAATCATTGATTTTTATCCACCCTGCTAGTGATTTAAATCGTGATTTAAATCAGTTTGATTTAAATCAAATCCACCCTGAGTGGAATCAATTAATGCTCAATCGGGCGGCAGGGTAGCTCCCAGTCCCTGCCGCCCGGCTCTTCAATTCCCCCGTCTCGGCTGGCGGCCGCCCCCTGAGCAGCCCCAAGACCCCTGCTGCCCCTTCCCTTCCATACTCAAGGGGTCGGCAGGAGAGCTCCCCTGCCAACCCCGTCCCCTTCCCCGGCTCGGCTGCAAATGGCTTCTAGAAAGCCATTTGCAGCTGAGCCGGGGAAGGGGACAGGGTCGGCAGGGGAGCTCTCCTGCTGACCCCTTGAGTTTAAGTTTAATTAATTAAGTTTAATTAAGTTCTTAATAATCTTTAATTAAGTTTAAGCCAAGCCGCGCGCCGCCGAAAGGAGGGGGAATGAAGCGGGCGGCAAGGAGGTATGCCGCCCGCTTACTCAAATAAATACAACAAAATTATTGAGGGGGTAAGTAAAGCCCCCCCTCCGTATTCTTTTGGAACCCCCCACCCCAGTGCCGGACCGCAGGTCCGTGGTTCCGTGCACACCCCTGCAAGTATCATGGCTGAATGGGGATTTGAACTCGGGTCTCCCCGATCCTAGTCCAGCACTCTAACCACTACACCACGCTGGCTTATGCAAATCACAGTGCTGCATCTTGTGCAAATGGGGGGGATCCACCCAGTGACATGGCTGCAGGAAGCAACCGCCAAGGAGAGGGGATGCCTCCCTGCCTATGCTTGGCTGCAGGGAGGAGACGTGGTAGACAGGGAGCCTCTTAGTCAAGGGAAGAGAGTGGCAAGAAAGTTGGCCACTG
Organism: Hemicordylus capensis; assembly: GCF_027244095.1. Taxonomy (NCBI): domain Eukaryota; kingdom Metazoa; phylum Chordata; class Lepidosauria; order Squamata; family Cordylidae; genus Hemicordylus; species Hemicordylus capensis. The sequence continues at coordinate 392,229,573 of NC_069657.1, read as the reverse complement.
CAAATTCACTAAGGGAAGGGGGCGAGGGAAAGCAGTCAGTCATCCCCCCCCCTTCTGACAGTGGCTTCAAAACGTTGCGCTGTGTGATTTTACACCACTTCCTCCTGCAGTCTGGAAAGCACCCTGGAGTGGTCCCAACAAGATTTGGAAATGTGCACACACACACACATACCCTGCCACCTTCATCTCCTTCCCCTACACCCATGTATTTGTCATAAAACAATAAGGACTTGTGTAATATTGTGTAGCAGGTTAACTAGAGAGACAAGCACAAGAATGAAGACTTGACTTTAAAAGTGAAATAAAGATAAGCACATACATGCAACCCTTAAAAGGTTTATAGTGCTGAATTTGGATTGGGGAGACCTAGTTCAATCCCCTTTCAGACATGAAACTCCCTGGGTAATTCTGGGCCACTCACTTAGCCCAATCTACTTCATAGGGTTGTTGTGAGGATAAACATAAATGTGTACACCACTCTGGACTCCTCAGAGGAAGCATGGAGTGTACGTGTAAACATGAATAAAGAAATACTTCACTAAAACTATTATGTGACTGCATTCTGCAGCAATGAGTAACTGCAGGTTTGTAAAGCAAAAACAGTACAAAATAGAACTGGCAAATAACTGGTATACAATTTTTTGTTTTTAAAAGAGGCTGTACTTGGGAGATCTAAAAATAATCCAAAAATTAAGCACAAGGCAAAGAAGATTCAACAGTAGTTCATTGTGTCATTTTTTAAAAAGAGGCTGAAAACCAGAATGGGGAAGCAAAGAGCACCCAGTATCATGGCTGGGTGGGAATTTGAACTTGGGTCTCCCCAGTCCCCGCCCAACAAAACAAAAAGTGTGCACTGTGCATACACATACATGGGGGGAGGAGGAGGCTCTCCATGGGAGGAAGAGCCACCCCCTTCCTTCTTCTCACTACATCTTGAGCCACCCCCACCCCTTCCCCTCTCATTTGAAATATAAATTATTTGTTGATGGTGATATGGCAGATACTGCCTAGGAAACATCCCTGCCCACTTTATTCATTCATTGTACTTTTATCAAAGAAACTCCTTAGCAGCCAGATATGGTAAAGTCAAGTGGAATCATTGATTTGTGTGAATATAGATTCCACTTAGCATTCTACTAAGGAAATTCTTGACTGAGAAATTAAGACATGCATATCAATCTCCATTTTCATGGAAAATATATCACTATTTTCACTTGTTGAATTGCGGGGGACGACTGAACAGACCTTTCTCACCCCCCCCCCCATGATCAGTTATCCGATTCAGAGATCTTCACATCTCAAATGAAGCCTTCTTGCAGAGAGAGAGAGAGAGAGAGAGAGAGAATCAGCTCCCCACCCCACACCCCTAACAAACAGTAGACAAATCTCAAAAGTCATCCTCCTCACCATTCAAAGTTCAACTTGCAAAAGATGCAAAAGGCAAACTGGCTGGATATCTCTGCCTCTCTCGGGGATAGGCAAGGATATTAGACTTAATAAAAGAATTAGTAAGCAATTTAACCCCCCCCCCCAAAAAAACCCCAAACACCCTAAATACAAACATACTGTCCGTCAGAGGAGAGTAACCATTTTTTTTCTTATGTGCAGGTTAGGTGCTAATTGGAAAAGCGTATCTCCAGCTGAGTCAGCAATCCCACTCCTTGCTGATTTGAACTTTGCCAGCAAAGAGTTATGGGGTGGAGCACAATCAGGAAGCAAATAGCTGCATCGAGCCACTTGGCTGCTCTCTGCTCTTTTTGCCGTGCTAGAGTGTAGAGGGAGACGGGGCGAGCTGGGAGAGGTTACAGACGTTTCTTTGCTTTTCTCTCTCTCCAGCTGGTTGGAAGCCCTGCCCTTCTCCTTCCTCCCTGTCAACTCTGCATGTGCTTCACAAGCTGTGGCCCAACTGCGGTCTCCCCATCCCCTTTCTCTCAATCTTTCCCCAGTAATTCACCCGCACACTCTCCTTGCCTCAAAGAACGACCGACCTGTTTTTCCATCGCCTGGCATCGGCAGCCGAGTCCCACAAGTGGGACAGAGCTGCCTCTCGACAGCCGACCCACCGCTTTCTTGGCTGACATTCTCCTGTCGCTC